>NC_091403.1:10748750-11495000 GCF_032191515.1 Phaenicophaeus curvirostris
CTGAAAGTAGCTCTTTTTTGAAATGCCTTCAGGTACCGCCTGACATGCCGTGTCAAAGCTGCCCATTTTGATGTAGACTGGGGAGTGGAGGAGGATTCTCGCTTGCTAGTGGGAATTTACGAGCATGGTTATGGAAACTGGGAGCTAATTAAAACAGATCCGGAATTGAAGTTATCTGATAAGGTAAGTTGCTTTGCTTGTTACTTGCATTGGGTCCTTTGCCGTGTTCATAGAGAACACATTTGATTTACTCCAGAAACAGCAGTTTATGTTTGTAACTGCTCCAATAATAATAATAATAACAACAACAATAATAATAATAGTAATAAAGAAAACAGTGACCTCTCTGGAATGTTGCAAGCTTGATGGAAAGCAGAGTTGTGTTATTTGTTTGGCAGTAAATTTTCTCTGAACAGTACCATATGAACCAGACTGAAATGATGCAGGAAGAAAATGGTAATGCTGACATATGTGGTTATATGCACATTATAGCGGGTGCGTTGCATAATTGTGACTTGATATTTCTTTGAGCATCTCACAAGAAGCTGAGTCTGAATTTCTGTGTGGAAATAATTTGTCACAGATTTGACACTGTTTATGTCAAGACTGGTCTGTGTTAGCTTTGAGGGTGTAGTTCCATGACTGGCTATGGCTACAAAGCCAGCTGGAGAGCCTCGATCTCCTTCCTCTGTTCCTCAGTCAATCCCATAAGAACTGTTTATGGGATTAATGTTGAAATGGTCCAGGTTAAAAATAAGCACAATGGAAGGAGGGTGAACTGCAACAAGGGGTGAGGAACATCGAGAATCTCTACACCAGCTTTGCTGCCAACATGCTACATCCCCATGACATCCCCACTAGTGTTTTTAGCAAAGATCAGACTGTTGCTGAGCCCTCCTTCAAGAAGTTCAGAATGATGTTTTACTGTGGAAACAATTGCCTGAGACACGCCATCTAATTTCCAATGAAGCATGAAGGTACCTCATTTGCAAGCTAAGATACTTACTCCACAAACTGACACCTTGCAGCCTTGTTTTTCACTAAAAATTCATTTGTTTCATTGCTGTAGCAACTTCTCAGGTTACCAGAGGGGATCAGCCTGCTGTGACAAGGCTGTCACAAGCAAATCTGATATGTCAAAGGGAGTGGACTCCCTTTGCAGTTTTGCAACTCAAGGTCCCAGAAGTTGTTTGCAAAGGTTTTTTTTTCTTCTTTTTGCACATTTACAAGGAAGATCATGGGTAATCCAGAGGGCTGCCTTGAGGTCCTTTCCCTTCTGCAGCAGGTCAAAGGCAGGGGTGTTTGCTAGGAGCTTCACTGTTGGCTAGACAGGGCGAGTCTATGAGAGCTGGAAGAAACCTTCTTGTTTCCCTAGAAGATGTAGCATCTCCAACCTCTTTCTGGGCCCAGAAGGACTGCTGCTACTGTGTGTCTCTTTTGTAAAGGTTTGATAGGTTCATGTGGGTGTAATTTTTTTGTCTTCTTTATCAAAGATCCTACCTGTTGAGACAGATAAGAAACCTCAGGGAAAACAGCTCCAGACCCGTGTTGATTATCTACTGAAACTGCTGAAGAAAGATCTGGACAAGAAAGAAAACATGAAAGATGGGGAAGAGGTGAGATGTAGCTGCTTGATTCTGAGGGTTTCAGGATGAGTGGTTGGCTGATAGTGCCCTCCTGGACCTGCTGTTTGTGAACAGAGAAGGCCTTGTGGGGGATGTGGCAGTAGGTGGACGCCTGGGACAAAGTGATCATGAGATGATAGGGTTTTCTGTTCTAGGTGAAGTGAAGAGGGTGGTTAGTAGGACAGTAGCATTAAATTTCCAGAGGGCAGACTTTGAACTCTTCAGAAGGCTGATTGGCAAAGTCTCATGGGAGACAGTACATAGGGTTATTGGGCACTGGAACAGGCTGCCCAGGGAGGTGGTTGAGTCACCTTCCCTGGAGATGTTTAAGGCGCGGGTGGACGAGGTGCTAAGGGGCATGGTTTAGTGTTTGATAGGAATGGTTGGACTCGATGATCCGGTGGGTCTCTTCCAACCTGGTGATTCTATGATTCTATGATTCTATGAGTGGTTGGCTGATGGCAGGAGACAACTTGTGTTCCCAGGTCACTCAGCTTCTTGAAAGAATATGGACCGGTCTGTTGTCTGATTGCATTGTGGTACTAAAATGATAATTAGTAAGAGGCAAGTAATTATTACACTAACTGAAGGAATCAGGCTCGTCAGGCTTCCTTGCCACCCTGCAGGACCTGAAGCTATTTGCAAGATATTCAGGAGATGGAGTCTGTCCTCAGGAAGTAGCTGTAACTATTTTCTTGCCTTGACTTGTTCTGTGTATTCACTAGGGCAAGCTAAAGAAGAGGAAACCACGAGTAAAGAAAGAGAATAAGGCTCCCAAAATCAAAGATGAACATGGGAATGAACTCTCCTCTCCTCGGCACTCAGACAACCAGTCAGAAGAAGGTGAAGTCAAGGTGAGTCAGCTTGGTGGAGAGCAGCTTTTCCAGGTTTCCTTGAGTGATGTTGTTACTGCAGAAACTCACCTTGAGAGCACCCCTAGCAAATGCCCTGTGGAGTCAGGGAGAGTTACAGAGTGCATTCCCATAAGGGAATGGCAAACTAGCAAAAACATACATAGAGCTGTTGGGGTGAAACAAGGGCCTTTTCCACCCGTTCTTTTAGATTAGTGCTTTAAATGTTTTGGGGGATGGTGGAATGGCCACACACATCCACATATTGACTTGAAGGAAAAACCTTGTCTTGGGAAAAAGTGCGTTGCCCTTATAAAGGAGAGAAAGAAGAATTGTTTCCCTTCTCCTTTTCAGTATGTCAGCCAGTGGAGAAGCTGGCATTTACCAAGGTCATGCCATTGCTTATAGAACCTTCTTCCTTTGAGTGGTTTGGACTGTAGTCTAAGGACTTTTGTTCATGTGCTGATCAGTGTCTGCCTTAGGGGCTTCATGTTCTTGAGTGCGGCTGGCATAGGAAAGCGGTGCTTATCTACAGTTTGACAGTTAGTTACACATTGGGACTTATCTATTTTTTATACCCTTTTGTCAAGTGTTGGGTGGATTGCAGCTGGTCAAGCAGGGCTTGCTCTCTGGTTAAAGAAATGTGAGGGCAAATTTGGACAGACCTCAAAAAAGGGACTTCAACATTGTGCTGTGACTGATTTTCTAGGAGGATGGCTTGGAAAAGAGCCCAGTGAAAAAGAAACAGAAGAAGAAAGAGAACAAAGAGAATAAAGAAAAACAGACTTCCACTAAAAAAGAAAAGGAAAGCGATAAAGAGAGAAAGAAGACAAAAGACAAGAAAGAGAAGGTATGTGGTACTCTCAGGAGCAGTTTAAGAGATAGCAAAGTCTCTTGGCAGAAAAGCGAGTTATGAGACTTATGCTTCATTAAAGGCCCTGTGTGAACAGACATCAATCACTGTGAATTGAGGTGGTACTCCTTTTTTAACCCTCCTAAATACTTCTTGTGAAGAATCGGAACAAAAAGTGGAAAAGGCAATCTATCCTAAAGCTTGATGAAATGTGAGCAAAAAGGAAGAGACTTTGTCAGACTGCTTTTAAAGTACAACTGTTCTTGTGACAGTGATATGGCCAAATAGCTGATGTTAAGGAAGAAAGGGGGAAGAGCCTGGAGCACTCAGATTAAAGTTCCGTTTAGCTGTGACTTATCATAGGGTTGGTGGTTCCTTGTCTGTACTCCCCTCTAATTTGAATTCACCCCAAGTAATCCAAGTCTCCACCCTATCAAGACTGTGATTTGTCCTTGTGGCTGTTCAGGACTCGGCAGTACGAGTGTTTCAACACCAGCGGTACACTGTGGACTAAAATGTCCCTTGAATTTTGGGTACAACTGCCTTGAGGCTGGGTTCAAGTTGGAAGGAGGGTAAAAGCTTCATAATAATAAGCTGACATACCTGTCCAAAGAACAGGTATGTACTGTATGCCCAGTGTGTTTTGACACTGAGGTCATAAGTGCAAACCAAGAAGTTTTGCTGTGTATGTAGGGGAAAGTTTGCTTTCCAGTGATTTTTGATATGGCTGACACTAAAGGGCTTTGACTGCAGATAAGTCAAAATTACACTAACAGGCCATGATTTGAGGTTACTTTCCAGATGGTCTGAGGACTAGTGACATCACATGAAGTCTCAGATCATCACAGATATGAGACTGCTCTGAGCTCTGACCTTTGCAATATATTCTTTAGCTTAAGCTCTCTTCCAGGTCTTCAGCATTGATTTTCCCTCCATGAGTATGACAATGGTATTCGAGTCCCAAATGTTGGCTTTGATTTCTGTCTACTCCCTCAGAGATGATGTGAAGCCAAATAGTGTCATTGCAGCTGAACAGTTTGAGATTTTGGGAAGAAAGTTATAGGAGCAGTGCCCAGGGTTTAACATCTGCCAGTAACAATAGTGTTGCAAACAAAGTAGTAATAGTGCTGCTAACAAAGGTTGTTAGTTGGATCACTTAGGATCCTGCAGTCTAGCTCATCATGTGATGTGTGTCATTTGTCCTTGTAAAGCCTAAAGGTGGTGAAGCCAAATCTGGAAGTAAAGGGAGAAGATCGCAAGGTCCCGTCCACATTACAGCAGGAAGTGAACCAATCCCCATTGGAGAAGATGAGGACGATGATCTGGACCAAGAAACATTCAGCGTAGTGAGTATTTTCCTTGGTAGGTGGGAGGGCAGTGGCAGAGAACCCAGCAAGGCAGGCAGGGTTTGCTTGCATGTTATCCAAGGATTTGTTTTAGTGCCCCACAGTGATTTCCTCTGGCTGACCTGAGAACATGGCAGAACAGCTCTGCATGACGCTGTCCACCAGCTGCCTCTGTGCCTACCAGCTGTCTGCTGGAAATAGCACTTCAACTGAAAGAAACTTCAGAGCTCTTTCAGCTCCTGATTCTCCCCAAGCAATTGCACAGTTAAAGGGTTCAGATGGCTCTCTTCAAAATTCAGCCTTGCACAAGTGTCCATGTTCATCTTCTGCCAGGACAGAGGAGGGCAGCATGTCAACAGAGCATGAAGAAGGGCTCTCTTCTTCAGCTGATAAATTCCCACTGCTCATCTGACAGCCCTGGGTTACAGAAAACTGTGCAGCCTTATGTAGCAGTCTCTTCTGTAGAAGCCAGGAAGCCATTGGGGCTCTTCCAAGTGGAGAAATACAGGAGAGGTTTGAGGGTGACCTTGTATGGCTGTAGGAGGCACAGAGTTGTCTGAGCTGTAGGCACTTCCCTAGTTGTAAAAATGCTCTTGCAGCAAACATGGCTGCAAGGCTTGTTTTAAAAGTAACCTTTAGTAAAAAGTCATTATGGCAGTCTCTCCTTGGCCTAGGTTGCCCAGGGAAATGCTGAAACATCACTTTTTAAAAACAGTTCTCTACATTCAAATCTGTGTATTCACTGCAGGCCCTGTGTTGATTTTGTGTGTTTTTTATTTTAACTTCCCCTCTGTGGTGCATGAAAGGTCCAGTCAGGCAGTAGAAACCTGTCTGATTTACTCTGTGCACAATGTTGATGTGCTCAGCTGAAAAAGATAACGCTTTCATCTCATGACTTCCAGTTTTGGTGAAAGTGATAGATTAAAGTGACCATGGATGGGGATGGACAGGGAGGCTATTGAGGGAGCACTCATTCAGCTGGGGCTGTTGGTCCGGCAAGTCAGTGCTTGGTTACGCTTTCCTGCTGGCCCTGGGATTGGTGCAGGAGCTGACTGTGTGCAATTATGGTTGTGCAAAGCAAATTGTTCCCCTCTATAATGGGGAGCAGTGAAGATGAGGAGAGTTTTGTCTCTTCCTGATTATTTTCTCCACCATGTCTAACAAATTACTATATTCATAGATGACTTCTCCTTGCCTAATGGTCAGATAAAGCTAATAAGTCATGCTAATGAACTTCTTCTGTCTCTGTCTGATTGACAAGGGAACAGTGTAGAGCTCTGTGCCAAATGAACTACTTTCTCTGCTCTCTGTTGCTCTTTCAAGTGCAAGGAAAGGATGAGACCAGTGAAAAAAGCACTAAAGCAACTTGATAAACCTGATAAGGGACTAACGGTTCAAGAACAGCTGGAGCATACGCGAAACTGCCTCCTAAAAATTGGGGACCGCATCTCCGAGTGCCTTAAAGCTTACAGTGACCAGGATCTTATCAAGCTGTGGAGAAGGTGAGGGACCGTTTTGTTTCCTTTGTATGATCTGTGATATTTAAAAATGGTAGGGGCTGCTGGATTTTATGTGGATGAGTGTGCTGTTTGCCTCTTATCATACTTTTGGAAGAGGAATCTTGCATTCCTCAGCCTACTTGGTCATGACCAGTCTCGGAGGATTTTGTCTACAAATTGTGCTGGTTTCATTTAAATTGATTTCAGAGCTACTTTAGATAAACCAGTGCAAACCTCTTTATTTTGCTTTGAAGCTTTTTATTCCAGCTCTCCTGTATGTCCTGTCCTGAGCTGGATTGGGATGGTTTTCTAGAGAGAGCAGAACTGATTTTATGTTGATTTGAAAGCAGATGGTAGTTAAACTGCTGATATAGCAATTAACAGAAAATATTCATGGCCTTCTAGGAACCTATGGATATTTGTGTCAAAATTCACAGAATTTGATGCCAGAAAACTACACAAACTCTACAAGATGGCTCATAAGAAAAGATCGCAGGAAGAAGAGGTAAGATCTGAAGTACCTTCCCTCCAGTTGCTGTCTTTAAAGCTTTTCGCACTTGAAATACTTTCAATACTTTCTGCCTCTTATCATGGGCTTCCTTTATTGTTGTTGACGGTCTGAGACATTGTTAGCATCTAAACAGTCCTGATTGTGTTTGCCTCCACTTTCCTCTCATTGAACAACACTGGTCACTTTGTCCTGGCTGTTCTGACCAAGAAAAGGCATTGCTTGGTGTGGCACATCATGTTGAGTTGACCTTTAGAGTGAAAGCTTGTGAGTGCTGTCCAGTAGGATGTAGGAGCAGAGCCATGTGGGGCAGAACCGCACCTGTCCTTCACCACACTTGTACCGTTGCCATTCATACCGTGCTTGGGCACAGCTGATTCACAAAGCCCTCACGGAGAGGTCAGTGGCCCACAGCATGGATATTCTCCAGACAAATCTAGAGCCTGACAGACAAAGCAGTTGTTCACATGGTCTGAATCTTTTGGTAGAAAAGCAGTTGAGCTGTAACCTTCTCTTCAACATCGTAGGAACAAAAGAAGAAAGAGGACATGTCTAGCATGAAGAAGCCATTCCGCCCAGAGCCTTCAGGCTCCAGCCGCGATTCAGTGATGTCCCAGTCTCACATGCCTCACAATCCTCATTCCCAGAAGATCCACCTGCCTCCTTCCCATGCCCAGCAGCAGATGCATGGGCACCCACGTGACAATTATGGCCATCCAAACAAAAGACATTTCAGCAACACAGGTGAGTGTTGGCAAGCCAGGAGAAACCATCCCTTCTAACGTAACGGCTGTTTGCTTTTGGACACAAATCCTTCTGGGGCTTGTGGCTGGTCAGGTTTAAAGGTAGTGGGATGGAACATATATTATCGCTGTGCTTATTGCTGAACTGGAAAACATGATGATATAGTGATGAAAAGAGTATTAAAAACAGGACACAATAATATTTGTTAGAACAATGGTAAAGAAATTCAAAGAATAAAATCTGGCCTGCATAGTTTAGGGAGTAGAAAATAAAAGGGACACAGCGATAGTTATCATTCCTTTGAGAACTTGGCAAAGTGTAAAGGCCTTGAACTAAAGTATGAAAGACACTTACTGGTGCTTTCCTCACTGCAGACCGAGGAGAATGGCAGAGAGATCGAAAGTTCAACTACGGTGGCAACAGCAACCAGATGTGGGGTGGGGAGCGACATCACCAATATGAGCAGCACTGGTACAAGGACCACCACTATGGGGATCGGCGATCTCGTGGAGACCCTCACCGGAGCTCTGGGAACTACAGACCAAATAACCTTTCCCGCAAGAGGCCCTATGAACAGTACAACAGTGACCGAGACCACAGAGGCCACCGAGATTATTATGACAGGTAAAATTACCTTTCGTCTCAGAAAGTCTGGGAGTAGTCTGCAATGATGCAGCCGGCTATGGTGGCCAGGCTTTCCTTGGGAACTGATTTCCCTTTGTTTTCTCTTTGCAGACACCACCATGATTCCAAGCGTCGACGTTCTGATGAGTTCAGACCTCAGAACTACCACCAGCAGGATTTCCGACGCATGTCTGATCACCGACCACCCATGGGATACCATGGCCAAGGACCTTCGGACCACTACCGGTCCTTCCACACAGACAAATCGGGAGATTACAAACAGCCTCTCCCTCCACCTCACCCTGGAGTGTCAGACCCTCGCTCACCCCCCTCTCAGAAATCCCCCCACGATTCCAAGTCACCTCTTGATCACAGATCACCTCTGGATAGGTCATTAGAACAGAAAAACAATCCAGACTATAACTGGAACATTCGGAAAGCATAAAGTGACTGCGAGGGGGAAAGTGCACGTCTGAAATACTTGGCTTGATGCAACAGCGGCTGGTTTCTCCAAACCAGCAACCAGAAACTCTGAACATGCTGCTACCATTGTGCTGGGTCAAGGAGGATTTTGGAGGAGCAGGTGGAGGAAGATTTTTCCCTAACTTTTGGTTCTAGGTTGGATTGCCTTTTCCTTTCCTCTGTTCTGCTATTGAACATTGGAACCAACCTTGCTGCCTCACTCTTTGTGTTCTTTTTGTTTTCCCCAGTCCAGCGGACTCAAAGGAATTTTCCCCAGCCAGTGTTGCCCCAAACTGAGAAGGCAGATCAATGCTGCTTAGAATTGTGCAGAAGGCTGTGTGCCTCCTCTGACTTGATGTGACATGACAGATGCTGCTTTGGGATTGGGGATAAACTGGTTGGGCTGGGCTTTGTGTGTAACCGGCACGAGGCAATGGGATTAAGTATTGAAGGAGGGACGGGGAGGTCCTTCAGTAGCCAAGCATGGTTGAAAAAGGGACTCGACATCCCAGCAGAGTGACTCCAAAGGAGTTGGAGCCATACTGGTGACAATCCATTGCTTTTCTGTCTGTATTATCATTTCTCATGTCTTTATCCATTTCAAGAAACAGGCTCTGCTTTGAGTGCCGTTGTGTCCCCTGCAGCAGAAGAGGTGCAGGGCATCCTCGTCCCACCTCAGGGCTGGAACTGGCAAATCTTGACTCTGGGAGGCTTTGGGATATGCAGGGACTTTGAGGGAGAGGCAAACTTCCTTAGCAAAGGCCAGTAGGAAAGAAATTGGGGTGTAAACAGTATCTCCCAATAGACAGAGCTGAGGAATTCGTAACAAAACTCTTCTGAGCTGGGCAGCTTTTATGGTCAAGAACTGACAGATGCTGTCTGGGATCTGCAAGGTTAAAAGGTGGCCTGGGCATCTGGGGATCTTGAAGCTCCTAATCCCCCTGCTGGTGAAGTGCTCCAATCTTTGGACAAGTTATTCCCACTGTGCTTTGCCAAACAGGGATCACAAACCTTTACTGCAGTCAAGGGAAAAGGGGTGGTGGAGCAGAGTTAAATAGGAATCCAAAGGACTGATGACTGTTCGGCAGACGGTCACCTTCCTGCCACGCTTCCAGCAGTCAGCAGTAGCTCCAAATTGCTAAAAGTATCTGCATGGAATGACCTTCTGTCTGCCGAAACTGGAAATGTGCCTGGGGACTTAGCACCTAAGTGAGCAGAGAGAGAATGAGAAATTCATTCAAGGGTCCTTAAAAATCCTTGGAGCAAATGTCTTAAGAGCCCAGCATGGCAGAGGGAAAAGAGAAGTCTGCGGTCCCCCGCAGAGGACTTCAGAGCAAGCACTCCACCACATTTGAGCATATGATGCAGAACAGTATCTAGCCTGGAGACTGGTGTGGTGAGAGGCGTTGCACACAGACTGCTGGCCAGAAGTAGCTTGGGTGATGTTTCTTCAGGTCTTAGGTCTTTGTTTATAGAGTCACATCCTGGAGACCACAAAGCTCTCCCAACAGCCGGGCTGCCCAGAGCATGGTGTCTGGGGATGTCACCTCCTGGAGCGCAGTATTAAAGACTAGGCTGTTTCAGACTTTTCTTTTTGGTGGGAGACAGAAGCTAGGCTTCATATTAAGATGCCAGCATCTGACTCTAACAAGCTGTGATATCCTTTCCCCAGAAGATGGGGAGGAGATGGTTGTTCAGGGCTGGCTTCCTGACTCCAGCCAGTGCCTTGGAAGGCACACATAAACCATAAACTGACACTATTGTCCCTATGTCTCCCTCTATGCATCCCTTGAAAACTGCTGCCATCACTCGCTCCTTTCTGAGCCTGCTGCTTTAATGGGACATGGAAGTATTTTACTCCCATTTCCTTTTTATTTTGCATGATTTCCACCAAATGCAGGGCAGTTTTGCTTCCTTAGGGGCACTGTACTGCCCCAAGAAAGTGTTATGCTTGTGTTACCTGTGTGGGAGGAGGTGAAGGCAAGTCTTCCACAGCCCCCTTGAAGCTGCCAGGTGATGGGAGGTGTTAGGACAGCATGTTTCCGCAGTGTTTCTCACTAAGCTGTGATTGCAGACGTGCTTACTGTGGTATTCAGCAAAGAGGTCCTTTCTTTTCAGAGGTATTAGCTTTTAATGTGAAAATGGAAGAATCCTCAGAGGGGCAGAGAATTGCTCTTTTTGTTCACCAAGCGGTGCTATCGTGATGGGAAGTTTGTGCCATACACTTGTAGCAAAAGGCAATACTGGCCAGACCGGTGTTAGGGTTGGTGCAGGAAAATGTTGAACCCTAGCAAGAGGCATTTTCCGTGTCCATACTTGGGGGGTTCTGCTGGTCCCACATTCCAGGTATGAGGTTGGTTGGGGCTTCCTTCTTGTGCAACAGCAAAAGCTTTACCCATATCCACCCAAGAGCTGTCCCCATAGTCCTGCAGACCAAAACCTGCTGTGGACAGGCAATGTGGTGCCCAGCCAAAGTGGATACTTAACAGGTCTCTGAAGTCTGAAGTGAACAGTTTAAGTGATCCACGCAAAAATACTACTCTGCTTTCACCCATTTCCTCCTGACCTCCGCCTCCCCTCTGGGGAGAGAAGGACTCTTACTGTAAAAATGGACTTTTAAACCTGTTGACTAAAAACAGTAATTAATATTAATTTATATTTGTGAAAAAATGCCACTGTCTTAGTGATTTCTGATGTAAATATGTTGTTTATATAGTATGTATTAAATTTTCCTACATTGTAAAACTGCTGTACTTTTGATTCTTGTATATTAAAAAGTGTTACTGAGATTTTCAGAACCGCGCCAGCGTGGTGTGTCTAGGGGGTCCTGCAGCCCCTCGGTTTAGTTGCAGGTGCGGTGGAAGCACAGGGTGAAACCTGGAGTGCCTGAAACCAGGGCTGTTCTGGGATCACGGGGCCCTTTCCTGCAAGCCACAGGCGTGCCAGGATGGCTTCTTCACCGTGCAGGAGTAAGCATGTTCTTCTTGGCTGTTTTATACAGTTTCACACACTGTAGTGATACAGAGTTGGAAACCCCTTTTGATGGGAATTTCCACACTATCAGGAGAAGCTGTGCATTTCCTCACTCATTTCCACGAGGATTTTACTGGGATGATACCAGTGCTTGTGGGTTTACCCAACCTCCATCTTTTCTGGATCTCTGGACGTGCATAAACCTCTTTTGGACCCTTTCTGGGGAGAATTCCTCAGTCTTTAAGAGCGTGGCTCCCACTGCATCTGAGCCGTTATCTGCACTGTCCCCAGTCCCTCCTGGACAGGACCTGCCTCTCCTCAGGTGGGATGCAGATGGCCTCCTGCGGGCTGTTTTAATTTGGTCTTTTCCCCTCCGCCCGCTCCCCCCGAGGCCCGCACAGCGAGACACGGTGCGGGGGTTTCTACCCGTTTCTCCCAAGTTGTAAGGGCTCTTTGTAAAAAGGGCTTTTCACACCTGTAGCCGCTGCGTCCAGCCCTTCCCGGCCTCTTTGCTGCTGAGCCAAGATTCAGCCAAGAGTGAAATTCCACAGCTGAGTTATATGCCCCTGAAAAATGGATTTCCTAATGGAAAGAGTGACTGGCTGTTAGCCGTGGGGCCACAGCGGGGAGAGGGGCCTTGGCTGGAGAGAGGCGCAGGGAGCGTGGGGAGCTGGTCCAGGTGCCCCTGCTGGGAGCACAGGGGATCAATCTCCCTGAGAAGAGGGAATTTTTTTAATCCATCCCTTACTTATCTCTTACCCACAGGTAACCCCAGGAAAGCTGTAGGAGCAGAGGCCTGAGGAGCTGGAGAAGCGGGCAGGTAAGGATACGGGTACCCTGATGTCAGGGAACATAACTCGGCTCATAGGAAGGGGGCCAAAGGGGGTCAGCAAAGCCACTGTGCGGGGAGCAAGACCCCAGCCCTGCCTCACCCCCACCACGGTGAGGGCCTGGGGAGCCTAGGAAGCCCCAGTTTTTTGCTCTTTGCCGCATCGGAACAGACCCTCTAGAGGGCAGCTCGTTCCCAGCAAAAAGCCATTTTTTGGACAAGAGTATTTGCAGCTCTTCCCAGGGAGCCGGGTGTGGGGATCAGTGTCCCAAGGCCAAGGGATGGGCAGGCACAGCCAAAACTGGGCTGAAAACCACACCAGAGACACGAGGCTGCGGCACCCAAGCAGGCGTTCGCCACAGGACAATGTGCTTAGACAGAGGTGGGATGGGATGGGACCTTGGAGTCCCCTGGGGCTGCCCCACCAGCTGGGGAGCACGACCAGGAGAGCAATCTGAACCTCTCAGATATGCCATAGGGCCATTGCTGCCACCACTGCCCTTGTTCCCTGGTGCCCCTGCACGGCTTGTGCCTTCCCCACTCACCTCCTGGGGAAGCTTCGGTGCCATATGTGATTGATTGGAGTGTCCTGGTCACCCAGGGGTCGCCATCCCCGTACACCCAGCTCTTTGTCCCACCAGGAGATGCAGGGGATGTCTTGACAAGGCAGCATGTGAGGGGAAGCCCCCAGCCCTCCATGCTCTGGGCAGTTTTTAATAGGACTTTTCAGATTTGGTTAAAGCCAAGATCTTGTGAGCTGCTGCAAGAGATGGCAGGGGGAGTGGCTCATTCCAAAAGCTGCTGGTTCTTCAGGGCTCTGAAGGAGAGGGAGGTCAGGTCTGAAATCTCGGGTGCCGGATTTTCCAAAACAACGTGTTTTAAGTTTGTGCCACCTAACCTCAGCATTTTCCTGGGCCCAGCTGCAGGGGTAAGGAGCCCTTCAGCCTTTCAGTAAGAGAAAATGAATAAAAAGCCCTGCAGTTTTAGTTTCCCTCATTAGAGGGCAGTAACATAGAATTATAGATTCACTAGATTGAAAAAGACCTTTGAGATCAAGCCCAACCGTACCCATCCACTGCTAAACCATACCCCTAAGCACTTCAGCTGCCTCACTTTTAAATACCTCCAGGGACGGTGACCTCCCTGGGCAGCTGTTTCAGATCCCGATAACCCTTTCCGTTAAGAAATTTTTCCTAATGTCCAATCTTAACCTCCCCTGGCACAACTTGAGGCTATTCCCCCTCATCCTTCTCACCTACCACTTGGGAGAAGAGACCAGCACCCACGCCTCTACAGACCCAACTAGGGGCGAGAGTGATGCCTGGGAAAGGGCATCCCAGCTTCTGGGATGAGGTTGGGAAGAGCAACATGAGGTGAGGCTCCAATATGTTTATTATCTGTATTTTCTCTCCCCCCCCCCCCTTTTTTTATTTCTCATTTGGCTGTAGACAAATAAACCCCCAAACTAAAATTCTCAGAATTCAGGACAGAAACAAACTCTCAAAGAGTCCTTGGGTTACAGGTAGAGGAAACCTGCTTTAGAGTGAATGCAATAACAGGGCACCACTCCCACCTGGAGTGGCAAACAGCACCATCCAACACACTGGGAAAAAAACCAACACTCATTTATTGTCAAAAAACCTCAAACTTTACTTGCGTTTCTCTCAATAAATAATTTACAGTATATACACGCAGTGACACTCCCGTGGGTCTCAATGCAGGGAGGAGGGGTGGGGTGGGGGGC
Organism: Phaenicophaeus curvirostris; assembly: GCF_032191515.1. Lineage (NCBI taxonomy): Eukaryota > Metazoa > Chordata > Aves > Cuculiformes > Cuculidae > Phaenicophaeus > Phaenicophaeus curvirostris. Next base: position 10,762,809 of record NC_091403.1, read on the forward strand.
TTCTCGTAATGCCTCCCCCCCACTTTTCCTACGTATTTCTTTTGTTTCCAAGTATTGGGTCTTTCTTGGCCACACTTCACCTTTAACCAGAACTGGGTCAAACACAACCAAAATAAAGTGCTTCACTGTTTGCTTCTAAAATAGGGATACCCCAACCCCAGCACGACAGCCGGCCACCGCTGGAGCACTCACCTGGGCAGCAGGACCAAGCCACATCATAAACAGACATTTCTTGGATGGAAATTACCCCAAAACCACAGCACATTGTGCCACAGGGTGATCGCTTTATAGGCAAGGGAAGTACTGACTTGGTGGCACCCTGGGGCGTGGCCAGCTAAAACTGCTTTCCAGAAGCTGTGCATCTTCAGAGGGATGCTCTGCACAGCTGCTGTTGGCTATGGGGTAACACAGCAAGAAAATGTTTCTTTTTGGCTTTCAAAACTTGGGGTTTGAAATTCTAAGGAAGACAAAAACTTGGTGCTTTCTTTAATGAAGGAAAAAAAACCCTCCAAATCAGTGTGGCTGAGCAATTAGTGCATTGGGAAGCTAAACTGTCCTGTGCCGTGTTCCAGTGGTTGCTCTCAGCGCCTCCAAACTGCGATATCCTTATTTTAAAATCTCCCTAAACAGAATACCTGGGGCACCAGCAAACAAAGCAAGGAGTAAAGTAGTAAACACATCTTTTTTTTTTTTTTGTTTTGTTTCTTTTCTTTCCTTAAACATTTAAAAACCAATTACATCTCTTCATCTGTACAGTCACACGAGATCAATGCCAGGGCTCTATATATTAAAGAGACAATATAAATTACATCCATTGACACAATTTTGCATTTCTCTGCTGCTTTACAAATGGAGCTCTAGAGCTGTTAGGACACAATGAATAGTCACGTTGAGTATTTACACCAGGCTGCCAATCGTAGCCTGTTCCCACCTCTTTTGGTGCTACCTTATCTCATCCTGCCTGGAGACCTTCCCTGCGAGCAAGAGGTGCCCCCAAGACTGACATGTGTTTTGGGGTTTCTGGGAACTTCCCCCTGAGGAATGGAGGGGACACCCCTCAGGAGGTCTCAAAAATAAAGACTAAAGGTGGTCTTGTTTGTTCAGTGAGCAACGAGGTGAATAACAGAGGAACGTGGAGAGGAGGAGATGGGCAGCACTATGTGGTGGGGGAAGGAGATTATCGATAGTTTTGAGGCAGGGAACAGACATCTGGGGCTTCTGGGAGGTCCCCTGCTGCATCCCATCACCTGGATGGATTTCTAACATTGCCCTATTTCTGATTCAAGCCCAGAAGGGCTAAAGGTGCAACTGGTCTGCAGTGGGGTTGCAATTTGTGGCTGCAGGGCAAGGAGTGGAGCAGAGACCTAGCAGCAAATAAACAGAGTGCAACACTCCTGCTCCATCCCAGGGCCTGGCCAAGGCCTGGCCAGGCAAGGGGGTGCAGAGCTGGAGGGAGGTGTGGATTGAGTCTCCCCACTGAGCAGCCTCCCTACTGCTAGTTTTAGGGGACCGGGCACGGAACGGCACAAGGAACTCATCCAGTGCCAGGCAGAAGTTACAGAAATCGCTTGAATACTGGCCAGGTTTCTCCCATTGCCATCAAGAGTCCTCAGTGGGTCCCAGCAGAGACAAGGGAGCCAGGAATAAAACTACTGAGTGAGCCAGTTGAATGAACTGGCTAAAAGAGATGCCCTTCAAACCACAGCAAGCTCAAGGCAAAGCTTGAGTAATGTGTCCCCTTTGCACCCAGAAGATGCCTGGCACTGGAACCACTCTCCAGTATTTCATCCCCTTGCACCACTGTCTACAACAATGGGACTCAGGGGAGAGCAGGACATGTCCGAGAAGTAGAGCCCGGCCCTGGCGAGCAGAAAGCTGAGCCCCATCATTCTGGCCCTGTCTTGCTGCTCCACACCCACCTTGCAGGCTCTGCTCTCTGAAGACAAAGCCACATTCACGCACACCAATGTCACAGCCATCGCGTGCATTTTTGGGACCTGGGAGAGAGCTACAAGGAGATAGAGGCTCCTCAGCACTCACACTACCGCGAGGAAGAAGAAGAGAGGGAGAGGTGAGGAAGGTCCAGACAAGGTACAGTCCAGTAAAAATTCCTGACTGGTCCTATTGGCAGCACTTTCCTCCCAGGCAAGAGGTCGGAAGGTGGAGGACCTGGTGCCAGAAAGGGGTTGAGGTCTGAGGACAACCCTCGCGGCTCCAATATCCAACCTCCTATTGTCATGTGCCGCCACCTCATTCACAGTCTCCTCCTGCTCCCCTTTCCCTGCTCTCCACAGTGCGAAGGAGCAAACCTCTATAACAAGCCCAACCAACACTGACTCAAACACAGCAGTGCTACCCAGAGGCCGTGGGGAGCCCCCGAGGGAGCTGTGTTGCCTGGGGCCAGGTCCCGTGTCCTTTCATAGAGGTGCAGCTTGTCTTTGTTGGAGTGAAGCATCTTCACGTCTTCAAAAGCATAGTAAGCAGCCAGCATGAAGTTGACATCCCCCGTGGTGAGTAGGTCAAAGACGCAGGACTGGAAGTAGAGGTCCTCCACGGGCAGCTTTTCCCTGCACTTGGCCGTGGCCGTTTCGTACGTGAAGGCCTCGGGGGGGGCCGGCAGGCTGGGCCCCTTCCTACGAGCACGGCTCTCTGTGGCCTGAGCCGAGCGGACGGTCTGGAAGTCAATCTGCTGGTTGAGTGGACAACCACGGAGGCACAGGTAGAGGCCCTGACTGTCCCGGTCCTCCACAGCATTGACCACCTCCTCTGGCATGCGCACAGCGAAGGTGAGGTACCGGCCCACCTGCCTCACCACGATGGTGGTGCCGATGTACTTTGCCTGGATCTCGATGTGTTGGCCTGACACCTTCTCGGTGATCTTCAGGCTGTTGGCTCCATGCTTGTCCCCACCGTTCTTGGAGCCATCGGCAAAGGCAGCAGGGAGCTCATCCATCTCTGCCTGGTATACTTTCTGGTCCACACACTCCTGGAAGCTCTTGAAGATGATGGTGAGCTGGCAGGGAGGAAAGGGACAAGGTCACAACCAGTGATGACCACCCGAGAGCACACAGGGAGCGGCTTGGGAGGTGGAGGAGCCATCTGCCCAGCCCGGCCAGGAGTGTAACCCTGAGCTCCAGAGCAGGTGCTTGATCCTAAGAACCTGCCTTAACTTTTAGGCACCCAGACATGGCCATCCTGCTTCAGCACAAGGATGAGGACACCGTGTATGGAGTTAAGACCCAGACACTGGCCTAAATGTACCACCTGAATCTGCACTGTTATCTCCAGGCCCAACACAGGAGCTCCCTCGTAGCTTGAGCTGGTCTGAGTCTCACTACTCACAGGCTTGTGGTGGCGTGTCTGCACATGCAGCACTGCCTTGCCCCCAGGGCCTAGCAAATGGCAGAGGTGGAGGAGCCCTGACTGCCCTAGAGGTGGTGGAGCTTCTTCTCTGGTTCCCATGGTATCTACATCCCAAGGGCTGGACTTCTTCCTTTCTCTGGCCACTGGCACACCAACAGTCTCCTCTGTGCCCCAGAACATGTCATGCTCCACTGCAACAGAGCAGACACACACGTGTTCAGCATGTTCGAGTGGGAAGGCCATTCTAGGGGTGATATCAGCATAGATTTGAGCCCAACGTGGCACCCCACCCTTGGCTGGGCTCAAACACAGGTCCCTGGCTAGAGGAAGGACCTCACCACACTTGTTCTTCCCTTGCTGACCTGGCAGTGACAGGATGGTTTAAAGAGGAGGATCGAGTTTGCATTGAAGGAAGTGCAACTTGCTCTTCTTCGCATGCAAACTCTAAGCTTCCTCTTTCACTCTCCTGCAAACTTGCTCTTCCTCTTCCACCTCTTTCCACGAGAGAAAAGCAGTAAGAAGGGCCTCCCCCCGATGCGGCCCCCATGAACACTGAGACCTGGCCAGAGTGGGGAAGCCTGGAGGATGATGGCTCCAGCAGCTACAGGACAGGGAGGCCTGGAGGCTGAATATGAAGGGCAATGCTGAGGCTCCCCAAGGACTACGCTGAGCATGGTGGTGGTTCCCAGCACCTCTGCTCCCCATGGTGCTGGCGAGGAGTCCACAACCCTAGAAATGTCCCTCTTTCCCACCCATTCCTCTGTGGAGTGCCCAGATGCTCCCGGTCCCATGGCAGCCCTGCTGTCCTCTCCTAAGCCACGTCAGGAGGCACCACTGTGCCCTGGGTTTCAGCCTGTATGACCCCTTGCATGGACTTCCGTGTCCAGCCCTGCTTCTGGTTGGAGGAAGAACCACAGCTCAGAGAATATCATGCAAAAACAGAGAGCCCCATGGACTGAGAGGCTCCCATCCTCTCCACATGGTCCTCTAGCAATGACCCAGTAATGCTTTCCACAGCTCATGCTACAGATCTCATGACTAACCCCTCCTTACCACAAGCCCGTGAGGCAGATAATGGGTGAAAAAGTTCAATTAACACGGTGATCCTGGGATCCAGTCTAGATATTGCAGGTCCCCGGGGTCCTTAGGGACCACTACCCTCAAGCTAGACTTTCTTGCAAGCTTCAGCAGGTTCTGATGTCTTTTGGTAGGTGAGGAATCGAGAGCATCATTAAGTATCTTGAAGGAGGTTTTTTTAGAGACACATAAAATGTCAGCTCCAGCTCAAACTAAAAAAGTCACCTCCAGAGCTGAGCAGCAGTCCCTATCGTACAGAAGCTTCTCTCCTCTTCCCACACACAGGGAGAAGCAGATCTCCCAGACATGGCAGGACAGGACATATTCCAAACGCAAGAAGATGCCTCCTACTGAGCCTCCCACTTTTTGGCACAAAAAGCAGCCTGTTAGCTTTAGAAGTCGTGCACCACAGAACAACATGTCAGCTCCAGGTTTCTCCTGAAGCTGAGGCCATGTCACACAAGTCCTGCTGTCTCACAGCAGCACATTTTCATTTCGTCGTTTCTGTTTTCTCAGTGTTTGCCCTGTCCCTTCAGGATGTTTATTTAGGCTGTCAAAGTACCGCTAGAACAGACTGTGCCCTACAAAATGCCTTGACTCAGCTGCAAACCAGAGAGACAATTACAAGCCTGGGCAAAGGGGAATGCAGTGCTAGGAGCTCGGCTCCCTCCAGGACTTTCCCTGCAAGCTGGAGTCTCCCTGGAGGTCAGTCTTGGGTTTGCTTGGACCTCAGGTGTCCCCCAAATCTTGCCACCATTGTTCCTGGTCTGGCTGTTCACAGCATCCTGGAGTCCCCCAGGTGGGAGCCCTCTTAACTTGCCATCTCTGACTTTGGCCACAATTGTCCTCTGAGCTGCAGCATCTCAGCCTGCTAACTATGATGGGACTGGATGGGCTCAGGTAGAAACCACGGGCCACTTAGGGGAAGGTGGGAAGGACGGGCATATGATATTTAGGGCCAAACACTAATTCAGAGGAGCTCCCACCCGGTCATACCCTCCCAAGGAGATGTGCAAATGGGTGAGGAACGAGACAGCAGAAGCAAAGGCTGTTCAGAAGCACCTCTGCCCTTGCCCACCTCTGCTCACAGGGATGGACCCGAGGCTCACCTTGCTGGTGGCGGTGGCTGTGGAGCCAGGCAGCACAGGCGTATTGGTGACCTGGACATTCAGGTAGTTATTGTCTATAAGCGGCCAAGCCCCTTGCACCTTGCAGGTTTGGAAAGTGTCTGTGAAAGTCCTGAGGTGAGGGTCCCCGAAGAGCCCGCAGTGGGTGTAGTTGGGGGCAGCCGAGTGCTTGTGAAAACTCTTCTCGTAGTGGCAGATTTCAGGGCTGTCAGAGCGCTCCTGGCTATCCCCAGGAGGCAACGTCCGCAGGCGGGGCTGGGATGTGGGGCCATCCTTGGAGCAGTTGTGTTGCACCATGAGATCGTCTATGCCATGCACGGCTGAGTGGTAGGCCAGGTCCCCCCTGCAGGTGCGGGCGGTGCGGCGGGTGCAGTGCGCGTAGGCACGAAGCGCCGTGCAAAACTCAGGTGCCTCCTCCGTACCCAGGTGGTGGGAGCCCGACGTGGCTGCCCAGAACTCAGAGTTGCACTTGAGAATCTTGCATGGAGATGTCACTGCGGGAGCAGAGGAAAAACACAAGGAGGTCAAAAATGCCTGTGTGTGGGACATCCAACTCTACCCCGCATCGAGAGGCTGGTGTCCTCCTCCTGCAGCCCAAACTCATGACACTGGTTCTACCGCGTGACGAGGTCTCGCTCACCAGACATGACCCTCTCACATGACCCAGCTCTCAAGCATCAAAGTCAAAGAAACCAACAGGATCTGCCCCAATTTAAGCCAAGAGGGGAAAGAGTATCCAGCCTTTAGAAGAATGCTCCTAGCGGGGAAAAACCACAGTGGGGAAGAATGGGATGAATTCATTAGCAGGGATAAGGCAGGACCATTAATGTGGGGGGAGACGTAATGAGGTTTTTAAGGCCTTTTCAGGACATGACATTCACAGCCCTGTGCTGCATGAATTACTATACACGGTGTCCAGACTGACCTCTGCCAGGGCAAAAATCTGTCTGCCTTCCATTGCCTCCTCTGTGGGCATGGGGAAAGCCAGCTCTGGCATGACTGTTGTGCCCCAGACACATGCTGAGGAGCAGAAATTAGAGCAGGATCTGCACTGTGACCAACCCTGCAGCAAAGCCAGCAGCCACCCCACCATCCTCGGGGTTGAAGCGCTGCCAGGAACAGCGCTTGCCTGTGTCCCTGTGCCCCCCCTGGAAAGAAGCAAGAGCCAAAAAAACTCTTTATGGCCTGCTGTGCACCTCTGCCCAGCCCTGGGAGCCCGTTCCCGGCCACGGCTCGCTGAGACAGAACAAGAAGCGGAGGAGAAAAACCGGCGCAGCAGGGTGTGGGGGCGCCAGCTGAACCCCCCCCTCCCCTTCGCACCCACCTCGCGTTGCCCATGCAGAAGCGAAGCCAAAGACGGCAGAGCCTTCGCCAGGCTCAGCCAGAGCCCCAGTGCTTGCCGGTAAGGGAGAGGAAGGCAAAGCAAAGCCAGATCCTGTTTTCCTTCCCCAACATCTGCTCCCTGGGGCAGTGCGGTTCCCCTGAAGCAGACTTGAAAGCAGCCGTACAAAAAACACACACGGCCATCGCTGAACAACGCACCAACACCACTCTGCCCTTGCCAATCTGCAGCCTTGCTGGGTGAACCTATGCTCACATCATTTAAAATTCATGGTGTTTTCCTTCCTCTCCTCTTAATCGACCCCCTCGGAAGACCTGGAAACAGGATGAGCTCAGACATAAAAGGCAGCAGAAGGAGAAAAAAAGCACCACCGTTTTCAGATGCTTTTGTAGTGCCTCTCGCAGGTGAACACGTATATTCCTGTCTCGGGCTTTGTTTAGAAGGAGGCTGGTAGGGCATCTGTGCCAAAACCATTTCAGATTTGTTTAAAAAGAAAGTTACAAACCCCAGTATTGTTTTAGGGAAAACAGTATGTTTGAGTTTTAAACATTGCAGTGCTGGAAACCTAAACATAGTTGGTGCTGGAAAATCAGAAAGAGAGACCAAGGCTATAAAACACTAACCAGTCCAGCTTTAAGAAGCAAGCCTGACTCCTCTCCCTTTCCAAGAAGAGAAGTGCAAATAGGAAATGGTGACAGGTTCCTCAGAGTTTTAAAATTTATGTTTAACAAACTCAGCTGCTAGCAACAGCAGAGAGAACCCAAGAGCTGTTTTGTCTTGGCAGCATCTCATTTAAACCTGCAAGAAGCCTTTAACTAATAATTGACCAGAGGTGACTTGATAACAAGCTTTTGACCTAGGATAGGGGCTCACGCTTCTATATTAAAATACTTATTATTTTTGTCCCTTTTCAGCCCCAAGTGTTATTTTCCACTTCTGAGTGGACTACCCCCATCACAGCCACTGGCTTGCAATGGAGTGTACTGCTCAGTGTTCCCCCTAGATGAGATGATGCGAATGATGTCTTGTTAGCAGCACACAGAAAAGCCTGGCTTGCCAGCATTGCCCACCTCGATTCTGGAGGCTACACGTTCAAACACGGCTGTTGCAATATGCTATAGCTGGTGCTGAGCTCAGAGGGAGAAATAATGCAGGCGATGGCACACAGAGGCACAGTCAGAGTGAGGGGACCAAAGGAGTTTGCTGGCACGGGGAGCACAAGCAGGGATATTTTATGGCTAGGCACTCTTGGTGCAGGTTTATCAGTGTGGAAAATGAGGAAAATGCATCTCACACCCTCTGATGAGAGTCTGTGGGTACAGCTTTGCAGATCCCCCAGGACTCTCCTAGTGGAAGGCAGGAGTCAGAAAAGCACATAAGAGTGTAACCAGTGTCACCACTGCCAGTTATCCCAAACAGTTGTGGCATCAGGCAATTAAAATCATTGCTCTCCTAGTAGTTATGCTAATGCACAGCTTGAGGATGCCTTGAGGTTGCATGCAGCTGAACGCGCTGCTGTCACTGCAGAAAGACTTGCCAGCACAGCCCCAGGAGGAGCTGGAGGACACATCCCTGGACATGCAGGACCCACGCAGTCCACCTCACCTGATGGCTCTGGGAGGCAACGGGACACGCTGTGCAAAGCTGTACCCTGTGAGCAGCTTGCAGAACCCAGGCTGCGGCACGCTCCGGCTACTCTAGCCCTTTGGCTGCAGTGTAGAGGGGATTTTTTTTTTTTTTAGTAGAAGTAAAGGCATTGCCTGTTGCTCTTTAAGGACATGCTTCACTGGCGTGGATCAGGAGATGCGGGCGTGAGTTGTGGCAGCCTATGGACAGAGCAGGCTGCTGCAAAGCAGCCACCCGACACTCAGCGCTAAACACATCCCCATCCTGAGGATCCCTGGCCACCACAGCACCTCGAGGACACAGATGACTTTATAAGGTATTAAGTTTAAAAAAAAAAAAAAAAATCAACAAAACCGAGAGCAGGGAAACCCATCTCCTTCCTCCCGGGGCCTGAAGGGGGAGCGTTCTTCTTTAAGATGTTATCACTCTGGTTTTGGCACGGGTCCCCTTTTTGCTCTTGCGCTCAGGGCCCCATATAAGGCCAGATTTCCAAAGCCAGGTGCCGCAGAGGCAGAGTGGAAAGGGGCTCCACACCCTCCCCAGCTGCTCACGCCTCGCCTTTCCCATAGATGTTTCTTCAACCGCACTGGGGGGTACTGGGTTTGGCAAACCCCTTGCTGTGGAGGAGAGCAGTCTCCCCCTCCTGACAAGCACACCTTGCTCCGTCCCCTCTGGCAGCAGCTTTGGCACTGCGGTGCAGGCTCATTTGTACCCAAGCCAAGAAACAATGTTTATTCAATTTCTCATAATCTATTTTCCATCGACTCACAATGGATCTGTTTTTCAACCACAGATGACTTAGCACGGAAACAAACCCCTCTCGAGTAGGAACACAGCAAGACTCTCCCAGGATCCCTGTGACACTCCCAGGTCTAGGTGATGCCACCACCCTTCAAAGGGTCCTTCATCCTAGAAACAGGTGACTTCAACCCATGCTAGTCCAACCATTTCCCAACCTCCCACTTATCTTTTCTCCTTTCAAGAGCTTGGTGCCACTCAAACCAGGTACAAAATTTCCTTTGGTATCTTGAAACCAATGGGTTTGGAAAGGTTAAAGTCAGAGGAATTTGTTAATTCACCTGGACTAAAACAGCCCCCCTGGACTCTGGCACAGCATGGTGCTCTGCACTCGTTCGGGTATAGCTCCCAGGAGGACTCCTGCAGTCTGTGCAGTCTGAAAAACCACCTCTTTTCTCAGCAGGCTGTTTCAAGGGTTTATCACCTTTACAAAACACAGGTTTTGGTTCTAAGTGGATTTTATCTGATTTCATTGTAAGGACATAAAAAGAACTAGTGATTTTCTCCAAAGCAGTAAAAGGTCCGTTAGTAACCAGTATGTTTCCCACAAAGATATTTACACACTGCAATCAAATCACTTGTCAGTCCTCTAGATAAGCTAAACGGTTTGCACTTTTAAGTTCTCACTGAAAAGTGTTTGCCCAGCCCCACCACCAGACCTTTCCCTGCCAGGCTCGTTTCCTGCAAAACCTACTCCTCTGAAGAGCAATACTGGTGCAGAACACATGCTCGCCACCCCTTTTGCCAAGGTGTTACACCAAGATGTGCTGTTTGGCTGTGACCTTCTCCCTGTTTACACAGCATCAGTCCTCCCATCCTGCAAGCATCCCACGGTCCACCTCCCCCAGCTTAGGAACCTGGGGTATCGCATGACCTGGGTCCCACTGCTCTGCCCTCACAGTTGGTACATTATGTTATGTGCTGTTAAATTAAGCGTTCAAACGTATCACCTCCACACATCTAACTTTAACAGCCTCTTAATTAGAAGTGCCCCCATCTTCCCTTCAGCTGGTGTCAGGTTACCTGGATTTCATTTACCTGAATCATGCTTTTTCAGAAAACTAGCTGAAAATTGACAATTCATCTGTTCTCCTGTAATTTCTCTAGCAAAGAGAATTACTGGTGAGAAATTTCAGTAGGCAAAAGCCAATTCTTTAAGACTCTTCAGCGCACATTAACCAGACCTGTTAATTTTAAAGCATTCACTACTAAGAGATGTTGTTGAATATCCTCTCGGTTACTAACAGGCTGGAAAGTATTTCATCACCCACATGTGATGCAAATACATCATCCTGCATCTTTCCAAATATACGGACTGAAGTGTAGATGTGCAAGCCTCACACACGCAGTAAAAGGCTTTTTCAGAGAACACAGTAAAACCTAATTACCTTTGGCCTCAGATCTGAGCACCCAGACTTAGGCTCCTAAACACGTATTTATTTAAGTAATCTAAATAAACATATTTATGCTGACACCTCAATAGGAAAGACGTGATTCTCGGAGGTACTAAATACCAGCAACAACTGCCAGCTTCAAGATGTGCTCCCAGACAGCAGTAACAAAATGACTCCAAAAGAGTTAAAAAAAAAAAATAAAAGAAAATCACATTGCTCCTCAAAAGCCTGCCTGATGGGATCCTTCCAGCAAGACTTCAGGTATCCAAAGCAAAACCAGAGGGGATGAAAGACATCAGCCCTTCGCATCCAGCCCTTTGTGTTGTCCTTGTCCCAGCAGGGAAGTCTACACAAGCCACCCTACATGTTGACCATGCTTGAACCCACGTCTTGGTGCAAGGGTGAGATGCATCAGCCAGTGCCTTGTCACACCAAGGGACAGATACGAGCCCATCGGTGCCATCCACAGCCCTGATGGATGGGGTGTCATGGGCTGGGTCAGCTCTCCAACAACCCTAAAGGGCATCGAGGGAGACCCAAGGGCCACCTGACCCAAGCTTCGCTAAAGGATTTGTGTGGATGGCAGCGCCGGACTCTTCCAGCGACCTCCTTTGAACTGTTAATCAAGCACAATCTTGCAGAATAATAGCCTGGTTATTATTGTCTTGTTTGCATAACAAAGAGGCCCAATAAAACTGATTTGACTGTGCTCAGAGGGGGTGTGAAAGATCAGCCCTGAGAAAAGAGCTGCAGGAATGCAGCAAACTGCTCCAAAGCCTCAACCCAGGAAGAAAGACAATGCAATTTGCCATCAAGAAAAGCCCAACAGACCAATAAATTACCCATGTGCAAAGGGATTAGATCAGGTTTCAGTTGCGCTGAAGTTGGGGGAGGAGGACCAGGAGGAGGGAACTGAAGGAAAAAAATAAACCTGACTCTTAAAAGCGCTGGACCTATATTTTGCAAGGGCGTGCATGGGGAGGTTGGTTTGGAGGGGCCACCTTCCACGCTGGGGCCTGGGGGTTTGTGCTCTCCTCCACTAGCAAAAGCAGCAGATGCATTAAATCCAGGCAAAGGAAGTGCTGATAGAGGGACTCGAGAATACACCTCAACCTATACAGCTTCTTTTAACCCAGTCCTTGTCTTGCTCAAGAGGATGCTGGGGAAAGGCTTTTTCCAATTCTTTTAAGTCACAAGAGGCGCACTGAAGGAGTCTTCTCATTTTAACCCATGTCAGTCACTAAAGCACCTGGATGATCTGTCACAGTCAACTCCCTTTTGACCTCAGCACCAAGTTCTCGGACCCCACCTCTCCTGGCATTGTGGAGACACAGGGCAAGCATAGGAAGGAAAAAAGCAGAGTCAGTGTCTTCACCAGCTACAGCACGGTTGGATGCTGCTGAAGGAGCCCTTGATCATTCCTGTCACTTAGTCAGCTCTTCTGGCTCAGAGAGTCAGCTTACCGCTGACCTGGCATGCTTAGCGGGGACAAATGTGTGTCTCCTCAGCCCCTCAGGGCCAGCATTGCTCTTCCACGCTCATCTCAACATCCCCATACAGGGAGTAGGATGAATAGACACCACTGGAAACGGTGGAGCTCATCAGTCGGAGACAGGAGTGGCTGCAGCTGATGCTCTGAGAATTACTGGCAAATCTTGGGAAGTTCTGGAGGCGTGACGGGCTGAAAGGAAGAACCAGCCTTTACAGCCAAAGCAGCCAAAAGTTGCACATTTGCTCTTAAAACTTCATCCTGGGATTCTGGCTTCAGTGGTGCCTTTGCTGCAACTGTTGAGCTTTCACCAGCTTGGAGGAAGCAGCACAGGTGGATGGAGGACGCAGCTTTTGCTCCACAGACACATACCGCGAGCTGGCAGATGGAGGATGAGGAGAGAGGGATGCGATCTCCCATTCTCCATCTGCAGGAGGGTGCTAATGAAGCTGGCTCCCCGCCACGGCATGCTGCGGGCTGGAAAGTGGTGCTGGAGCAGCACACCTGGGCTCTCCCAGCTGGGGAGCACAGAGATGCTTTCACCAACAGTTCTCAAGAGCCAGGAAATCTCCTTGAGGGTAACGGTCCATTTTACAGATGAGGACGCTGAGGATTTGAAGGGTTTCACCCAAGACAAGCCAGGTGCAAAGAGGTGGATTTGCTCTCTCATCCCCTGCATGAAGCATCATCCTCATCTTCCTCCCGCTGCCAACACCACCCGTGTCCTCATCCTTCTGAAGCAGCGTTAACCGGACAAGGCCACCTCTGCCAGCCACCCCCATCACCAAGCGCTTCGGGTTTCCAGCAGACACAACCCTCCCCACGCTGAGCTGTTTTCCCAGGGTGCCTTTGAAGGCACGGCTGCCACCCACTAGCGCCTGAGGGCCCCCCAGGTGTGGCAGCAGGTCCCTCGCCCTTCTCCCCTCACCCGGGCCACGGCGGGGCTGGCAGGGAAATGCTTTCTCCTCACAGGTGTGGATTCCCTCTAGGAATAATCATCCCGCCATGCTCTTGTGAAATTTCAACCCTTCAAACGCAGAGGTAAATGAGACACGAAATGAGGAGATGAGAAAAGCCTGGAGCACATAAATCTGGATGAGGCAAATTTATACAACTAAATGCCTGCCAAAAAATTGCAGCATCTCAATCAGAGGCGTTGGTTTGTGTGCAGGGCGTGGGGTGGCAGCTGCACGGCTGGTGGGCAACAGCACCACGAGCCCACCAAAACCAGCACCCAACTGATGCTAGAGATGCAGCCAGGGATACAGGGATCCACTCCCCTCCTGCGGACTGGGTTCCCACCCAGCACCAGACTTGCTCCTTGTCGCTCGCACCCCACGGAAACCACAATATCTGTTCATCCTTCGCAGCCACAGACCTTCAGAGTTTTGTGTATTTTTAAATGCATCTGATTGCTGTCTGCTCTGGCACTCAGGTTTTAATTTTAAGAGGAAAAAGGAACTTTCTAACTGGAACCCACCAGGCCAGTCCTGCTGCTCTGCACGCTCCCATCACCAGAGCAGCGATGCTCTCATGAAGAGCAAAGTCTGGAGCCAGGATCCATCCCTAAACCACATGTCCTCATCATCTCAGAAAGGCGTAAGCGTGGCTGAAGTGTGTCATATGGCAAGGGAAACAGGTAGCCTGTCCAAAAACCAAAATGCTGTAGATCAAGATTAAGGCTTTGGGAACCAAAGTCAATAGCTGTCCAGGAAAGAGAAGAAACCGAGGGAGAAGAAAATACTTCGGGCCTAGGTGAAGCTTGCTCTTTGCCTGACACATAAAAACACTGTATATGCAGGGATAGCTCTGCTTGCTGGGAATTAAATGGCTGAACTCTCTTGGATGCTTCTGCAGCGGAAAGCGGGACTCAACACCCTTCTGGAGCCCCACCCTGAAGGGTTTACTGTTCTCACATCTGCAGGGACACCAGCCTCTGGCTGCCCCACACACCACGGCCAGGCCATTAAGACAGTGGCTCAGTCTGCGTCTACAAGGGCTGCGTGTGTGTAGGAGCCAGCTTGTTCTCCGCAGTAAGAGCCCGATGACTTCATCAAGGGGATGGCATCTGGTTTTGCAGTTGGCCATAATTCAATTCTCCCCCTTGCTGCAGGAATTTCAGCTGGTGAAGCAGTGATTTACTCAGGAGGGCTGCACTTGAGTGCAAAGCAATCTTGAGGCTACAATCGAACGCCCTGTTATTTTGAGAGCTCACTGAAAAGGGAATAAATATCCTCTTCTTTTCATCCCAGCAGTTGCCAAGTGCTGGGTTCAAAGCTTTTTAAAGGCATTTAGGGGCTCTCCTCTTACAAGTGCGTTCCAGATGCCATGCATGGCCAGGCAGGGCCCTGCCTGCACAGATCACTCCTGATGATCAGCATCAAGACAGTATTTGCCAGGACAGCCAGAAAAAGGCCAGACACCCCCTTACCTGCACCATCACAGCTGCATCTCTGAGCATCCCCTATTCTCCCCAAAACCTATTCATTGTCACCCCGGCACACACCACTCCTGCCTGGCAGCAGCCCCAAGTTCACCCCAGCAACCTCCAAACCGCCTGAGACCCTAATGCTCTTTTGGTCCTTGGCTCCCACGCGCCTCCTTTTTTCAGTTTGGTGTCTGCTCCAACATGCAAAGCAAATCAAACCCATCCAAATAGACCAGGCCTCCTTGTCTTTGGCCTTCTTTACTGTCCTGCTAATGCTTAACCCTTGGGAGCTGCAGGACTCAGCTGAGGAGCCTCCTAAGGGGCTGAGGGGGGGCTCACTCAGGCTGTACACAGCCCTGCCAGAGCCTACAGCTGCCTTATGTGATGTGCCCATCAGGGAGCCAGAAGAGAAACCACAACACTCATTGTCACTGGCACCTGATCCAGCACCACAGCCCAGGTCTCTGGGGACACCAGGGTGGTGCAGAACCACCCCCCCAGCCCCGTTAGGAAGTTTTTATGGCTGCCCAGCCCTGTGAGTGCTTTCATGTATGTGCACATCCAACTCAGCTCAGCTGTTCGGGTCACAAAGAACCAAAGCTCAGCCATAAAAACCCAGAGTCGCTCTTAATATCCTCCCATTCCCAGTAACCAAGGGCTGGGAATTTCAGGCTTTTCTGTGGAAAACAGGCAACATATCCACCCCATCTGCATTAAAAACAAGGTGCCTCCTTCCAACAAGCCTTTGCTGGCAGTTGCAGAGAACTCCCTGTTCCAAGTTTGAGACCGGCTCTGAATGGGCAACAAAGCAGGGAAGCCAAAATATTTCCAGGTTTACGTTTGAATCCCTCCCTTCTCTGCCCTGACAACATCCCGCACAGGGATGCTCCTCCCTCGCCACCACCTTTCCCGTTCGCGGCTGGGGAGGCTGTTGTTTTAACAGCCCCTGAGCCCCCCTTCTCAGTTGCAGCCTAATGCTGCCATCACGTCCCTCCCTGCAGCTGAGACAAAAGCTGTTTGTCAGCCCATGCACTGCACCTCCAGCAGGGATGGATGTGGAATCAACCATACTGCTCAGATGGACCAAGGGCAAAATATTCCAGTTTATTTTGAAGACAGGAATGGCTTTCCAGCCGAAGCAGCAAAGCTGAAGACAAACCAGGAAAGTCAAAACAAACCAGAGTACAGGGGGGAGAGCAAAGCCTTACATCTGCAGCAGAGCACTCGGGGCCAGATTTTTAAAGGAGGGAATCATAGAATCACCAGGTTGGAAGAGACCCACCGGATCATCGAGTCCAACCATTCCCATCAATCACTAACCCATGTCCCTCAGCGCCTCATCCACCCGTCCCTTAAACACCTCCAGGGAAGGGGACTCAACCCCCTCCCTGGGCAGCCTGTTCCAGTGCCCAATGACCCTTTCTGTGAAAAATTTTTTCGTGATATTCAGCCTGAACCTTCCCTGGTGGAGCTTGAGGCCATTCCCTCTCGTCCTGTCCCCTGTCACTTGGGAGAAGAGGCCAGCACCCCCCTCTCTACAACCTCCACTCAGGAGAGCTTGGACACGAGCACAGGGAAGGGTCAGCCAACCGCCCTGGAAAATCATCCAGGGAAGCGAGAGCAGTCGTGAGCATCCAGCCCTGGGACCTGGGAGAGGCTCTGAGCAGGAACCATCAGCCGTGGGCTGCTCTGCCAGCTGCCCCGTGCTCGGAGGTCACCCCGACCCAGCTGGGGGACCCCCGGGGCGACCCCAACCCGAGGGAGCCGGGGCTGCGGGAGCCACCTCGGAGGCGGCAGGGCCAGAGCAGCCCGAGAGGGAATCCAGGCTGGGCACGTGGTGGGGGAAGAGTTAAGCGAAAAAATAAATAAAGCAGGACTCGGCCAGGCACCAACCTGCCATGCCGAGTGCCCTGCTCTCTTCACGACGGCTGCAAAGCTTCCTCAGGGCTGGAAATCTGCTGGGAACCCACAAATTCCCAAGCGCAGCCGGGAAGAAAAGGGGCAAAGGATATTACGCCAGGGGAATAAATCCACCCCCCCTTTTTTCCTACCTTCCCACCCCAAAAAAAAAGCTTTCAACGCAAGCCCCCGGCGTGCTCCCAGCCCAGGCACGGGGAGCCCCATCCCCGCCTGCGCCCTCCTCCCGCGGGCTCCGGATCGCCTCGTTCTGCCAGTTCTTTGCACCTTATTTGACTGCTGAAGGGAGAATCAAACAAAGCAGGCGGCCAGATCGCCTATCAAGTTCTTTCTTGCACCGTAAATCTCGCAGCCTCGACGCTTTGCAACTCAAAACGCTCCGAAAAACGGCGTTAAGCAACACAGATGGGAGCAGCTCCAGAATTTCCAGAACACACACACACACAAAAAAGGGAGGTTTCAAGCTTCCAGCCTGCTGGGAGAAACGGGCTCTGGGGGGACACTGCAGTGCTAAGGGCAGGGCTGAAAAGGCTCGCTCTCCTTCAAGAGGGAAAAAAGGGGGCAGGGAAGGGCGTAAAGCTGTTATTTATTTATTTACTGCATGTGTGTGCAAGAGTGCTTCACCTACGGTTATGCAAAAGGAAGGCACAGCCCATTTAAAAGTTAATAAATTAAAAGGAGGGCGAAGCGTTGCTAAACTCAAAAGATAAACGGGGAGATTTAAACGTTAGGGCTTTTCTTTCTCCCTCCTGTTTTCTCTCCTTTTCCCCCCCCTCTCTGCATATGAAAAAAAAAAAAAGGAGGTAAAGAAACTGGAGAGTTTTGGAAGGAACAAATCCGCCTCTGTGGACTGGGTTTCCCCTCCCCCAACAAAAACAAGCACTCAGGGCTTGAAGGAATTTGCAGGCAGAGATCTGCCAAAAACATTGTGAAAAACTATGGGGGATTCATTGGAAACAGATGGCGTTTTCAGCTGCAATTCTGAAATTCTCTCCTTTTCTGACACAATACAAACAAACTGGGGACGGGGAGGCAGAGACCCGCGATAGGTGCGAGCGGGGAAGGGCTGGCGGGCGGGGGCTCCAAGGACCATTTGGTTGCCATCCCGCCCTCGGAGAGCCCAGCAGCTCGGCCAAGGCAAGTTTTTTGGTTTTTTTTCTTTCCGAAATAACGATGCTGAGCCCCAAAGCCCCCAGCCCGAGGCCGGGGAAGGGGGAGCCCGCTCGGCGCATCCTCCCCGTGCAGCCCCCCGGACACCCTCTTTTCCGAAATCACAAAGCAACGACCCCTGTAAAGGCTTTTTCCCTCCCCGGGGGGGCTCAGAGAGGGAACCCCTCGCCGCAAAAATCAAAAAATTGGTATTTGGGGCGTTAATGTGTACGTGACCCCCCCCAACCCATCCCTCCCTTCAAGGCACAACCGGGAACGGGAGAACAACACAACCTGCCTGACACTGTCAGCAACACCCCCCCGGCTGCCTTTGATTTTCGACCATCTCCTTCCTTGTGGGATGAGGCAGCGGGGAGACAAAGAAGATGAGATCAAGGTAAAACACCCACCGCAACTGCTTGAGAAAAAGGGAATTTTTTTTTGCGGGGGGGGGGGGGCACACACCAAACCTGAGCCCCTAGTCGCTCGTTTTAAACATGTGGCAAACTGCTGCAGAGAGAGGGAGAGAAAGAGGCCCAGGGGCGGGGGGGAACAGAGGCGGCTCGAGAAACACAAGGGAAAATTCTTCAAATAAAGAGGCTGTTCCTTACCTGAAGGGAAGATGCAGAGAAAGACAGGGAGGATTTGGAAAAGTCCCAGGGCTGTGGATCCTGCCCCTCTCCCCATACCCATCCATCCAGCTCGAGCTTTAACCACTATCCTCTCCCTGGAAGAAGAGTTTAAAAAGGGAATAAAAAAAAGGGGGGGGGGGGAGGAAGAAAGGAAGAGGAAAAAAAAATAAATCAGTCGAAAGAAAGAATTGGAAAAAAAAAAAACCCGAAAATCAGAAGCCGCACATGGCTCCACGGAGCGATGCAGGGACGGGCGGCCCCAGCTCCGCACTGAAAGATTACACAGACTTTTTCTCCTTCTCCTCCTCCTGCTCGCCTTCCCCTCCCATTACAAAACAGCCCCGACCATCAATCATCGCGGCTGCGTCCAATGCCGGCATCGCCTCCCCCTCCTCCGCCCGCCTCCCGGCTCCCGCGGCCCTGGAAGGGGCGGGGGCACGAGCAGCCATGGAGGGAGCGGCCACGGAAAGGCTCTTCGAGACCCGCACAAGGGGTTTTGGTTTGGATGTTGGTTCTTTTTTTGAGCCACCCAACCCTCCCGTGCGCTGTGGGGAAGGGGGGCGGGCTGGCGGTGGTCCCCACGCAGAAAGGGCTCTGGAGATGTCGCCCCGTGTCGCCGCTCTCGGGCATCGCAGCTCGGTTGTAATTGAGGAGAGGGGCGTCCTCCCCCCGCACCGGGAGCTCGGCGCCCACAGCACCCTCCGTGCCTCTTCCCCACAGGCCCAACAAGAGCGCTTTTGATTTCCCCGAGATTAAGCAGTTTGGGTTCGTGGGGCCATTGTACGGTAGGGGGGGGAAACTGAGGCAGGGGCTGCTCGGCGGCTTGTGCGGGGCACGGATTGTGAGAGCGACACTGTGGCCCCCAGCCTGCTGGGCATGGCCCCCCCTGCACAAGGAGCTCCTCCACACAACAACGGGTGGGAGCATTTCACAGCCTTTCCAGGTCATTCACCAGCACTAGCAGTGGTGAAATAAGCCCAGACGACTCGGAAACAGCAAGTCTCACAGATCCTTAGCCTTAGACCAATGCTCCTTGGAGAGGGGGATAACTATTGGGGGTCCCTGAATCTAGTTGCCAGCCCACTCAGGACCGGTGGAGAGGACTAGATGTGTTCCTGCACTCTCTTGGGACCTCCACCACAGCCCAGTCTGCATTACCAGCTCAGGTACAGATTTGGATGTTCAGCTCTTTCTGCAGTGAAGTCTCACCAGTTGTGCTAGTACAGTTGTCCTGGAGGTCTCACCTTGTAAGATAAGAACTCCTTAAAGACCCTTTGGCCAGCACCCTTCCTGCTTGTGGGCCATGAGGATGGAGCAGCAGCTTGAAACATATGAGCATTTTTCTGCTAGACTTCAAATTCCTGCTCTTTTCCACCTCCTGTGATACGGCAGCTGGAGGAGGTGAGCAGATTGGACCTGCAGCTCCACCATCTCGGGTGGCTGCTCCACCCAGGAAAGGGCTAGGTCAGGAGGGAGACATCCCCTTAATAGCTTACTTGGATCTCTTTAAAATTTCCCTTGAAGGATGTTGTAGCCACAGTGAACTAAGACAACTTCACTTCTGAATAAGCGTGCCCACGGGTGCACAATACACTATAACCTCCCTGTTTTAAATCATTAGCCCTCCTTTGACTGCATCCCCCGTACCATCCTGAAAAGATGCTGGTGGGTTTGCACAACCCTTTTCCCAACTCTGACAATGCCCTTTAACAACTGCTCGTTCCTCCTGCAGTTTGGTCTGGATCTGGGATGTTCCTTCACTTTGCTTCTAGTTGTCCTGGAAATCCCCTTCTCTTCTGCCTCACAGTCACCCTTGAGAATGTTTCTTGGAGAGATGATCGCCTAAAGTCTCCAAGAAGAGTTTGTGATTTCCTCCTATTGTGCACTGAATCTGTGATTCACCTACAACAAACATCCCATGGAAGGTGAGGTGAGGAAGAGGAGCTGTTAGTGAATATCTACAAAGGAAGCTAACAACACCTATCTAGTTCTCCTTGGAGAATTTGAGACCCCTTGCCTCAAAATGAAGGAGGAGCTTCACTGGGGCTTTACCCAGGCTGCAACTGGAATGAAAATGCTGAAGCTTTTCCATCTGGGACCCAGATGGGATCCAAAAATCCTGGGGCTTTGCTTGCTTGACTAGAGATCTGTCTCAGTCCTGATCCTTCTACAGCTGCACTCAGATGATGTCCACTAAACTCAGAAGGAGCTCTGTGTGCAGAAGAGCTGCCAGACTGGGCTGAGCCGGGCAGGAGATGAAAGCTGCCAGGCTGGATCCAGACCTGTAGCAAAGGCAGTGTGGGAGGAATGCCTACTCGAAGCACCTCTTTGTGGGGGAATGTCAAACAGGAGCAAATACATCCAAACCCTGCCAGCTGCTGCTACCACCCAAGAAGAAATGCCTGCTGATGGGATGTGTAGGCAGCTGGAGTTGGAAGGGGCCTGGAAAGAGGAGGGAGAGGGTCCATGAGCTGGGGAGAGCCTAGGCAGAGCAGAGAGAACTAGGGGATGGGGGTTTAAATTCCAAATCCCTTCCTCTTGCTTTCACCTTGTCCTCTTGCAGTGCAACTTTTGCTTTTATTTCAATGAAAAAATATTGCTTCTGCTATTACCCCAGCTGGTGACATATAGTGTGATGTATCTATTTTTAACTCAAAACCCCATTTGAATTGTGAACTTTTAAAATCCAGCTGTTGAATAGCTGCTGCGAGGCTAGTTCGATTGTTTGACCTAAACAGCCACTTCAGTATTGCCATTTTGTGGCAAGCTGACACATTGCAACAATAGACTGGAATGCAGCTTGAAGCTTATTTTTAAAATAAGACCATTGTTGGAGTTTGTGCCTTTGGTATAGGGTCCACTGTGCTGCCATGAAGCAATGATCCAATGCCCATGACTCCAGCTTGTAAAAATTTCTCCTTTATTTTGCTTAGTTGCATCATGCATTGCAAATGGGATTACTGGTTTTGGCACAAATCGAAGCAGAGGATTTTGCTGGAGAAAACAACAGATGTGTCCAAACTGTAACTGCAGAGCAGGAAAAGGCCCCAGATAAGGTGTGTTTCTGAAATCCTGCTCCCCCTTCCAGATTTTTTTAAATAGCCTTCACCTTTCAGATCAGCTGAATCAAAGAGCTGGACTTGACATCACTTACTGAAATGTAGTTTATGTGAAATTCGGATCTCTGCCTTGCTTAATGGGGATATCTAGGCTTGAAAACGTGGAGCGACTGCGTTTTCCCCTGCTCCTTTAGTTCTTTCAGCCCTGCCGGGGCTCCCCATTTAGGCAGCAGGAGCTCAGTGCTCTTTACAAACAGTATGTGGGAAACCACCCACCGCTAAAATACAAACACCTCTGAGGCACCGCAGAGTTAGGCTGTGCAGCGGCTCAGCTCCAGGGGTAAAGGCAGCTCCGTGGTCACATACACAGTGATTCTCGTGTTTGGTGTCATTACGGAGTGGTGACATGCAAATCACAGCCAGCGTTAGCCGACAGCGTTCTCCGAGGTATTTGCAGAATAAGCAGGAAGATCCAAATTCCCAAGGGAAACTCAGCCGGAATCACTTGTCTGAACTTTACTTTTCTCTGCTCTCCATCACACCGTGCGTAGCTGTGGGCTTCAACAGGGCTGAATGAACGTGTCTAATTTGAACCCTGAGGTTTACAGATGATAACCTCCCCTTACAGCCTTCCTAATGGAATTATTCACTACCTGTAATTATATGGCTAAAATAGTAAACATGGGTATTTCTGAGGACTCTAACTAGTAGTTAGAGGTATGGATGTCAGGGCTCCTGGTCTGCTCCTGACTCTCCCATGAACTTTCTGCGCGGCCACTCTTCACACAACTATCTCAGCACAGCTTCCCTGTGTGTCATTCCCATCTCTGCCTCAGGACACGCGTTAAACCAACACTGCCTGGGGCCTGGCTGGGATAAGCCATGATCACCCGTGCAGGAAGCTAATCCTGAAAAGTTCCGCTCTGATATGTGTTTGGGATAAACATTGAAAAAGCAAATTGCTCCCTAAAGGAGAAAGAAAAAAAAGTTTGGAGTAGAAACCCACAGGTTGTTTTCTGGAGGTTTGACAACTGATGCCAAAATGTTCATGGATGTAAAACCAAACACCTGTGCTCTGAATGGGCAGGAAAAAAAACTCTGAAGATGAAGGAAACAACAACAACAAAAAAACCCAAACCCTTCATCTTTCTGCAGTAACAGCCACACCTCTCAGGTTTGTGATACTGGGAAACACTGCAGTTAATTTTAAAGGCTCTTCTTTTACTCTTCATCCAATTCTTTTCAGTCATTTTACAGTTTCCCTGGCTGACACGATGAGCAGATGCTCTTCTCTGGCTGTGCACCTCTAAGCTGCCAAATATGTAGCTAAACCCCCTTCCGTCCTAACCTCTTGCCTTGCAGCGGCTGGTAGAGCAGCTGACAGGGAACGCATCCCCCCCTTCTCTCTGGGGCTCTGCACTGAGCTTGCACAGTGACTGACCAGAGCAGGTGGAAGTGATGGCACCGAGTGGGGCTTTGAAAACCAACCCACTCCCGCATAGCAAAGGTGCAGAGAAGAGTTTGCTGGTCAAGCTCCACAGCTGCCTCTATGAACATCAAACTCACCAATGGGGCGATGTAAAGAGGTCACTGGGTTGAAGGTGGAATAAAATACAGCTTTGTAACACCGAGAAATAAAATAGCAAGAATGCTTTGTAGACCTACATCTTTGCACCCCTAGATTAACTGATTAACAGCAGCCCTAACTGAAGTTGCTGTGGGTATCCGTGCTCTAGGCTCTCTCTTCAAAGTTCCTGGTCTGACTTCACAGCTGTTAAGTCACCTCTAAATACTCGCTACCAGCCAGGCTGGACAAGCAGAAGGGAAGATGGGCTGGTGGAAAAATTTCAGTCTCACGCGTGATAGAAAGCAAAACAAGCAGGAATATTTTCAGTCAAATAGGGTTCATCACATCAACTTCTTTTTGACTGGTGGCATTAATTCATGTCTCTCCCCTCTCCTCTGCCTGCAAAGCCTTCTGGAGTGAAGCCCAACTCCTACCCATGTAACCAGCCCTTGTTCGGCAGTGTTTGGAGGGCTGGCTGGAATTCACCATCTGTATATTTAGTTCTCTGCAGGGAGCTGGTCCTCCTGGCTCAATCTCCTCTTTGGGGTAAATATCAAGAACTATTTCTTTAGTGTATCTTCTTCACATCTGGGCTACACTTTAAAAAGAAGGAAGGTGGGCTGGGAGGTTCCCAAGAGCAAGTTCTAATGGCCAAATGTCAGCTCAACAGAAAAGATGGTTAAATCTGAAGCTCAAAATAATAAGCGGCACAGAAGAATTGCAGAGAGTCTCGTGTTTATCAGCAGAGACAGAAACCAGTCTGTGTAATGGGGCAGTTGTGCTCTGCTGCTTTTAAAAACTACTGGTATCTTGAGAAAGTTCAAACATAACTCCCTAATTGCTTCCCTCTCCAACCAGCGGGTAAGCTAAGGACATCTCCTAGGTCTCATTTAAAGGTGGGAGATGACATGGAGTGTTTGCAAATCTACATCCTCAACTTGTTGAGAAAAGGATGTTTGAAGGATCCTATGGAAAAAGCTCTGTGAAACCCAAGCACCCTGCCCAGGTCCCCATGTGTCAATTCCTGACAGTAACGACCAGAAATACAACCCCACTGCAGGACACCTTTCCTGTTTTATCAGTCATGAAATACTAAGTGACAGTGTCACCAGCTCATTTAAAACCTTTTCCTGAATATCTGGGAGAGAGACATTTCTTCTTACGGGGAAAAAAAACAAACCAAATCAAATCAAACCTTTAATCCAGCAACTCTACAGGTATTTTGGCAAATGAAACTGGAAGTTTCGCTGGAGGGAGAACAGCTCGGAGGTGGCACCGGGTGCGCCCGGCTCGGGCTTTGGAGTCGGGGCTGGGGTTTGGAGTCAGGGCTGGATCCTGGGCTTGGGGCTGGGACTGGGGTTTGGAGTTGGGGCTGGATCCTGGGCTGGGGCCCCACTGGGTGGTGCTGTTATCCCTGCGCCGTCTGCTAAAGTATCCAGTTTGCAAAATAAATGCAACCCAACGCCGCCTTAAACCACATGACATAACAGCAGCTTGCGAGCTCCCATTAAAATCTCAATTTGGGGAAATTGATTCTACCTCTGAGCAATTGCCATGCAATTACTCCAACAGACAGCAATCAAGAATCACATCAAAACACCAAACTTTCATCTCCTGCCTCGCAACCACCACCACAACAAAAAGCACCTGTCTTGCAAACACAGCCCCGTTTCCTTAAATATATATATTGTTTAGGAAGGGCATCGTGCAGGTCTCAATGTGGGAGCAAACCTCGACAGGGGCTGCTCTGGCTGGTGCCTCTGAAATGTCCTGGCTGGGGTTGTGGGCTATTTACGGACTCGGTTTGTCAGGAACAAAGTCTCCCCCACCAGCCAGACATGCTCGAGCTGCTTTTTTGCCTCTCCCTGCGCACAGATGTGGCCACCCCTGCCCACGTCCCACATCTGTCACACACCATCCCCACCAGCCCCTCTCCCTCCGAGCCCGTGGCTTTGCAGCCACGGGAATTGGGGAGAAGCTGCCCAGAGAGGTGGTTGAGTCGCCATCCCTGGAGGTGCTTGAAACACAGGCAGGTGAGGTGCTAAGGGATGTGGTTTAGTAGTGGGCAGGTACCCTCGGGCTTGATGATCTCAAAGGTCTTTTCCAACCTGGTGGTTCTACGATTAAGCTTTGTGTCCCCCGCAAAAGAAGCGCTCCGGGATGAGCCCATCCAAGGGAAAAGGAGAAAATACGGGGGAGGGTATTTTTAGTCTTCATCAGGGGTCTGCGAGGAATTATTCGATTGACTTAGCCCAGCAGGGTGCATTCTCAGTGGCAACCGTCAGAAGGGACGATAAATGAATAACCGCATGCACGCCAGGCTCGTATCGAGCCGGACAGAGGGAGGAAAACGGCAAGAATCGAGGTGTCTCATCCAAACGGGTCGGAAGGGAGGGAGGAGGCAGCCGGGGGGGCCCCGCTTACCTGAGCGGCCGCATCAGCCTCGCCAGCGGGGTCGGCGCGGGGAGCGGCGGCTTTATTTATTTCC
The DNA here is from genome assembly GCF_032191515.1 of Phaenicophaeus curvirostris. NCBI lineage: Eukaryota > Metazoa > Chordata > Aves > Cuculiformes > Cuculidae > Phaenicophaeus > Phaenicophaeus curvirostris. Next base: position 10,788,265 of record NC_091403.1, read on the forward strand.
AGGGGAGGGGGGGAATAAAACAAAACTAGAAACCCAAATAAAATAAAATAAAACTCAATAGTAATAAACGCGGCGGCGGGAAGGGGTGTGGGGGGGAAGCCAACCGCAGGCAGCCCCCCCTGCCCTGCGCAGGGGAGCAGCTCAGCGGGACGCGAGGAGCCGCATCGCCCTTCGGAGCATGTGAGGAGATAGAGCCAGATAGGGAGGTCCCCTCCCTCCCTCCTCTCCCTCCTCCTTCCCTCCCTCCTTCCCTCCCTCCTTCCCTCCCTCCTTCCCTCCCTCCTTCCCTCCGCACACGCGTGCAGCGGCGGAGGGGGAGGCCGGGCGGAGAGGGAGAGGGGGCGGCCCCCGCTGCCCCCCCTGCCCCAACACCCCCTTTTCCTCCGCTGGCAGGGGTGCAGGGGTGTTTGCAGGGCACAGCCCTGCCGGAGTCGGGGGGATCTGGGGGAGGTGGAGGGGCGTTTGCAGGGTCCAGCCCTCCCGGAGCTGTAGGGATGCTCCACCTGCAGCAGGAAGGTGTATAGACGGGAAGGGGGTGTGGGGGAGCACCTCCTCTCCAAAGACACGGCACATAGACTCATAGAATCACCAGGTTGGAAGAGACCCACCGGATCATCGAGTCCAACCATTCCTATCAAACACTAAACCATGCCCCTCAGCGCCTCGTCCACCCGTGCCTTAAACACCTCCAGGGAAGGTGACTCAATCGCAGCCTCTGCCCGTGTAGGCACTGGAGTGTCTTTCTGTTGACGGAGGGACTGTAGTTCGGAGAGGGAAGGGGATCCAGGCCATGGAGCTCCCATGTTGCCCTAACAGCCCCTCGGTGTAGCCCCAAACCCCCAGCTGCCCCAGCACCCAGCATTGCCTGGAGCTGGGCAGTGCAGCGCCCTCCAGCCTCCCTCAGCCCTTGGAGTGAGCCTACAGTGAGCACCCACATCCTACAGAGGCCTGGGGGCACCGATTTTTGTCATGCATGGGTACCAGGGTGCCTGCTTTGCTGCTGTGATGGGAAAGCTCTGGGTGCAAGGCTATGCCAGCCAGAATGTCAGACACACAATTAATTACTGCAGCCCCAGAGCCACAAATGTGCTAAGTATGCTGTCGCTGTAGTGCATGCATAATAGCAGCCCTTTGCAAACTGTTTCTTTCTCCTCTTTCTTTCTTTCTTTCTTTTTTTTTTTTCTTTCCAGCATAGGATACAATTGCAGAAAGCACACAGCGGCTCTCTGCTGCTTGATTAAGTCAGCAGTGAAGACGAAATGTGTCTGCACAGCTCAGGCTTAAGGAGGGATTTGAGTGTGTGTTAGGTACAAATTAGAAAATGGATGTGATTTAATCACAACAAATCTAAATAGCCCTGCTATGGAAACCCTGCCATCAAAGACATCTTTTTCTTAATAGTGGATACTACCGGTATATAGTCCTGACAAAGGAATAACGTGTTTGGGGATGAATAGTTAAACAAGAACAGAGAGGAGGCTGGGGAAAGCCTGATGTATACCAGATAAGTTATCAGCTATAGAAGGAACGGCTTCCTTCCGTAATAATAATTTGCAAATCAGTTCACAGTTCTGGATACTGTCATGTCTGGATACTATAGTACAGACAGAGCTGCTTCTGTCAGGCCAGGGATGCTGCACAGACAGGAAACCAGGCACAAACCCTGCCTGAGAGGAGGTAAACTGCATGTTCAGAGAAGCCCAAGTGAATGCAGCAGACAAAGAGAAGGGAGGGAGAAGTGATCGCAAGCCCAGGCCTTCCTGCAGGTGTGCACAGTGGGTCACGCTCGAGTCCCAGGCTATAAAATACTGTACACTGGAGCGTTACTAATCTGAGCACTTGGAGACTGTGCCACAACTGCCGGGGGGGGGTTGCCAGCCTCAAACACATTGTCTTTGGTTGTACTGTGGAGGGACTTCCCTCAGAAGACAAAGCACAAGACAGAAGAAATGCTAATGCATAGGGTGCTGCAAGTGCCTTGGTAACAGTGCTAGAGCATCTCGGTGACAGCAGATCAGTGCTGAGCCTGGTTCCTGTTGGGAACTGGGTGCCCTGGAAGAGGGAGGCTCCAAGTGAGCACAGCTGCACTTGTGGGAACTCTCAGAAGTCTCCGCTGACCACTTCCCCCATCTCTTATCAATATGCCGTTAATCTTTGGCATCACAACAGGAGTTGGCACCTTCAGTTCCAAGTGCAAAGTGCATGTCTGTGACCTTGCCATTTCCTCCATAAACACCCATGAAGATGTAGAGAGGAGGTGCAGGTGTAACGGCACCCCTCTGCGGGCTCCCTTCTGCATGAGCTTTGCCCCTGGAGGAAGCTGGCAGGACATTACTGTAGATGCAGCAAATAGATAATTGTGGACTGTGGGCGAAGAGAAGGACTCAGTGGACAATGAACTATACCCTTTTCAATAAACTCGAAGAGCAGCGGTGTTCCTGGTCTGTAAAGTCCATCGAGGTAAAAATTAAATCCAGAATATTCAGATTTCCCTTTTCTTTGCTTGTCCTGGGAATCTCCGATTTAATGTCTGTGACCTCTTCCACCTACTTATACCAAAGATGAATTTGCCCCCGTCCCTGCACAGGTAGCTGCTTGGCCACAACACAAACAAAGCAAGCAGTGCCTGTACACTTTGTCCTTTCAGAAACAATTAAACTAACACAACAGTGTAGGCAGTTAAAGGAGGAGCTTGGTCATGAGAGAGTAGAGATGGTAGTGCAAGATCCAGCGTCAGCAGGCAGGTGGCTCTCCTGAGGAGTAGGAGGGTGCAGGTGACCTGGGGAACATTGATGGGATGAGGTATGTGACAGGCATCATCCCAGAGCTCACTGAAGCTGATGGAAGTCATCTTCAAGGGTTTGTGGACATCACCAGGTTGAGATGCAGGGGCAACAGAGAGCGTGGGGGACATGAGCTTTTTCATTTGCCATTTTCATCCATGCACAAGTCACGTAAGCCTATTATTTTGAAGGCATTTTCCACACTGCAGCTATCTTCCTTGACCTCTGAATGATCTGGCTGGTCCTAATCTCAAGATGAAAGATTGCCACCTCATGGGCCATGAACACCCGTCCGTGAGATTAGGCTCTGAATTATTAATACAATCAATGACTACCTCTTTTCATCCTGAAAGAGGCACAAAGGAGACCTACAGGGGCCCTGAAAGGGAAGGAGGATTCTCGAGCAAGGGGGGGGGGGGGTTGGGGAGAAGTCACCAGTGGAAACTGGTTTTATTTAAGTGAAAACATCTCCCGTATCTGTTTTATTTTGGAGGCAGGAACAATGGCACCATTCATGAGGTGACAACCCAGCTGCATTGGTAGGACTCATGGTGGCACTGAGAAACCCTCTGTGGGGACTGTGTGCCTGGAGAAGGACATTCTTCCAGACCCTTTCCTGTATTCAGTGCATCATGGTCTAAATGAAGACAGGGTCCTCAGGAGCCCAAACTACAGAGCTAAAGCACATGTCACCATTGAGGAGAGGAATGGCTGGGGAGCAGAGAGATACATTTCTCCTTCCAGTGCCACAAAGCTACTGACATCTACGCTGTGCTGCCCATGTAAGGTGGTAAGACCTGACCCCCAGGCAGGTAATGGAGCCTCTGTTTTGTGGGGTACATTTAGCTCTGTATGGGGTTTCTTTACCATATGGAGGACACAGATGTCTCCAGACTGGAACCCAGCAGTGAACAAGTGTGGGATGGACTGCAAGGCTGAACAGTTGCTGCCTGGAGTGTAGAAGCCTTTCCTTACCCCTCTCCCCCGTGAATGCAGGTATGCGGAGGTACTGTCAACGTGTACTGTTGAGTCTCTGTTCTGATCTTTACACTTTCCCTTGGCTTGGTCCTGACCTATTTATCTGGGACGTTTTGGTGAAATTGGTCCCTTTCTGTTCCTTTCCCTGTTGTATTTGGGAGGAAGGTACCACGGCCCTATCCTGATACAGGACCAGGGCAAAGGCACAGCTCCCCAGTTCAGAGCCCCATGTATAAAAGGAAGCCAAACGGAAACCAGAAATAAAAACTGTCTTTGCTCTGTTTTTCAAGAGGTTAAAAAAAGTCTATTGTGTTAATAGAGGTATTCTTTCTAGGTAGATAATTCAAAGCATTGCTTCAGAGCTGGCCAAAATGTCTGAGAAACATTTTTTTCCTCATTTTCATTAAAATTCATATAAATGTTGCAAATAAGATAAGAAAATAAGTGTACAGTTACAATTATGTAGTGCTTTGTGATTGCAAACAGATTCTGTAATCCCTGCTTAGGGCGGGTTAGAGCTGAATTTACCTTATTTCAGAGCATAGAGTTGAGCTCAGCCAAGGCTGCTCTACTCCATACGATCCTCATCTGTGCTCTGGTCACACAGGAGACCCATGGCAAGCCAAGCTGCACAGCCAAGCAAAACCTCACAGATGCATCAGCTGCCCTGGCTTGGGACCAAGCCTCCTTTTTTTTTGCTATGCAGCCATTTCTTAATATTCTTCTATTTATTACTTTTAAACCAGTGTTTGCTTTAAGCATCAAAAAGCAATACTGGTTCAACTACGGCCTGAGCAGTAAATGCACAGCATGGCTACTGAGAAACACCAGAAGTCCTTTATGTTGCCAGGTATTGCTAAAGAAAATATTTGAGCCTTGGTTCAACAGAGAATTTATAGTTCTGCCATGGCAGGAGTTCACCACTGCTGAAAAGCTGCAAGTTGGCACAGCACTCGTCTGCGGAGTCCCTAGTGAAAAAGGCAAAAATCTAGCAAAGATACTGTGGAAAAGGCTGTTGAGCTTCACATCTCCGGATAAGAGTCCATCAGCGGCTCCTTGCTATGACTAAAAGTGAGCATTTATGGGCTCTGACCTGGTTAACAGCTTTTCTCTCCTGAGTGGGGCTGTGGCCCATGGGCAAGGGCAGCATCCTGAGCAGGTGGAAATACTCCTTCTTCCTCACTTGTGCTTCAGAACCATCTGACCTCAAGGTATTTCAAGCAGTCATGGGAGTAATCCCTTGGGTTCTGGATGGCCATCCCGTGTTTAAATTTAGACACAAGTTGAAATATCTGGCTGAGCAGGGGCCTTAGTGTAACATTTATAGCAGAGCAGCGCCTGTCAATTATATGGACTGAACGAGCAATGCAATCCACGGGAAACATTACATTCAGTGCCAGGCTTTGCCCAGATAAAGCTATAGAGACAGAGAGATGGACAGGAGTCAAGTGTATCCGGGCTTTGGGGAGCAACCCTAGCTGCTGATGGCTTCTACTGTCATTCCTCGACTTTACATCACATGATAGAAAGAGCAAAGCATATAAGGTCAGTGGTGAGAGACTGCCCCCTCAGCAAAAATAGCTCCTCGCTGTGGTACAGAGCTCTACCTCCATTTCCTGGCAGCTGTTAGATTAGAGAAACATTTTTATATCATTATATCTCCTGGAGCAATCTGCAAAGAGTAGCTTGGGGAGGCATTTGGTTTTTATGTGAATTTAGGTTGTAGTTTGCAAAAGTGCTTCATTCCTAAAATGCTGATTAGGTTGCCTGCAGAGTCTGGTGTATTACAGGCAAATCTGGCTAGAAGGTCCATAAAATGGCAACCGCTGAACTGTTTGGAGAACCTAAGCCTCCCTAGATAATTCAGTCCCATTAGATGCCTCATACAAGGCACCAGCCTGCATAGTTTTCAGATCAGAAGGCTACATCTGAAGACAGAGCACTGGAGAAAAATTAAATTCAATTGGAAAATTCAGTTAATGATTTTGGTGTTATTCTGGAGAGATAGTGGTTAGTTCAGCCTCAGTCACTTTAATCTAGAAATAAGGAGTAATGGAGGTTGGAGCTCCAAAAAGGCAAGGTAGTTGCATGAAGATATTTGATACCAACAAAATTGCATGAAGACACTGAAGAAGCATTAAACAATTAACGCTGCTGGGTAAAGACATCTAAGACCCTTCTCCTCCAAAACAGCTTTTATCAGTCCCTGTGCAGCCTGCCCCAGCAGAAAGGTTATCCCCATCCCCACCAACCCAGCATGGAGTTCCAGTGAGCATGGCTGCCACGTCCCCCTCCCTGGTACCAGTCACCGTCCCCTTACTGTTGCGAGTGGCTCTCACTATCTATAGCTTGCTGCTCCGCTCCAGTGCCTCCTCACCCAGGGAATACAAATTGGGCAGCACTAAGCATGTGGAGGTGAAGAATGCTCAGCTGTGAATTCAGGCATGAGTATTACACAAACCCAGCCACCAGCACGTCACCTTTTCAAAGGCTTCCAATCTGTTACAAATTGCTTCTGAGTGACAATGCGAATATCCCTCCCTTCACAAAGCCCCCCATATATTAGCATCTTTATTGAAACAAACTACCTAATTTCTCCTGTTGGAAGGCTGGCCTGGAGAATGCGTAATTCCAATTAGATGGATATTCATTAGCACCCGGACTTGCAGCAGGGAAAGCTGGTCCAGCAAGTGTCTCACCACCTGCCCAAGTCCAGATCAGAGACAAAGAGGAGGGGAGCACTTGGTCCCCTGGGGCCAGCAGCAAAGCAGGACATTGCAGGATCCAAGTTTTTTTTTAATCCTCAATTTGTCCATTGTGGTATTTGGTGATTCCTAGGCACAGGGTGGGGGGGCAGAAACTGTGCATGCAGGAATAATGATAAATCTATGCTCTTTGCTATCGTTCAGATCTATGGATGATAAGTATACCTATGGCTAAGCCAGGCTGACTGACTCAGCTGGACTGAAGCATGCATGGGCTACAAGGAGGTACAGACTGTCTATCCATCTTGAACAACTGTACAGCAGCTTGTCATTAGGTTCAGCATTTATCTTGTAAAATGGTTAATGGGATTTCTCCAGACCAAGGGTTGATGTCTTGCAGTTGGCAGGGTTGCAAAGATGGAATTTCTTCTTTGTGGCTTGTGACAAATTCCTTAAAGAGAAATAAAAAAAAAAGAAGAGAAACTCCTTATCTCATATATCTCAGACCTAAAATTGATGATTTTTCAGGTAAGCAGAGCTCATTTCTCACTATGGATTAAAAATGTGAAGACTTGGGAGGGCTTTTCTTAGATGCATGCTCTCCAGAGCAGGATTTATTTGGGCATTCACACTGCAGAACTGGCCTGGTCCATAGCTTGGATGGCTCAGGACTGTCCCAGGACTGTTCTCACAAATAACCCTGAGATATAGCCCCATACTGCCATGCTGTAGTAACTGCAGGGTTATCACAGGGGGCAAGGAGAAGATCTTTTTGCCTGTACCCTGATTTGTTTGGCCAGAAGTGGCTCAGATCGATTGGATTCAGTGGCTCTGACTGTCTGCAGGACAATATTTTCACTTTGTTTTTATGTCAGACTCTTGTATTTAACCCATGGGGCATGATTGTCAAGGAGCACTGGAGTCCCTGTGGTGTCAATTAAGAGGGACAAGTCCTTTGGATTTTATTCTCTTCCAAGGCCAGACTCGGTGAAGGAATTCTGAAAATGTCTTATCTCAGTGGTGAACAAACACAACCCAAAGGCAGGGTGGGGCTAGTTTTGACACCATCTGTCTAATCATCGGGACAGCAAAAGCCCCCCAATATGTGTGGCATTGGAGGCAAATCTGGTGACTTCAGGACTGTTATTAATAAACTCTCTCTCCGTTTGCGGTCTCCATACTTCCCTCATTGATAAATATTGGCTCAGCCTCTCCCCATGGTGTTGCCTGAGAGCAGCTCGCTGCCCTTCATGAAGAGCACCAACCACCCAGCGTGACAAGCCCATTCCTGATCTCCCTCCCACCTCCTCTGAGGGTTAATGGAAACAGGAGATGGGCTGCCAAAATGCCAGTAAACAAGGCTCAGCTGCTGAGGGGGAGAAGGTCAAAGGACAAAAATTAGGACAAGTCTATACACAGCCCCAGCGGCTGCTGCTGCCACCTGCTCCAGCCTCAGAATGGAAATTGCTGCTTGACTCTCCCTTCCTCCTGTTGAAGGTGTCACCCTTTCTGTAGACTGTGCTTATTTGGGCTAAAAATTGTTTGTTGTATTTGTCAGAGGGCTTCTTCTCTGCTAGACAGGTGGCTCATGAAGCTCTCATGGATGTCTCGTTCTAGTGCTTTTCTGAGACAGAGACGCAAAAGTTGCTGCTGAGGAGGGGATTGGAGCCAACATGTACAGAGCAATGTGCGTTTGCTGTCTGTCACACAAACCACCAGGCCACTTCTCTGTCTGTTACACAGGTAGATGATGGAGTCCAAACCATGGTGCTGTGTGCTTTGTGATCACGAATGAGCTTTGCTATGGACTTATTTGTGATGGTCAACTTATATTTGAGAATAGGTTCACCAGCCACTGATAGACAGCCACTTCTGGGCTGAGATGTGGAAGCCGTGATAGGACTATGGGCTTTTCTATCCCTTGCAAGTGCTCCTATCACAAGTATCAACCATCTTTCAGCAGTGCTCTGGCGATGGGATTAATGTGCATTAGGAGGTTTTGTTCTCATCTCTCCCAGGGAGGATCAAATGGAGTGAAATATCTCATTTTGCTGGTTGCTTTTTGAAAAATGCATGGCATGTGTTAACATTAGAAAGGCAAGGTCAAAGGAACAGGACCATAGGACACAGTTGGAAAAATGCTTTTAGGATGTGGACCTCAGTCCATGTTATCATAGTCCTGTTTGCACTGCTTTAGAAGTAGTGCAGTTGGTTACCCACAGCACGTGAGCTGCAAGGCTGTTCATGGATCACAACTGTTTTTTGTGAAGAAATGTGGAAGAAAACCTGTGAATCTTGTGTCACATCCTTCAACGGAAGACCAAGCCCTATACCAAATCAGTGAAAAATCTACCTCCTGCACCCACACGATTTACCCTTCCTGGGGAGGTTTTCACTGTACGCAAGGAACACAGGTGTTGCTGACATTTATCCCAGAATTTTACATCGGCCATTTAGGCTGGAGGAACGTGAACTTGAGTTTGAGCAGTGTTTCAGCAGAAATCAGCACTGAATGGAGACCAACTTCAGTTTGTAGAAGACAACTATGGGATAGTTTAGGAGGAATGTTGAAAGTTTCATACCCAGCTGAAAGAAGCCCTGGTGCAGTCAAGTTTAACCACCAAAAACTATTTAGGCAGCACAAATGTATGAAGCACGTTGTTGCTGGCATCAGAAACAGTTGTTGCCTAAGCCCTTTGATGGGTAAAGGGTCCCATGTGACATCCCTACCAACTATGTCCTGTGCATTGGATTCCCTGCAGATCTCTAACCTGTTTCTTTTATGGGGCTGATGTCCCCAGGCTGACTTACTCAAGCTTAGAGTCATCTCAGCTTGAAGGTGTTCCCTGTGTGGAGGAAGAAGTGGTTTTAGGTCAACTGCTTGGCGATAACTTATGCTGTGGTAATACTAGTTTGGTACATATAGTATGGAGATCTCAGGAAACGACCCTTTGTAATGGTGCCTCATACATTGCTTTTCTTGGCTTTTTGCTCCTGAAGTTCATCCTCCTCCGTGGATTGCAGCAGTGTTGGGGTGGATCAGAGTCCAAAGAGGGTTGCAACTTCCTCTGAGCAGATGTGACACTTAGCAGTGACTGGAAGCGACCCTCAGGTGGATCTGGGTCATGCACTTGCTGTATGGCTTGACGTGTCCCACACTGAATGGTGCAAATGGGAGGGTTATAAACCCTTTCAGGAAACAGATTGACAAAGACAGGAGTCGTTACAAGTGTTGGAGTGAAACTAGTGGTAGCAATGGCAAAAACATAGGTTTTGTGATGAAGAAAACATTGTGTGGACAATGCCAATACAACTGAACCAGCTTCCTGCAAGACTTCTCTGAGCAGTTTATTTCTTATTGGCTGTTGGCACCATCTCCCAGACATATTCTGTTTGCTAATGATTTTAGCTGAGCTGGTGTGTTTTCAAAAGCCTGGGCTCCAAACCCAATGTTGTTGCTGAATCAGAGGTAGATTTGCCAGAAACGCCTGGCCTCAAACCTGACTGTTATCTTTCTCCAAACTGTCCTGGGTCAGAGGTGATGTCCCACCCAAACCAGCAACTGTAGATGGAGCAAGGATGGCAGTGGATGAAGCACCACGGTGGTACCGGCTGCTGTCTTGGCTGCTGGGCTGTGCTGGGAAGACACAGATATGTTTCATGAGGAATAAATCTTCTGTCCCCTCCCTGTGAGCGTTGTTGGCTCTGGCTCCTTCATGTTGAAAGTTTTAATGATCTGATTGCTGGGTACCTGACAGGCACCCATGGACACAGACATTGGGCAGATCTTTCTCCAGCATTTCTTAGAGCAGTGATGTACTTTGCGTGTCTTTTACGCTCTTCATGCCCACAGAACCCCAGCTACACTGTGAGATTAAAATTGACTGGAGTGGACAGTTCTTGAGGGAGTGTTACCTGGACCTGGTGCACTCCAGCAAACTGCACAGGGGCTAAGGGGATGGAATAAAGGAGCTGGTGTTATTGTGAGGATGGAATACAGTCCCTGGGAAAAAAAACTGAAGGCAAGTGGGGCGATGAAGGGAAACTACTCACATGAGCATTTGTCAGGACACTGTGATTAGCAGGTGTGACTCTGCTTGTGGGAGATTTCCATTTACAAAGTTAATAATGCACTGGCAGGAAGGAGCAGGGAACCATAAGTTGATTTTTTCAGCTGTTAATTATCAAGATCACATTGCTTTTTTGTTGGGTTTTCCTGCTGTTGCGTTTTAATTTCGTTACAGTTGTGTTTGTTAGTGTGTAGCTGGTATAAGCACAGATGAGCACTGAGAGAATTCCCCCTGCAGGACATGCTTTTTTTTCTGAAAAGGCAGTTTAAGCATTGCTTAATCATAGTGGCATATTTCTGGAAGACAAGCAATTTTCTTCCCTTTAAAAGGACCTGGGGAAAAAGGACCATCATTTCCAGGCAGAAATTTTTCTGAGGAAGATATTTTTGCGCCTGGCTAAGGAGAGACACAAGAAGGTCAGAGAAAATTAAAATCACATGCTCAGAACATTTCAAGGCAGGTGTTTTTCTTAAGCCAGAATTCAGCCTTTGAAGGGTGTGCCCCAGGATTTATGCTCCTCCTAACATTTCACCTGCTACAATAGTACTGGAGGGCGAATGAATTCTTAATCCTAGCAGCCTGATTTCCCTGGACCCAACTCAATAATGTTGCTTTAAACACAATGCAGTTTTTGCAGCTAGAGTGAAGCCTCATACAAGCACTCCAGTTTGACTCCTCATTGCTGCATTTCACTTGGCATGTAGGCTACGGATGAGGAATGCACAGAATTTCCTTTTCCACCCCATCAGATCCTCTGTCTTGAGCCTGGCTCAGCCCCAAGAGCACAACGGATGCAGCTGGAGAAGGGCAGGTCCAATCTTGCTGCTAAGCTCCAGTGACACTTAACCTCCTCTGCTGTGTGATCAGCCAGCAGCTGGAGGTGGATGCTAATAAGTGGCTGAGCATCAGCTGCTGCCTGTTGAAATGGGTTGTTTGTGAAGGAAGAGGAGCTTATTTCCCAGGCTGGAGGAGCTGATGGAGGCTAGGGCTCTTGTGGGAGAAGAAAGAGGTGGCCTTGAATCAGAATGAAGGTGGTTTCCTGATTTTGCATTTTGATTTCTCTGTAGATGTGGGTCTACTTGAGCAGGTAATGGGACTGTAGGTTTTCCCTCTGCCTGCTAAAGATTGCTGCCAGCACTCTTGCCCCAGTGTTAAAACTGACTGCATCTAATTATGATTTCTTACCATCAGCAGTAGGTGGGAATCAATAGGGAGCTTTGAGCTATCAAATAATGAGACTAGTTAATTCCTTATGTTGCTCCAGGAAAGGCGTTAGGGAGGAATGTTAGCCCTTTGGGGCAAACTGTCTTCTCAGTGACACCTATGCTCTGTGAGACAATGAGGTTTTTCCTGCAGGTCTGTTAGCTTGGCCTTGGTTGCAATGGGAGCTGTAAACATAGGATCAAATTCTGTCTTATCTCACCCCTAAAAATTATTTTTCTTGGCCTGGAATGGAGTATAACTGGCTTCTTTCCTAAAGCAGCTGTACAGCAAAGATGGGATTGAATGAACCTTATTCCCTTGAGCTTAGGAACAACTCAAGATGGGTAGAAAACTGCTATCACATCACTGATACAGAAATAACTATAATTCACACCGTGTACAAAGATAAGAGTCTTGTTACTAGCAGCAATGGCTGTACTGGTCAAAATTATCTTTATTGCATCAGGAAAACAAGTTTTATTCCTGAGAGGCTGCTAAGAAATGGAGAAGAGGATTTTGTTTGTTTTGTTATTTTGTTTTTTTTGATGAAATCATCCCAGCAAACAGTGTATAAACTGCTGGAAGAAGGTCAGACTTCAAAAGGCATTAGAAAATATTCCTCTTCCTCCCCAGACTATAGATTTCATTTATTTGAAGGACAGTGCCTTGAAAACAGCCTCTAATCAAATTAGCTGTTTAATTAGTCTTCATTTATTTATGTATTTAATTTTGCTGGAATGGTTAGAGACTGCTCAGGTTGAGGGAATTTCCTTTTTCTTCTTCTGCACGTTTCCTTATCTTAACTTCTAGGACTGTCAAACATTCTCTTCTGATTTTGCTAGGAGGTATTCTTTGGCATTATAAAGGCAGGTTTGCCTAATAATATTTATTGACTTTATCAAAATATTAACAAAGACTTCTTTTAAACAAAGTGCTGGCTAGGCTCTGGAATGAAATATCTGTTAATGAAACCTACAAATTTAAACTAGAAAGGAACTTTCCTCAGTCATTCAGCTTTGTGTTTTTAATGGTGTCATTGTTTTGCTGTTTGGTAACCATATAGATATCAATTCTTACTTGGATTTTTCACATGAAAAATCAAAGAGAAATCAAAAGCCATTTATAGAGAGAAGTTTTTCAGGCTTTTCTATCCAGCAAAAAGGAACCTTATCTTAATTCTCTTACATATTGCTGTCTAAGGCCTCTTGGCCAATTATGTTCAGTCGGATTTAGTTTAACCCAAAGTAATCATCAGGTCATGGCAACTCTGGAAACAATTTTTTTTTTAACTGAACTTTTTGTTCATATCTTCTCTCCTGCCCCCACCCCCACAGCTGCTATAAAGCCAAAGGCTTCAGTTGTCTTTGTCTCCAGAGAGATCAGCAACAGCATGCAAAACAAGGGCTGTGCTAATGAAATTCTGTCTTGGTTTAATTTAAACAGGGATTTCTGTTAAACTTTGTTTGTTCAGTGACTCCCCAGCACAGAATTGCCTTGAAGATGGCTGTAGGACTGTCCTGGAGAGATTAAATCTGGAGATGAACCCAAGCTGTGGTATCCCAGTGCTAGTCTTATCTCCATCTCCTGATGCTTTGCTGGTGATAGAGCAGAGCAGAAGACATATCTCTGGTCTTGTCTATATTCCCAGGAATAGCTTTGTAATGTGAACAGCCACCCCAGTGATGCCTTATTACCCTTTTCCCAGTGCTGGGATGCTGAGCAGGTGATGGAGAGGAGGAAGGGTGCTGCTCTGCCTGAGCTGTGATCCTGCTGCTTGGCAGAGCATCCTGGGAGTCTGAGCAGTTCATGTGGGTTGTGTGTGAGATGTGTCTCATCTGCACTGGGAAGGTAAGAGCACAGCCTTGCCTTGCCAGTGCATGGTGTGCAAAATTCCCTTCCAGACTCTGAAGCACGTTACAGTGATGTAGGATGTACAAAATGGGCAGCATTTGAAGTGTTTCCTTATAGGATAATCAGAGGAAGTCATTGTATTAAATATCCATTTGTGTCATTAGCCTTTTATTTGATGCTTTGTCCAGACATCCTGTTTGCTTCCCATCTGAAGTAATGAATATATTTCCTGTGTGCCATGTCCAATGTAAAAGTAAAAGTAATACACTGTGCTGAGATAAGTCATGTACTCGGTGGGGAAAGCCATCTCCAAACTCACCTTGTCTGAGGAGTTTTGAGATAAATCTAGAGCACCACTTATTGTCTACCCTTAAAATCACACTCCTTGAGCTATCCTGTCCAGAGGTCATAACTACCTGCTCCCTGTGGTAAAGGGGATAAATTTCTGATGTTTGACACTTTGCAGTACTGTGGTGGGACATTGTGGCAACATCACTATGTTGTCCTGACCGGTTCAGAGAACTGGCCCAGCTCCTAGTGTACACAGAGCAAATGCTAAGCCGTAATCCTCTGTATTAGGAGGTATTGTGGGCAAAGAATTGGGAGCTCTCCATCTTTAAATGTGGGAAGTGCAAAGGTGCTCCACATCTCTCTCCCTTCCTCCCTCCAGTTCTCTTTGAGAAAGCTCTCGCTGTCTGTCATGCAGGAAGGATCAGTGTCCAGCTCCTTGTTTGCATTAATAGCTTCATACCTGCTACCTTTCATCATCCTTACAGGGTGAGTCTGGGATTGTCCCACCTAGCAGCAAAGCCACCCTGTTTCTAAATCTATATCTGGGAAAAGAGATAGAGGCTTTATATGTAGGGCCTGGAGATGGAGGCATGACATATGCTAATGAGTAGATCATAGTCACATCCAAGATACACATTAAATACCATGAGGAATGTTGTGCCAGCATGTGAGATCCTGCCCCAAGAAACGGCTGGAGGAGCTGCGTAACCCCTTCAAATGCCTCTTCCCTCTCGACTGCAGGGACGAGGGCAAGGAGGAGGGTAACCAAGTATTTGTGTCTGTCAAACAAGGGCTAGCCTCTTTTGCTGCCTGGTTGGAAAGGGTTAATCAGGGCAGCACACCCCCTAAGGACTGGGACTGTTGTTCCATGCAGACTGGATTGTTCTTGTTTCTTCTATTGATCGTGCCTGTAACAAACTGCCTTAAATCATTGCAATCATAATAAGCACACCTTGGTAAATAATGCATGAGATGTCCGTAAGCCTATATTCATTAGAAGGAAGGTGCATATAGAGTGTGGTAATCATCTGGCCTTGAGTGGGGGCTTGGTCAGTTGGATTGAGATGTAGTAGCTGCTAGGGTTCAGCTCTGAACTGAGTTGGGTTTCAGGCAGGCTCTCCAGCCCCTCAAGATGTTGGAAATATAGACAGGCTCCTTTTCACGTTCATGAATTTTGCACGAGATGTTTAAAATGCCTGCAAGGTTCACAGCATAATACAGGTTGGGTGGAAGTGGGCTTGTGGCAAGCCTCCAAATAGCATAATAGCAAGGCATCACAATTAATAGTATTTAATATATCTTAATGACAACAAAACACATAGTGGGTAACAAGTTTTGCTGTGGAAGCCTCATAGCCAAGTTAATGGTTTGAATATTAGAAGCCTTTATTTTAAAATGCAGATTAAAAATTGTTAGTTTTCCATTTGTTTTGAGCAGCAGAGTGGTGTTAAATTGTGGAGCTTCTTGAAGGTAACTTTGCTCAGGCTGGGAGTTGGTGTAGCCCTTGGCCAGGCCCCGCAGCAGAGCAGGCTCAGGTGCTGTAACCTTCATTAGAAGGTTCCCATGGCAAATTGCAGGGAAAATTAGTTAGGCAGTAATTTCCACCTCCCTTTCATCCTAAGTAGATGATTATTACTCTCTTTGTTTTGGATATTTTTTGGGTTTTTTTTGTGTTAAATGACAGTGATAAGGACAGTTTGGCTTTTGTATGGTTAGAAGAGATGGAAGCAGAGGCAGAAACATTCCTGGTTATATCAGACAGCTGCGGATAGTGATGGGTCATTTCACTCCATTATGGTTTCTGGCAAGTGAGTATTAAAGGGTGTGTAAGGGTATCATTTCTCAGCGATGACTTCATTTGGCTGTCTAAACAAACAGGGGCTCCTCACCAGGTGCAAAGGGCCTTGTATTTGTGTTTTGCTCCATGAAGAGAAAAGAAATACCTAAAGTGAAAATAGCACCAGTGGATTGTATCTGCTTCACGGCTTTGGCGGTCTCTAACTCCTGCTAAACTGTAGTGATGTGAGCCATGGGGAGGAAATCTCACTCACCCATGCTCAGCCTCAGTGGTGTGTCTCCATGGCCAGATGGGTGGGTTCAAGAGCCTGGACCCCTAAACTCACAGACTTCTCTTCACACTGGTCAGCTCTAGATTGCCATGCGGGTCTGCTGAGTAGTACCCACAGTGGGTTGAGTGAGTAAGGTCTGAGCTTGCACAGGGTGCGAGATTCTTGTAGGACCAGTTGCTAAGCCCTTGGAGGTATGTGCTGGAAGGAGGGCTGAGCCTATGGTGTGCTTGATCTGTTCAAAATGGACTGGCTGCTCTTAAAACATGAGTGTGGGGACTGATCTTGTGTCTGGTGGCAAAGTCTGGCCTTGAGAATGGGTGAAGAGACAAACCTGGCTGGTAACATAATTATGCAGACCTCTTCTAGCTCTCCTCCCGCACCACATCCTTCTTCACTGGTGCAGCTTCTTGCATCTGAATGCCTACCCTTGCTGTGCATCAAATCTCAGTGATCCCACTTGTCCTGAAGTCAGGAAGTAGGAAATTTGGAAGTGCTGGAGAAACTGCACTCTCTGGAAGATGCCCTCTTGAAGAGTGCCAGGGGATTGGCAGGTTTAGAAGATCTTCTTGGTTTCACTTGTTTATGAACCAAACCAGGGCATTTTATAGATGCAAACAATTTAAGCTTATTTCAGGTATGTAAGTAGGCAGCATTCTAGATAAATTTTAAACCCCAGCTTTCCTACTGGCAGCCACATCTTAAACTTTCATTAAACTGCTCTACCTTCATCTCTAAGGCTGTAGTTTTGTCCTTGTAACAGAAATTTTCTTGAAGCAGAAATGCACAGCTGGTGGTTATGGTTGAATATAAGGAAGAGGAGCAAAACTTTTCCTCTCAAAAAAAATACATTTCTGAATGTCAAGCTCAGTCTTATCTCCAGGAACAGTCTGAAGAACTTGAGATGATTTTGGGGTCCTGTTCTTTTTTTCCAGAATCAATTATTTTTGTGTTGTTCTGGTGTAATTAAAGAAATAAATCCTTCAGCAGCTCAGCTCCACATAGAGCAGAGCCCCCCCACCCCCGGAAAAGTGATGATCCTAGTTATTTTATAGTTAAACTATTTTTTTTTAATGTGCTTTTAGCTGCATCATCTATCACAGAAGCAGCACAGCAAAGAAAGGGTTGGTAAATTTTAAACTGGTCCAGTTGGACTGGAAAAGAAAGGTCAGCTAACCTGAGGGAAAGCAGACAGATGGGGAAATGTTACCCAGCCTTCTCTCACCTTCACAGTGTGCTGCCTCAAATGCTGCTTGCCTTTGCAACGCTCAGAAGATGAAACCATTTGTAGCGATAAAACTAGCAGTCCTGTCAAGGTCCTCTGCAAGTGGAGTCCCAGTATGGGCACTCTACACACAAGCATGGGGTGTTGGGGTGTATAACACATCTTCGCTGGCCTGGCTGCTCAGGGAGGCATCTTCACCCTGCAGCCTGTGGTTAGAGCCCATCAGACTCACTTTCTTTGGTAACCTGAGCCAGGATTTGAGCTGAGGCCTCCAAAGGTGAAAGGCTAATACACTGGCCTCCCTCCCTGCCACTGAGCCCCCTTTGCTTTGTTAAGGCGATGCACTAACTTTGGGCAATCAGTCCTGCAACCCATAAATGATGAATGAAATTAGAAAGCGCTGCTCAGTGCACAGGGATAATGTGTTGGCTGCTGGGCTGTTTGCTCTGTGATATTTAGCAAACGGGCTGCAAAGAAAGCTCAGCAAGATCCTGAACAAAAGGAGAGGACAATCAACTGAAAAACTTGCTGGGTTCAATTATGGTCTGGAATTTAATCCCAGTAGGTTTGGTAGGGCTTCCCTCCTAACCATTTGCACCGGAGGCAAAATCCATCTCGCAGGCAGGTTGCTCTGAGGTCTCAGGGCAGCCTGCAGAGGTGTTAGACTCATAAAGGGTTTCTTATTCACAGAAAGCCCTGTAGACACCACAGAAGCTTGTACAGATTACTTCTGGCTGAGGCTATAATGCTGGAAGTGAAAGGGGCTGGGATGTTCCTGCAGCTGGGGAATCCAGGCTGCAAAGAAGAAAAGGGTGGTTAAAGCCCATAAATAGTTCTCAACTAATGAAATTGCTGGGTGGGGAAAAGGGGAAAACAGCTCCTTTTTCAAGCAGATGAGGCAAACATGCCTCCCAACATATTTTCTGCTCATAAAACTCATTCTGGGTTTCTAGGTAACTAGTGGAGAAACCCCAGGGAGAAGTTTCTAAGGGTTTCCCACAGTTGCTAGATTTGAATAACTGAATGGAAGTGCTGAACATCAACCTTATCTTACATGGTTTGCTGCATACCCCATCCGACCTCTCCGGGACTCACTTGTGTATGAAGCAAGCCTGAAAGCCTGGGGGTCCTTCACATCTGAAGACCCAGTGTTGGGATCCAACATTCACCAAATGCAAGACTAAGGGATGGTTACATACAGTTTATTCTGATCTCCTGGGTATCTCTGCTTAAATCCTGGTTTTGCTCTCTATGTCTGATTGTAATCCTGGATTCTGGGGCTGCCCATTTTCTTGCAGAGCTGCCTCCCTTGGATGGCCTGTTCACCTGATGGATGGGGATTCAGAGCCTGATGAGCATTCTTAAAGTACAGATCTCGCTCTGAATCGTGCTGTTTCTTTATTTTGTTTTATTTCTAAACATTTTAATTTCATTTCTGAGCAGCAGTTATGTTTTGGACCACAAATTCTTTGCTGGTCTCAGGTTCACCTTCAGCTTTGCGTATAGCCTAGCTGTGCTTTGTAATAAAGTAGTGAGTCAAATTAGTTATCAAAGGCACAGAGGCTTATGTGTTGAGGTGGACTTTTTACCTTGCTGGCTATGCTTTTTTGGAGGCACAGCCTGGTCCTGCGAGTACAGTAAGGAGATAAGCAAGGAAAAGGATTCCTTCTTCCTTCCACAGTGAGGGACGGACCTGGGAGAGAGCAGTGGTCCTATTAATTAATTTGACTATTTCTGCATGACTCTTTAAGATAGTTAGGTTTACCCTCATTATTATTGCACTGGAAATAAGCCTTTGGGTCCCATCTTAGCCTTGATGTGAGCAGAAGCTTTACAATGAAATCAGACTGGATGGACACTCAGTTTACACGAGGTTTCTTCCATACTCGCTCCCTACCTTTACTGAGGTTCAGACTAGCTAATCCAAAGTGTGAATGATGACTTGGTATGTTGCTGTGGTCCAAAACAGCATAGGGTTCTTGCCAGTTATAAACTGCATGTCTAGTCTAGGGAAGCCTGAGCTGGCGAAGTGGGGAATCCAGGTGGGTTAAATACACTAATGCCATTTTGTCCACAAAGACAACTTAAATCCAGGTAACAAACTTGGTGCTTTAGTCACTGCTGTTGGAAAGCAGCTCTAGAGAAAATAAACAACCAGCTGATCTGTGCGAATTGGTGGCCACTTGTGTGAAGGTACAGGTCAGTGCCTGTATCCTTCTCATGCAGAGGAAGGTGAGCTGCTTATGTGTGTGGGTTCAGAGGAAGGAAATGGCATCCAATTGCTTCCAGAGGGCTGAGCCTGTGCAGGCAGGATGGCTGAATATGGCTGCTATGAAATCTAGTTATTAGTACATTAAAAGAGAAAGGTTGTTCTGCAGATGCAGAGGTCAGGAGTGACTGTCTACAAAGACTGAGAAAACTCACAGCATCTCGGAATTAATTAACACAGGCTGCCAATCTCTGCAAACACAAGCTGCTCTTGTGTTTGCAGAGTAGAAGGAGCTGTAAATGAAACACAACTCTGCAGCTGACAAGTGAATAAAAGAGGTTGTCTTATTAATCAAAGTCTGGAAAAAGATTGTATGGTGAGCCAGTTTCACATCAGTCTTGCCAGGCCTGGGACTCACCAGTTTGCATTGCTGGCAGAGATGCTTGACAAATTCTACCAGTTGCTCTTGCCTTCGCATTATGCCATTTGCTCTAACACTCTTTCTGGGTTCTTGCTCCCAATCGCTTTGTCTTAATGGAGGATTTCTGCTTCCCCTGTCCCTGCCCTGAGACAACCTTCCCTACCATGTTGTACCTCACCTTTGTTGTACAGGGTCCTCCAAAAAGCCAGGCATTTGCAGGATGGTTTGGTGTGACTGAGCCTTTCTCTGACCTCGCTCTTGTTTTTTGGACACTTGCCTTGTTCTCTGGTCTCTCAACCCTTGGTGTTCCTGAGCATCCCTCTAGCCAAGGCTTGCAGTTTAGTAAAATGCTGGTTATCTGTTTCCTAATATCAGCTCCCAGACCAGTTCCAGTTGGGCTCTATCCACTTAGGCTACCTATAACCTGTTTTATCCCACATGAGCTGCTAATACCTGTTTAGGGATTTAGCAGAGGATGACTTGCACTATGAGGAGAGGACTGTACATCACTTCTGCCCTGAAGCCATTGTTTTATCTTCAGGTCTATTTTATTCCACCCACTAGACACTCTTTGAGAGGACAGATATAAATTTAAAGCAAATTATGCAACCTGATACCATCAGTCAACAGGCATCTATCTCTTCGCATGTACCCCGAATAAATGAAACCACCATCATATCTGACTACAGACTATGGAAAAGCTGAAGTGGGGGTTTGAAGGTCAAAACACTTAGACACAGCATCCATCATGCATTTGGGCAGATTTTGAATAGTGCTGCATCAAGCAACTGTCTTTCCCTTCGCAGTTGTGCTTGGAAACACTGGCAGTTTCAGGTGATGGGCATTGGATCAAAAAGCAGAAGTGGTGGCACAAAATTCCCTTCAGAGGGAAGACGGATGATGTATGTTTCTGCTCACTGTACCAAGTACATGATGCAGTCTGGATCTGCTTCCCACTACAGGGAATATTCTCTCCTGTAGCTGCTGATATAGACCTTCGGAGAGTGCTGACAGCCAGGAGAGGAGATCTGGATGATTGGGATGCAGGACATCCATTCTTCCTTATTGTGGGAAAGGGGTGCATGATGCCTTTTTAATTTGCATCGACACCAAGGTACGTAACCCTCCTGCTCCTGAGGTGCTCAGATCCACGTGTGCTGGAAATCAGAGTTGGCTGCATCTTATTTCCAACCACCTTTTGACCAGTGAGGGATCTGGTGTCTCTAGATCCATCCAACACTCTGCACTCTGGCCAACCAGCCGCCCCCTCCTCCCAGCTGCAGTTCACCATCACCTGTATAAATGCAGTTCCCCATTAAGTCTGTGCTTGCAAAGCTTTATAAGACTCCAGGCACTGCTTGGGGCTGTGCTGCAGCAGCTGGGTGCTCTTTATTGCCCCAGAAGGCTGTCTAATTGCAGCAGCTAGCAAGGCAGGGCTGACCGAAGGACTCGGCTGCAGGCTCCTGTTACATCAGAGGCAGCTGAGCACAGCAGTTATTCTCTCTCGCTTTCTTCCAGAGGAGGATTTTGTGTCTCAGGATGAGATACAGGTCTGGCCACTCAGTGTGAGCTCTCAAAGCTTGTACAAGAGCCCACATCCCACCGCCTTCTGCACCTGCCTTCTCCTTGTGGGTGCCATGGGACTAACCACACCCTGACACTAGGGATGCTCCAGCTGGTGTTCCTAAAAGAGATCTCCCATCTTGTGCTTGTGTTCTGTTCTCTACAGAGCTGAAGAGTTAAATTTTCCTTTGGAAACTCACTGTTCCTCTGGAGGAGGGTAGGACCTTACTGAAGGTGAATGTTCTTCTGTGATGGAAGGCAAGGCATAAAAACTAATCAACTGAGAGAGTTAACAGAAGATGAGAGTGAGCTCAGGGGTTCAACTTGGGGGTCCTGTGGAGCAGAGCCCTTGAAATAGGTTTTCGTGGGGCCAGGTGCAGCCTCCTGCATTCTGCCCTCCATCAGTAACTGCTAAGCTTCTCTGTTCCCAATTCAACTGATTATGCTCAGAGAAGCTGTGTTTGTAGTGTGTCACTTTCTGGGGATGGCATTCCTCTCCTCATGTTTGCTCCTATGGCTCTGCAGGAGCAGGGAGGGTATTTGTTCTGCTTGATTGAGAGAAGCATTAAAGCTACTGTCTCATTCATGTGGCCGAACAGTGCTGATGGATGCAGTGGATGGGATATGCCTAGATTTTCTTTAAATCACCCAATTCTTTGCTCTTAGTGACATCCAGACAGCACTACAGTAACTGTGCAATTTTGAGGCACCTTCTGACCATGGCTCAAACAAACCCTTCACGTTGCCTGTGTAACTTCTCCAATGGCAAGCTCAGCCTACAAATAAGGCTTGAAGGATATTACTGCATTTCTCAATAGCGCCCAGGTTTTGAAATGCCATTTACCCTAGTACTAGGAGTTCTGGAAGCTGAAGCCAGCAAGAAGATCAGTATCTTTAACCATATCATGAAGACTTCCTTTGGGAAATGGCATCTGTATAACCAATTGTCATAGGCGTGTGAATGAAGTGTTGAAAAATCAGCTGAAGTGCAAAGTATATGGGGGGAAGGTGTGTCTCTGGGTGTGCTGAAAGGAAATGTTATCTGCAAATTGCTTGTTAAAAACTTCATTTTAATGTCCTGATTCAGATCCTGTTTACTGCAGCACAATCAGTAGCTTCCCTGAAGCAAAGCCTGTACCTGGCGATACGGCGGTACCAGCCAGCGGGGTTGCGGCAGAAGGAATGTGAGAACAGAGTCAAGCCCCAAATTTTGAACTCTTTACACTTTCTGGAGCTCACAGCAGTTTTAACCTGGCTTTAAGAAAAGCCCTATTTGAGGGAATTTCTCTGTCAATACTGAATATAACCCCTAGCTGTTGATTCTTTGGCCTACTTGGCTTTGACCATCAGCAGGTCAGTCACAGACCTGCTGTTCTCAAGATCCAGTGACGCTGCTTTGGCAGGTTTTTGAAGCAGTTCACAAGCAGTCACTCAAACACTGTTCAAAACCCTCATCTAATAAGCTAGCAGCAAAGCAGCTTCCAGAGCTGTACTCTATTCCAGCAACTCCTTTTGCCAGCTAGAAATTATGCTATTTTCCAATTTCGTTATTACCTCTGTTTTTTATTATAGCATCATTAGAGTGAGAAAACTGGAAAGGAAGTGGGGATTGTATAATGCAGGAAATAGTGAATTAATACCTCTACTGTTTGATGGAACGGTGCAGAGCTGTGACAGCGTCAGGAAAACACAAGGCAAATAAAGACTGTTCTGGCTGGATGAGGATGAGATTTCTCCACTTGCTCTGAGGAATATTAGCTCACAAAAAGAATTATTTCTCAGAAGTGCGAGATCTGTACTTTCTTTTTGCATGCACATGTGCCTGCTTGTGAATACAGCCATCCCAGGGATACAGCAGGGAAGGTTTTGTGGCATGTAGAAGGGCTTTAGCACACTGGCAAAAACAAGCTGATTTATTGCCTCAGAAATTGTGTCAGGGCATTTTGAGGAAGAGGCTACAGACAATGATAACAAAGAATTGTCTATTCTTTACCCTGTGTTTCTCCAGTGCTAAACCGTAAAGTGTTTATTAGCTCTTGAGCATTTGTAATTACCAGCCTCAGTGGGCTGGGGTCTGAATAGCAAAGTGCAGTGCTCACAGCCAGGAATGTGGAGGGGTTTGTCCTTTTTTTCTGAAAGGGTAGGCGCACTAAATAGTGATAAAAACACCCTGTTTTTTCTTTTTGCTTTTCCTGCCACTTTTCAAATGATATGCATATTTTCAGGCCCGCTGACCTTACACTGACATAAGACAAATAACCCACCATTTACTGCACACTCTGAAATATCTGGTGGAGCATGGAAATTCAGTGCTTGTAATACATGGAAATGGCATTGCCTGCAGTTTCTGTGGATGCTCGGATAAAAGCCTTTGTAAAATATATCCCTTAAATAATTTCTTTTGTAGTAACGCCAGAAAAAATAATAAATACAGGTATGTATCATTTTTATTTTCATGCTGTCTTTTGAGAGTTAAGTGATTAGTTAGGGTAAACAACTCTGCAGCAGAAGCTGTATGTAGCTGTTGTGCAGTTGTCAGATCTCAACAAATGTGCTTTTAATAGCAGTTTGTTATTCAGTTTGCTGGGTTGCAAATAGATGCAAGTTTTAGAAACTACTTCCTATTTATATATCTTCTGATCATTTTGAATGCCTGACAGCTCTGCAATAAAAATGCCTCTTAGGTGAGTAAATGTCTTCAAAGGAGTGGCAGCCAAACCAATAGCGAAGGGGAAAACACAAATACCTGTTGGAAAGCATCAATGAGCAGGGAACTATGAATTTTAAAGTATTAAATCCGGATTATACATTTCCAAAGTCTCCTGAAGCTTTAAACTCTTTACAGCCTGTTGAGAGCAGAATGATCTCTGAC
Source organism: Phaenicophaeus curvirostris (assembly GCF_032191515.1). Lineage (NCBI taxonomy): Eukaryota > Metazoa > Chordata > Aves > Cuculiformes > Cuculidae > Phaenicophaeus > Phaenicophaeus curvirostris. Next base: position 10,812,502 of record NC_091403.1, read on the forward strand.
TTCCTGCAAGGAGGCCAGCACTGGGGTGGAGAGATGCAGCTGCTTTACCAGCACGGAGCAGCTGGGTAAGGCTGGAAGGGATGAGAAGCAGCATTATACATCACCTGAAAATGCAAGTAGGAGATGGAAGGAAGCTGGCTGCAGTGACCTAACCTTGCACTCGTCTGCAGTGGGTCCTGAGAAAGGCAATGGCTCTGGGGCACATTCCTGCTGCCACTGCAGAGATCTGTGCGGCAGGCTGGGACGACCCCCAGCAATGCTTCGGAGGTCCAAGAGCTATATAGGAAAATTATGGGATGTGAAATAAAATACTAGGCGATCGATGAAAAACATACATTTATTGAGATGTAACAGTCAATTGCATGGCTGTTAAAGAGCTATAACTGCGTATTAAATAATCAGTTCAGCTGGTATTTATTTAATATAATCGCAGCCTATTAAACCTGAATTAAGTAGAGAGTTAAGTGTCTCTGGGACACACAGCTGAAAATGGTGCCAGGAACATTTTATGTTGCCTGAAACCCTTTGTGGAAAACTCCCATAAACACAGGCTTTGTGAAATTGTCCCTCATTTGACAGGGGAAACACAATATGAGATTTTTAATTTTTATTTGAAGTGCGGCAGTTATCTAGCAACTTTTACCTAGATTGAGACTTAATGGAGATGCGTAATTTCTGTAGATCAAAAATACTTGACTGATTCTTTGGAACTGTTCCTTTACAGATTTTTGTATGGTTTATTTTGCTTTACTTGCACATCTTTGCTCCCCTGATTGCCTGATACTTACGCAGTTATTCACACCCGCACAAAGTGAGTCCAAAATAAATGTAAAATGCTGCTAAATCAACACTGAATTTGCTCTGACCTGGCTGAGCTCACAGATGGGAGATGTGAATAAGGAGCAACTCTCACTCTGGAAATGCGAGGTCAGCGGGCCCAAGGGGTTGTATAATCCTCAGCTCTCAACAACTTCTCATTTTCTTTCTATCTGTTTATGGAGTTTTGTGCCCTGGCTCATGGGCATGGGCTGTTGGTGTGGTTTACTTGCTGTGTGTCCAAGCGCTGCTCTGAAAGCTGCTGATATCAAACACCTTGGAGCTAGCACATGCTGATACCTAGGGTGACACTTGTATTTGTTATTTGGTGAAACTGCTGCTGTTGATGTTCTGGGGTTTGGTCAAAGCAATTCTATTTTTGCTTACTCTATTCCTCTTCTTTCTCCTTTTTTTTTTTTTTTGTGACAAATTGAGCAAAGACACTTTTCTTTCAAAATGAATATCCAGACTGAGTACCACATAAGCTGTGTATGGTGTGCACTATAGATTTATTATAGATTTATTTTCATGAGAGCTTGCAAAGAAAAGCTGGGGAAGTCAGGGCAGACCCTCACTTGTCATCCCTTGATGTCAGGCCTGTCTGTGGTATTTTACGTCCAGATTATTTGTGCTTCTTTTACTGGTCTTTGTGCCTTCCGCAGCTTCTGGAGCCGGTATGTCGTTTCACCATTCTTGGGGTGTGGTGGGAGTGCTGTGGAGAGCTGATGGCAATTTATTCTTCCCAGCAGAGATGTATCCTGTGATAGTGGCAAATACAAATGGAGAGGAGGTGAGCGAACCCACGCAGGGTGGGATCCCACCTCCCAGAGTCTCTCCCATCCAGCAGTGGGGGCAGAAACCAGCCAAGACTGTGCTAACTGGGAATATCCCAGTTCCTGTGGAACCTGAATGCCTCTGTGTAATGAATGCTGCTGCCGCAATCCCTGTTCCCTTCCTTCCGGCTAATTAGCTGGCATTTAACACCCAGACAAAACCCTGCTGCACCTGCACTGCCTTGGGAAGCACAATGCTGGGACAGGCAACAAAGGGGCATGGCAGGGACCCCAATGCACTGAAAGCCCTACCATCCCTTGCAAGCACCACTTTGAAAAAGGATGACAGAAAAGAGGGAGGGGGGGAAAGGAGGAGGAGTTCACTGGCTTGGACTTTTTCACTATTGGAGAGAATGGGTGAAAGCTCCACAAAAGCGGCTTAATAAAGAGGAGAGGGGAAGTGCAGGGCAGGCTGAAAGGAAGGAGGGCTTTCCAGGTTATATTGTTCCATCTGCCTTCCAGAGATCCTTAGTCAATGTCTCAAAAGCTGTCGATGACATCAAGTTGATTGGTTTTGCTGAAGCTGTTAAAAGTAGGCTGGAGAATCAATGCGGCCATCTTCCTCGAGCAGGACCCACTTGTTTGGAGGACAAAACGAATCTCATTCATGGGCACTACAAAGGGGTGAGCCGTGCTTTGATGTATTGATGGATGGCCCCTTCACCTGTTTCTTCCTTTGGGAGGAACTGCGCGGCGCATTTTCATCTGGCTGTCTGGCCAAGTTCTTCCTAGAAATAGCTGCAGTTCAGCGATAGGTGAAATTATTCCTTATTGAAAAAAATAGTGAAAAGTATTGAATGTGACGAATATAAATAATTTTCTACTTCCCATCCAAGAAGGGTGGACTTACTCCTTCCTGCCCAATGCACATATTGAAGGAAACGTTATGTAGAACCTGTATTTCTTTAGGACATGACTTTTAGAAGATGCTGCTGATTTGCCATAAATAGATGTTGTGGTTTAATCCCAGCTGGCGTGTAAGCATCACATGGCTGATTGCTCACTCCCCTGCTGGTGGGATTGAGGAGGGAATTGGAAGGGTAAAGGGAGAAAACTGGTGGGTTGAGATAAATACACTTTAATAAGTAAAGCAAAAGCCATGCATGCAAGCAAAGGAACACAAGGGATTTATTTACTACTTCCCATCAACAAGCAGGTGTTCAGACATCTCCAGGAAAGGAGGGCTCCATCGTGTGTAATGGTTACTTGGGAAGACAAACACCATCATGCTGAACATTCCCCCTTCCTTCTTCTTCCTTCAGGTTTTTATGCTGAGTGTGACATCCATCAGCTGTTCTGACTATGTCTCCTCCCAGCTTCTTGTGCACCCTCAGCCTAGTTGCTGATGGGATGGTGATAAGCAGAAAAAGCCTTGACTCTGTGTAAGCAGTGCTCAGCAGTAACAAAAACATTCCTATATTTTCTATGTTTTTCAGCACAAATATGAAACATAGACCCATACTAGCTACTATAGAGAAAATTAATTCTACCCCAGCCAAATCCAGCACAACAGAGGTTAAGACCCAGGTGTACCATGAGGGAGGATTCAGGCTCCCAAACTGATAGCTCTGCAGTTGATGTAGGCAGCCTCAGGAGAGAGCAGAGTGCAGTGCATTGCTCACAGATACCTACAAGACAACCTGAATTGCTACAGTTGTTGTGATAGATGAGCTGTGCTACAGGAAGGAAACCACAGAAGGGTTTCCTGAGATTGCTGAAAGGGTAAATGTAGAGGATGGCCATAGATCTCAGGAGATTCTTATTTCCAGGCCAGTGTGGCTGTATCTTCAGTCATCTTTTCTTGTAATTATTTGTATAGGATGGATAAAGTGGAGACCCAGTCAAAATCACAGGTCTGTTGTGCAAGTTGCAGCATTTCTCCTCACCTGAGTTAGTGCTTTCTCATCCAGGCTTTGGTGCAAAGTTCCTAAGAGGGATCTTATTAGATAGGAGTCCATTCCCTCTGAATGACTTAATGATTCATAATTGTCTGCCCTCAGGAGGACTGGGACACCTCAAGCACATCCATATCACCTTCACAGCATCACCAGGAACACCAAGGCATAGCAGACATGGGTGGGTTGCCCATGACTGACCAGTTGCAGGATAACGCCCGTGTTCATGGGATGTCTGGCATCTGGGATACAGCACAGTCAATTAGGAGATTGCTCATAAAAGCAGTAGTAACAGTCATTACAGGTTTCAGGCATAAAATAGTTGATCTTGAAACATGACCAGAATACATTCAGGCTTAAATAGGAGAGTGATCAGAAGGTCAGTCCAAACAAAAATCCCTAGGAGTCTAGTATGCAGGACATAAATTAACATCATCAGTTCAAACACCTCGAAAACTGGAAGTAAATTACTTCAGACATTTAAGACTGATGGTATCCATGCACCAGGCAGACCCCAAAAGCCCATTTCTCAGGGCAATTCCAGTTCTTCCCTCTCCTGTGAGCTGGTCCGTAGCAGTGAGGTGGTGGGACTATTTGATGAATTCCCTGAATCTTCTGAAAGAGCAGATAAGAGAATGAGAAAATAAAGGTATCTGTGCTTGGGAGTGGATTATTTTTTTCTGAAAGTGTTGCTGCGGTGTCATCCAGAACATGAGCAGCTGAGAGAAAAACTAGTTCACTAACCCACTATCCTGCTGCGTTCTCCTACAGTGATATAAATATGGGTGAAAAATGTCCGTACTGCTTATGACTTTGAAATCAAAGGTGCGCCAGTTATTTTCAGAAACATGGGAAAAGTAATGCCTTCTGGCTGGCATGAGTTGCTAGGTCATCTGACAAATTTCCTTTTCCCTGTCCCTTTGCTTTTATACACACATGGAAATGCAGACATGAATATTTTAATGTATATATTAAAGCTAGACCAAATGTTTGTGTGCAGTTTGGAGATGTGTGGCATAGAAATAAATCAGTGAAGAAGCAAGGAAAGAACATGTGTTGCTCCCTGGCAGCTTTGGTTTGCTCAGGGCTGCAGAGCCAAGCAAGACACAGCTCCTGAACAAACGGGTACGTAGATGGGGGCAGATCAAAATGTAGGGGCAAAAAGACAATCCCCCATTTTCATGTGTTCAGCAGGGGATTTAAGGTGTGTTCAGGGAGTAGGAGGTTCAGCACAGTGCTGGCAGCCTCTAGGTGGGAGAGGGCTCATGACAAGGAGAGTGTGAGAGGACAGCTGGTTTCTTTGAACAGGGGCTGCAGACTTGGAGGACCCTGTGGAGGAGACAGCTATGGATATGGTGGAGGAGAGGACATAGGGGACAATTGGGCAAGCTCCCTGCCTCACCCAACTGTGTGAAGGTGTCCCAGGACATCAGATCTGAACAACCAACCAAAGTAAATCAAGACTTCAAAGAAAATACAAGGCTAAAGAAGATTATCAAGCTCCTTTGTTTCCAGCATATCGGGTTGCTATTATTTATTTTCTGACCCTTATGATTAGATAAAAAAGACCTTGAAAAGGTGATTAGTTCTACTCAGGGCCATGAAAAGTGGAGGTGTTGTTCTCACAAACAATGAGATATTTGACCTGGCACATAGCAGAAGACACCAGGAACTGATCCCCCACCTGATGCCACCAAAAGCAAGCTAGCTCTGTGTGGGGACACCCCACACTTTGCAAATCTCTGTCTTTCTCTCAGAAAGCTAGTGCTACTTGTTGGCAAGGTTAATTGCAATGTGTGAATGCTAGAACAGCTGTATGCAAGGCTTCCTGAGACCACGGCCTGCTCATTACGCTTATTACCATTATCTGTGCCTTTCCAGACATGTGATGGATGGACAACCACATGGCCTCGAGAGGGTTTTGTGCATAGACCTGCACACTGGCAGAGAGAAGAGCTGTAATGGGGAGGAGGGCAGGGCCTGGGGCTGTCTTAATTGAGTATTAATGGGTCCCAACTGGGAGACTGACACCGGGAGGCTCAGCTGGGTGCCGATTACCCTAATTGACAAGAAGCTCTGATTGGGTCCTTGGAGGAAGCTGGTTCCTCACTGAACTTACTAAAGGGGGGGCTGGAAAATGAAAGCTGGTGCTTAAGTGGAGGGAGAATTTTGATTATTGTTTTGGGTTTTGTTTTTTTTTTTTGATTGTTTACTTTTTGCCATTTTGGTTTGGAAATTTGTAGTGAATCAAGTAGGAAGTTTGAAAAACAAAACCAAGAGACCTGTGTGTGGTGGGGAACGAGAATGCTGCAGAGCAAACAAAAATGCTTAGAAGAAAGTTTTCAAGGGCAGGTAGGAAAAGGGAACCTTGACAGGGCTTCCCGATTGGTGTCTACTTGCTCAGCTAATTGTAAAGAACAACCAGAGCTGTGTCTTTCTGCTTCTGCTGTTGTGCTTCCCCAGCAAGAGAGTGGTGCTGGGAGGAGAGTGCATGGAGGCTGTAGGGAAGGTGGTGGGGTGGTTCTGCTCCCTTCTTGTTTTGTTACAGCTGCAAGATGCTGAGCTGTCTGTATGGCTTGTAGAGGCTGGTGCATGCCAGAAGGCTGGGTCCCCAGTGACCTGAGGTATGGCTCATCTGTATGTTAGGATAAGGACACATAGTTGAGCTTGGGATAGCTCTGTACTTGCTGCTGTGTAAAATATTGGGCTCTGTGTCAGTGTTGCTTGAAGAAGTGGAATCAGGGGAGAACAGCTTTTTTTCTATATGTCTTTGAGCATGCTAACAATAGAATCATAGACTAGTTAGGGTTGGAAGGGACATGGAAGATCATCTAGTTCCAACCCCCTGCCATGGGCAGGGAATACTGATGTGAATGGCAGGCTTTGCCTTAAAATAAGATGTTTTCCTTCCTCCTGGGACCTGGTTATTACAGCTGCTGCTCACAGTTGGAACAGATGGGTCCAAAGGAAATGGGAACTTCTGATTGTCTTTGAGTCTGTGTTAACCCTTCATCAATAAGGAGGAAACTGAGGCACGGAGAGTTTGTGTACCAGATGCAATCTGGCAAATCCAAATTATCTCCATTCTGTTAGATAAACTAAGACGGTAACCACATGAGCACATCTGGTGGTAGAGACTCTGATGTTTATTTTGCTTTTGTTTTGATGAAAATATTAGAATTTTTTCCTTTGTTTGCCCCATTGTTCCATGGCCTTGACTTTCTCTTGAGAGATGGTACCTTTAGTGTCTTGATCACAGTTCTTTAAATCCTTCACACAAAAGGTTTTCCTTTCTTGTGGGAGGAAGGAGTGCAGCAGGCATTGTACAGCCTTGTTGCAGTGCCAGGCACTGGTAATAACCTCATTAGAGAATCCCTTCTTCCTCTGTCTTTTTCTCTCTAGGACCATAAAGCACTTTCAGATGTGAAGGCTGTTTCCAAGCATGGTTCACCTGCTCTTTGCACTGCTTGGTCTTGATGCAGCTCCAGGGAGCTCTTTCAAAAGCCCTTGTAAAAGTATGAAAGGGATGATTGGATTTTTTTTTTTTTTGTTAGGATGGATGTATTACCTCTGATTTGGTTTTCTGTCCCAGGCTTTGCGTTACTAAAGCTTTTTTCTTCCGCTAGTAGCTAAGGTACCTGGGCAGACCAAAAGTCTAGTTTGCCCAGAACCCTGCCTCTGAACTTGTATTTTCATGCTAATTAGTACTGGCTTTGTGCATTGGACCAGTCAGTGATACATCTGATCCAGATAATGTGTTGGTGTGCACAGAACTTGCACCAGTTTTACACTTATATGCTGAGGAAGTAGGTATGTAGAAGTCAGGTGATATTTAATGCAATGCAAAATGCAACTACCTAATATGTCAAAATTAACTCGTCCACATTTTTGGAGTTGGAAGAATGAGGCTTTATTGGAATGATCCTCTTCACTATTTTTTTCCTGTCTTTGAGCTACAACTGGGGCAACAAATGCTGGACTTGACATGTTTGTTTGTTTTTTTTTTCTATGACAGACTTAGATGATCAATATTAGATGCTTTAGGAAAGAAGATCAGAATGGGGCAAGAAAGGAGTGATTCTCCTCATATTATTCTCTCAGTTACTGTTAACCAAGCAAGACTGGCCATATAAATTTTCTCTGCCTCTGCGGGGTGAAAAAATACAACAGAGACATCGAGGAAACCAGCGTAGTCTCATTCCTGAGAGTGCACTGCTGACTTATCAGCTTTTAAATTGCTGACAAATGACAAGCTCCTGTAATGATCCAGTTCAGAGGGTACCTTCTTGGAGAAACACAGAGATCCTCCTGGCAGGGTCATTACTGGAAGTCGTTAATCACTGATTTGATATTCAAAGCTGATGGCGAAGTCAAAGCAGGTCAGCATGCTAATGGTCATCAGCAGTGGCAATGACCAATTTCCACAGAATTATTGTCAGTGCAGGCAGCAATAAGCAGCTCAGAAAAGGCAATCTTTTATTTTTAAATAGGAGCCAGTGTGGGGTGGGCTGTAGGGGCAGAATGAACCACTGCCTGATAGGAGGCAGATTTGCTTCTAATTGGGAGAGGCGAGCAGTCAGGAGAGGTGCAGCTGTAACTCCAGGGGCAAGCAACATTTCCCAGCTGAGGCCATCTGCTGTCATTTTTGAAAGAGAAATTAAACAAGGTAATGCTTCTGGTTAGCATGAAGGAGTGGGCGTGCATCATGAGTGAGCGTGGGGGCTGAGTCTGTCCTAGTGACGGGAGAGCTCTCCTTTCTCTACTGCCTACTCCAGTGTGGGAGTTGGGCAGAGCTGTGTGTTGCCCAGTTTAAAAGTGGAAAATAAACGGTTGGAGCTCTTGAAGTCATTGATCAGCCCATGCCTGGGAGCACATGGTCCAGGAAGACTACAAGATGCTACTTTATTTGCAGTATCACTGCCCTAATAGCACCCCTGGAACAACTAAGGCAAGTTCATGGTGTGGTTTCACCTAGTCCCCCACAATGGTCGGGAGGTACCATCTGGAGTCCAGTTGGTGCAAACTGTTGGTTTGCTAGCATGAATAATTTGCTGTGGACGCTCTTGTTAGTGTTCAGTAGTCTCCTGCTCTGTTAAAGCATCTGAGTCAGTTTTCCATGAATGTGAGTTTTAAAGTATTTTGATATTTAGTTTTATTTTTTAAACACCTTGGTGAGTGGCTTTTCCTCATACGCTTTCATTAGCTTTCTTTCAAAGAGAAATGAGGGCATTGTTTCTCCCTGGGAGCCTAGAAGTGGTGCTACCTGGTTATGGCTCAAAGCAGTGAGGGGCTCTCCAGTGCATGTTAATTCATGCACTTGTGGGTGAAGAACTGCTGTGTTAATGGTTGTGCAAAACTGGAACAAAAAGACTGTCCCTGCCCCAAAAATCTCCCCATCTAACTCCATCGTGTTATCTCAGGCATTTTTCCTTGGGAAAGAAAGATTCCAACACCACGTTAGGGGTTACTCATGACACTGAATTATTGACTTGGGGTATGTGAATCTGAGATATCTTGTAATTATTTCTATACAAAAACATATGCGGTGTCAGAAAAGTACCTCTGGAAATACAGAGAGTAGGACAAGCAGCACTATTTGATCACATTGACCTTTGCCGAAAGCAGGGTTCCATCTGAAGATGAAGCAGGACCTTCATCACTCTTCACTTCTCTGTCCCTGTGCCTTAGTGGCCTTTTGCTGGTGCAAGTTTTACTGAAATGGACACACATGTACTAGGAATTGGACTTGAGACCGGCAATTAATTTCCCATAATACCTTTATTGTCCCTGACTTGGACAAGATTTGAACTGTTGACCTGCAGATGAAAGTCACCCTGGTCCCTTAATAGTCCCCTGAGGCAGGCAGGCTTCTTGCTGGTTGTGCTATAAGACCATGGCCAGGCTATTTCCCTGCCTCCCTCAAGTTTAACCCTCTTCCACCTCCTTTCCTTCTCCTCACCTCCTCTAAGCTCTCCTTTGCCTGCTGGTCACCACCAGGATAAAAGGAAGAGCAATGAGAGCCATATGCAAAACCTTTTAACCCCTTTGCAGTGGCCTGGGAGGAGTCTGGCTGGGGGGTGTGCTGCCCTGGGGTCCTCTGGGTTGTTAGAGCCTTTGGATGTGGCTTTGAGGGGGTTGCATCAGGCAGAAATGTATTTGCTGGTAAAAAACCGGGAGTATTCAGGAGCAGAAGACCTGTAACTGGCATCCAGTTGAAGAGTACGTGCTCTGCCTGTTTTCTTTCATTCTTCATCTAATGCTCACGCAGTCTTTACCCTGCTCTTGTTCCCTGCATCTCCCTGTGTGGTGGCGATGCCTGGTGGGGTGAACTGGAAAGCAATTTCCTAGCGTCTGTAATGTTGCAAATCTCAGTGCAAAACCAAGGAATTACCCTTTCCCGCAACGCTATCTTCAATCTTCCTAATGTAGACTAGGAAAACCCCTCTGGCCTTGCATCTTTCAGACAAGAAAGAAGATCATCCATTTTCCTGTCCTCTGCGTTGCTGAGCCATAAACTTGTAACTTCAGAAGCTGGTGTAATACTGACATGTCCTCAGGTGGGGAGGTAAATTGAGTGTGGCTGGGTTTCACTCTTTCCTTAGCCAAGAGGTTTATAGTTGAAGCTATTTTGCCTCAAGGACCTTCAGAAAAAGTGCTTGAAATAATTTCTAAAAGGGGATTAGCCAACCTGAATGTATTCCTGAGCAGATCCAAGTGAATAGTGTAGGCAGGGAGTGCCTGTTTATGTGTCTCTTACCTTGATTTGTCTTTGGCCTGTCTCCTTGCTGCCTCTTGGTATCCCAGGGCTCCTTGTCTGACCCTGACTTTGCACTGGAAACATGGGAGTGTGATGCCTTAACTGAAAGCCAGGCTGGGTAAGGAGTGAATCAAGACTGTGCTTATCTGATAGCTGTGAAATTACCTTTGTGGAGTATCAATGGCTGTCATCTTGTTCCCAGCAATATCCAGGCCTCCTCTGTCATGAGAAGTAACCCCTCAGCACTGCTGAGTGGTCTTGCTTCCACTTGCAGCAAACGTCCCAAGTTTTAGGGTGCATCGTCACCAGTGAGAGCTGAATAAGTTAAGGGTCAAGTATTGTAGCTGTGGCTGCACGGTGGGGAGGTGGAGTTTTCTGAACTGTGCTTCGTGAAACCATGTGAGAGGATGGGAAAATGAACTATACTCGAGAAAAACATCACATTTTGGTGCTACCCATGAAGTGTCTTCCTGTGGTCTGATGAACGCCAAGAAGTGACAGGCGTGCTTTGGCAGCAGAAGGCATCAATGAGATTTGCACTGCAGAAAACTCAAACCCTGAAATGCATAAGATTTTATAGGCACTAATAAATTAAACCTAATGTGTTGACTCTAAAAATGCAGTGGCAATGAACCAGCCTGAATTTACAGATAAGGAGAGTAGAACACAAATAATGTACTCATTTCTCTGAGGTTGCAGAACCATCCAGAAGTACTGGTGGGATGGTATCTAGGAGCTCATTTTTCTGGCACAGTGGCCTTTTCAGGCCCTTGCTCCTCTCCACAACATACTCAACTATTCTCTTCCAAAAAGCTTCCTATGATTTTTTTTTATCTAGCAGTGCATGGGATACTTGTTAGTTGTCTTTGACAGGTTTCTTTGAAAAACAGGCTTATTGTTTTTAGTCAGGCATTGTCTATCCAGCAGAATGTCTCTCCATTGGAGAAAAAAAAAAAAAGAATTCTGGAATTAAGAATAATACTGAAGACTCCATATGTCCCTCTCTATCTGTTCACCAGAGCTGTGGCTGCTCAGCAAGTCCCCCTTCAAGGGCTGGACGCCAGATTAGTGACACGAGTTCATTAGGAGGGGGAACACGTTTCTGCAGGTCCCGTGCAGGCAGGCAGGAGCTCTGCAAGGCCTCCATATCTCCCCGCCAGCTGACACAGGAACAGGAGAGGCACCCTTTCCCCATCTAATCTTTTCCCTTGGTCCTCTCCATCCTCGACAGATGTCTTAAGGACCTTAAATTCTTGCATGTGGGATCTTGGCCCTGATGAAGCAGAAGCTGCCTGCAGGCAGAATAACTCCCTCTTGGACAGCTGGATGAAGACATCACTCATCAGGCATCAGACCTCTCCAGGTAACAAATCTCTTGCTCCTGCTTTACAGGAATGTGTGCAGTCACAGGCTTGCACCTGAAGCTGTCAGCCTTCAAAGCCCCTTCTGCCTCACACCTCCTGCTCTGTGGGGCTGACTCTTTCCCCGAGAGGAGGGAGGGTGCACGCACATGCTGGTTTGGGATTTGGCTCCAGTCCCAGCCAAGCACCTCCCAGCTGTCTGGGTGGTGAGGAAATCTCAGTGCAGGGCAACAGGGAATCTGGTCATGTAGGAAGAGAACAAACTTCTACTTCCATGCTGGAAGAAGTCGTTAAGATCCAGCACCACCTTCCTCCCCAAGCTGCTCTGTAGACTCCCTTCAAACTCCTCCTTCCTGCCTCCTCCCATCCACCCAACCTGGCTGCTCCACTTAGCCCTTATTGCTACCTATGCCTTCTAATCTTCCCTGCTACGTAATAATAACAATGAGCACTTTAATCTTTTTTTTCCCCTGGAAGTCACAAAGTGAAATGGGAGAGCATGGGAGAGGATTTACATGGACGCGAAGGACACTAGTTCAGGAGGTTGGTCTTAGTGAATTATTGTCCCTTAGTGTCTTGCCACAGGGAGGTGATAAGATGACAACGCAGTCCTCAGCTGTCATGCAAGAGAAAAATGCAAGGTATTCAGCAGCAGGAGTGAGAGCTGGCAGTCCTGAGAGAGACCATGCGTGCCTTATGTTGCATGACAACAGAAAATGGAACCAACTATGAAGGCTGAGCTGTCTGTTTAGAGACTGGTTTGAGGTTTAAGTCCATGGCCAGTGGATTTTGGCTAGTCTGCTTCATGCAGGATTCAGGCAAGAAAGGCATATTCCCCTTGTGTAACAACGTGAAGTGCAATAATAGGGATTGTACTTTGTCTTGGAAATTGTGTTGCAGTAGACTAGATGATTGACTTGTTAAGCTTTCTGGCTGTCTGTAGGGTTTTCAGTACACGTGTTGTCAAAAGCAGATTTCTTTGAGTGCTGTTTGCCTTGTGTGCTATACATGGGGAATGGGGTCTTTGAAGCACTATTGTGTTTTTTCCTAGAGAAGTCTCTCCTTAGAACAACAGGAAATATTTCTGCAGTCCTTGCCATGTGTCCCAAAGCATGAATTGCCTCTAGCACATGGGGAGGGCACTGGAAATAGCAGCATGCAGACCTTCCTTGGAAAAAAAAAAAATTAAATGGACACATGGTAGGCACCAGGAGAGAGGCAGTGATGGAGCCCTTCCAGAGAAAACAACCCTCTGTTATGGGTCACGGAGTAAACACAGATGTCTTGAATTGTAAGTAGCTGGAGGAAGCAGAGCCATCGCGTGGTTTGCAGAAGAGGGTTTGCCTCACAGGCAGGCCTGCTGGGATCTTTGCCACAGTGTGAGACAGCAGGGCCTGACTTGAAAATTAGCTCTGGGGATGGCACAGCAGCCCTGCTTGGGGCCAATCATTCTGGCGCATCAGCTGCCTGAGAGCAGGTTCCAGGTTGGCTTTCATCCTGTCCTGCAGTCTGGGAGCTCTCTACTTTCACCTTTGCCTCCCTGTTCACTGCCATTGCTAATAGCTTTGATTTTTGGCTTGAACTTTTGGTAGGGAAAGGTATGAATGGCATGGAAAAAAGAAAAGAACTTGGCCAAAGTTGTGCCTCATACACATTTTTATCAGAATGAAGAAACAAGACTTGATCTCTCAGATAACACTGGGCAATCACACCTGTGTGCAAAGCCTTAAACCTTGGGAAAGAGGAACTTTAAAAAAAAATGAAAATTAGTGCAGGTGAGAACCGGGAATGTGCCCTGAGAGGGGAACAGAGAAGAACTATGCTTTCCAGACAAACCCAGGTCCTGCCGCCTGTCTAAACTTTGCTGCAGGAAAAATTGTTTATATTTCAGTTATTAAATATGAAAAATAAAAGGAAGGAAAACCCCACAATGGTTAAAAAAACCCCAGTAATAATGAAGCAGTGACAAATAGCTGACAGACTCGCGTTCGGGTGAGCAGTCAGGGAGGATGAGGTGTGTCAATGCATGGCAGTGATCTTCCCTCCTGTGCTCTTGTGAGCTCTGAGGACTTGGCCAATTCCAGCCTTTTTCACCAGTTCTTCCTTTGTACCACTTGCATCCTCTGTAGCAATTGATAAAGAAGGGAAGACGAAACCTGAAAAATAAAGATGAGAGCTATTAAAAGGAGATCATCCTTTTGTTAAGCATGTACTTGGAGATGTTTTAGAAGGGCTTCCTGTTGAAGCTGAACTTGGCTATATTTTGTATGGAAGGGAAACGAGTTGCAGCTGCAAAAGTTCTGTGCAGTGAGACATGGAGCAGCTCAGTTCCCTGCAGCATAAAGGGATGTGGATTCTGACCTCACCCAGGCTGCAGGCAGTTGCAGGAGGAATAAAAAGTAAATCTGGGCTTATTGCCATGAATAATATGATGTCTTTACATCCTGACCTAATTGTATTAATTCTTCATGGCAAATATCATATGGAAGTGGCTGATTATTACCTAGCAGAGTGGTATTGGCCATCTGGTGTGCTTGGCTTGGAAGAAAAAAAAAATCAAGATGAAACAAAACAGAAAAACATAAGTCTTTCAAATAATGAATTAGCAAGATTCATTAAATTTCAGTCCAGATTTGTCTCCGACACTTGCATATGGGCAGGGCATAAGGCAGTAGTGTGGCTGTATCGAGTAGGAAAGTGACCCCTCCAAGATGACAGTGCCGTGAATTATGGTTATTTTGCAAGTAAGACACTATAAGAAACAGTAGTGTTGTCTCTTTTACCTGGTTTTCCCTTTGATATAGGCAACCCTGTGTTAAGTTTCTATGAGTCCTTACCTAGGGAATGCAGCTTGCAAGGCGAAATTAAAGTCAACTTCTTTTTCCTTCCATGAGTTAAAGCAGACAGGGAAATTGAACTTTTTCTTATGTCTTAACTAGGCTTGGAAAAAGCATCTGAGCTGGGTCTGGCAAGACAGGCATATAAATCCTTTCCTTTAAACTCTGCTCACATCTGGCTGCACAATGACAGGCAGCTTGGAGACAAAAGACCTGTCTGTGCTTTTGCTCTTTTTTTTTTTTTTTTTTCTGTACTGCAGTCCTGGGAAAAGGAGGTGAGGGGATGGCCCTCTGCATTGACCTGAGGAGCACTGCAGCTTCTCTTGGGGTTTGGAAGTAAAGACCTCCCAAAAGATCTCCAAAGGCTGAGGGTCCTCATCTGAGGTGTGCACGTTGTACTAAATGAGATTTGGTCTCAGATGCTAAGATGTTGGGACTCGCTGAAGAATTCTTTTTTTGTTGTTGGAAGTAGCCAGGAAAAGCCCAGCTTGGTTTGGAAATCAGGCTGAGAAGCTCGACATGAGTACTCCAGGGGAATGACAGAGTGGCTGGGTTCCTTGGATGGGTGGGGAGAGCAGTCAGGGAACCTGGGTTTGAGTCAGTGGTTTCCCGTCTGTGTAAGGGTTGGCCAGAGGTGAGCTTGAGCTCACTCCTCAGCCAACTGTCCTTGCTGGACTGGCCACTTACAAAAAATGTGGGTGTGACAAAAGTTTGCTGTGCTCTGCAGTACTTCCTCCTGGAAGGTTTTGAGGAAAAAGGTTTTGTTTATTCATTACCAGAGACTTTCCTACACTGCACCTGTGTGGGCTGGAAGCAAGTGAGTAGTGGCAAGTTTGTTTGGATGGCAGGGCACTGGAATTGGTGAGGGAAAGGGGATGAGACCTCTTGGCTGAGGCTGTAGAGGCCATGTCTTTATGCTTGCTCAGCTTATACCATGCCAAATTGCTGGAATCAAGGAGGCCTTGAAGGCAACATCAAGAATGGTAAAAAGTGGTGGATAAATTTCTAAAGCAATTGAATTTGAAATTTTATTCAGGAAGAGCTCGCAGAGCTTCACTTTGGCAATTCATTCTCCTATAGATTCAGGCTCAAATGTACAGCCAGTTACTCCCATGTTTTTGGCTGCTGGTCAGACAAACACATCCCCTATGTCGGCATGATGTGACATTTGGGTGGTGGTTTGCAAATTCAGTGCCACTGTTGTGATGCTGCTAAGAAGGAAATAAGACAAAGCAGGCATGAGAACCATGAGAGCTGGTTCTCCCCTCTTGAAGGGGGTCATATTTAGCCTGGAGAAGAGGAGGCTGAGGGGAGACCTCATTGCTCTCTGCAACTACCTGAAAGGAGGTTGTGGAGAGGAGGGTGCTGGCCTATTCTCTCAAGTGACAGGGGACAGGATGAGAAGGAATGGCCTCAAGCTCCGCCAGGGGAGGTTTAGGCTGAATATTACGAAAAAATTTTTCACAGAAAGGGTCATTGGGCACTGGAACAGGCTGCCCAGGGAGGTGGTTGAGTGGCATGGTTTAGTATTTGATAGGAATGGTTGGACTTGATGATCTGGTGGGTCTTTTCCAATCTGGTGATTCTATGATTCTATTTAAGCGTGTACTGGACAATCCAACCTGATCATGTTGCAGAATGAAGGCTTATGTGATGTGGGCTGGGACCGTGCAAATATCACCCCATCTTCCCAGCCTGGCTCCATCTTGACTAAGATAGGGTCTTACCATGGGTTTATTTCCCTTAGTATTATAATGATGGATTTAGGACTTCTATTGTTTAAACTGGTTCTGGGGAAGTATTTAATGGCTGTGGCTGCTGGGTACGGTGATCACAGCATATCTCTGACCTGAACTGCCAGTTTTGCTCTTCCCAATGTGCAGAAGTGCCACTGGAAATCTTGCTGTTGAGCGCTGAAAGGTGGCTGTTAGGCTGTGGGCAACTAAGAGCTGGAGTGAGACTTTCTTGTTTATTTTACTTAAAGATGCAAACAACAATCAAGTGGGAACCACTTTTGATTATTCACAAAATCTGTCTGGGTTTTGAACCAGTGACCTGCTGGTCAGAGGCTTCATGCCGTCTTCGGTCGCTGCAGAACTGAGTCTATTGTTCTTCACGAACTGCAGGTACAGCCTGGCCTTCAGTGGCCTCTTGCTTTTGCAGCCAAGTGTGCAGCTCCTGAATGTCCCTGCGTTGTCACACTTTGACTTCTGACGCTGCGTTTTTCATTTGGTAAAGCTAACAAAGTGGGATGGGAACCAGCAAGCCACATAGCTTGTGACAGGCCAGAGCTAGGCTCCTTCATCCTTCAACTTATTTACAAATAGTTGTCTTGGGTGAAGCTCTACCTAAGGGTAGATCTGACCAGCCCTTCATCTCCCTGCAGCCTGTCTCTCATGAAATAAATACCACAAGTCCTCCCCTGCCAACCAGTTTCTTGTTCAGTTTCTTTCTATGAGCCTGTGATTTCTTGCTCTGGGGAAGCATCTTTGTGATAACATGCCCAAAGGTGGATGGTATGCTGAAGCCAAACTTGTATGTTATTTCATTTTTTGGATGGACTGTGTGATGTGATAAGCAGTTAGGCTTTATCTCTGTGCTGCTGCTTTCAGTGACAGCAGAGGACAAATATCTTGCTTTAGGATCATGCAATTTCCCAGAGAACTGGTTCTTCCTTTATTTCTCCTATTGATTCCTAACATTTATTCATTACTAATCTAAAAATAAACAGCATCTTGTTTGAAAGCAAACCTTTGCCAGCTGATCATGGGAAACCTAAAATATACTGAACTCTGATTCATCAGGGCATGATAAGATTTGATCCTTTTATAACTGGTATGCGGTTGACTGGCTTATAAATAATAATATTATGTGATTAATATGAAAAATAAATTATAATAACATTCCATGGGATGGGAAGGGTGGATTCAACCAGACACCTTTCCCACACCATCCCTGTCTGAAACAACATGTCTGTGGCAATAAAGCAAGTGTTAAAAGTACACCTGGCATGGTGCAGCTTATAATAAATGAGTCACAAATAAACAAAAAGCTTCCATTGGCGACAAAATTAGGAGAAAGATAACCAGCAAGTGACATCAGCTACAACTGACGGCACTTTGCAAATATGCATAATTATGCAAGCAATTTGCTTAGTATTGATGGTATCTGTTATGAGGTAGAAACATCCTGGTGCACTGTGGGAAGGCCCATGCAAATCACAACAGAGCCAGAGCTTGCTAACTTGATTTAGAGCTTCACTGAACTATGGGTAGTCCCTGCAGTGGCTTAGCCTCTGGGGAACTAGAATGGTTTCTGCTACCTGCATTTTCCATGTGTTTGCTACAGCTGTGACCAAGGCAGAGGTAACTCCCACCTCCAGGGATAAGCAGACTAAGCAAATATATGCTTGCATTTATTTGATTAAAAACCCCCTATACCCAACCCTAATATGTTTGTTCATTTGTTCCTGTGTTAGCAGGACCCAAACGTATTGTTTTCAAAATATTCTTGCTTCTCTCCAGCAGTTTTATTGCTTCCAAGTATGTTCTATGCCCCAGCTCAGCAGTAGGTAGTTACTTAAAACAATACATTTCTCTTACGTGCAGTGCCTTCTTAGAGGTCTTGGCTTGTTCAGACTTTAACTAGGCTTTTGCATGCAAATTTAATGTGTCATTGTGGGATACTTAGGAATAATTAATATAGAAGAGTCACTTGTAAATTAGTACTAGGGACAGATTTGTGAACGTAACCCCAACAGTGTTTTTCCTTTAAACGCTCGAGCTGATGACAGATTTGATGTGAGAGTGTCAAGTGACATTTACTAGCCAGGAGTATTTATATTTTGGATGTGTGTGGTGGGAGATTTTTTTTCCCCTTACTTTTTTCTGTTCCCAAATTTTGCAGCTGTGCTTTGATTTACATGAGACGGACAAAGTTGCAAGTTTAGAGTGTTCCAGTTCCTTCCCTCATTAGAAACCAGAATGGCAATTCCAGCACCCTCCTGGGAAAGGGGCTCTGATATTTTACATACAGTATGAAGGCAGCTGAACTTATCTCATGTAGTCTTGGCTAAGATCTGGTGACTACAGATGTATCTGCTATGGCATGAAGCTTTTCTCTGTGAAACATGTTCCAGAAGGCTGCAAATATTTTGGGGGTGCAAGAGCCAGCTCTTTTACTGCCCAGAAGAGCTGGCTGACTCCTTATTAATTTCAGTGCCCTTCTGAGAGCCCAGAGTAAAAAAAATAATTAAAAAAAGGACTTTTTTGTAGAATTAAGATAAAAGGGAACGCTGCCAATTCTCTCTTAAAAGCTTGGAGGGGAGGAGGAAGCCCTCTTGTTTAAGGATGCAAACTGGCTTGTTACAGAAGGGCATTGGGAACAAATCTGCCCTGAAATAGCTGGGGCCAATCCCCATCGGAGTCAGAATGCAGGACCAGATGGTCAGATCTCTTCTGACAATTCTAGTTTTTATTTACATGAAAACACACATTCAGTTGGGGGGGGGGTGGTGGTGGTGGAAATTGTGACCAGTTCTGCTGTGAAGTAATGAAAATGTAGTCCCTATTCTGAGAAGTTTGCTGCCTACATGACTGTCATATCACTCGGGTAACAAACAAAGAGCAAGTAGATCAAGAAGGGGAAGTATCGGCTTTTTTTTTGGCTTTCAGATACCAGCAGAAATACAGAGAAAAAATGCTGGTAGTTGATATATCGACCTGTTTTCATTATAACTTCAGCATTTCTTTCAGCTGAAAGAGAAGATACAATATGTCTTGATTAAATGACATGTCATCTGAGTGTTGAATGAATTATGCAGAACATGGGCAAGGACTTGGTATTGCAGTAATTTGGTTGCTCTGGTGAAAACATTAATAGGTTGTTTGTGAATGATAACTTTATACTCAGTCATCTTCTTTGTAGGCATCTCACAGCTTTTTGCAAACACTCATGTATTAAGCTTGGTAGTGGCAGGAAAGCATTAAAATTTCCCTTTCATGCAAGCTAGAATAGAACCAATTAGGACTTCTGTTCTGCAGTTCAAAGGCAATAGGAGTTTGATACATGAGGCTGTGAAGGAGCGGACTCTAAATAAACCACTGACAGACTTTCTGATGCCTTGATTCTAACTCTGAGTTGCATAGGACTGGAAGAAGACCTGGTTAGAGAAGACCAGATTTCCATGGTTTTCAGTACTGAAGTTTTTAAATGAGTCTCAAGTTGTTCCCTGCCTGGTGTTTTATTAAGAACCAGCCGCAGCCAGGATTTGGCAAAGATCAAGATCATTTTTACAAGCCCAGGCTGACTCAAGTGAGTTCTCACATATTGCTTTCTGGGAAAAGGCAATTATAACTCAGTAGGCTTTGATTTGAAAATTATTTTGGCAGATATGTTCTTTTTTAATATATGCATGCTAAAGAATATTGAAGATAAGACGATGGGAAAGGTGAATCAAAGCAAAAGTCTGCCTGAGCAGGGTCATGTTTTGTTTGAGATGTGCTCAAAGCAAATTTGAAGACATTTCCCTGAACTTGCCACCACATTTAATAGGTCATTTAAGACTTGAGGGGGCACTGAATCTGACTCCTGGAACTTTGTAAAAGTGCTTGAAACCTTTTTTTGAAAGACCCCATGGGCAGAGACACAGTGATTGATCTACCTGCAACATCTCAGCACTGGTTTGGGTTATACTAGGAGCAAGGCAGGATAATAGCACGGGTTTACTGCTTATTCAACCCTTCAGCTTCTCAAAGATGGCTTAAGTGGTTCTGTTATGTATCTAAGCGTGGAGCTCCCCTCAGCCAGGTAGTGTACATAAATAGCAGGTATCATTACTGGCAGTCGGTGAGATTTTATAGTGCAGACGTAGTTTTATGATTATTATTTATTTTTATGGTTCACTGAATCAAGGCCCCCAGTTGACTTCGTAGCTCTCCAATGTCAACAGTTATCAGGCAGCTGCTAGTTGGGGCTGGATCAGAATCAGCCTATCACTGAAAATCTCCATGAGTGACATTTCTGACACTTGCAAAATCAATGGCAACAAGCACAATGACAATGAGAAAGCCAGAAACTTATCCAGCTCCCCGAGGTCCATCTCCAGTGATGGGTCTGCAGAACTCTGAACAAATCTTGATTTCCATACTGATAAAACCTAATGAAGCGTGGAGGAGAATCATTAAATCGTAAGCAGTTTTTGCATTAATGGTTGGATGCAAGGGAGGGATAAGAGGTGTATTTTTGTTAGTGGTTGTTTAACTGAGTAGGACAGTGTTCTGGAGAATTCAACCTTTGGATAATGATGAGAGGAGAGAGAGATAAAAGATAAGGGATAAAGATGAGAGAGAGAGATAAAAGATAAGGGAAGAAAGAATGATAGCATCATTAAAAGAAATGGGAAAAGAGTAAAAGCATTAACTTTTTTGACATTTCTTAAATTTCAAATTCCTAAAAAGATAGCAAAAAAAAAGTAGACATGGCTGTTGTTTAATTCAAACAAAAAAACCCCCCCAACAACAATAATATCAGGCATGATATTTTGGTGTCAAAACATCTTTTTTAAGCCTTCACTTAAATTCAGTATTTCTATGCATCTTCTGTGGGGTAAAATATTAAAAAATGGTGTTCCTCGCCTGCTTTAGCAGTGCCCTTGCTGTCACTGTTGCCACCTATATATCCAACCTATCTCTTCTGCAGGTTTAGATGGCAGATCCCAGCAATTTTTGAGCCATGCAAACAATTGACATATATGTACTGAGAACAAGTAAAAATGTACATTTGATAGATTTTAAAAAATAAGCTGCTGCTGTTTGGCGGTGGTTTTCTGTCTTGGAAACCACTAAATCTGTCGTGCTCTGCTTGTGTGCCATGCAGGGAGGTTGGAAACACCACAGAACCAATTCCCTGAGCCCTATATTTCACCTTTCTTTTGATTGCTCTGTCATTTTAAGTCTTTAGATAATAGGCCATTATTCTCAGAATTGCTATTATATTTTATTAATAGGATGGGGGGAAATTTATTGTCACAAACTCTGCAAGATTTGCACTTGGACCACTCCCAGCTCTTGAAAAGGGCAATTCATTTAGCTTGCCACGCTTGATGGATGTAGACTCTAATCTCTTGCTTTCTAGCTTTCCAGGTCCTACCAGCATTTGCAGCCCATGGGGTTCAAGGTTAGTGGCAGGACCAGCAGTTTGGTCTGCTAATCTCCAAGCATCGTCCAGTGTGGATCTGCCACCAGACACCACGGTGGGCTATGGTGATGAAGGCTGGGTTAGTGCTGGTGACTGCAGCCCAGAAGATCTGAGTTTTTCCTCTCGCATCTGTGCGTGTGGGTGTGTGTACACGTATGTACAGCCAGAACAAGTCTGTTCCTGTTTGGGAGATCAGTGTCAAAAGTGTATTTTGTAAGAGCTGGCCAGGCTCCTGTTTCCACATTACTAACCAAAAGCAGTTAGCTGTTTTTCGGGGGGCCTCTACTTTTCCAAATCAGTGCACAGCTCCGTCTCTTCCTTTAGAAAAGAGAAGGACATGCTCTACGGATTTTTTTTTTTTTTTTTTACAAAAGGCTTCTCCATGAAGGTGTGTTAGCAGTTTGTCCTGGTTTGGTGAGGTTGGGCATCACGTGATAATGTGGACAACAGAATGCTGCAGCAGTAAGAGAAGGAAAAACCTGTGCTGGGGGATGGGGACCAACTTGCAGAAAGTTTTCTGCTCCCCCTGGTACTTACAAGGAACACGTACAGGCATGTTGGACCTAGCTGAGTCTCTCCCTTTGTCTCTGTACATATCATACCTTCTCCAATCCTCCAGAAACTTAGAGCAAGGAGGCTTTTTTACCCCAAAGTGCCTGAACACCTGAGGCTGAAAATCCTGTTCTCTCTTCTATCTCCCCTTCTTGTTCACCCACACAGGGTGTCTCCTTAATTCATTATTCTCAGTGGGGGGAAGCTACTAATTGTGCAGTATCCTGCAAACTGTCATACTGTCCACACAAGGACATCATCTGGGGGTATTTGAAGCATTGTTATACAGTTGGGGATGAAGAAAGGAGTAAGGTGTGTTGGATAGAAGTGGCTTTCTGAATCCCTTGGTGTCTGTGGGCATGTTGGTGGTTGGCCTGCCTCTGCTGGCTGCAGGGAAAAGAGGGAGGGAGGAAAGGAGAGCATGAGTTGTTCCAGTCAGTGTATTAACGCATCCCGCTGCCTCTTGAGTTGTAGCATCTGGAGTGGAGGGGGATGACAAACAGCAAAAGGTGGCCCTCAGGGGAAATAAGACACCTGTGGTGAGAATTGGCTTTTAGTTACTAACCATTGCCTGACTTTTTTTTTTTCTTTGACACATTTTTCTCCAGCTCCTTTTTCTGTCAGACTCAGGAAAAAATGGTATTTAATCTGCAGATACAGCCTACAGCTGGAATAAATGTATGCATACCTGCACCTTTGACTAAGTTTAGGTATTTATCTGGGCACGGGTGGGGGGAGAAGGAAAAGTGCTTCCATATTCTTGGATAAGGGTAATGCATTTTACACAAAGGAGGATCATAAGTTCGTAGCTACCTATTAGAGATGTAGCAGCTGGTCTTACTAGACTTACACATATCCAAACTGATCTTTTGCAGTCACCAAAGTGATGTTTTACAGTCTGAAAGGGGATCTTGCATCCTGGGCTCTCATAACTGGAATACAGGGGTGCTGTACCAATTGCCCAAAGCCAAGCTTAGTGATGGGTGCAGACAAGTAACTGTCCTGACACCCAACCTGTGCCCTGAGCTACTGGACTCCTGCCTTTATCTTGTTAATGCAAAGATTTCAGTGTCATAAACCAACAATGACAAATAGATCTCTGTATGGAAGGGTTTGAAGATAATCTTTCCTGGAAGAAAGGTTCCCAGATATTCTTCTTGACTGAGCTGGAAATAGAAATGGGAATTATTAGCTCCCTGTTCAATCTGCGACTAACAGATTTGACTGTTGAAAGAAATCAATTGGAAAATCAGTGGATGCTTCACAATATTTTAGTGGTTCATTTCCAGCAATTCCAGTCATACCCTTTCAAACATCAAGCTTCAAATATCCTTGATTGGGCACTAACAGTATGGTCTGGTTTTCAAAGCTGCTGAGCTGTTAACATTTGGAAAATTAGATGCCCAAATACATGCTTAAGAGGAAGCATTACAGGTCCCAATTTTCAAACATAGAACCACTCGTCTCTTCTCTTAAGTGGTAAGTGATAGGACAAGATGGAATGGCCTTAAGCTGTGTCAAGGGAAGTTTAGATTGGACATTGGGAAAAATTTCTTCACAGAAGGGATTATCAAGCACTGGCAGAGGCTGCCGAGAGAGGTAGTTGAGTCACCATCCCTGGAGATGTTTAAAAGTTGGGTAGATGAGGTGGCTGGGGACATGATTCAATAGTGGACAGGTATGGTTGGAGGCGATGATCTCAAACATCCAACATAATGATTCTATGATAATTATTTTTGTTGCTTATTTATCTCTTAATAGTTACTACAGTCCAATTAAAACCATTGTGCTCCTTGCAGGTGGCATATTTCTTGATTTGGATTTCAGGAGCGGTAAACAACAGTGTGTGGAGGATATCCTTCTGTGAAGGGAAAATTCACTCTTGCTTAAAAAAAAAAAGAAAAACTGCGAAGACTATGTAGTGATCACAAGCCTCCAACAGTGGAGGTTTAAGGTGGTATATATTTTAAACCTTCTAATAACCCTTATATCATGACTCAGTTTTAATGATATTGAATGAATGAGGTCTTGAATTACCAAGAACTCCTGAGAAAAGTGTCAAGAGAAAGCACATCTATGCATGCTGGGACAAAATGTGTTTTAGAAAAAATAGTTTTGTTATTAAAAAAACATCACTGTTGTCTTTCAAGTGGTTCCTGAGAAAATTATCTTTAAATAACTGAGGGAAATTGGTATAATGATTTAAAGTCAGATTGGAAAGCTGCACACTACATGTGGGTCCTAACAGTGAAATTAGAAGTAACATATACGCTGAGCTATGAGACAGATATTGCTTTAATGAAAGGCATAACAGTGACATTGCATGAACTTAATATTTAGCCAGTGACGTTTACACTTCACAAGAGCCCAGGGGAGGCAATTAGGAAGGCTGTAGAAGGAGGGAACAATTTTACCTGTCAGGTTTGTAAGTGGGCAGCTCTTTGTACGTGTGTGCATATGTATGCATATTTGTATGTGTATGAAAAATCCAGAAACTAATGAAATAGAGAAGCTTGGCAGGGACTGTCAAGCCTGTGGTTAGAGGTGAGGAAGGGACTATTTCCAAACCCACAAGATTTATTTGTGGAACTGGTGGGTAGGTGGGGGGTGAAATTAGCAGGCTTTAGCCTTCAGGGCTTTCATCTGCTTTAAATTTAGTTGAAAAAAAATTGCTAATTCTAACAGTGACCAGGTAAGTTACCTACATACATCTTACAGATGACTTCATTATATTTTTATTTAAATATTTTTTTCCTCCCTGATTTGTCAGAATGTGTCTGGGCAGTGGTAGGTGGAAGAAGTTTCAAATTCAGTGCTTGCATCACATGGGTTTCCAAATGGCACGGTTCTGGCCAGAGATAACCTGGCAAACCAGACCTGCTTTCCTTTTGGGATAGAAAATTAAATGGTGCTAAACTGGTGCTAAGAGCTGTATAAAAATGCTTGCAAACACCAGAACTTCAGTGTCAAACTTGCTCCTGCACTTGCAGAAATGTCTGCCTAAGGTCTGATCTCAGCCTTGTGGTCACCTTGGTCTTCAACCAGTGCTAAACACCAGATCTTTCATCACCGTGTTTTGGGAGATGAGGATCTACACTGTTTCACGCCCAAGGCAGATAAAGCTGATGAGGTACAACCACAGCACAAAGCACTAAAAAAATAAATCCAGAGAGCCATTTTGGTGTCAAGTTCTCAATGTTTTTACATTCTCGGAAGTGTTTGCAGGGTGATTCTTTTCTCATCAAACCAAACTTCTGCTCCTTTTTCTTGCTGAGGAAGAGGGTGCTGGGAACACCGCCATGGAAGTAAACCAGGTTGGTTTGTTACTATACGTTTGCCTGTGCCAGCTAGCCTGAACCTTGTGAAGTCCCCTCCTGATCTGCTGAGCAGTGCAGCTGGGGGCCAAACATTAGCACAGCTGCTGGGAGTGATTTCAAAGTAGGGGTCAAGCATCTGAGGAACTTGGATCTGGTGCCCTGCAAATAGCAGGGTCCAGGTGTCACTGCTGCTTCTTGTCACTCACCTAGTTACCTGCCCAGCCTCTGACAGAAGTTGTTGGCTTGTATCAATTGGCAATGTGAATGCATGGATCGGCTGCTGCAGTACAGAAAACTCATCATAAAGCAGTGCTTTGAGTTCAAACGCTACTGTGACTCTGAGGCAGTTATTTTTGGGGGGGAATATGTATGAACTGCAGCTAAAAACTTGGCTTGAGAGCAGAGAAGACTCCTCACCTAGCCTGAGGAATGTTTTTGACAGAGACATGTTGTCACCACATCTCTTGGCTGGAAAAAAATCCTACCTTCCCTGCAAATTGAAAGATTTAACTGGAGTCTGACTGCTGTAGGAACACCAGCTTGTCTCTCGATCATGTTTTTGTTTTAGACCCCATTTCTAGCCCACCAACGAGAAGAAAGCCCAAATCTCATTCAAATGAATTTATTAATGGAAAAGTCTAAATCTAAACTAATTGAATGATATTGTTTGAGAGTTGTGCCTTTTTCAAAGATCTGCAGGTCGTGTTAGCAATGCTGAATAGCTATCTGTGAGTAGAAGGGTAACGGTAGGGAGCGGGTTGTGGTGCTGTTTTTCCAAAGGCCTGATGTTTAGCTCTCTAATTTGGGAAGCAGGACTATCTCCAACTGACTCTTATCACCCTTTCAGCGAGGCAGATAGCAGCCAGCACATTACTCGTCATTACCCCATGGATATCTGGTGTCTGAGTACGTGTTATAAAACGTGGCAACCGAAACGCTGAAACCTCTCAGTGCTGGGCACGGGGAACTGGCTTTAACCCATACAGAAGGAGAGGTGGATGGACTTGTCAACTGCTACAGAGGCTGAGGAAGCCTCAGTGGCTCTGCTCTGTTGTCACTCAATTAGACGCTTCTCCTGGGGATTGAAGGGTGCGGAGGGGGTAAACAGTGCTGCAAGGAAGTTCCGTAACTTATGTTACTGTTGCCAAACCTGCAATAAGGGTTATTATAGTTAGAAAAGGAAAAAAAAGCTGCTCTCTGTCTCTTGCTGTCTTCTCTCTGACAGCTGGTTGTGAGGTACCAAGATGAGAATTAACTTCTTAGGAGCACTTTGCAGCTTTGTCTTCTGCACAGAGTTTCAATTTGCTTAGCTTGTGTGTGGGAGCTTTTATTCCTGTTTTTGCAGATGGGAAATAGAGGCACACAGTTCAGAGGTCCCAACAGCTCCTTGCTGGAAATCCAATGTCCCTTTGGATCTGGGTGAGCTAGTGACACAGCACAGGGTGCAGCATGGACGCCTCTGCACTCATCCAGATTTACCCCTCAAGATGTTCACATATACCAGATTTTTGTAGTAAGTCTGATTAAGCAGCAAATCCTCCCATCCATGGAAGCATTCTCTCATTTGGTACTGGAAAAGCTATAAGATCTTGCTGTTAACTGCTTTTCTAGGGAAAAAAATGAGAATTTTCAGAAGATGGGCTGAAGCCTTCCCTGCGAATTGCATCTAGAGAATGTACTATGGTCCTTTCTAGCAAAGGTGAGGTAAACTTCCTTTTCCTCTCATTGTGAGCGTGGGGCAAGGAAAAGATGGAGTGGAAAGTGATTTCCTTCAAGTATGATAGGTTTTTAGAATGGTATGGGGCTCTAATACCTGCTCTGCCATGGTGCTGGATTTGCTGAGATTGCGACAAACATGTGAAACGCATGTTGCACACAAGCCCCCAGGTCCCTTTAAAACAGGGTTCATGCTTTAATCTGGGAAGATGAAGAATAGAGATTTTTTTTTTTTGACCAATGGTAGAAATGGTTTTTTTGTAGACAGTCTTCTGACTTGAAAAAAAACAAACAACAAAATCCCCAAACAGCTCCAAAATAATTTAGCAATTTGTTCTTGGTGAAGTTCAACTGGACCCTATGGATTTTCAGATCTATCTACTTGTGGATGCCTGTGATGTGCAAAAGAGCAAAAATGGACATTGTGGAAGTTGGAGAGCCATAAGGCTGGGTTTGTGGCAGGAGGGTGCAGGTTGTGTTGGCTCATCATGATGTGTGATGCAAGCTGCCCTGACCTATGTTACTGAGAAACACCTGTAGTTTTGTTTCATCACCCTTAAATCTGTCCCAGTGCAAGCTGGCCTATTAAGCAGGAACTCACTGGTTTGTGTGTGTGTGTGTGGAGTGGAGAGCACAAATGGAAATGGAGTAATACTGAGTCACAGCAGTTAAGAAGGATCAAAGATTGGCAATTTTCATCACACAAAAGGGTAAGTGATGCTGAACTCTTTTCTAAACTGATTCCAGTTGAACACAATGCATTTTAACCTCTTAATCCTCACTTCTGGGTTATGGCAGACATTCAGGGCTTTGTGGTGTTTTGGAGATTCTCTCCTGTGTGTGACCCTAGTCCCAAGCAAATAGTAAAGTGCCCCTTACTGTTGCATGGCATGTGTTGAATGTTGATTGTGGTGTTAATCTTGCAAGGTTTTTGGTTGTTTAACTCCTTTACTGACTGTGAGAGGAATTCATAGGAATCCTTACTGACAAAGAAGCAAACCAGAAGTGAACACAAGTGTAATTCCATTTCTCATTTTCATTTGTGGATGCTAAACCCAAGTTGCGCCTCACTGTTCTGAGAAGACCCCTAACTTTTCTGTGCTGCCTTCAAGGAAGCTGTTTCTAGCTCTCCTCTAGAGTCTTCCCACCTAAGCCATTCGCTAATTTTCTGACCAAATGCTAAAAGGTTCCTCTGTGCTTCCCAGTATATGGATTGTTGTGACCATGGATCCGTATATATTGGTTACAGATATGAACGTGCTATTTAGTTTCGAGTCTTGTTTGTATTACCTTTGGTTTGCATGTGTGGCTTTGACATAAAACCCAGTGGAAAGACTCTTACTTAGGCAAAGCCATTTCTGCATTCGCTGCAGAAGAGTGCGGTGCTCCAGGGAACCAGTTTTATTCCAGGCTTTGCCAGTCTTTCATTTCTGGACGCTGTCTGTTTGATTCCCTCTGGGCCTCAGTTTCTTGTTCTGTAAAATGGAGATAATACCCTTCTATGGCACAGGGCTTCTTTGAAGCCTTCACAAAATACTCTGATGTGTTTGGATGAAAGTTTCTATAAAGCAGATTTAAAAAAGCATGCAACTTTCATTGAGAGGTTTGTATGAAGTGACCGGGACTCCAGAATTACTCCCCAGGATGAATGTGTCTGTGTTGAACCCTCAGACAATGCTGAACACCGAAACAATATTTGTGTAGCTTTTTTAAAAGCATCCACTGTTGGTGCCCATGGCAGGGTTTGTTGCTATTTGTTCTTTTTGTTTATTTTATGTAAATCCCTTTCCCTTCTCATTGAAAACACAAACAAAAAAAGGGCATGACAAAAAATGAAGAATTTTGCTCTGCAAGCCCCATAAAATTGATTCAACCCAAAGAAGTTTTTAACGGCACCAACCCTCTGCCAGTCTGGCTAATTTTGAAAGAAACTCTCTTCTTTCTCCTGGCTGTCGTATTATGGGGAAAAAAAGATGTGAAAGCAGAAATGAAAGGGATGCAGAATTTTTGTCTCTTCTCTTTTCTCATTCTGGTGCCTTTATGTGTGCTCTCCCACCACCCCCTCCTCCTTTGCCCTCCCTCCTGCTCTGCCTCAGTTCCCATTGAAATGTCAAATGCAGCAGTTGTCTGCAAGTGAAAGAGGGGCTCCCTGGTGGGAACAGGCTGCCCTTCTAACCTGAAGGCTTCGGCTGTTCTCTTCTCCCCTTTTTGGTGTTTCCCATCCCACTTTCTCAGCAGATGTTGTGTGGGGCAGCACAGGCTGTAAAGGAATGAGTTTCTTTTCACCTGGCCATGTGAATGGGCTGGCACAGAAACTCTGGCTTATTCTCTTGGAATCTGGCAACAGCTTACACAGAAAGAGATTGTTTCCAAGAGCTGTCTTTTTTCTTTTTCTTTCTTTTTTTTTTTTTTAAGAAGATAGGGAAAAATAGCTGAGAGACGCTGGCTGTATTTTAAGCTTCCTCCTTGGGTGCCAAAGGAGTCTGTAGAGTTTTGTTGCAGCTACTTTTGTTCCTTTTATAGTTTCAATTCAAGCCCTAGGCTTTCAGTTCCCCTTTGTCTTAGCCCTGCTTTTCCCAAGCAGTTGACATGAGAATCGTTTCAGCAAGATGATGGAGGTTCATCCAGGACCGTTGCCCTGGTTTAGTCCAGGGCTGTAGTTTTTGACTCTTTCTGCAGCTGGGTGGTGGAAGTTTGCAAGAGAGTGATAATTCACACGTTTCTGCAGGGAAAATATTTAGCTTAAGAAGATTTATGCCTGAAATTATGTGACAATGTGGTGCAAAAATGCTCAAACGCTATCCTAATATTGAATTTTGTCACTTTGCTATTTGAGATTGGAGAAGCATGTTAAAAGTAGAAGAAATATAGAGGGTGTGTGAATTCTTACCCTTTCTGGCTTTTTTTAGCTCCCTGAATATACCTGACAATGTGGCTGGTTGCCCTCTGTAGCTTGCTCTCTGTCCCTCATCAACACCTTGAGCATCTAGGCTTGCTCAACTGAACTGCTCCAGAGAGGCACCTAGAATAAATATCCTCCTTGCTTGCGCAGATGTCTTCTCTTGGCACCTCCAGAGCAATGTCACTTATCAAGCTCACTTTTGGTCATATCTCTGTGCTCTGAGCCCAACTCATTACACTGAGACTTGATCTGCATTCAAGAGCAAATTATATACCTGGGTGTTTGACCCCTGATGAGGGAAATACACACGCAGCTGATCCTGAAAAATGAAGTTGTCATTTACTGATTTAATGAGTAAATAATGAGCTATTCTGAAATACTGTAGGGATATTATGCTACTAGTTCTCTTTGGGTATTTATACACATTTTAATTCCAGTTGTTTTTTGTTGTGTGTGTGTGGTTTTTCAAAAATCTGAAGTTTATTTTTGCAGTGGTGCTTGGAAAGCTGTAAATGATCCACAAGGAATTAATAGAAGAAAGTCCCTGGCTCTGCTCCACCCTATTGAAATTAATGGCAAAACTCCCATTGACTTTAGTGAAAGTAACAACTAGGGCCTGTGAGAGCAAACAATAAATCAATTTTATAAACAGAATATCTTTCTAAATCCTGTTCTTGGTGCTTTACATGTCTGAGGTGTTAGGTGCTTGTATGATGATGAAAGGCATAAATCACAAAAGTGTCTTCTCAGGTGAAATACAGACTTGTGAAGGTGAAATTTCTAAATTATAAAGCTCTGGGTAGACTTCACCTTTCAGAAAATATTTTGGAAACCTGCAGTCAAATTCTGTTAAGAAGAATACATGCAATTTGTTTGAACTGCTCTCAGTCCATTATGTAGCCACCAAGTATAGGAGAAAATTTCCCCTTTCCTTTTTGTATAAAGTGCTGCTTTTTAAAGACATGGGACTGGAGAAGTTAGCAAACCAATCTCCTGCATGGACAAGTGGACATGTCACAAATCCTATTGAAAAAGTAGCCAGGAGGAGATGGTTCATCTCCAGCCACAAATCTTGCATGTGCAGTGCTTGTGGTTGGAAGTTCATGGAAGCTTTTCCACTGTGTCTGTTCTGGCACATATGGCAGCGTTAAAAGTATTCCTTGAAATAATAGGATGGTATTTGAATGATCTGAGGGCTGGAGCACCTCTCCCTTGAGGACAGGCTGAGGGAGTTGGGGTTGTTCAGCCTGAAGAAGAGAAGGCTGCCTGGAGACCTTAGGGTAGCCTTCCAGTACTTAAAGAGGGCTTATAGGAAATATGGGGACAGACTTTCCAGCAGGGCCTGTTATGACAGTAAATGGAGTAATAGTTTTAAACTAAGAGAGGGTAGATTTAGACTGGATAGAAGGATGAAGTTTTTTTGCAATGAGGGTAGTGAAACACTGGAGCAGGTTTCCTAGGGAGGCAGTGGAGGTCCCGTCCCTGGAAACATTCAAGGTCAGGTTGGATGGGGCTCTGAGCAACCTGATATAGTTAAAGATGTCCCTACTTCTGCAGGGGTGAACTAGATGACCTTTAACAGTCCCTTCCAACCTGAAGCATTCCATGACTCTATAACTAACGCAGAAGTATGGTTCTTATTTTGCCTGTTCTGTCAGTGGGCTCCCAATGATTTCATGGAGGAAACAAATGCCATTGTCTTACATTTTACAGAGGGGAACGCAGAGCTCTATGGCACAGTCAAACATGCAGGAACAGAGTTCAGCCCTTTCCTAAGTCCTAGTATGCATTTTATCCCCTGCCTTTTAAAGTCTTTATCTCTAAAACATGTCTTGAGCTAAGGGCTCTGTATTGTAAAGTTTTCCTATTGATTCCTTTCCTGGAGTTTTTGCCTTTTGGAGGAGGTGGGGCATTGCTAATTGCTTCAGCTGTTCTTGACTGTTGCAGGGCACTTGAGCGGAACTCTGTAGCTTGAGTGTTTGTTCTGTGTAAAATAACCCTTCAGCCTTGCAGAATGGGAGGATTAACAAGTTTAGCCTTCTTCATTTGTTTGGAATTATTTTGTATGTGATATTCATCTAGGGCACAACATAGCTGAAGGTAAAGCAAGGTGGTCACCAGATAATCTGAAGATGAGTACCACGAAAATAAAGTGCTATTGTTGTGCTTCAAGCAATGACACTGACCAAAATAAAAGACATTTGGGTAGCAAATAGCAAGCTGCTTCCAGGGAGCATCCATGGTGTTCCTCAGAGTGCTATGAATACTAGCCCTGCTAGGCAACCAGTAAAGAGAGCTGCAGGCAGCCATAAGCCAGGCCAAAAAGGGAAAAAGAAAATAGACTAACCCTGAGAAAAAGGGGCACATTCTTCCTAATCATGCTCCAGACTGCAAATGTTTTTATTCTTGTATTTTGTTGCATTTTCCCCTCTTCCTTTTCACACCCCAGAGCAGCCAGTACATCTCAGTGCTGGAGAGTATTGGGTGGCTGTATCCCACTGCTCCTCCTCTACTGAACCTTCAGGTGGATTTGGGGATAGTTACAGGAGAGCTGCAGCAATACCTTAAGTGCAGGCTGTGGCACACAGCATTCAGCCATGGAAGGAAGGTCAGACTGCAATGCTGACCATGATGCTGGGAAGGGAGAGTGAAACCCACCACCTGCTGAAGGACACCGAGTCTGACTCTGGGTCTTGGCAGAGTTAGGATTTCACCTAAGGATAAACATCCAGCCAAAATGGACAAGATTGTCTGAAGTGGCTAGTAGCTTACATCACGTTCAAAGCATTTCCAGCCTTTAACAGACATCTCTGAATGGTACTTTGGCAGTGGTGGCCAGAAAGAGGTGCAATACGTGTGCCCATAGTTGGATGAGAAGTCAGTGATAGAGAGGAGAATTAAATGCAACTCTCTTCTGCCCAGGCTATCATCCTCACTTCTGGGCTACGTTTTCTTTCGCCAGTCTGTACAAGCAGACTAAACTTCAGTTAAAATCAGCAGGTGAACGACACAAAAAGGGGAGGTTGCTCAGCAGAGAAAGGAAAGGCTGTGGGCAAGAGCTGAGAACTGCAGAGCTAAGGAGCTGGAGTATGGGGCGAGAGCAGTGGCAGCCTCAGTAGAAAATGCTCTGAGGCGGTGAGGAACTGGATGCCAGGAGCTTTCTGGGCATGCAGAGAAGCTCCCTGTGGTGATGGCCTCACCCCTCAGACACATTTCTTGCTGTCTGTTTTGTCTTTGACAGTTCCCTGGGCTCTCTTCCTTTATTATAAGAAGTGGACTGTCAAGAGTTCAGTTCTCAAATTTATCAAAAATCTTGATTTGATTAATCAAAATTTAGCATGTATGCCTCCCATCTTTAAACACCGGAGCAGTGATACTCTGGAGATCAGGAGGTGCTGGAAGCAACCTGAGGTACCTCCTGCGCTTAGCAAGGGCTCAGGGCTGAAATGCAGGGAAGGTAGTGAGCGTGGCCAGCTGTAGCTCAGGAAGTAGCCTCCAGAGGGAGAGAAGGCTTTCTCACAGGCTTTTGCAACCAATGTTAGAAGAGAAATGCCTTTTGAGAAGAAAAGGCTGGGGTTTCCAGCTGTACAAAACTCAGCCCCACAAATCTGTTCTGTGGCTTTTTTTTCCTTGATGCTCCTCTTCTACCTGATCCTTTCCTTTTCTCCTGCTGATGGCTGGGGACTACTTTTTAAACCTGGGGTCTATAAAGCTTAGCCTGGGATGAAGATCCTTGCCTAAGCGATGTAGGTCTGTATCTTTTCTCCTTGGTCAGAAATTCCCCATGTGTGACAGGATAAATAAACTGGACCAGAGAGTAATGAACTGATTAGTTTCCTTGAATTGAAGGATGCCCTGGTTAATCACTGGACAGGCTAGCACAATTGGACAAATCACCAATGCAATAAATAACAAATGGAAAACACTCTACTTACAGCAAAGGAACTGACTATTTAAAGGCAGCAAGCAGTTTGCAGCACTGGCCCTAGCAACAAGGACAAAAGTTATCCCAAACACATAAATGAAGCAGAGCTCCAAGCACGTGAGGCCAAGCCATGGGGAATCACTGCATCATGCTATTAATAGGAAGGGGCCTCCATTAATTTCTTAAAGGATGACGCAAAAGCATCAGAAGAAATTTGTGGTGTACGTAAAGAAGCAGCATGTTGCACCATATCTAATTGCCAGAATAATTATTTTCTGCTATGCAAATTACCAGGAGCAAATTCACTGCAGTAAATTTATGTGTATTTAATTGCCATCAAAAGCTGGAGTTGAGGGACTAGATTTAATATGTTCATAATGAAATAGCCAGAATTTGTGTGTGTATTTGCAGTGAACTCGTTATTTCACCACAGCTGGATTTGCTTATTTTAAATAAATCATTATGGCAGATACAGTTTCTGCGTGTTTGCCTATTTGCCGATTTATTGTAAAAATTGTGGTTTCGTTATGTGAGTGGTTTCTATCAAACACATCACCCCTGTGCTTGCAGGCTGCATGTTTCTCTGTTTTAAGGAGGAGCTTATTGCAAAGACAAGACATTAGTTCATGCATAAATCAAGAATAGGGATGTAGGAGGACTTGGGATGACTGGGATGCATTAAGGTTTTGTAATGGGCTATGGGTCTTCATACTCGTAGGCTTAAAACTTGAATTCTAGCTTTACCTATTTGTCAATCAAAGCTGTTGTTATTTGGTGGCATGCATGAGGCAGATTAGTATTTTTGGTTTCTAGTAAATATTTTATTTTCTTATCATAATAAGAAGCAAAAAAAGTGGATGCAGCACACAGGATTGCCACTTCTGATTCTGAGGCAGTTCTTCCCCTCTTAAGCTTTAGACTTTCCAGACAAGAGCTGTACTAAAGAGATTGCATACAAATTCAAGGTTCAACATTAAAATTTTGAAGAAATACTTTTGCCACTTAAACTGTGCTTTGGTTGTTGTCTCTTGATGGATCTCTTGGAAAGAAAGGTCTGAAAATCAACAGCTTGGATGGCTTTTCAGCCAAGAAAACTCATATTGTGTAGTCCCGAGAAATGGTGTCTGTGACCTGATCTTATTGTAAACTGGGGATCTGTTCCTCTGGAGATGCTGCTTCATCTCAGTCCAAGCTCTGGTCAGGAAGGCTGGTTGTTAAAGAACAGCTTTGTTTTCTAGATCTCCTGCCTCATAGCTTTGCTGACCTTGATCTGGAAGCAGCAACCTGGATGTAGTTGGCCTCTGCTTAACACCCAACTGTTTGTTGTGGTCACTGTTTCAAAAATAGGGAGGGAGGCTCCCGGGCTGGCTGGTTCATCGTGTTACACATGGGTGCCAGGTGAAAATGTGCCTGCAATGCAATGAAAAACACAGACCATTGCCAACCCTTGCTTTGTCTTTCTTTGTTTCCTCTTGTGGATTTCAATTTATACAAGACAATAAACTAGGGGTAATGAAAAGTCATGAAGATACCGTGTTGTGTCACGAGTGGTGGGATGGAGAAAGCTACTGGTGATGTCTCTGTGAGAATGCCCACAGGACTCTTATTCACATTGTCACCGAGTTAGTTTGTGCATAATTGATAGGTACCCTGAGGTTCTGCCTCCCCCTCCTCTCCAGGACGTCCTTTTCTGTGTTAGTTTATTTTTTAAATAATTAACAGACTTTGTGACTGCCTGTCTATCCGTCCCCCTGGAATTCCTCTCCAGCTGCTCTCATCACTCCCCACAGCCCCTCCTTCTCCTCCCCAACTTGCTTTTCATTTCACTGTATCTTAGAGGGGTGTCTTTTGTTTTAACTTCATGCAATGAAACCTCTAGGCACATTTTGAATGGAATGCCCTTTGCTGCTCACTGATATCCTGGAATCTTCCTTTTTCCCTCCTCAATGCAAAGAGAACCTTCCACTCCTGACAAAGAAACTCATTTCAGTCTGAATAATTCAGTGCAGGGTAACTCTTGGCTGATGGGTACTCTTTCTCTCTCCAGATTGCTGTTATATATTGCCTGTCCCTGTAGCATGATGGATGCAGCTGAGGATGGACAGGGAACACTGTTCCCACTCCATTTGTCCCCTCCTGAGCATCTTTTCTGTGGGCAGTGGTGGGTGCTGCTTGCTGTGGTCTGGCCCATGTGTGGGTTGATATGGTTGGTGTAGAAATGAGGGGATTAAAGCAACCCTGTATGCATCTTCTGCAGCTGTTCGTAGTGAGGACAAGAGCTGTTCCCTTTCTCTTCCAGTGTATCTACCTTGCTATGGCTGAACATTAGGAAGAAATTTTTCACGGAAAGGGTCTTTGGGCACTGGAACAGGCTGCCCAGGGAGGTGGTTGAGTCACCTTCCCTGGAGGTGTTTAAGGCACTGATGGACGAGGTGCTGAGGGGCATGGTTTAGTGTTTGATAGGAATGGTTGGACTCGATGATCCGGTGGGTCTCTTCCAACCTGGTTATTCTATGATTCTATGATTCTAGCAATAGTACAGGTAGCAGAGAAGCTGTAGCACACTTCATGCCACTGGAAAATCAGCTATTGAAGGTGCTGGCTTCCCTTCTGCTATTTGCTGACCTCTGTTCTCAGAGGAAAGTCCTACCAATAGAAGAAGGGAAGCACAAGAGTGTAGTAGAGCTGCTGGACACATTCGCTGCATGTTTTATGCTTAGTATAAGTGGTTAACAGCAAAGGTGTGGCTAGATGGAAACTGGGTAAAAGCCCAGGGAAGTGCTGGGTTTGGGCCACGTATTTTGGAGTGAGAAGTGCTAGGACTATATGCTTGTGGAACCTTCTAATTATCAACAGAAGACTTCGTTGTTTTGTTCCTCTTCCACCTGATATGAAGACCTTCCTCCTATTTTAGTAGCTTTATAAATAACAGCATTTTTTCCCATCTTTACTCGCTTAGGCTTGCTGCTCTCCAGATCCACTCTTTCAATTGACACACAGCTTGTGGCGTGGCTGGAGGCTATGCCAATAATGCACATATTCATGGCATGGCAAGCAGATAGGCCCCCTCCCTCAGACATCATCATTCAAAGCAAACATCAGACAAGCAGCCAGCTTTGATGTGGGTCCTGGGTTTGCAGCCTCAAAAGAGGAATTTTTGCAGCCCTGTTTGCACTGTTCCTTGTGCCAGACTTTGCAGCAATGTCATAACGGCCAAGCAACTGTGTCCTCAGCATGGTGGAAAGAGTATTTTGCAGCTTCTCAGCAGACATGGTTGTGTTAGAGAATAATCAAGAACAGCTTGGGCTTTACAGGGATGGATGCTGTGAAAATAATAATAATAAGAGATGGGGAGTGGAGCAGTGAGGGTGGATGATAGGGCTGTTGTTGGACCATCTGAGGCTCTTGTCAGAGGACATTAGCCCTGCTATTAGGAGAAGCTGAAGAGGAGGGAAGGAAAGACAGCATGAGAAATGCTGCAGTGGGGAGGGCTTTGTGTCAGCATACAAAGCTTTTTTTTCCCTCAGTGGGACTTCTGAGATTTGCTCAGGTCTCCTCCCTGATCATTTAACTCTGTACAACACCTGCTCACTTAATATGGCCAGGTTAATTCCACTGCAGACCAGGCCTTTCTTTCTATTTTTCTTTTTCCTTTTTATTTTCCTTTTCTCTCTTTTTTTCCTTTTCTCTTTATATAGCACAGAAGCAGCCTGCGAACTCTCTTCTCCTGTTTCCTTCCCCCATAAACCACTCTTTTTCATGGAGAGTGAGATTGTTTCCCCCAGAAGAAAGACTGGAAAAAAAAACCCAAAACAGTTGAAATATTTAGAACAAAACCCCACCAAAAAACCCCCAAGCTGGCAAGAGGTGAAGGGTATGTAATTGCTATTCCTTATGCAGCTCGCTGAAGCTGCATGTTTTAACCATCTGAGTACAGCAGGGAATTTTCTCTTCCAAGACAGTCAAATGTGGGGTTTACATTTTCTTTCTTTTCAGGAGGGATGTGGGGAGAAATATGTGGACTTTATTTTCCTTGGGATTAGCTAAAGCTCCTTCCACTTTTATGTTGGCAACGTGAGGTTTTGTCAGACCTCTGATCCTGTGCTAAACAAAAATACAGCATTACCATAAAAACTGCAAAATGGAGGACTTGAACTTAATTGGATTAAAGCGTATTTGAGACAGCGTTCTTTGCTTACCGGAGTGATAGAGTTGGGGGCTTCTATTGCAGTGCCTACATCAGACCTTGTCTGTGCTAGAGTATAAGGGGAGTCCTATTCACTGCTGCTGACCAGAGAAGCTTAGGCAGAATTTTCTTCCAGGATATTTGTCTTGATGCTCAGATGTCCCATCGCTGCAATTCTGTAGATTTATTCTTGACAATGCACCATTGGCAACAGGCTCGCTAATCAGTAGGGTGCACCTCATATTCATGGAGATGTATGCATGAGCTTTAATTGCAAATAAATGCGCCAAGCCATATTTCCTTGTAGTTTGGCGTTTGTCTTTCCCATATGAATAAACATCCCTGGCTGCTCATCTCTGTCCTGCATGCACTTTGATAGTGCTTCCACAGCTTGTTTGCCACCATTTTCTAGTGGTTTGCTCTTTGGCCACTTTTCTTGCCAGATTTTGCAGGATTTCCACTTCCCCTAGCAGGGAGCAGGATTTTTCTGATCTCCACTGATGATCCAATGTATTGTGGGTATAGTGGTGTATTTTACAATGGAGCAGAGGCCTGGGAGAATCCCTTCTTGCCATGTTGTGTATTGTGCCTTCAGTCTCAATGAGTGCCTGCATGCTTGGATGTATCCCCATATGTCCAGTAATGAGCATGGGCTAATTGCCTAGGCAGATAGAAAAATAGATAGGTAATTTGTAGCTATTTAATTTTACATTAGGCAGAGGGATGTAGGGGCAGAGGCTAATGTTGTTGGCATTTCTTTTCAGGGTTGTTAACCAGATATGCTGCCTCTGGGGCATAACAATACCTCCCTCAGTAGAGCTCGCTAATACTTTTATTACGTTCTTATTAATTTAGCAATGGCCTAAAGTCTGTGAGGCACCTTCCAAGGCATGATCCTTGCCCTGAGGACCTTACAGACTAATTCCAAAGCATGATACAAGCGGGGATTACTCAGTGAGGGCAAGGGCCTAATGGAGTAAGAAATGGTTTGTATTAGATAAATGGATAAGAATGAATCAGTGGAAGAGTTAATCACATCGTTCCTTGCAGGCATGCAGGGATAAGTGACTCCTTAGAAGGTCTGTGGTGTGGCTGGTTGGCTTAGCAAGGTCTTTCCAAGCAGGGAGCATGGACAAAGGTTGTGTCTCATCCTTCACCTTCATTTGGCACCAGCTCCACGTGGATGACTGCTCTGGGAAACAACATCCTCAGAGTGCAAAGCAGCTATGTAGGTAAATAGGCTGGTCAGCCAAAGCATTGGCTGTAACTTTGAAACAGGGACAAGTCCCGTCCCCACAGGGACACAAACAGCTCTCACCTCATCACCACTCTTAACCTGTGCTGCTAAGTGGACTGGGGGAATTTTTTTGATTTGCAGTGAAATTGTGAAGCTGTGACTTTCTCGCCATGAATTTCAGTTCTTGGGAAGCCACAAACCGATGGTTCCCCAAGAAAGAGCCGTCTAGGAGGCTCAGGAAAGGGCCAGAGGGGAGGGGGTCTAGAAAAGGGTTTCTACTCAGGGGTGGCCGAAAAGCCCCCCCTCTGTGCCCCTCAGCACCTGTCCTTCCTCCTCGTTTGAGGCCTGTAAGCTGCCCAGCGCAGCCAGTGGCTCGTGGGACAGATGGGTCTGCAACAGCTGAGGGAGTTCAGGGCAGGAGGGATGAAAGCGAGATGGTGAGCTCTCCCCTCAGTGCCTCTGCAGCGCAGGCTGGTGTGAGCCGGTGGGAAACATTTGGTGTCCATGTGGCATCTGGCAGCAGAGTTTGTTTCTCTGGCATTTCCTTTGGTGAAAGGAAGAGCAAAGCAATTTGCTTCCAAGCAGCTGCTCTGCTTCCCTGGGAGGGAACGGCATCCTCCTCCTCCCTGCCCCAGCCTTTTGGTAGGGTGCTACAGCACAGTCTCCTGAACTAACATCCCCAGCCCCAGGTAAATATCCTTTGGCCTTACTTACTCTCTCATTTTTTTGTAATACTGAGAAAAGGAAAACTCTTTGCATCACTTAGTTTTAAAACTAGTTGCTGTGGCAACTGGATGCGGGGTATGAAGTGGCTGGCTCGTTCTTCTTGACATCATTGTTTGACTTTCAGTTGCTGGAGCAACAGAACTCTGGGAAGAATCATTGAGGTCGAGGTTTCTCTTTCTTTCTTCCTCCACATTGCTTTTCTTTGGGGCCTGAGAGCACCAGCAATGGTTTGCTTTTCACTGAAGACACACACTGCTAACATATGATGGGAAGATGTCAGGCAGTATTAGAAGAAATGGAAGTTAGGTCAAAGGCTTGTTACAATGGGAGAATTTGGACAAAACTGAAAAAAAAGAGAGAGAAGATGAATGAGCCATTGTATTTCCCAAGATCAGAGGGTTAGAGAAGACGTGGTTTCGGCACACTTAGTGTTAGGCTTTTACCGTGTAATAATCAGTTTTTCTGAAACCCAAGTTTTTGCAAAACAGAGACATAGTTGTGACAATAGGGCTGATAATCAGGGAGTATAAAATGCCATTGGATGTAACTATATAAGTCAACACCATAGCATAGCTCCTTCACTTCCTCTTAATGAAATATTACGCTTATAGCTTCCTTTGAAAAAGTTTTTTTTCTGTCCATGTCAGCCACCAGCGTGGTGGGATGATGCTGTGAATCAGTTGCATCAATATCATCTCCTGCCAGGAGTGCTGAGGGAATGTATCCCTGTTGGGACAAAGGCATCCTGAAGATGATGTACCAAGATTTCAGTAAGCAGAATATTGTCCTTTATGGAAATGCTTAGAGTCAGGAGCATTCAAATCAATTTTCCTTGACTCTCTCCTGTATCTTTATGCGTTGTGGTTAAGGCTAACAGCATCCAAGTCCTGTCTAAGCAATTTGGGTGAACAAACACTGTGTTACTGCACAGAGCTCTTTGTGAGATTTGGCTGGCTTTCCTCTGGGGTTAGTGTTTGCAGAGCTCAAAATGACAATAGCTGTTAGCTTTTAAGCCGATGCTGAATTTGCAGTTCTCTTGGTTTGAGTCTGAACTTCTTCCTGGCATGAAGCTGACCAGGAGCGGTGTAAAGGCCAGAGCAAGGGGGAGGCTGGAGAGAGGATGATGGAATACAATTTTGACGTTATGATTTAAATTAGTAATAAGTGAAATGTCAAAATGGGGCTGTTTTTTGGCAAATGCTTTATGCTTAAAATGTAAATGATGAACTACTAGTCCTTCAGGAGGCTAAACATGTCCATGGTTACCTGAGAAAATATTCACAGGATTTCAGTTTCTATCAGTAAATCAGGAATGGCCTTAGGTGATGCTGTTGGATGGAATAGGATAAGTGAAATATAAAATGCATTTTTTTAATAAGAATGCAACTGGAAGTTAAAAGCACATTTAAAAAATAAAATTAGATAAATAGTTCATAAAAATTTTTTTGAAATCTGTTGGTATCAAGGTAAAAGAAACTGTCATTAAAAGGTACTTTAAAAGCTGAGCTTTTCTTGTTCTGAAAATTCCTGCTAATGTATCTGACTGTCCACTTACTCCAGGTTTCCATGTATATATAAAAAAGTGCTAACTTTTTTCACAATGAATTTATGGTTTCAGTATTATACCCTCATTGCCCACAAAATACACAGAATTCAAATTAACAAATACACATGCCTCAAAGTCTACACAATGTCAGCCACAAATATGCATGCAAGAATGCTGGTTGCTAGAGTTCGGAGTTAGCTATTAGTGAACATTTGTATGGCATTCAGATAATTTGTTCTTAAATGCCACACATGTACCACATGGTTCAGATGTGGTTTGGGGAGCTATAAAATGGGATTTCAAACTGGTTCTGTCCCTACTCTTAAACCCATGGCTCAATTAGGGTTCAGATGCATCTCAGCTATAGGGCTGGCATCCCAAGTCTGGGATATTGTGACTAGCTGGGTTTCATAGAGGCTAAAAGGCATGGATGCAGCTGCTTATTAGTGAATTTTTGCACGTGCCACTCTGCAGCAAAATGTACTTGAAATAACCTATCCTAGATGCCTCTGCGAGGATGATGGCTCTGATGATTTAGCTATTTTGGTTCCAGCTTGAATTATTCATGTATTTGAAAACACTCATGAATTATTTGTGTTTTCACTAAATATATAATTTAAAAACCCAAATCCTTCCGATGAAATATAAAAATGAAATTTATTTATTTATTTTTGCTGCTCTGAGATGCTGCCCCCGCCCCAGAAGAGCCCTTCAGCTGCAGGCTCATGGGGAGCTGCACTGTCAGGGCACAATGATGTCTCTGGCATCAGCATTACTGCTTTAACGTCTGTTGATAGGGGATCAACCTCTGATTCAGCAAGAAAAAGGAAGACTTGTATAAAACTCAGCTCTAAGTCCAACTTGTTTTCTTCACTTCTGGGTATTGGGTTTTTGAGAACAGCAAGTGTCTTGCATGTATAGTTTTAGGATTTAGAGTCTTCTTTCACAAGCTGATGCATCTGGATTTAAGGTGCCCAGCAGTGGATCAAAAGAGTTTGATCTTTGCAATGCAAAATCCTGATCTGGTACAAATTCACAAGCTGATTCAAATGCATTTAACTGTTTTGGTGCCATGACTTTATCCTGGCAACCTTTATGCCAAGTCCAGTACAGTCTATCATCTTCAGGCTGACATAATGTGGCCAACTAACTTAAAACTGGAGCACATCATATCACATGGGCTGATTCAACAAAAATGTGTTTGTGCTTGATCCAGATCAAATCTGTCCTGCTATGAAATCTGGGAATACAACAGATGTGATTATTAATAGATGTGGAACCACAGCCTAAGCCTCTCCCCATCCCCAAACATCTGCAGTGGAGGGGGGACTGCAGCACTGGGAGGAGGCGTCCTGTAGGGACAGCAGTTCTGCTATCATTTAACTGTGTGAAATTCACAGTGCTTACAGTAATTTTAAGGAAAGTACTTTGGCCTGACTGACATAATATCTGGTCCCTTCACCTCCAGGGATTAGTTTCTTCCAGGGGAATTTGAGTAGCTGCACTCTAATGAAGCATCTTGACATAGAATGTAGTTTTTCCTCATATATTTTTCCTCGTGGCTCTTTCATTGCAGTAGAACTGCTTTATCTAGCTGCTAATGCAGTAGTTTTCTAACCTCTTTGGGCTTCAGATTGTCTGAAAGATCTGGCTGGCTCAGAGGCTTCTGTTTCACTGGATGTGATATTGCCCTGAGCTGCCTGGTGGTACTGCCAAGTTCCATTAAAAAATCTCCCTTCCATTTCATTGCTTTTGTGAGAACAAGATCTGTGCTTTCCCTTGATTAAAAAACCCAAACAAACAAACAGTCCCCCCAAACCAAACAAAAGAAGTGCCTTATGTTTTTCCATCAGATTCCCTGTTTTTTTTTTTTTTTTCCCCTCTTGTATTGACTATACATTCCACTAGAAATCTTTCACTTTTGTGGCTTCTGTCATAAGAATTTAGATTCCCCATCCCTATTAGCTGATTAATGTGCTTTCATTTTCTGTAAAGTACCAACTGCTTATGCTGGCTGCTTGT
Source organism: Phaenicophaeus curvirostris (assembly GCF_032191515.1). Lineage (NCBI taxonomy): Eukaryota > Metazoa > Chordata > Aves > Cuculiformes > Cuculidae > Phaenicophaeus > Phaenicophaeus curvirostris. The sequence goes on from NC_091403.1 coordinate 10,856,327, forward strand.
GGGGTGTGTGAGTGTGCTCAACAAAAGCCTTTTCTCTCTTCATCTCTATATTCCGGGACTGAGGCCAAGTTGTGATTGTAATACTGTAATCTCCTCTGAATACTTGAAGTGATGGGAAAAAAACAAGATTTTGAAAATGAAATAGATTAATCTATACAGCTAGAGGGGGGAAATCATGCATTTTAATTAGCTCTTGAGGGTAATTTTCCTTGAAGTAGTACAAGCCAGGTGTGCAAAAGTATCCTCCTGCCTTGACAGTCTAGCTTGTCCTTCTGGAGTCCTTGGAAAAGATGGTGCCAAGTGACAAGTTCATTTGGGATACTCCTGTTGCAGGAATCGAACATAAGGGAACTTGATGGTACCTAATTTTTCAGATACTGAACTCACAGTACTATCTGAAAATCAAGCTCCCCTAAAAATGCCTTGAAGATTGAAGCAGCTGCTCAGTTCAGCATGCAGGAGGACTTTATTTCTTTGTGTGTTTATGCACACAGGGGAATGGTGATTTATCAAGTTATTTAACTTTTGTTCAGCATGAGGTCATTCCCTGAAAGGTGTTTGCAGTTTATTACCTTGCTGACTGGGGCTGTTAGCTGTTCTGTATGCAGGAGAACTGAGAAAGAGGCTTTTCACTGGGTGGGGCACAGGGCATGTATTGGAAGAAGAAAATTGACCTGCTGTAGTTTCCTGCATGCCTGCTCATACTCTGCCTCCTTGTGAAATCAAAATTGCTTGTCCAGAGCATGGTGGTTGTGCCCATCCTTGCAGCCTTGGCTGAGAGAAAACACCTGGTTGATGCCTATCACTTGGCCAATGAACGCCATTTATTAAACCAACATAATCCAATTAGTTTTGGCTGTGTGCCAACAGTCTTCAAAACCCCTTCTTAGTTGTGAAGTCACCTAATATTCACCCTCATTTCCTTTTAATGTGGAAGGAGCAGTTTTCTGATGTTACACCAAAAAAAGGTTGTATTTGGGACTGGAGATTTCTTTGATTCCATGACAAAGAGGTTTATTGACTGATTGAGTTTGGTTTTTGCCCAGAGTCTCCCACACTTCCCCTGTGCCAGGTGCAGAACAAAAATCTCCCAGCCTGGAGTGCTAAAAAGCTCTTCAGCCTCCTCTTTCAGCCCTGACCTACAATCAGCTGCAAAGGACACATGATTTTAGCGAATGTGCTGCTTTACCTCAGTCTGAGTTTTATATCCCAGCTAGGCATACTGAAATTTTTCAAACTTCCTTTTCAGTCAGCCACTGTGGCATTGTAATGGCTTGGGCTGCTCTTTTCTTAAGTCTGTTTTAATTCTTTACCTTTGTATTTTAGCAGCGAGTTGCCTTGAATTTACAGTTCCTGTTGAATTTCTCTATGAATAGCACCTAGGTTTCCTACTCTGCAGCTGCAAACAAGGTTTAAAAGCTTTTGGGATTTCTTGGCAGCTAATAACTCCCAGACTTCAGCATAGTTCATTTTCAAAATGTTTCTCATGCTTCAATCTGGACAGCATTATGCAGGTCAGGGAATCCTGGCAGACTAGGGGACAGGGAATGATGTTCCATCAAAAGCTTTTTTGGCAAATTAAAAAAAAAAAAAAAAAGGCCAAAAGGACCTTTAGGAATACTGCTTAATATACTTTCCATCCAAAATAGGAAAAGCACCTGTAACTGATGCCAAGCACAGGACAAAATAAATAAAAAAGAATCCTCAAGCAAAGACCTCCAACTGGAAATATTTCCTGAATGATCTCACTGAGAATCCCTTAAGTGGCTGGATCAGTTTTAGGGAAAAGGGAGCACAGGCTTCAACTCCATACTGAAAGACAAGAAAAAGCTTTAGTTAAAAAATAAGCCAAACCCAGATGCAAGCTGTCAGAGGTGCTAGGATTTTTTTCATTCCTGGTTGGGCCCTCTTGACATTTGCACAGAAAATGTCATAGGCATACAGCAAGACTTGAGATGAGGAAACAGGTCTAAAAAGTGACATAGAATTATGCTTGTGGCTTTCACCCTGTGCCCATGCTGGTACAGAGGTACAGCCAAGCAGGGACAGAGCCCAGAGGGTGAATATCATCCTTACAGACCTGGTATCAGTACAAAAATGAAGTGGCATGTGATGGATTGAGCAGCAGTGGACTTGTTTCATGCAGTCTTGGACTTAGGAAGTTCATTCAGCTGTGCAGTAGGGCAAATGTGCATGTGTTTGGTGTGTGGCCGCACAGAGAGAGGAACCTTTTAGACTTATGCCATCACCTAGATTCCAGCATTCCCTTTATTACAGATTTTCACTGTTAGAAAGAACAAGAACAAGGATTCGTCCTTAACTACAAGTGGATCTTTGCTTGCATCGGACCAAGAGTCAGATACTGTCTCTACTTTTTAATGATGTGTCCGCAACTAGTATTTGTTTTAGATTAATCAGTCAGTGCATGTCAGCTTATACCTCCATAATTATGATCTTGCTGTCAAGGAGGAAGGAAATTAAACCTGAGAAGGTCACATCAAGATTATGAATCTGATCTCAGTGTAACTGGGGTCCTAGGCAAGACTGATCATATTAATGAGGGGCAGGTACTTAGCTAGTTTAAAGGCATGATCCAGAGGAAAATGCACAAGATTTTTTTGTATATTTGTGCCAAACTAAGTCACTAAAATACATATTTAGATGTGGTATTTTCACTTAGCAAAAACACCTGCTCAGAGCTGGATCTCTGCTCTCCAGAATTTCTGTGATTCGCACTCTGCTTCACTTCTGCTCTTCTTAATTTTATTCATTCAAAGACGTTAAACTGACTGTATATTAAGAAGCAAAATCCACCAATCTTTACTTCCAGCTGCACTGAAGATATTGCAAGACATTTTCATGTTGCAGTTAAGAAATGTAAAACAGCTGGATCATACAGATCAGATGTTTTCAACCTGTAAATTGCAAATTAATTTGAGAGGCCACAATCCTATTTTAACTGCCAGGAAAAAAAGAGTCTTGACATCTTTCTTTTCCATTGCAACATAGGACCTTGCGATAGAAGAGACTGAGACCTGCCAAAATAAATCCTCATTGAAAGTTTGCATGGAGCTTTAGAAAAGATTTGAAGAATTTATCTGAGTTTGCCTAATCCTAGTGATAATTTGGCTGAAGATGTTCACTCCTCTAAGACACACTGCAGGCTGCATATTGTAGTACTTAAACACAAGCTGAACAAGCACAGAGAGTCTCAGTGACCATCTGAACACCTTCAAATGGCCAGACCATTGCATTTCATGAAAGTGGACTTCTCTGTCACAATACAGCAGCTGAATGAGAGATATGGGCCTGCAACTGCCTGTGTGTTTAGAAGGGAAAGTAATGCATATGCCATATGGTAGAAATTGATGTTTGGTAATAGATGTTTCATATATTCCAAGAACATCATTTACTCCAAATGAAAATTCATACTCTTTAACTCTTTTTTGACTTACAGCTTGTTTTTTTAAGTTGAGATCTTGGGTAATTCTGCCTTAATGGTTCTGCTTTCTCTGAGATTTCATAGCATCAATGCTGAATATTATACCCTTCCTCTGCAAATGCTATCTGTGGTCACAGCTTCATGTTGCCCTTCATCTGCAGTGCCCTAGCCAGGAGGGCTGTGCAGTGCTGACAGCTTGTAATGAGCTGCAGAAATCCAGGGCAGAGAGGGTTGCTTTCAATGGGGAGGATGAGCTTATCTCTTTATTTACAATGTCAGAAATACTTTTGGGTCCTGGGAGATGAAGGGCCGCTGCATATAAATGTAAAAAGGCAATTACAGTGGTGTTACTGGCAAGTAAAGATAATCAAAATAGAACCATCCTCTGCAAAGCTCTGGTTGGAAAGTGCAGTTCTGTCCCACGCTTGGTTTGCTCCAGGACTGTGCCCATTTCATTGAAAAAAAATTTAGAATAAATAGAGGAAAGAGGTTCTAGCATTGTTGCATAATTCAGTAATTCAGTGGGTTTGGAGTTTCATGTTTTGATGCTTCATTTTGAAAAATCCTTTTTATTTTAAAACTTATGGTACTCAGTTGTAAAAAACTGAGTTTATTTTGCTCTTAAGAAAGAAGAAAGGAAAATTACTTAACAATTTGTAAGGATCAGAATAAGGCTGAGTGTTATTTTCAGGAGAGAAGTGATCCTTAAGCACTTGACAAGAATGATGTTGATAAGTTTTCTCTGGACAATTTAAATCTGACTCAGTTCAGCAAAAGCAATGCCTCACTCTTCAGATATCTTCAGTAAAAATTACCTCTGAGTTCTCTTTATACATTGTCCTTTAGGAACAAATATGGAAATGCTGGTGAATGGTGGTCAAGACAATGCTGGCATTGCTTAGCACTGAATTTCCTGGACTGGAAATGAACAAAAATGCTGTGTTCTCCTGAAGCTCTTCAGAGCATGCAAGGTAGAACTCAGTGGGTAGTTTAGGAAGAGCTGTGTAAGTAGTGGCACTGGAGAACAGGCTGCGGGCTCCTCAGAAATTCAGACTGTGCGTTATGTAGGGGTAAGTATTCACAGCTCCCACCTCACCCCTCCAAGCCTGACCAGGAAAAGAAAGTATCTACCAAACCCTCATCCCAACATATGCAGCTTTGTATGGACATCTTCAAAGGCAGATGGGCTCTGGCTGTAGGATGGACCTGAGGAGGTCTTCACCTAGGCAAAACAGTCCTTTAGGTTCTGCACACCCCTTATATATATTTTAAAATAATCTACATATGTCCTGAATGCAATTTCACTTTTCTTCCTGACATATTTCCTTTTCTTCTTCACTGTACATGGTTCTGGTCAAGCTGTGTAACTTAAAAGTGCATATGTATGGAGGTCCTGTGAAGATGCACAGTCAAATACAGAGGCATTTTAAAACACTGGAGCTTTGCACTTCAACGTGGTACCTTCTGGTGCCAAAGAAATTCACAGGTTCTTATGTGAGTTGGAGGGATGTGTGGTGGTGTTACATGTTTGCTTTGGAGGGCAGCCTTCAGCCAACCCACAGGGATAACAGTCCATTGTGCTAAGCACATTGCACACATGTAAATAAAAGCTCTATCTGCACACAAAAGTCTATAATGCCACTATAATGAGTCACTTCTGTGAGGGAACATCCAGTCATGTGGAGGGAGGAATAGTTGAGTGAAAGTACTGGAAATTGGTCCTGAAACTCAACTGTGCTTGCAAGGCAATTCCTGCTGAGATTGTCTATGCAGCTCTGCTTTCAGCTTAATTGCCAGGTGCAGGTAAAAGTTTAAAGAGAGAGGGCTGAACAAAGTATTCAGAAAAAAGAAACAAGAATACTTCACATCTGCTGCTTCCCCATGGCACAAAAATAGCAGGATATTAGAATTGGGGAGCCTGTACTTCCTTCATGAACAATGTGCTTGCTTTCAGCTCCAAAGAAGGTTGTAAAGAAGAAATGTTTTCTCCTTGCTTCTGCACATATGTATTTCTGGAAGCCTCAGGATCACTGCTTTTATTTCTGTATCCTTGCATGTCTGTCTTCTGTCATCAAGTCACTTTGGTAGCATGCAGGGGTGAAAATTAAATGTCAAGAAGGTGAATGTGCTGGACATGCAGCAGAAGTCTAAGAAGTCATTTGTTTCAGTCTTGGGATAGTGGGTGGAACTGATCCAAGGTGTAAAGTCTTTTAACTCCAGTGAGGCAAAGGAGTTATGTGGTTCAGACCCCCATCGAATAGGGTGACAAAAGTATCTGATGAAGACCAGAGGGGCACGTCATCGGTTCAAGACAAGGGAACAAAAACAGAGCAGAGAATTGCAGCCAGTATGCTGGGAAGGACTCCAAAAAAATAGCAAAGCTGCCTCTTCGTGGATGAGACATTTTAACTGGGCAATGGAGACCTCAATATGCCGAGAGAGACCTTATCCTGTGTTGCCTTCTTCTTCCTCCTGGACCTGTGTATGCACATTTTGGCTGTTGCCAAGAGAAGGTGCAGAGGAGGTTCTGGGATTTTGTGACAGCCCTGGAGACTGTAGCTTTCTCTGCTTTTTGATGCATGAATCGTGTATAGCAAAAGAGTAAGGTTTTCAAGTCTTCTTTTCCACCATTTAATGAGACCCTGGCTGCAGCAAAGAGACTCCAGGGCCTCTTTCCATGGATTATTTGGATGTTTTGCTGGAATGATATTTGTGATGCACAGACCTAGCTTTTTCCCAGGTGTTTGGGGAAGAGAAATTTAGAGAGAGAAAAGAAAGGAGAGAGAAGCTGGTGAGAAGGAGGAAGCCTGTATATTTTTTACTTTATGAGCAAGTAAGCAGCCCACTGTTATAATAGGCATAGATGTTGGCTTGTCAATTTTCATATGGTGAAAAGGTGCCTAGAACGATGGATGGACTCCTATTAATAGAAGAATTGTTTGTATGACTCCTAGAAATAAAGAATTATGTAAATCTCCAGCAAACTTAAAGGCATGTTTAGCTGCCAGAGGAAGATGTTCTTGGTTTAAAGATTTTTTTCCCCAATGACAGTACTATTTCCTATCAAAATAAGATCTTAACAGGGAAGAAAACTGTGAGGAGTGTTTCTTGTGTGGAGACTATATGTGATCAAACTTTCTGTATGGTTATGGAGAGAGAGACATGTCCTTAGCCTAAATCTTTTAGCTGGCCATTTAAAAAACTCTCCTACTGCAAGGCACCATCTGGCTTTTGGCCTGCCTGGTGTGACCTTCTGCAATCACTCTTCTCATTTCTACATTGACTTAACCAGTCAATCCAGTCGGTGCTGGCAGGTTGCATTTTCATGTCATTTTTCTCAACCTATGGGCCTGGGATGAGATGAGTATCTGTCTCACGGTGGCACAAAGAAGAGGAGCTTCCAGGACTTGCAGCCTGCAGATGTACAGATAAAGATGAGAGGACATCTGGTCTCACCTGCAGTTTGTTGCTAGCCGGCTGTGGTACCAGAGAGACAGCCTCTTGGCAAAGGTTTCTAAAGTGGCTCAAAGCACGAAGGAGGGTGGAGTTGCTGAAGATTATACACCCTTATTATTTTGAAAAAGCAGAAGAGTCCTGGGGAGAGGGCTGGGTGTTTTCCCTCAGCCAGAGGAAAACATCCGAAGATTGAATCTGATTTTCTGAAAGAAGGTGCACATGGGTATTCCTGTACAAAGCTTTCATGTGCTTCTCCAGACTGGCTTCTCCTCAATATTTCTTGCAATAAGAAAGGTTGGTGGTACCCTTCCTCACTCTCAGCTCCCACAGAATGAACATATCAACCAAAGAGAAACAAATTTTTGATCTTTTACATGTTATTTAAAGAGTCATCTCAAATAAGGACAATCTATAATCAATCTGTAAAAGAACTTCAATGTTTTGCTGTATGATAAGCACAAATACAGATTGACTATCTAAAATTCAAATATCCCCCTGAAGCCCCCAACTCAGAAGTACAAATATTTCCCACACGTGGAATCGCCTAAGGTCAAATTCTCTGCTGATGTAAATCGGCAGAAATCCATTGAATTCTCCCATAAATCAATTAAATTAAAAGTGTCTTCTGATGTGTCTTTGTTTAGTGATAACGTTCATTTGAGAAGGTGTTAAGGTAGGAAAACAAATCCCTTCTCTACACCACCTTCTCCCAATCTTTTTGGCTCAATTCTAATGTTTTTAAAAAATATTTATTTTTTTAAAACTAGAACAGTAAATGTATTGTTCACAAAGAACCTTTTGTTCTGAGGATACATTTGCTCAGAGGAGTGCTTATCTATCGTTGTGTATTGGAGAGGGAGGAGGAAAAGAGCTGGTGCAATTCACAGGTATAAATTGCCCATACATAATGAAGAAGAGTTCAATTGATAAAATAAGACCACCCTCCCTGCTAAACTATAGCTGAAGCATAAAAAAAATGTTTCTGTACTTCTGAAATAATGTAATTTATTTAAAAACATTTTAATTCAGCTTTCCTACAAAACTGACTATTCCACTGGGACAAACCCATTAGGCCCAATTCAGCAAAATGCTGCAAAGCTTAAATTCACCAGCAAATCACTTAACTACACACTTAATTTTAAGCAAGAGCTTAAGTCTCAGGCATTCAAACCATTCGTGTGTGATTTATTCCTGGACTTTTGGAGAGCAGAAGGAATGTAACATGGCCAATCCACAGGCGATAAGGAGGTAAAACTGAAGTGACAGACTGAGGTGTTGGGAAATATTTGCTCCACTCTGAATGTGTGTGTTGGCTGGAAAGGGTTCAGATGTTTTCTTGAATTCTATAGGGAATCCTTATGATATTTTTCCTGCCTTTCACCTGGGCTTTAGCCAATTCATGGGATCCTAAGCCTAGGTGCTCTTGCTCAGCACTTGCACCTTGACAGCATTTCACACGCAGGCTTCAGGACAGCTTTGAGAAAAAAAAATGGGACAGGTGGTCAGTCTGCTTGACTGCTTTGGTTGTCCAGGATCAGCTCTCAAATAGATCTCTCTGCCTTTCAGTCTTCAATGCATCTGTGATTTTAGGTTACTTATACTGCATGCAATATGTGTATTCAGCATTTTCTCAACTTTATGTCATCTTGGGTCTCCTGAAACCCTAATCTTGTAATGTCAGGTGTCACTATGCCTGTCCTTATTTGTCCTGTGCCAAGATAGTCCTAAAACCAAATTGTGCTGGAGGCAGTCAGTCCAGACATTCTTGTAAGCATCCTTGTGATCATTTGATTTCCATTTCCAACGTCATTCCTCCTGTGAAGGAGCCATGCAAACTGTACACTTGGATACTAGGTAAAAGCTCACGTCCCTGTGCAGCAAAATGATATGGTATGTCTGCATTGTACATTCTTCTTGTTTTGGTCCACCCTGGATCTTCCCCTCCTCATTTCTTTCATCAGGGAGGAATTGTCACTCAGCCATCCTTTCTCTTCAGAGCACCACACAGGTTCACAGCTCACCAGGCAAGCCAGTGCTGTAAGGAATGGAATTATCCAGTGATTTGCAGCAAGAAGAAAGTCCTGGCCTCATGGAAAAGAAAAAACTTGGGGAAATATGCAGACATTAAACAGGTGTTCTGACTACGAAACTAAAGATATAATGTGCTAATGCAGGGATTTTCTTGGGGATACAGGATGCTTCAGCTCCTCCTCTTGCAGAGATGGGCTTTGGGAGCTGGGCTCCAGTCCTACCTCCACAGCTCCCTTCTGCCTATGGCTTCTCCTCCAAGTAGATAAGGGCTACGTGTTCCTTGATCTTCACTTCTGTAGTCCTCACTGAATACAAATGTGCAGTTCTTTTATGCATGAAAAAGAAGGTTGTATCAGTGCTGCTAGAGAGTGAGCATCCGCTGAAACCATATTTGCTTTATTAAATCCATTTTTCTCTGAAGATTCCCCATCATCTGCTGGCTGTGTTGATCTAATGAAACCTCCTCAGCTCCTGAGATGTTTATAGACTTCAGTAAAGAATCTGATGGACCTTTGATGGCAAGGATTTAAATTTTAGCCTGCATTAAGCAGGGATACACTGAGAGGTAAAATAATATTTCTTACTTAAAAGTGGTATCCAAAGGACTTTATTTTTCAGTGCTGAACATTACTGCTGGAAGTAATTTTAAATTTGCACAGCATTGAATCCTAAGAAAAGCTCTGAATTGACCTTACAAATGTATATGTCCTTTTGGGGGCTGAAAGAGGAAAAAGAATCAGTCAGGGAGAAAAGAGAAAAGACTGCAGGAGCTAAAATAAAAAACAACAATCCATTCATCTCCTAAATAAAACCCACTAAGTGTTGAAATGAGGTCGAAAGATATTCGTTAAGACTGTGAAGCAAAAGGCAGCAATTACTTCTTTGGAAAGTCTCTCTTAAAGACTTAAGTAGAAGCCTGGAGGAGGCTGCCTCCAGCTAGAAGGAACTGCCCCTGGCTTTACCAGGAGTGAGGGAAATAAAGGGAGCAATTACCCACTGAACAATGGTGCATTAAGACGCTCCTTTCTGTTTTCAAAACCAAGCTCCTTCCCCGGTGTGTTTTCTAGCTTGGTGAGAGGAGGAGATGACCTCCTGGGGAGGCAGCCAGCTGCAGGAGGGAGCTGCAGGTCGGGCAGGCGCTGGAGATGGAAGGGAGGAAAGTGCTGTGGAAGCTTTGAGGTTTGCTCCGACCTTCCAGAAGGCTGGAATAAGGTCATCCTGTGGGCCGAGTTTTGACAAGCCTTTCATCATTCTTGTTCCTCTCCATGCTGTCTCCTCCCTGCCCGCTCACTCCCTCACCTGTCCCCCACAGCCAAAACTCATCCGGAAGCTTCTTGCCAAGAGGTCTCTGCATCCTGCTCACTCCTCACTTTTTCTAGTGGTTTACCAGCTAGCTGAAAGGCCAAGCACATGATGTGGTTTTGCCATGTCCCCATCTCCCTCTCTTTTCCCTCTGCCCAAGAGAGGGATGGACAATGCATGACTGCCCCAAGAATCCAGTCCAGACCTTGCCACAGCTCAGAGGGGGTAGGAGGATGAGCTGGGGATGAAACTATCACTTCAGGTGGATTCAGCTTTTAGGCTGGGATTTGGTGGAGGAGGATATGAACGCATCTGACTGACCAGCAGGAAGAGGTGGAGGACATAAATCCTCCAAAGCTGGGGCTGAGCAGCCAAACAGCCTCATCCTGAAAGGCACTCGAGTTCCTCCGCTACTCTGGAAATTGTAGGAGTTGAGGAGAACCAGCCAAACATGCCAAGGAGACAACTATGAGACTGTTTAAAAAGCACGTCAACCTTTTTAATTAAAACCTTGGCCAAGCCTCGCAGGCCCCCTCTCAAACCTGCCTTGCTGTCAGAGAAAATTGCTGAGTATCTTGCATGCAGCACAAAGCTGTTGGGTTTTAATGCGTTGCTACAGCGGTGTCCCTGGTGGGGTAAAATAAATCAGCAGCACATACAGCCCCGTGTAAAGGTCAGCGAGAGGTGTTAAAGACAAGGGGCCCTTCCAACGCCATCCGCAGCTTCTAGGGAGGGAGGCACCGTTCTGTTAACCACCCACGCGGGAGCACTAAGTGTTTCGACACACACATGTGCTCTCAGCCGCTGTGCTGCACATTCATCTTCCAGGAGCCAGGGATTCACCCATCTCCATGATGCTCGAGTGCTTGGCTTTGCAAGAACAACCCAAGGCTTCAGCATGTTGGCCTGAGCCCAGTGAACAGACGGAGCCCAGTCTGTTTTACAAGATCTGTAAAACTCTCTTAGGCACTGGTGGCCCTCTCTGCCCCTTCACTCCTCCTGCGGCCACATGTCCCCCTCCTCCTTCAGCCAGGCACCCAGCCTTGGCCTCTGGCCCCATGGCTGCGTGCAACTGGACGTTACTTTTGAGGTGCTTGAAACAGCTGATTCCCACTGCCTTTCTCAGCCAGCCTTTTCCCTCTTTATATATAACCTTAAAACCATTTTCTTTTTCCTCCTCCTGCTGGCTTATTCTTACACTTTGCCTTTCCTGACGCATTTCTGCACTTTTTCTTTCCTCATCCTTTTGCAGTTAGCTCAGAGGGGTGCTTTCCCATTTCTAGGACACTTATTTCTGGTTGTCATCTGTGAGTAGTGCTTTGCCTCTCTCATGACTCTGTCCCTAGCTCCGTATTTTTGCCAAGGTCACATGAAGCACTTATGAAGGCATTTCTGCAGCCACGGGTTGGTCTGCAGGCTGTGTGACTGGAGGGATTTGCTTATCTGGGTGAAACTCCCTTGCAGTGCCTTGGTGGTGTGCATGCACCCTCTGTGCCTGCCAGGTTGCCCAAAGTTGCAAAACAGCTGTGTTCTGCTTTGTGTATGTTGGAGGGCATTTTCCCACTTTCATTCTTCCTCTGGATATTGCTCACTTCAAAGAAATTTTGTTCTCCATATCTGTAGGTCGAAACACTTGGGCACATAATGTGAGCATGGCTGACCCCTGTAATGATGGCAGGTCATGAGGTCAGCAAGGCAACCAGTTTTGTCCTCTGGTTTAAGGGAGCTTGTTGCAGCCTCTCTTGGGGCCGTCTCTACAGGAAGAGATATAATGGGAAAACCAGTCAAGGTAGGACTGCAGTGCCCCCAGGGACATTAGTGTCCATTCAAGCTAAAAGAACTTGATGGCTGAAATGTGGGCTTTGAACTCATCTAATGATCTGACCTTGATGCTCTCTTAGACAGAATCAACCCTTCTAGACAACACCCTGGCTAGTGTCATGGATGCAACCACTGTTGGGCATCTGTGTTAAAAGCCCTTGACGTATTCATAGTCTTTATAGCATGTGTCTATTCAATCCATGAAAAAGTGGGTCAGATGTGCTTTTGGGTCTCAGGAGCACTCCCCTCCCTAATTCAGGCAGTGATGCCTGAAGCTTACACTAATGACCACCTGAGCCCTGCTTTGGGGTTTACTGGTGGAGAGGACCTGAAGACAGTGAGGACTTTGAGAAGGTCTGGTAAGGGTGAAAGCAGGGTCACAAGTGAGCCTACTCACAGATGTCCTAAATTAAGCTCCTCTTTGCTAAGGTGGTGGGGATGAGATAAATGGCAGGCTGAGTGGAAATAATGAAAGTTATGGAGCACAGCTGCTGAGATGATGCCCCTGCTCAGAGAGTATATATACCTACTCAGCTCTCTAGGAGAGTTTTGTTTGTTTTGCTGAGTCTGATAGGACCTGAAAATCGCGGTTCATCCTCCCTCAGGTAGGTCTAGTGCTATGGTTCTGCATTTTTCTTTAACTTCAGGACAGATCTATCGGTCTGTTCTCCTGTCTCACCTGTGTCCTACTTGTAGCTGTGAGTAAAGAGCAGAGCTCGTACACAGCTGTGTGTGGCTCCCCTCTGCATGCTCCTCTGCCCGGCAATCTGCAATCCCGATAAAGCACCATCTGGGCCATAAGCGTGTGGATATCCAACATGTGACAGCACCTCCAATGCCTAGTTTATGCTTATTAATAACAAGCTGTAAAAATAGCAGTCGGACAAGATGAGATCATAAGCCTGATTGTGGGATACCGTATGCTGTCTGTTTTAGTGAGTAAGCCCCATGCAGAGGAGACCTGTGCTTTCTTGCCAGAGCAGGGTGGGATTCTGGGGGCAGCAGAGGGGTGAATGGGCTCTGTCCTTTTGGGGCAAGGCACGTTGGAGCAGAAAGGCACTGCTGGCAGTTGCTGAAAATCTCCAAGTCTGAGGAACAGCAGCTGCGTGGACAGGACAAGTTTTATTTTTTTAGGGTTTTAGGTAGATTTACCTGCCTGTGCCTCCAGGTGCTCTGTCTTGCTATGGCATACACAGTGGATAGAGACCTTCCAGTGCAGCGTTTCTTTGTCTCTTTGGGGTGATGGTACCTTAACAAAAGCTAAAGGTTTTTCCTCTCTTTTTTTTTTGATTCTATTTACTGTGAAGTTAAGAGTTAAAAATACCCTGGTGAGAAAATGCTGGCCCCGTTTACATTTGTACATGCTTCAAAAAGATGATGTAGATCTTGGCCAGCAGTGGAATAGCAGCATTTTCTGCACTTAAAGGAATGATATTTCCAGCACCTAGCAGTGTCCTATTTGTCTTTCACAATTCTCTGGCTGAGAAGTGTTATTCTAGATTAGGGCTCTTCAAACTTTGATAGCTCATAGGCGACTGTGCAGCGTCAGTAAAGCGTGAAGGGCAAGAACCTGCTCGCTGCTAGCACAGTGCTGGTGACTTCTTTTGCTCAGGAGATTTGAATGTGTTGCACCTGGGCCACAGCTCACGGCAAACAGCAGAAACAAACTTTCTGAATCCTTCCTTCTGTTTAAGGAATTACTTTTTTAAGTGGTATGGTTGCTCCCTTGGTAATGCCTGGGTCTGTGGAGCTGCATATTCAAATACCCCTAAGGAACCTTGTTAGGTTCCCATCGCTGCTGCCTTGCCAGAGGGGCTGGTTTTGGGGGGCTAAAGGTAATACCCGAACTAGCCCCTTGCTCATCTGATCTAAAAGAGGCTCAGGTGCTAATTAAAGCTTGCACAATCAAGGGAAAGTGGGACCTTTGGTAATATCCCTTCCCAACGCCGCAGGTTGTGCTGTCCCAGGATGTGTGTATGAGTCATTGTCTGGAAATCCAAGTGGCCAGATGTCCGCCAGATCCTGCTGAACTCCTGGAGTTGCTAACTTCAGCAGAAAGGGTGAAAGGAGAGTGGCTGTTTCTTCCCTGCGGAGGTGGCTGTGCAGGTGAGGAGCTCGGCACATCCCTGCGGGCGGTGGGGCAGGGAGCCAGCGCTTGTGGGGCCTGCCCCGAGGGAGGCGTCTGCAGGCAGCTGGGCCACGGCGGTGCCCCCCACCCGGGCCGCGAGGGGAGCTTGTTGGAACAGCTGCCCTCAAGCACTCGCTCTCCGGCTGCTTTTGGCTGCCGTGGTGGTGGCTTGCGTGGAGCAGTAAGAGGGACCCCTGCAGGTCCCTGCTCCAAACAGCTGGAGAAACGCTCCTTCAGGTTTTGCTGGTGCCAAAGGCTCGTATTGTTTAGCGTTTGATAGGAGTGGTTGGACTCGATGATCCGGTGGGTCTCTTCCAACCTGCTGATTCTATGGTTCTATTTCTTATCACAACACTAATCTGAGGGCTCTGCCCCTCGCTGTTCCCCTCGGTCCCCCGGGCTGCCATCTCCGTGCCAAGCACAAGTGGACAACATCGCTGTAGTTCGTGTGTGGAGCTTCTGGAGGGAGGCAAAGTCCTTGCTCAGGCTCTGGGGTGTGTGGTGGCTTTGCAACCAAGGTGGTATTTCTTTATTAAAAAAAAAAAAAAGTGTTTGTTATTTTTTCCCTAATTTTTCACGTTGTTGAGAAGCCTGTTGGCTATACAAGATGTTGATATCCTACTGCTTCTAGGCAGTGGGGCGAGAGATTTTTATTGGAATCAATAATAAAACTAGTGTTGAACTTAATAAACTCTTTAAAAATGCGAAAGGCCAGGGAGTCCTGTTTTGAGGAAGGTCACTGTTTCTCCAGGAGAAAAACAAACACAGCTCTCTGAGGAAAAATTGTGTCAACATCTAGCTGATAACTTGTTGGCCAAGGCTAGTGATCTCTCTCGCTTCAGATCCACGTCCAACCTGCCCCGTAGCCCTGGGATCACCTGTACCATCAGTGGGCAACTGAGTCCCATCAGTCTTCATAGGTCAGGTAATTCTTTTCTTCTTGGAAAGCAGAAATGAGCCAAAGACAACAAACTGTTGTGATGAATAGTGCACTGCAATAAGCAGCTCCGCTTTGGAGCAGCTCCCTCCTCATCAGGACTATTATTCTGTGGGTACATTGTTCACATACGTGCCCACCTTGGGGGATGTATAGACTGGGGCTCCATAATGTGCTGCCACACTCTAGAGGCACAGCAGAAAAAAACATTTTTGTATCTGTCCCTGAAGAAGTCTTGCTGGGAGGTGAGTCGGGGCAATGGCTCTGCAGGAGTCTGTTGTAATTTCCAGATTTAGGATGTTTGGCTCTGAATAAATCCCTGCATTTACTTTGCTGGGATAATTCAGGCTTGAAAACTGAAGTGACAGTTTATAGCCAGGCTTTTCAGTTTTGTTTGTCCAGGATTGTGTATGTGGTTAAATGCAAATAAGCTGCTCCCAGAAAACACACAGTCACAAATGCTAAACTTATTATCTGCATGGACTGATGGTGTGAGAGACTGAAGACCTCATAAATTGCCTTCTTTCTGCTTAGAGTGAAAGTGATACTCGTGCTGTAGTCCCTGACAGTAAGGAATGGCTCCCTTTCTGGTTGGACAGGTTTGATTGGCCACTAATTTACTCTCCCTCCTCTTGTAATTCAGCACAGCTTTCCTGATGCACTCTGCCAGCTCTCACCAATTTGCTGCTTGGAGGATTTTCATGCAAGTGAATTGTGGATTCCAGTTAAAACATGTACAGAGCACGCTCCTGCTTGATGGCTCTACTCTTAGATGTCACAGGAAGAGACGGCGTTTTGTATAACTGCAAGAGAAATACTGTGTTCTAATTAGTGTAATTTATAGTCCCTTGCAGGCTAAAACAACAGCTGATGAGTCATGAAAGTTCCTTCTTCTGACATTTGCTGAAAGAAATGTTATTTTAGCTCCCATGGCTTTTGGGGAGGGGGAAGGAACAGGGTGTGGGGAGGGAGCAGTTGATCTGAAATGCCTTACCTCTAGTGCCTAGCCCCTGCAACGTTTTTCTGTTAAAAGATTTCTGGCATGTTGCTCTGCATTGAAAACATTGATTACGGCCATGTGTAATTATCAGTCATGGTGGATCCCAGTCTGAGTAGTCATATCTAGACTGGAGTTCCTGAGCCAGTTGTGGTTGATGGGACAGGAAGATTCAGTAGCTGCAAATACTGCAATCGTTGAGTTTGGTGTAGCTGAGCGGACAGAAGACTGAACGCTAAGATCCCTCTGTATGCTATAACTAGGCACTGGTGTGCTATGAACATATTTGCTGTGGGTGAGTGAGGTCTGAGCACTGTATGGTTACCTTAATTCCATTTTCAAGGATGGTCTTGCTACTGACTTACAACCTCCTCCTACCCCTGTGATCCAAGATTTTGTTCAAACTAGTCTCTGCAAAGGTGCGATGGACCAAGATAAACAGCTCAGGATTTGCTTGTTCTTAACTGCAGGAGTGACAAATACAAGCGTGTGAGATTCTTCCACCTTGTCCTGGAGACTGTCCCTGTCCCTGTAAGTCTGGCTCCGACCATCAGAGGTCAGCAATGGACCTGACCAGCAGCCAGCTTGTCTCCCTAGAGCACAGGTCTGCAGAGCCATCTCCATTTGAAGTATAAGGTATGCCATATGGACTATTTTATTCAACATATGTTGTCCATGCATGTGTTTGGAGTGGTTAGTGACATAAAATAAGATCCCTGGAACAGTGGTGTCTACAGCAAGCTGTATGAAAGGCTTTGCCCACAGCAAAGCTGAAGATTGCTTTAAAGATTTTTTTTTTCACCCTGGTGGCTTTTTGTTTGGCCACCATGATATACAGACGTTCTTCAGTTTATTTTGTGGGAAGACAGACTGTTGTTCTCAGAGAATATGTAAAAAGATCCAAAGTGATGGTTACCTTTCCCTCTTGTCTCTGAATTTCAAGAACTTACAGAGGCATTTAAAATGTTATGCTGGAGAAGGAAAACCCATTTTACAAAACGTAATCTTTCAGTTTGAACTGAAACAGAGCTGCAGAGAGTTAATCTAATGATGTATCAGTTATGAAGGATTCTCAGGCAGCAACCAATGCGATGGTTATCTGGTATTGCTGAAGGACTAGGTTGGTCCACAAACTTTATAGTTCTAGAGGTGTTAGTTCAGGTTCTGGCTTAATCCATGACTTGGAGAAATTCGTTAAAATTCAGTGTGCTCGTGGCAGAAAATTCATTGCTGTTTTGACTTGGCTGACAGTGGCAATGTGCAGTTGAGAGCAGAGTAAAGAGTCAGTGGCAGGAGAGGGAGGCAAAAGTGGCTCTGTGAAAATAGGACTAAGTCTGGTAGTAGATGGAGGTGTGAGGAATGAGAATCCATAGGGAAAGGGAATCTTACTGGGGTGGGGAGAGTGCAACATCCCCACTCCCTCCACTTCCACAGGAACTTGGTAGAACATTGCAGGATTTTTGGTGACCTCTGCACAGCTTGCTGCATCTGGAACAATGTGTGATCCTTATTTTTTGGGCTTATCAGGGTCAATAATAAAACAAGATTAGAAAAGGCAGGGGAAGTACTGTTTTGTATCCATGTGCAAATGCTTTGTGTCTGTGCAACTGTTTAAAACCAAAATAACTCTCTGGGCAAAAGGTGATCTCAGCTGATTTGTGCTGGATAGCAGGATTTCTGTAAGACAAACCAAATTTTAAGGTGATTTTTTTTCAGCTATTTTTATGGCTGTTCATGAGATGGTATATAATCCACTGCTGGCAGTTGCAGCTTTGAATGGCTTTAGAAAAATGGTGAAGGATTCAGTAATTTCCAGAAGAGCTAATTTTTCAAGGGGAGGAAATTTCTTTCTTAAGGACTGCACTTAACCTGAAAACCCCAAATTCCCAGGTAAATTTATCAAGCTGCTGGCTATATAAACATATTGGTTCAAATGGCTTTGGGGAAGGTGGATCATTCATAAAAGGCCTATCAAGGTTACTGAGGAAATGTCAGAGAAAAAAAAAGCACTCAATTCAAATTAATCTCAATCTCCTCTATACTGATATATTCAGTCTTAGTTTGCATTTTTTTCTTCTATCCTCATAGCAAGCAGACTAATTCCTTTGTTCACGTATTTGTACTGAAGCTTTAAGGGTTGTGACAAAACCAGAAGAATTGGGAAGCAGCATCCTCAATGTTTTATTAGGTTTTTGGAGGAGAATCACAGAATCACAGAATAACCAGGTTGGAAGAGACCCACCGGATCATCGAGTCCAACCGTTCCCATCAAACACTAAACCATATCCCTCAGCACCTCATCCACCCGTGCCTTAAACACCTCCAGGGAAGGTGACTCAACCCCCTCCCTGGGCAGCCTGTTCCAGCGCCCAATGACCCTTTCTGTAAAGAATTTTTTCCTAACGTCTAGCCTGAACCTCCCCTGGCAGAGCTTGAGGCCATTCCCTTTTGTTCTGTCCCCTGTCACTTGGGAGAAGAGGCCATCACTCTCCTCTCTACAACCTCCTTTCAGGTAGTTGTAGAGAGCAATGAGGTCACCCCTCAGCCTCCTCTTCTCCAGGCTAAACACCCCCAGCTCTCTCAGCCGCTCCTCATAAGGCCTGTTCTCCAGCCCCTTCACCAGCTTTGTTGCCCTTCTCTGGACTCGTTCCAGAGAGGCGTCCTGCTTTTCAGTGTGATTAATAGAAGTTTGCAGATGACTTCTAGCTCTTTCCTTCTTTGTCTTATTCCATCCTTCTGCCTCTTCTTTCCTTTCTTTCATCAGTCATTGCTGTGTGAATATTGTCTCAGTCCCTCCAGGGCACCAAGTCAGCATCTGAATAATCCCCTAGAGAGTCGTTGATTTTGTTCTTCTGGTTAAGTCTGTGCATGTATTTACAGACCCTGCAAAATGTGAACATAAGCAGAGATTGCTGAGACATCAGTGGAAGACTTAATAGCTGCTTATCAATAGTTTTTTTTCCTTTGGGCCTATGTGTAACAGCTGGGGTGACTTTCTGCAGCCAGGGGTGGCAAATATTTGCTATAGTGAATGGGCATATTTTTCTTTCTTCCTGTTACATATTAAGGATAGTGTTGATGAAAAGGTTGATGCTCATGTCTCAGAGGGCCTGCTTGTATGGTAATGAAATGCAATTATACTGTGTAGCTTCGCTGGGATGGCCCTTGGATTTCATAGGGCAGGGAGATGGCTGTGAGCTTCAAGCCTTTTGTTAGTAGCTCTGTTCCCACAACTGGCTCTGGGCTTGAGAGTTGCCCTCTGCATCTGTCCTCCTACTCATACACCAAGTGACTTATGGTCTCTTTGCAGAGACTTTCTTCTCTCTAACAAGAGCAGCAGCATTCTTGGGAAAAGCTACAAAAGCCTTTCCAGATGCTCACAGAACTATCTCTTGGGAGATCCCACAAGTTAAGGGCTGTTTGTTTCTTACCTTCCTACTTGAGAAAGGCCTTGATGATAGAAAGGAGAAGTCTAGAACTGGAGGAATATAGGGTGCTATTAAGCCAACAGATTGTGTAAGGAATGCTATTCAGGTGGAGGCTGATGCTTTGAAAGCTGTGGATCAGTGCTATGTACTCAGGGAAAAGGCAAGATGAGGTTTGGTCAGGGTCAGGCAGCATTAACGCTTTGAAAGCTGTGGATTGCATGAGACAGGAATGGTCACAAGATACAGGAGTGCACTTGCAGTTAAACGGTACAATGAACAACTGCAATAGCACTGTTAGGATGTATCTTCAAGGAAGAGAAATCATCCATTACAGCCCTTTCTTCACTGGCACTATGTATGAGGCTGTCAGTCAGATAGATGGTTGGTAATCAGCAGGCTCCACAGTTTGGTTGCCCAGGACTAATTTGGCTTTAGAAAAAAGTGGAATTAAATGAAGTTCTAGTGCTGGGATTTCTTTATTATTGTGTTGTCTACAGAAATACGTCTCCTGAGGTGTCTATAGCTCTTGAAAGGGTTGTAGCCTAGGCTTGGATATCTGAGGGGTTAGTCTGGACATGTCAATGACATGTCGGTTTATCCCTTCTGCCATACGGGCAGTGAAGGGAGAACTCAGTGACTTGGACAAAGCCTAGAAATATGAATGGTATTTCTGCCTCTGAGGCAATTCCTTTGTGATCCCACAGGCCACTCTTGACATTGCCAAATACCTTGAGAGGATTTAAGCCCTATATTTTAGGGAGCAAAGCCTAAAGTTGGTCTTCCATGTATGGTGCCTTTGTTTTATTGACTTAGTACACAGCTATGTGCCAAGGCTGTTGTAGGACACCATCCATGATGCCAAACGTTGAGCCCTAGATCTTTTGGTAGAACTTGCTATCCAATTGAAAAGATAAAATTTTTTGGAGAGCTTTAAAACTTAAACCCATAGAGCATTCCTGAAATTATCTATGAAGTGATGGTAAGTAGATACCAAAGGCAATGTTTAGATGTGGCAAGCAAGGATGCCTTGAAGCTGTTGAGACTTGCTAATTACTTCTTCAGTGTATTCTGGAGCATCCAAAAAGGACTTTGTGTTTTTGACATGTGACCATGCCAGGCATGTGAAGTGCTTTGGTAACTGTCACAATCTGCTGCTGCAACTGGAACATGGCATATCAATTGCAGGCAATGCAGCTTTCCTCAAGTGAGTACCTGAGTGAAAACACACTTGGTACTCTTAGAAATTGCTTTGCACCACTTGCCATATATCATAATCAGCATGACTGGGGGAGGAAAGGGGAGAATGTCTCCTTGCTCTGCTCTTTTGTGTTAAAGAAAAATCTTATCTGAAAAGCTTTAAATCTTTTCAGAAAGGTAGCCTTCCATTGGAAAGGCTGAAATAAGCCTGGGTATTGCACCTATAGCAAGTGAAAGTCACTTTAAGCTCCCCTATTAATAAATTATGACACTCATGTGGCCTTGTTCCACTAAGTATAATTTATACCTGTGCTCCAGTGGCTGAGCACTATATAAGACTCAGGGAGTGATAAGTTCAGCAACTTGTAAGCACAGCTTATGTTCCACTCTGAGGATGTTAGAAGGCATAACAAGAAAAAATTCCTTGCCTAGACCATAACTTACCCATTTTTAGGATTATCAAGATTCTAGTTGACAGAATTGGATTGATGGAGCAGTTGATCAAG
This sequence comes from Phaenicophaeus curvirostris, assembly GCF_032191515.1. Lineage (NCBI taxonomy): Eukaryota > Metazoa > Chordata > Aves > Cuculiformes > Cuculidae > Phaenicophaeus > Phaenicophaeus curvirostris. Next base: position 10,877,572 of record NC_091403.1, read on the forward strand.
AATCTGAGCAAAGCCTGTATCTTGGGAATGAATTAATGAAGCAAGGTGAATGTCTTTCTTTGAAGTGTCTACATACTCTTGCTGGTGACTACATTTTTCAAGCCTTATCTGCAGAGTTCCCTCAAACCTAACTAAGAAGCTCTGTTTGGTTTTTTTTTTATTTTTTAATTTTTTTTTTCCTGCAAGCCATCAAAGTCCTGATTCAAGTTAAGGAGAAACTGAGTTTGGTTTTAGCAAATATGGGTAACACATGCACTCAAAATATTTATACCTCTTGACCTTCTTGCAGCCAAACCAATATTCAGCAGTCAAATAAGATTCTGTCAGACTCACGCAGATCCGAGTCCTGTGTTAGTGTGCTTTTGTAGTCAAATCTATTGTGCTTAAGTATGCAGACAATTAAAAACTGGTGCTCGTGTTCTTAAATTCCAAAACTGCATCTGAGCACTAGGAAAAGTTTCACTATAAGCTTATGTTGTTAGGTTGCCAGCCAGTGTCCTGAAATAAAGTGGAGAAGCCCTGGGATGACAACTGCTTGCACTGTCAGGGTATAAAAAGCTGATGTGAGTGCACTCTCACAGCCATGTCCAGAAGAAGGCAGGGAAGAGAAGATCTCAAGGGAATGGATGTGGTTACTCATGGGATTGATTTTAGAAAGCTGTGAGCTGGGAATGGGGGAGAAAGTTGCTAGATTTTCTAGGAAAGATTCCTATGGATCAGTGTGACAGTATAAGATGGGCTGCTTTTAATAATCCCTTCAGAGCTATTTCTGCAAGAACAATGAATCTCTGTGCCTCAGTCACTCCCCATCTGTTTTCAGATCTCATCTGAAAACTCATCTTTCCTTCCTTTTCTCTCCCCTTCCGCTCCCTCTTCCCTGTCATTTTTATTTTAAGTTTGCCTTTATGATCTCCAAAGCTTTCTGAAGATGGAGTTGAATGGGGCAACAGGCAAAGTTACATGCATTAACCAGCGAAGCAAGCACTGATTTATTTTTATTGCATCCATTTATTTTCTTCACACCACAAACATCTTTGTAAAGGAAATAATTTAACCTTTGCAGTACATAGCATAAGCTAAGGAGCTCTGGATTCCCATTGCAAAGTATTGTAAATGTAATATAAAACCCAAAAAGCATTAATCCCTCCTGAATTTGATGCAGCTTTTGTGAGATGGTAGTGTGAGATGCTCCAGGTGATACAATTTGCTGTGGGAGAGATTGCTGTCCTCACTCCCTGAGTAAACGTGTCTTTGGTTTTCTATAGAGATATACAAAGGAGCAAGGAGGGCAACAGCATTTTTACCTAGGTGTGTCCTTCAGTCGTACTTGCCCTCCTTCCTTACAGTTCATGGTGTAATTCAGGTTCTTTGAGAGAAGCAGAACATGAGTGAAATAAGGATGTGAGGTTTTAATGGGTTGAAATCTCTTAATGCATTAATACATAGGTTTAGGCATTCTCCCTTTATGCAATTGCAGTTACCCCACCCAAACTGCTGTCACAGATATGCTTCCTCTGTGTTAGAATAATGGTCTCTCTGATCTTCAGAGTGCCTCTGCTCAGCAAGTATTTCCAATTTTTCATTAGGATAACTTTACTGTATAGATTTTTTTCTCCTGCAAAAATACCCAGCCATATGCTATTATTTTCTTCAGTTAAACTGCCACTGCTTCCCTTCCCTGAGCCGGTGCACGTCAGGCAGGAGCCTGACAACCTGCTATCTTGATAAATGATGCAAGCCTAAAGGGCAGTGTCTTGGGCTGGTTCCTGGGCCAGCTGAGCGTTCATGCGTTAGCCAAGAGAGCTCAGGCATTCTTCTTTCTGTGGGAAGTTTACACTAAAGGTCACAAGAAGATTCATCATGCATAATTTTTTTTTTCTCTTCTCCTGAAGACAGTACAGAAAAGTGCTATGTGCCAGGAATGGATGGTGGTGTTAAAGATAGCAGTTTACCTAAGCTTGCAGCCTATTGTTAAGAGACTCTTATTTGCAGTAGTCTAAAGTCCTTGCTGGGGAAATAAAAGACTATCAGCTGAAAATAAAGTCAAAGAAGGGTGCCTTATTTGATAATGTACATTGAAAGGTGTTTCTGGATTGCAATTCCATTGTCTTTTTTTTGTTTTAAGACTCGCCTCCCTCCTGTGGGAGGTATGAGTGTGTGGTGTTAATGAACATTGCAGTTGTTTCTAGCACCTTCCATCCAAAAGCCTTATCATTTTGGGCTGTGAATGGGGGTTGTGTGTGTGTGTGTGTGCACTTTGGACAGGTAGACTTTGAGAGCTGGAAAGTTGTGCTGTTCGAGCTTATTGGAACAAAGCCTACATTTATCACGTTGCACAACTGTGATTGTCTGGCTTTAAAGCTTGTGAAGCTCTACTATGAGCCTCGGTAGCGAAGAACAAATTTCAGCTCCTCTTCTGTCCTGTTTCCCTGTGCTGACTTTCTTATCCCTTCCCCAAATGAAAGGAAGACGTTTTCTATGAAACTCCATACACATAGCTACGGATCAGGTGGAATAACTTGGAACTCAATCTGTCTGTGAATTAAACTGGAAAAGGCAAAACCCCAAGGCATTTAAGTATAAAATAAAAGGCTGAGAACATAAAAATCAACTCAGAAAAAAAGCAGGTTTCCCTATTTTGATAATTTCTAAATATATGTCTTGTTATCAGCAGCATTGCTAAGGCTCATGCCATTTCCCTGCTGTTGTTAGCTTGCAATAATATTTTATCCTTCATTTCCTACAGTTCTCCTGACTGCATTGTAAATGAGACCTTGTGTTTTTCCCTTCAGCATCCACTTTATTCTCTGCTTGCATTCGCAGACCTTTGGATCCCCTGCATGGGGAGAAGGGAAAAAAAATAGAGTTAATTTGCTGGTATCTGTTCTGAACATGATTGCGGTTAATTGTCAAGCTTGGCCTCTTCTCCTGTCTGCAAAAATAAGCTGGTTGAAAATAATCCATGGCATGCTTCTGTATGTCACTGACAACTTGCCAGCTACTAACAATGTGTGTGATAAATGCCCAAATGTATCAAATTTCCAACCAGCTCTCCATTCTTGTGCTTTCAAGGCTGTGTTTTTAGTGTTAAGAGTGTCATCAGTGTTTCTGTTGCCTCCTCCACTTATAATAATGAAAACTCAGCAAATGACTCCAAATCAAGTGGCATTTCAGACTTTCACCAGCCTGTACAGTGCCCTGAACCTGGACACACTGTTTTATGGTGATGCTGACAATCTGCTTTCCAGCCATGTTTTAGCAAAATTCACCTGAGCAAGTTCATTCTGCTTCTGAGCCAAGAGCCTCTCGGCTAGGCAGGCAGCAGGTTAATTCTGTAGGGGGTTACAAGCAAGCTTACTTTTTTTTTTTTTTGGGGGGGGGTGGTGGTGTGGTGGTGGGAACATAGGGAGGGGTGGGGTGTGTGCCTAAAGTGTTATTGAAAAATAATACTGAAAAGGTTATGTTTATTATCTGCCTATCCTGTAGAGCCAGTGAAGCACTTGTATCTGGCAGTTCAGGATATGATACCAGCATGCCATGCACAGCTGCTGTCTGATAAAGACCCCTAGGTCTTCTAAGTCTAGGTCTGACCATTTTTTAAGGTATAATAAACCTTCAGGTTGGGCTAGATGAACTCACTGCATAAACTGATATTGCCTATAAATATTCACTTTTCATTACGTTGCTCCTGTGAACATACAATGCTGTTAATGATGCTCTGCGTTAATATCACTGTTAGTGCTTTTGCTCCCCCCCCAGGCTTTAAAATGATTGACCAGTTATTGTTCAGGAAGTGAGTAGCCTTGTCTTCTGTCTCTTTGGGAAGGGATGGACAAATATTGAGGCTGTGTACTTAATAACTTTTGCTTGTGTCATTTTCCCTGGAGACCCATAAGCAATATATTTCTTGACTCTAAGGTAATGGTTCAAATGAAACTTTGATGCCCTGAAGAATACCTGAAAAAGATAGAGCAAGGATCTACTCATCTTAACTTAGAGTTCTTGTTTGAGCCTGAGATATAAAATGCAGATGGGAATCTGATGTTTCTTTGAACCCAGATATAGCTGAAATTAAAGATACAGTTCAAAAGAGCTGCCAACAACTTGGCTGCCAGGTTTTTTTCTACCTGCTGGAGCAGAGAGAGCAAGTGAGGGCAGAATGCACAGAAAATGTTACTTTTTTTTTTTTTTTGTTGAAGTGGAGTTTTTAGCAGAGTTTAATTGTACTCAGGAATGAGTGAGAAGAATGTAGGTATGATGATTTGAAATAATAAAATGAAAGGTAGTAGGGTAAAGACCTAATTATGGGCATTTCAAAGGGAAGTTATGAACTAGGTAAGTTCTCTGCTCTCTGAGGGTTTTTCTAATCTTGTGTGCTCTAGTACCTCATGCAGTTTGATTTAAAATGTTCCTAGTAATGGGAACATTACTATTGTACTATTGTTCCGCACAGAAGAAGAACTTCCTACGCTGACCTCTGGCCCAGTCCTCAGTCTAACATGTCCCCACCTTCATTTCATCCTTGTAGTCTCATTTTTTCACCCCCTGTAATGATGAGACATATTCTAGGTCTTTCTTAATAATAAAATTATTCTTAAAGAAAAGTTCTACAGCCTTTGTAGATCAGTTTTCTACCCAATTTTAGAAATGGAAATTTATAGCAGAGTGGTACAACCTTCTCTCACTTCAGGTTAGAGTGAGACATAAATATAAATGCCAAGGTTCTCGTCTACATAATAAAACCTGTATTGAATATTTTATAGAATTGTATTTTTAACTTGTGCAAGGGCAGTGGTTATTTCTGGAAATTCCTTATTACATGCATTTCAGGAAATATCAGTGGGCCCTTTAAAAACAAAAAAGCTTTTATGCATCAGCATACTACTGTGCTTGCAGTGCAGCTGTTGATTGCGTGATAACATAAGTACCAGGACAGACTAGTGGGGTAACATGAGGAATAAAGCTGACACAGACTTGAAGATAAAGGAAACTGAGGATGAAATCTGTGCCATGAGAGCAAAACATCACAGCTGGAGGACGTGAAGGTTCCCAATCGCCAACAATGGTGCTGTATGAGAAACAGAGTTGAATAGAGTTTTGGGTTTTTTTACACCCCACCCCTGCCCTCCCCCCCCCAAAAAAAAAAAAAAAAGGAAGAAAAGTCAGATTAATAGACCAGAAGGGAACCACAGTGTAGACTGGTTAGATCTCTGACAAAAAGCAGAAGAGCTTTAAGAAATCGAGATTTTTAATTTTGATGATTTGAGCATTTGCTGTGGTATTTCTGTAACCATGTAGGGACCTTTGGCTGAGCAGTGCTTTCCAGGCTGAGACCATCTGGATGATCAAGAAGAACTTAAGTATTCTCCTAGATCCTCTGTTACCAGGTACCACCTGTTTTCTTTAGAGGAGGAGACACACAGTATTGTGGCTGTTTACCATACACAGTGCAGTCTTTTATTGAGGTCTAATACGTCTCAGTAATGTGAATCCACTGTTTTCTTTTCCTTTCTCCTTCTGTGTGAATGGTGTTAGTGAAGAGAGGTTCTAAACAAGATTAGTCCTCTGTGGGGAAATGGGGCAGGGTAGCTCAATGGGTTAATTGCAACTTTGTTACATCAGGGCTACTTTTCTAATTAACAAATCTGGCAGTTTGTATTATCAGGAGAACACTAGAAGCTAGGCTGCACTGAGGGCTTGCAGGCAGGATTTCTCCTGAGCTCTGGGAGCCACAGTGCTGTACATTGGTGAAAGATACTGGAAAGTCTATTGTGGCCTGGCAAGCGGATAGAGATGTTCAGCCGTTTACCAAACAGTGTGAGCAAACTGATAGCAGTCCCCAGGAGATAGATTCTAATTACATTTCTCTGCTTGGAGATCGTTTGAACTTTTAATGAGAGGTTGGCAAGGAGTGAGGGAGAGGTGGCTTTTTATTATAGCTGAGGAGAGGGGAAGACTTTGCTGCCAGTGAATATGGTCTCCTTCCAGTGCCATACAAAAGCAGTTGCCTTTCCCATCTACCACAAAAACATTGAGGGAGTGGACAGATTTTGTTCAGTTAATGGTTCATTTTCTCCTTAAGTTGCTTTCTGGCAGCAGGATTTGACGTTGCTGAGTGAGTTTTGGCATACCATTGCCAGTTCTGATATTTGGTGGCATTTCTCACATTTTGGGTGGTGGAATATCAGGGAGCAGATATTTTTTGATTATCACTTGCAATTTGGTAATGTAAGAGGTGGATCTGTTGGTGTACAGATAGTGATAGGCCAGAAAGGATTGTTTTCTACTCCCCACTGACTTCTAATCTGCCCACAATTTATTTATGACTAACATCTCTGGGTCAGACATATCAATGTTCTGCCCCATGCCCCTCTTCGTAAAACAGAACCAATGCAAGGACAGAACCGAGTGCTGCCACAGAAACTTTAACAGGATTAGCTCAGAGGTTGCTTTCTGAGTTGTCTTTAGACTTAAACCCTTGTAACTGATGACTGCTTATGGGATTGTTTGTGCAAGGTCATGGACTGGCATTCTGGAGTCCACTATGTACCTGCAAACTTTCAGATCACCTGATCTGAGAACAAAGCCAGTATCAGACAGTTTAAACCAACTAGGCAGAACAAACGTTTAAATAAACTGTTCCAGGAATGGCTGAAGCTGTTCCGGGATGTCCCTGACAAAACAGCTTAAAAAGCCTCCAGTTGTTTTGTCGATGTCTCTTCAGCCTGAAGAATAGCAAATTGCAAGACCTAGCCCACTCTCCTACTAAATCCTGGTATATTTGGAAGCCTTTTGATGTTCACTCTGTTTTCTGATTACTTAAAAAACCTAATTAAACTCTATTGCTGCCATCAGCATTTTGGGACTTTGACCGTCTAAGGCCTGTCAATATAATTTTGGCTACTCTGCACTAATTCATCACAAATTACCTTTTGTTAACCATTGTTTTTTCAGATAGAAGGTCTTCTAGTTCAGCGAGCAAATGCTGAGCACAGCATATGAGTGGAAATAAACTCAGCTGTGAATAGAAAAAAATAATTTGGGGTTTTCTTCTGTATCCCATCTTTTGTGATGCTGAAGAGGTAGCTGAGGAATGAATAATGTGAGAAACCTGTGAACAGCACATGCTCCTCCTCAAATGAGGAGTCGCAATGTTCTTCGGTATCGTGAAAACTTCTGCCAAGGACATCACTGCATTTTTCACAGGGGCAATATGAAAGTTATTGCTTCTGCTTCCTCTTTGAGGTGTTTATAGTCTAAATGTTTTAGCTGTGTGGTGCCACCATCGGAATGAAGACACTAAATCCTCAGCAGGGCCCCTGGGTATATTCTGTATTTCCAGACTTTGGGCATGGGGAATGATTTTGCTGCTCATCTTCCATTGCCCTCTTTGTTCTCCAGACTCATCTTTACCTTCCTACCTTCCTTTATAAGTTTCCCACATGAGCAGCTTTATTGAGGCAGAGAACAACTGGAGAAGCTTTTTTAATAACGCTAGCAGGCTTGAAAAGAGAATTTCACAAATAACTAGTCTCTGAATGGATACTAAAGGGAGTAGGCAGGTATGTTCTCTTCAACATCTTTTGTGCAATGGCTGTGGTCATTGGCAGAATATGCTGAGGAAGGGATCACACAGGCTTTGTATTCTGTAAATAGCATCTCCTATGGCTGCTGTGGGAGAAATTACATCAGACTACGTGAACCACTGATCTAACAGGGGATTCTAATGCTCTTCAGTCAGTCACATCTGTCCTTTCCTGAGTATAAATCAAAGTCGTGGAAAGTAATAATTGCTCTAGAAAGGCTGGATGTATCTTGTGTGTCTGTCTGGCACACTAATACAACTGAATCTCCAGCTGAGACCCTGACAGAATTTGCAGCCAGGTGCAATACTAGCTGAACCAAAGTGAAGCATCTCAAGCCAATCCAGCTTGCATCCTTCCGAGTGTCTCACCTTTCAGCATAATTGTCTCACTTACTCATGCTCATTCAGATAGAGCTCTTGCTGTTGCCTGCAGTTCCTTTAACTATCATAATTCACACTGATGCCTGGTACCCAAATGGTTAAATGCATTTGGCTTTTGCTGTCCTCCTCAGTCCCTGTAGATTGTGTTGGAAGAATTGAATGAAATTGATAGAGCTAGCATTACAGTGAGCAAAACCTCCTGAAGAAAGAGTAGATGGGTGGATAGAGAGAATGACCCCAAAGAAAACAGCTGTCAAGGGCAGCTATTGGTTTGTCTTTCATGGAAAGAGAGACGTAATGAATTCTAAATTAAGAGAAGCTAGAAGCAAAGCTGTTTATCAGCTCTCTGCTGCAGCATAAACAGGCACTTTAGAAGTATTGACTGCAGTCTCACTTAATGTACCAGTAGGTACATTTTCTTGGTGCTTGGGAACACCACATAACCATCAGGTTGGTCTAAGCTGTAGTATTTAAAACATGCCAGGTCAAGACAGGAAGTGTTTTGCGTCATGGTCTTCTTTCAGAGGCTCTTTGAACAGGGTCTTCTGCTCTTTGTACTCTAAGAGTGGTACATGTACATGCAGCCCAAATGTCTTCCTTAAGCAAAAGGCCATAAAGTCCAAATGTAGGTAAAAATCCCCAGGGACAGTACTGTGTAAGGGTCTCTTTGCAATTACCAGAGATGCTGAGAACAAAACAGTTTGAGTTAAATATATTATGAGAAATCTCAAAATGTTATCCCATGATCTTATCTGTTCACATTGTGAGAATAATTGCCTCTTTGTAAGCCCATTGTTAATACCATTGCTGAGTATTATCAACTGACCATACAGGGGTGGTAAGCAATCTGACAATTGACTCCAAATAATGTAATAAAGGACTGATGAGTTGTTCTTGCCATTCATGACTTCATTTTTTCCCTACATAGCCTGTATCCTATCTGAGACATAGGATAAAAAAGTTGTCTGCCCAAGGAGTGGTTTGTGCCATGAGCATAGGTTCACTTAGATCCACCTCTAACTTAAAGGAATTCTTGATGCTGCAAAACATCATAACCTAGACAGAATCTTCAATTATTCACAGAAATGTTTATTTTACAGAATATATGTTGCATGTTGCCCACCAAAAACTTATGTGAAACCTGATTTTGAAAGAGGCTTGTATTCCCAACATCTAGTTCACAGCAGAGTGACTGACGTCTGAGCCTGTATTTGTGAACAACATTCCCAGTAACAAGCTTTATAAGAGCTGGCATAATATATCCTATTAATCTGTTTGATAGGTTGCAGAATATCACTTAGAAACTAGTGAGCATTTAGTGTAACATTACTTTTGCTTACATTTGATAGAAATTTTGATTCTACCATGTCTTGAGCTCCAGTGTTTGTTCTTTGTATTAAGTTTAGACAAACAGCTGTGGGAGGTTTCTGCAGCCAAATAACCTGTTGATTTTCTGGCTTTTGCATATCATCATTATTGAGCTGTAGCTCAATTAATGGCTAAGCCACAACGCCAAAGATGCTAGAAATGGGTACTCCATTTCTTCATCAACTCCATTTTTCCTTGGCTGAAGCATTGAAGACTAATTTGTCTTAATGTATCATCTTAATAAGATCAAAATCCAGATGCCAGGGATGAATATGGCTCATTACGTTATCTCCTTGTGAAGACAATCCTTGCCATCCTCTGAGGTGCTTTGATTCTTGTCCTTACTTGGCCACATGCTCTTTTGTCATTTTTGTACATTTTCATGTCTTTAATTAAAAGAAAAGGCCTTCCCTATGGAAGATTAATTAGGATAAATGTGCTACCATTAATATCTGCCATGTTTGGAAGGAGATGATTCACCCTGTGATTAAAGCCAAACGGAATCTGGAATCTGAGGAGTAATTAGCCCTCAGCGACTCGTAAGTCTGAAGAAAGCACTATTTATCAGTGGCAGTGCTAATGCAATTACTTCTCCACTGAAGCCTCCTGGACTGATAAATCATAGCCTGAGCATTTGGAGAAGCTATCAATTCAGCATTACGCTTTTCTGAGTCCACAAAGAGAAAAAGAAGGGAAACAAAAGGACCATCAGCTTCTGAACTTCTCTAATTGTACCAAAACTATGGAGGTCAATGGAATCTGAGCATCCCTTCTGAATCCATCTCCTCCTGTAGACAGCTGTGAACTTTTACAAAAGTCATCTCAGCTGATCAAAATTATGGCTAGATTTTTTTTTTTTTTTTACAAGGAAGTGAGACCAAAAGAAGTTTTTATACAGTAGCTGTGAAAGCTGGACAGAATGGCTTATCTCGGTTGAAGCCGAACTCTGAATCCGTCTTTACTTAGAGCAGTTTTGCTTGTTTTTCCTAAGACGGGTTTGTTCAGGAGTGATTGGTGACCACTGTGCTTTAAGATGGTCCTTCTTCATGTACTACTTGTGTTTGTTATATTGTTGGGTCTTTAGGACTATTTTACAAATCTTGGAACACCTTTCCTGCAGCATCTGAAAAGACTATGTAAACAAAGAATATCTCCTTTCCTTCATATACACGTGTATGTCCATGGTTCCAGTCCTTGAATTGAGGCAAAAAGTACAGAGATAATCAAATGAGGAGAGCACCATCAAGGATGCAACTGGTTTCTCAAAGGGGCCCAGATAAGTTAGCAGTGTGCTTTTTTTTCATGAAGGGTTTGTCCTTGCGACTTCCAGTTCTCACCTTTCTAATAAAACTATTGTAAAGCTGAATGTCTTGCAGAGCAAGTAACCCCTGTTACATCCTGTTGTTTCATAGGTGCTGTTTTTGAAGTCTGAATTATGCAACGCTACCACACTGAAAGTAAACTCAGCTCCATCAAAGAAGCTAGGCCATTCCTAGGGAATTCCAATTGGTGCTGTGCCATGCACCCTGCCATTAACACCTGAATCCCTTCTATTTCCTCTAATGCATAACATGGAGTCGACAAGACAATAAAATGTCTGGAGGATATGGATGGGAATATGATATACTAGGAACTGATTGCTGGTCTGATCCACAGGGAAACAGCTTAGTTGCATTGTGTTTATATACAACGTGTGTGCATTTAAATTTGACTCCTTGTCTCTGAGTGGAACCCAAACAAACAATCGCAGCTGAGGCAAGTACAGTAGGGATCAGACTAGATGAAATCTTCTTTCTCACAGCTGCAACTTGCTGATAGAGTTGTTCTTGGATCATTCTCTCTGTTTTTCCACTCCGAGACAGAAGAATTTCTGTCAAGACCCAAGTTGTTTCTTGCACCAGCTGAAATATTAACCTGTTTTCGGTGTTGTAGGAGCTGAAGTCTGTGCAGGATGGAAGATCGATTCAGTATTTTTTACTGACCACCCTCACAAGTACTTTCTGTAGTATTTCAGATCTGGTGTGCTTTGGCCAAAGATGGGAATAGGGTTAATCGTGGAGCAGCAGCATAAAGATTACATTTGTCCTTCAAATTCCAGGCAGCTCTTCATTTAAGAGCATAGAAAATGAACAGTGTTTGGGGTGCTTTTGTGGCAGTGTTGTTTTGTTTGTTTGTTTTATAAGCAGATGGGCAAACAAAGACATACTGAGATTTCTTGAAGGAAAAGATAACAGATAAACTGTTAGCAGCTGCTGTGTTGCATTTGTTGACGTGTTGGCTGAGTATGATACATCTCACTGTGGAACAGCTCCAGCATAATGGAAGAATACTGATTTTTTTTTTTTTTTTGCCTGCTGGAAAATAATCTATTGGTCCCAGTATCTGTTGGTATTAATTGTGTGGTAGAAAATTAGCTCCAGTAAGAAAATGTGTAGTGAGAAGTGGTGGGTTGAAATGATCCGTTGCCTTTCCTGTTATATACTTCCTTGGGCAAGCAGGAGTACATAATTTCCTTTCTAGAAGGTCAGTAGTGGGAGCTATTGGGTTACCAGGTAAGTGGATTTAAAGAGACTTTTGAAGTGTAATTGCTCGACTGGTCCTGGTTAGCCACAAGGTTGAGTTTGTAAAAGGGCTGCAGTGGGGAAAAGAATGGCCAAGACTAGTGAAGATGGGCTCAACTTAAAAAAAAAAAAGGTGCTTATTTCCCCTGTAGGGATGAGGAGCCTTTGGTTCCTGGTGCTTTTGTTTTATGCTCAGTGAGCCAAAGGGAGAGATTTGCAGGATTATCCCCTGCAAATCTAAATTCGCAATCCATCTCAAGCCCTCCTTTTCCATGTTTATGGCAGCAGTGGGTAGGGGGAGGTGCTGGGGGTGGGAATGAAAGCACTCCACCCAGCCCTTAAGAAGATCTGCTAGTTTCTTATTTATGTTCTGTGGTCTGAGCTAGTGTTAAAGCCCTTGCTGACTTTGCAGTGGTAAATAATACTAATGAGCTGAAATGTCGATACCTTGTAAAGCTAGGGATATTTCAGTAATGGATGATGGGAAGTGAGAGTGAGACTGGCTTTAGATATAATCTTGACACTCAAACATCTTCTATAAAGGCTGACTTTATTTTTTTTTCCTCCCTGGAACCTCTTCATCAGTTAGGATGGCTGAATGGATTCAAATAAAAAGACAACATGAAGTGTTTCTTTCCAATTCTTCATTCCTAGCTACAATGTCAGCTTAAGCAGAAGTGGGCTCACATTTTAACTGAAGTCAGTTCTTTTCTCTGTGTTTGGCAGAACATTCAAAGAATCAAACCCAAAGACAGTTTTGAAGAGGTGCTGAAACCAAAGTCTATTCCTGAAAGCAGTTTAGACATGTGGCTGCTGAAACTATAATTAGATTGGCAATGACATTTAGCTTTCTAGGTAATAGGTGACCTTTGCTGCCCTCAGAGTCAATGAATCTACCTAATCTGTTCCTATACACAGCACAGTAATCCCAGAACACTTCATATTACCCCTGGTTGGATTGCGCATTATAAGAATTTTCTGGGTGTTCTTTAGTAATTATTTAATTATTTGCTACTAATGACTAAATGTAGTCCTTTCAGAAGGTAGGAATTGGGGCTTTTTGTTCACTTCTGGCTTTGTTCTTGAGGTTTCTGTAAGACTCAGTCAGTATGTCAATGGTTTTTTTCCTTTATTGTTTCTTAATGCTTCAAATACTGCCTGTTTTGTCAAATTCTGGCTGAAGTTGGACTTGGAAGCATTAAAACAGTGTTTAACAGAACTACCTGAGTATTCTGAGAACTCTAGGGAGACAACTTCCTCTTAAGAGATTTGAAGCCCTTTCCTGGAGCTGCAGGAAAGTTTTCATCACTGTAGTAAGCTTCCTCTTGCTTCCCTCTGTATCAGCCTAGGTTTATTCATCACTTAGGGCTTTCTTTCTTCTGTGTTATGTTTTCTTTACACCTGCAAAAATGATCAAAATTCATCACTGTGTGTTTTTTTTTTTAAGCTTGCTTATTTTCCTGGTTTCTTTAGAGGAACTTGAAACGTTAACAATTCAGTTTCTTTAAACTTAGTTTCATGCCAAAGGCCTTATGTGTGCTAACATGGGTATGCAGTTTGGAGGTTAGTAACGGAACTGCTGGATTGCATGCAGCTTCCCTGTTTTGTAGCAATAACTGTATATTTGAGCCCAGTGTGCAATTAAGTTTGTGCTTTGGCTACCGAGTTACACAATGTAAGGGTGGGGAAAAAAATCCTCAGAATTAGTCCAATGTTTTTACAACTGGCTAACAATTGTTCTGTCATCCTCTGAAGGCCTGAAGGAGTGTTTCCCTTCTCATGTCCCTGCAGCACAGCATATAGTAATTTCTAGTTGGAAGTGGCTTTGGGCATGTGGGTGGGAATGTGGTGTGTTGATTGGGTGTCACTGACAGTCTCATACTAGTAATGCCTGTGACCAGAGGGATTGACTGGTTGACTTAAGCAGAAATTACGTTTTATGTTCCCAACCACAAAGGTACCTCTGGGCTTTCCAGTTGCTTGCTGCAGCTTAGTTTTGTTGGCAACCAACGGTACCTATTGGTCCTGACTATTCTTTACTCTTATATTTAGGGTTTCATTGCTTCATACTAATGTATCAAAATGCTGGATTAAATGTGTTGTATGTGGGCATGCTTGAAGACATGGAATGGGTGAGTTATTACTCTGCATCTGCTCTCAAAAGAGCTCATCAAAGTTGCAGGCACTAGTGGCTTCTGTGCACCTTTGTGCAGCATCGTCTTATCTTTACAGATAGACAGAGGCACAGAAAGATTTTTGGCCCTGCCTGGAGTGGCAATGCACAGGGAACAGAGCCTCATGATCTCTTTTTTTCCCTCCTTTTGTGTGGGCACCCTCAGCTCAGTAGGGCCTTTCCGCATCCAGTAACCACTGTCAGAGGGTGCAGCAAGAATAAAGTGTGTATACTGTTCAGCTTGACAAGAGCCCCATTAGGATCCTCTGCTCACTTGTTAATAGCAGACGCCCATGATGCTTGGCTTGAATTCAGGAGGAAGGCAGCCATCAACACTCAGCAGCTCTGCAAATACAGCCAGCACTGCGGATGCCTTCCAACAGCATCCAACATGCCATATTGGGTCTTTGAGCCAAAGAGCCCTTTGCTGTTTTCTCTCTGAGTGTGATCTGGTTGCCTTCATTGTCAGCCCTGCATAAATAGATTAGTAACCATCCTTTTAGCTGGAAGGAACAAGGCAGGGAGTTTAAGAGGAATGTGATACGAGTGGGCTAGAAAGCTCAGACCTGAAGGATCACTGAAAGTATCGGCATTCCCTACTGGTCAAATGACAGGCTTGGGTAGTATTTCACTGTATGTCTATTTAATCTCTTTTTCTCTGCTGTTAGAAAATGGAGAACTGTGAATTTCTTGTTCAATAGTTCATTCTTTGCACAGATTAAATCAGAAAAATGTCTTTTAGGACCTAATATTATCATAATTGTTTTAAAATTTGGTATATTTGCAGGTGTAACAACCCCGGGGAAAAAGATGATGTTTTTACCATATGTGCCACTCCAATATTTCTGCAGTCAGTGGAATTCATTATTATTCATTATTATTACACTGTTAGTGATAAATGTTCTGCATTAGTGAGGAACACAGGAGGAATTAACATTGCGAACTTTCACATCACATAACTGGGGCTGAATGCACCTGCTCACATCCTTATGTGTCTGTAGTGATTTCTGACCACTCTAATCTTCTTGCCCCATGTTGTCTCTTGGCCCATAGATTTTGTTAGTAAGTCCAGCTTGGTCTGGTGGCTTTGCCTGAGGCTTGGAATGTGAAAACTTTCTCTCTCTCTCTGGCTCCAGTAGAAAGAGGAATTTATTGATTTCCACACCTCACTGGAGAATAACAGAGATGAGGTATCTTGAGGAGTTAACATTTAAACGTTTGGCTGGTGTTAGTCTGACTGGGAGATTGAAAACTGAAATCTCAAGTGGAATTAATACAGATTAGGGGAATTCTGAAACCCTGAAAGATGCAAATTTTGTCTGTTTGCTAAAACCCACACCTAGGTACATGATGAAAAATACCCGTAACGTCTATCTGCTTAAGAATGTGTGGATAGTAGTATCGCAGTGAAGAGATATATATGCATTTACATTAGCCTAAAATATGTGCTTTTATTATGCTATAACACTATAGTCACTCGTCTAAATATTTATCACAGCATTTGGAACTGTATGTAAGTCTGTCTTTCTTTATCCACTTAGCTAGCAATTTTCCCTTGTGTGGCATACTTTATGACATGACTCAATAGTTAAAACACAGTCAGCAAACCAAAATAATACCAGTGAGGGTGGATGCTCTTAAATTTATGCCTCTCATTACATCTCAAGCCTGCTTTTCATAGAAGGTATTTTGATGACAATTGCTTTCTTTTGTTCCAGTTTGCTCAGATTGTAAATGCTGTGCATAGGGAAAAGTAATTTTTTTCCTGTATCTGTATTGTAACATGCAAAGATGGGTGACCTGGGCTTCTTGGCTTTCTCATGACGCAAGGAAGAAGCAGTAAGAAATCCTTAACTAGGTTTTCTGTCCCTGGGAATTTGAGGATGGTTCAGTTACGGGTCAAAACCAGTTCTGTCCAAACTTCTCATTTGAAAAATGTTACAAGAAGGAAATACACGTCATTAACTCATTTCTGTTATAAGAATAGCTATTTCTTCCCCTTCATCTTTCCTTCAGGCAGTAGTTTGGGGCATCTGTCCATATAATTAATGGTATATGATTTATGTTATTCAATTATGATGTCCTTCTTGCTATGAAAAATGACTGTATTATCCACACATGTACTTACCTTTCATAGAAGGCCTGCAAAACATGCTCACTAGAGTAAGACAAAAGAGTGCTACGCTTTAATGCCTGTGCTTGACAAACAGCAGATATGCTCAGGAAGGACCTGGAAATTGAAAACTCAGTTCCTCCTGCCTCTTGGGGATGAGGAAATGGGAAGAATGGAAGATAGCAGGGGAAAGACAAAGAGAGAGGTTACAGAGAAGGCTAAAAGGGTAATTTTCTGTTCTTGCCCTCTTTAATGGATGCTCTGGCCAGTGGTCTCTGTGGGATGTCCAAGGACTGCATTGAATGGATTTTTTCATTGTTTTTAATGGTGTGGTTTGTTAGGGTAGGTTTGAAGCATGCTAGGAAGGAAGTAGGGATTTCTTGACTATGAGCTCTTTTGTTGCCCGTGCAATCTCTCCTGAAGGTTGCCAACACAGAATATTTCAGTGGAGCTAAACACATTTCAATTACCACTATTTAAAATTAAAAATAGATGCCATGACTCACTTGGCACTTTGCTCTGACCATGCCTTATTTTATCTACAAGTATTTAGGAGAATGCTTAAGACAGAATAGTGAGATGTAGAGTCTTTGCAAACTGCAGTATGAATCTAATTTTGAGTGACATTTGGCAGCACCAGCAAGCATTTACCTGAAAACTTGTTGTCTTCTATCCATTTAGAAAAGCTTACGCTCCCAACACAAAGTAGAGACATTGCCATGTCATTGACTGAAGCCATAGGATAGATGCTTTGTTGAGTTATAGATATATGCAGGCAGCTCTACCCACCCCTCTGTGCTGGAAGGTGTACATGTATGTGTGGGGAAGTTTTTTGTCATCCATATGTGGATACAGCTTCTGTGTTGGGAGTGTAAGGTATGCAAGACCATGTGAAATAAAGAGAAAAGGAGAAAGCTAAATGAAATCCAAGAAGCATGACTAACTTTGGCAACCTAGAACGGTTTGATTAGTCACGTATTATTTGTTTTTTCACCTGACTGATACAACCCCCAGGTTTCCAAATTGTCTGTGAAGACTGAAAATGGCAGTGATCAACAAAGACATCAACAGAGCAAGTGTGAGAATCCAGGGGTGAAAAATCTGAATTGAATCTAGTCTGTGTGAACATGAATTTTCCTGGAGGTAACAAAGTCCCTCCATTTCCCTTTAATGTAAATTGTGTCAGAGTTTGATGTGCACAGTCATCAGTCTCTCTGTAAGTGATATGTTGCTCCTGAAGCTTCTTTATTATGCACTATGGTTTAGTGAATGCTCTTTCTTGCTCTAGTGGTCATCTGGTGCAGGCTGTGGGCTCCAGCCAGTCCTTTTCCTCCAGAGAACCACAGCTGTACTGCTTTACCAGAGGAGTTTGCAGGCTTACTGCACGTGTAAAAGGAGGGAGGACTCATCACAGGGATATCTTCAACTTGAGCTTTTGTTCCATAGCTCTGTCTTATAAGCTGGATTCTTCTTGAGTGAAGGCTATACCAAGATTTACCTTCTTCAAGTACCTTAGCATTGTTGTCCTATTTAACATACGTGGGTAACTGCTTATTAAGAAGAATCTGAACTAAAATGTAGCATCTGGTTTTAAGTGACATTCCTGTTTCTCACCCAGTTTTTCAGCTGGATTGATTTATTATGATATGAAACAGTGAAATGACTTGCTGAAGGCCACATGGTGAGTGACTGAACTAGGACGAATATCCTCTGTAGCATTTTGTTCCCCCAAATGTCCTTTATAACAAAATCTCACTGTGCTTCCACTGACTCAGGTGTTCAGTGGTACTTTGTGTCACCAGCTCCTACAGGTTAATTAAAGGAGCACATCTGGTCTCTCAGATGTGGTCTGTCAGTCTGACAAACTGGAAAGGTGCTGTCGTGCTTGTAGGCACTGATATCCTCACCTTAACATTGTCTTTTCTCAGGTGAAATCCATGTCACATATTTTGTTTGTTTCTTCATGATTTCTTAATTTTAAAAAAAATGCTTTTTATAACTCAGAAAATAAAACTAAGGGAGACCTGGTTGGAACTGGCTTTTGGCTGCTATGATCATGAAGGGATGTGGCCAGGAGCTGCCAGCAGTGGAGAAGTAACAGCAGCTGGCTTATCCATCTTCCTCGCTGTCCCTTTCTTCTCAACTTGTGTGTCCCCTACTTTCCAAACTGTGACACATCACAGTACTAGCCACATCTTCAGCCAAGTCTGCACCTCCGGAAGCTTGTTTCATGCCACTGTTTCAATGACCAGTCCTGCTGTATTTTTGCAGCCTATATGCAGTGGTGGAGAGTTTGGCCAACAAAATAAAGCCTACCCATGTATCCCAAACTTCTGCAGCACCTCCCTTTTGGCAGGACTTTTTATGACTTCTGCATTCCCCAGCCTTATTCCTCCTGAAACCTCCTTCCCCCGCTAACACCTTAGGCTGGCTGGGATCCTGGAGTTTCTTTCTTCCAAATGAAGGTTCTGGCAGAAAGAAAGGGATTGTCCCCCAGAGCCAACTTGGTGGCAGTTTCAGCCATTAGTAGAGCCCTAAATTAAGACATTTTTCTTGGCATTAAGTCTAGGATTTCATAATTTTCTGCTTTTATTAGTTTGTTTGTACTTCCTTAGCCCCTGGATGATAGATTTAAACCACAGGCCTTGTTGCAATCCATCTCTGTTCTTTCTTAACTGTGCTGTTTGGCTCAGTCTGATCCCACTAGGCACTCAACAGAATGTCTAAAAAGCTGCAAAAACTAGGAAAAAAATGCAGAGAGGAAAAAGAGAAGAAAACCTCCTCTTCCCCCTTTTACCTTCCAGAAATTTTGGCTCAGCCATACACAGCCCAGAAATGAGGACTTTCCAAGACAAATAGGCTGCATTATCACACCAGACTCCCCTGGCAAGGAATGAATTTTGACAGCCTAAAACCATCTTTTTTAGGCGGGTGGGGGACAAATAGTTACAAAGCAAACACTGAGCGTAGTCGCAGGTGCTGTGCTCCATTGTGTTAGCCAACCAGATGTTCTGTGCTGGGACGCTGCCCTGGCCTCTTCTGGGATGAAATGTCGCTCTCTGGATGAAATAGAGCAAAACTCCGTACAGTTTTCTAGAATGAGCTGAGCGTTTACTTTGTAAACTATTAATATAACTGTGTCTTTGTACTGGGTTGAGCACCAGTCAAAAGAAGCATGTAAAATCTGACCTTTAAAAAAATTAAGTACCATTGGACCGTAAAAAGGCAGATTTGCTACAGCAAGCTGTGGCACATTTAAATACTGTGGCAGCATTTTTAAAAGCTGTGTTGCCATATGTCACTTTGGGGCTGGGAAGATTTAGGGGGGCTGTTTGTGCATGGCATCCATCCATGGAGAGTTTGTGGTGTTGTACCTTGAACTGCTGTAGCTGTGTGCTGCCGTATGTATCTTGTGGCATCACGGAAAGGTGACAAAATGTGGACCTCTGCATAAGCCAAATATTAAGGAAGTCTGAGTATCTGGCTTTGAGTCGTGTTTTCTCTATTACTTCTGCAGCAGGCGAATTCAGGAGAAAATATCTCCAACTATCAGAAGAGTGTTGCTGGGTCTGTAACTAGTGATCCAAGAGGGAATTTTGACAAACACCAGGATTTGAGCAGCTAGGAGACTAGGCTTTGGTAACACAGAGATACTCGCTATAAAGGCAGGCCCTTTCTGCATGGGGGTGACTGAATACAGCTACTAACTGCTGCTTTGGATCAGTGAAACCACTATTGCTACCACCCTTGCTCATGCAATGTCCAGTGTGTGTTTCTTTCAGTTTCTAGTTTTGCTGTTACTGGAGAACAGCAGCAAAATTTGTTGTGAAAATCAAGCAGATTGTTTTCAGCCGTTATCAAAGAGTGGAAAGGAAGAGATTGGGATATTGACTGTTTCCTGTCAAGGCCAGTGGATGCATTTCTCTATTATGTCGTTTGTCCACCAACTTCCTAACTCATGGTTTTTCCTTGAATGAGCAGAAATCTGTTCTCCCTGCAAGGAAACTGGCTTGGTCTCAGCTCCCCACACCCTCAACCCCAGGAATTCTTCCTGTTCCCTCTTGCCTGATGTAAAAGCAAAACAGAGCCTCTCTTTTGTCACATTCATCGCAAGGGCCACAAGACTGACTTCTTTGTTTTTCCTGTTCTTTCTGACCTTATTTCACGCACCCCTTGTGTTTGAAGCAGCATTGACAATTGACAGGGATTTGAAGGAAGCATACCCATGCCAGCTACTGCCTGCTCTGGGATCTCTGGAGAACATTAATAGCCATCAATACCTCTTATGTGGCATTTTTAATTCTTAGTTTGGAAACCTCTGCTGTTCTGCTTTTGTGAAAATGATCTGTGGGACTAGGGGAAGCACTTCTCGTTTGTGCTGGCAGATACTCTTAAAGATTTTCTCTGTTAAAATACCACAGGCCAGGTTGTCATGTACACAAAATCCACATTTCACCTCTGTAGAAGTGTTTGGCATCCTAGGGTATTGTAGTACCCTTTGTGCTCCCAAAGTAATGTAAAACAGCCCTAAATGAAAAGTCAGACCTCTCTGTGAGAGGAGGGTGCTCAGATCATTAACAAAGTGCTATGATTCTGCCTATCCCCATACACTTGAGCGCTGTCAATTCCTTTCCAGTTAATAAACCATTTATACGTGGTCTGCTTTTAGCATGGAGCAAAATATATTTTTTCACTCAAGCTGTGACGTATAATTATATAGCTGGCATCAAACATGAACAGATACTGAGTCAAAGAAATTAATTTGGTCCTGTTCCTGTAATTCCATTTCCATTTTAACAATTTTTCCTCCTCTTTAAATTATATTTTTATTGAAAGCTTCAAAGGTCAATTTAAACATTTAGAGAGAATTTGTAACTCGGATTGTTTAGTATTCTATCGTACAGCACAGACCTACATTACTCTGTGTCAGCAAATTAAGGAAATGAAAGTTGTGGCCAAGCATTACAATAGTACTGGTGCTAACCTTTTGTAGCATATGGCATCCTATTGATTTTAGCCACAGGAGAAACTTGCTGTTCATGTGCAGCAAGTAGGTGTTGAAGCTTTTAATCTAAAAATGAAATCTTGCTCTAGGAGAGGGATATAAAGACCGTAGATCTTTCTTGATAGATCTTTAAAGCTACGCATTTTTTCCTTCATCCAGTTTTTTTTCCATTCTTCCTCACTTGGACACAGAGGGACATATGGTCTACTTGACTAGAAGAGCAATACGTTAGTGTAGAGATGCATAGGTGCCCATATATTCACAAGTCTGAGAGCCTAGGAAGATGGATAGATAACCTACAGACTTTTGCATAGTTGCAAAACCCTCACTTTGCAATAAGGTCGTAGCAACACATTCACCTAATGTCAGTCTTCTGTATAGTCCTAGGGAGGTTAATGGGATTGCTCAGCTGTTTAAGTACCTTGCTGAATGGATGAGATAATTAATCAGGCTGCTAATTATTCAGGAGAATTGAATTTGAACATTAGGTTTCCTTTTCACAATATGTACGTGCTCAGGGCACACTTGATACAGCTGAGCCAAGAAAAAATTCTTAGTCCAGTTTCACTTCATTTCTATTCAGTGTTGGTTTTTGATTTCTCTGAAAGTGTTTCCTTTCATTTTCTGACACGGGATATTTTGACCTTCTTTTCTCTGCAACAGTAAATTTTTTCACCTCAAATCATGGCAGCGTATATTATGTAGTGTTTGAAAAGCTTTATTTTGGTCTCTAAACTTACAGGCTAAAAGCAATACAGAGATGGTCCTAAAATGTCAGAAATAAATTTCCCTGGGGGACTGTGTAGTAGGGTCAGAGTTTATTGGGTAATGCTCGGTTAGTAGATGGTTCAAAGATTAGGAATTATTTTAGCTGGAGTACAAATAACAGAGTTGAAGGCAAACTGAAGTCAATGATCCCACTTATCAGGTTCTGTTACTGTAGGATATGATCATTCAGTCTTTCATGTTCCACAGAACTGGTGTTTAGTTAAAAGAGATATTGCTAACTGGGCAGGTGAGGTGCAGATGGAGGAGCCTGTTCGTACTATCAGGCCTAGATGCCTGGGCTAGGAAGTCTGTAAATGCTCTTTTGGAGAGAAAGGATCTTCTTCAGACAGGATTTCACAGCCCAGATTTCATCTCCTGCTTTGATTTGCCTTTAGTGGAGGTTGTTTATGGCTTCTCTTGCCTGCACAACATCACCTCAGCAATGGGCTGGAGACTCATAAATGTAGCTGGACCAGGTTTAACATCTCTTCCCAGTCCTGAAGACAGATGTGTTTTAGGTTAGTATGGGCATGCCCTTTCCTACCCACTGCTATGCTCTGTGGCTCCAGTCCCTGCTGGAAATATAGGATAGGCTGACCTGAGTGTCTTCACAGGCAGTTTTTATTCTAATAGTTTATTCAGACCTTGTCTAGCCCATCTGCCCTCCTTTCTCTCCCATTTTCCTCTCCCATTTTATGCACTCCATGTACTGCTAAGATGAATTGCATATTGGACAGCCCCACAATTGATTGCTTTGCCAAGAGCGAGGAGATGAGCCTTGTGTTGCTCTACTCCATTTTTAAAGGTAAAGTGAGATGCTCCATGTGAAGCAGCCCTGCATGTTTGACACACTGGGAAAAGTATAAGCCATGCTTTTGATCCCCATCTGCAACAGTATCTAGGACCAATATTCCACAGAATGAAATACTACAGAGGTGCTTAGAATTGAATGTGTGACGAGTACTGATCTTGACTTCTTAATCTTTCAGAAGCATTTGTATGCCCAGCTTAAACACTTGTGTCATTAAAACAGTATGGCAAAGACAAATTATAGCGTGCCATGAGGTTGACTCTTTTATTTCTTTAAATGGGCTTTTGCAGGGAGGACAGAGTGGTGGGGGACAGAGATTGGCTTGGTAGGCTGTGATGAAATGGAAATGATCCCATGCAAGCAGAAGGCTTGAACTGGGATATGAGTCATGTAACTGGGAGATGAATCATGCTCTAACCCCCTGACAAAACTACTCATGTTCTACATTCATTCTTCTGCTGGAGTCTTTGAGCTGAAGAGGTTCCTGTCCCCAGATAATTGCCATAGAGACCCTCATGGGGTTGTGCCTGTGATTTTAACTCATTTTAATAAAGATGATCCAGTTTGCTTAAACTCTTATGAGCTGATTTTGACAGGAAAGACTTCACTAACAAAGGGGCTAATAATATCCTACAGAAAGAGAGTTGGAATGCACTAAGGATCATAAACTTGTCATCTCACATAACTGTAGCCAAAAGAACATGGAGATTCATAAGAAGGAGGTTGGTTTAGCCTTGAAAAACTGGTCTACTTCTAGATTTAGCAGTTATAAAATCTACAAATAGAAAGCTTGTGGGGGCTTTTGGTAAAGAAATGCTGAAAGAAATTGGATTTTTAATATATTTTAGCTATCCTGTAATTTCTTCATATGCAAAAAAGACCTAATCCGAGCATTTCAGATGTAAGAAATATTAATATTTCACATGAACCATTTTCTAAACTGTCTGTTGTGTTCAACAGGAAATGAATAGAATTTCTTCTGGGCTGATAAACTGGCAGGAATTAATTTGGGAGCCCAGTAGCAAAAACTGGACTCAGATTTGAAATGGCAATGGAGAATGGACAGGGAATTGTGTGTAGAGATTGCCTGTTTCTAGAAACTGTTTCAGAGGTGGATTCATTGGACAGTGATTCGGAAATAGATCCCTGATGCTTGAATATCCAACCTGTTCCATAAGGTTCAACCCACAGATAATGTTAGTGGTGTCAAGGGTCACATTGGATAACATCTGTCTCGCGCACGGAAGCCAGCACGCTTGGTCAAAGTTAAACATAATCTACAGCTGCCAAGTTCAGGGGGATGGAAATGGTCTCTCATGCTAGACGTTTGGGATGTTATCCTTTTCTATTAAAAATAACATGAAAATGTAGAGTTATTTCTTTTTAATTTTTTTTTTTTTAACTGGGAGAAATAAGTCTTGATTGCATCAGAAATACAGCAGCTTCATGCTAGGCAGGACTTGCAGAAATGAAGCTGACGGGAGGCGGCCGGACTACAAATTAAAAATGAAGCAGACCAGCCTTTTCTCATTCCACCAGCTCAGAAAAGTATTGAAAGTAAACTGCTGGCAAGTAGACAGTGAAAAGCAAATTAGATTTGGGACCAGATGGTGTAGATCAGTATAATGCAAGTTGATGTCAATAAAGCGGTGTGATTAACGCTGCCAAGAATATCACTCATGATCTTTTTCGATTTCAGGTGTTATTTGTAGCGCAGGTGAGGCAGTTACACACAGATGTGTGCACAGATCATTTTGGAAAGTGGAATTTAATTGAATCTCATTTCAGGAGAAGGGGCTAGGTCTGTACCCAAGTTAATGTGGAAATGTGCAGGCTCTGGAGACTGTCCTGGAGGGAGGAATCTGGGCTCGAGGAGAGAAAAGAACTATCTATGGCTGACCATGAAGCTCAGTGCAGGACTTGATCATGAGCATTGAAGGCTTCCTTGCTGGGAAGGGACTTGAAAAGGCTTTAACCTAAGTACATGCTAAGTACATGTGAGACCCTCTCTTGACTTCTTTTAGTTTGCAAGTCTGTATCCCTTGGCACTTTGGAAGAGCTCTGAAGGATTTTATGTTGCTTGCTGCTTGGTCTGTAGGATTCCTTACACAATGCCAGCAGCCTCCCTTTCAAGGGCAAAGTATTTACCCAAAATGCAATTCGCTCTCATCTTCAATCAGAATGTGGATGATTACTTATTTAAGTACTGTTGCAGAAAGAAGGCATGGTTATTTTTCATTTTTACCATGATCTGAAGGAGGAAGAATTAGGGAGTCTCAAAGGAGAGGTATTTTTTTTGGCTTTTTTTTTTTTTTTATCAGAACTGTTTAGCTAAATCCCTAGGCTTTTCCAGATATGTCCCTCACTTATTAATTTAGTGTGCACTTTGTACTCGTGGTCTGAATTAATAGAGGATTCAACTTCAGGGCTAGCTTGATGGTGCATTTTATAAATTAAGCTATTATTGATAAGAAACACCATTGCTAGTTCTGTGTGTCAGGTAAAACACAACCATTTTGTTGTGTTAAATACAAGTAGGAATAAATTATAGCTGACATTAAAGCTGTCCCATCTTGTGTATTCTGTTAAAAGTATTCAGACTGATACTTCATATAAAAAAGTTCTAAAGAATAGATAGAATATGTTGCCCTTTACATATAATTTTTTTTTTTTAAATTAGTGTCTTGTAACTGGGCAATGTGTGTCAGGATGAGAGATGTGATTTCAGTATGCTTTATATCATTCCAACAATTATATATTTTGTTACTGCTCAGTAAATGAGTGTATCTAAGTGAGGTGTTAACTCATCAGTATTGGCTTACACTTGTCAAAGAAAAAACCCACTTAGCTTCACTGTTGGTGGGTATTGCCTGACTGTAATATATTCTTGAGACTCTTCATTTCCAGAATGCTCTGTGAATTAATTATGAAGAATACTGCATATGGTCAATAGTCTCAATGTAGTAGTTCAGCTGCTGATAGCATATGGAAATTCTATATGAATATGTGATAGAGTGATGAGTTTCATGTAAAATGAAGGCCTCACTAGTGGTTTAGATACAAATCTGCAAAACAGAGTTGTAAAAGATAAGTTTGAAGATAGAATGAACAACATCTTTAAAAATGAGTCACATCATCTTGGGTGATATAACCGTTTTCCAGGAAAAATCTCTTGGCAAGGATCAGGGCATCCTTGGCAAGTTTAAATGTGCAATCAAAATCCTTTCACAGAGCTGAACTCTTTACTTTTGAATGTTTTTGTTAAGGAACTTAGTAAGACAATTCGGCACAGTTCAGGAGATGAGTATTAGTCAAAACTGATTTTTCTGTTACTTTTGCCCTTAGGCAGGCATGAAATAGGCTGATTCAGAGTATTTAGGCACTTCTATATATCCTATATATTGCCATGGGAGTTTAGACAGTTGAATTGAAAACCTGATCATTATAGATCAATATTTTGTTCTCTGACTCTTTCTTTTAAAATATATTTTTAATGACATAATATGCAAATTCTTCATTTTCTGGATGCATCTATTTTCAGTGTTTCTTGTGCTTATTAATCACATTAGCAATTCCTAGTCTTTGTAGCACACCAGGAGTTAATATATTCACTCCCTTTTGTGTGTGTGTTTATAAGTGTGTGTCTCTCCTTTGGTTTGTATTGAATCTGAAGCCTGAAGTGACGATTAATGGCTCAGATTATTTCCTTGCTGTCAGCTATTGACTTTCTCTCAGCCTGATACCAGAGCTCCTTTCCCAGGGTGATGCTAGCAGGTTAGAAATAGGAGCGGGAGAGCAGGCAGGAAGGTGAGGGTGAGCTGAAGAAAAGCTTGATAAAAGTCTTGCAGTTTATCTTAAAGCATCTTTAACTGAATATACGTGAAGAGGGAAAAATATTGCCATAAAATTGCCACTTAGGGTGGAAAATCAGAAGCTGAAATCATCTATCGATAAGCCAAAACTGCGATAGTTCTTTCCCCTAAGAGATTTATTCATTGACGTGATAGGTTTTGTTCCCCTCAACCTGTTTTGAAGCCCCCAAATGTTTAATTATCTAAGCTACTATGCTGGTTGGGCAGTGTGTCTTCCTTTCACTACAGCAGAAATAATCAAGTTCACTTTGTGAACACAAAGACCTCCAGATTCTGGAGGAAGGTTTTTCATCTGTCTCTCTACCAAAGTGTGAGTTCTTGATTCATCTTTCTCTGCTCTAACTATAATTACCTATACCAGAGCATAGTAACTACAAATTAATTCCCAATTAGAACAGAAGCATTTTACCTTTTCTGCTGAATATGTTGCTGAAGTGTCAAAATAAAGAAAAAGGTAGGTGCTTTCAAAGGAAAGAGAACTTGTCATTGGAACATTAATAGCTTCATTTCCTGCTATAATAAAAATCTCACTTCCACAGGTCTGTATTTTTTTATGGGGAAGTAAGCATTTTTATCTGGAATTCTTTAGCGTTTGAATGAAAAGACTATAAACTTTTAAGTGATACTATAGATGTGGAGGAGAATAGGTAGAAAAGGATTGAATAATGGTGAAAGAAGACCCAGACATGGTTTAGTCTTTGAAGGACTGGCAGCTGATTTTGGAAGAAGAGAAGGTCCTGTGTTGGTCAGTATCTCTCCAACTTGGCTTCTTTCCCCAGCTCCACTGCTGAGGATTGGGAGACTCCTTGAAGCCAAGAGAAAATTTCCACTGACCTCAGCGGACTGGAGTCTTTGGCATTGCTCCAGGGCTGGAAGACACAGAGGGAGAATGTGTGTGGCAGCCCTGACTCAAAGCCCAGGCACTGGTGTGGGAAGCTTGATGGACAGGTGGGATGTCTTGTGTCTCTGAGTCGTGGACATCGAGTGTGAACTGGAAGCTTCTCTTCTGCTGGGTGCCTGGTGCTGTGGATGTGGAGGTCATAGAGGAGAGGCTCGGGGAGGAAAGGATGAGCATGTCTGTGGGCAGAGAAACCCCTTGGCTTTGAATATGATTTGGATTTGATTTAGATACCGGGTTGCTCTGATTTGTCATAGCTGGGGCTGTAATTGGGCAGTTCAATGTGCTGAGGGTATATAAAATAAATGCATTGATTAAAGGCACAGTATGGTTTAGGCAGCTGACCACAAAGTTGGCACAATCTCTATTTTGCACAAGCGAGATTTTATTCTGTCATAGGTTTTCCTGGGATGGGATCCTCTCCTCTCCTCTCCCCATGCTTATTTCGTTGCTCAGTTCAACCTTACACTTCCATCATTCCAGTTTATCATTAATATGCATACATACCTACATGCAAATGCAAACACATAAGCTAAATTCACCTGGGTTGGAGAGATAAACAACTACCTTTAAGAGAATTTCCCTCCATTGGATCTGCCTTAAAGCAGACAGTTGAGTTGTTTGTTTAGCCCAATTTAGTTTTCACTTAACGAGACCAGAGAGTCTATATTACAAATGACACGTGGCCACCACAGTAGCAAAGTCACAGTTTACTTAATCAAACATGATTAATGCATTGGTTTTACATTAGTATCTGCTTTTCCTTATTGTGAGAGTAGTCAAGGGATTCCCTTTGTCTGCAAGCAAGGGAGAATATGTTTTTTTTAATTCTATTCTGCTTACTGTGCAGTCATGTCAGCAGTAAAAAATGTCTTTAAACGTGCCTTCTTTTATCAGTGGAGAGATCAATACAGCAACTTTCTGGAAGCATAATTTAGTTATGTGTGTTGTGGGAGACTAACACTAACTCTCTTGGTGAGACTGCTTTTCAGATATTCAGGGAAAGACAGCATGGACTTTACTTCTGAACAGAGTAAGATTAAAGGGATTTCAAATGTGCTTTGAAAATATCTTATAAGAGAGGATGGTTCAGGCTTACAGCAGCGCCTGCACTGCAGAATGGAAATAAAACATTACTACAGATAAGGTTTGCCTTTGCTTCCAGTGGAGTCAACAGAAAATCTCTGCTGCTGTATTGGACCTAAACCTAGTGATGACAGTGGTGAATGATGACAACAGTGGCTAGATGGATGTCTTGACTCCAAAGCCACCACTGCAGTGGGAAGTTTTCAGTGAGGAAATAACTGGAAGGCATAAACCCTGCTCTGAGATAAGCTGACTTTGAGAGGAATTGATCAGATATATCCTCAGTGAAACTTTGCACTTGGTAAATGAAGCATACAAAAGCTGGTTGAAGGGGGCACTGAGGTGCACCCTGATCTTTGCTGCTGCTCTTTCTTGGGTAGGGCATGCTGTTAAAAGAAATATAGAAGCACTATTTGATGGATTTTCCTGGCAGGAAAGGAAAATGTGGAGCTGACCTGAGTTAGTAAGCAGGCTACCTCAGCAAAGTTACAATTTATCCAGGACATCACTACAAAGGGCTTGAAAAATATCTCTCAGGTATAATGTAAGAGGATTTTGAACCACCACCCATTATAATTTTCAAGGAATTACTTCCTGGATTTTCCTCTTCTGTCCATAAACATCAAAGAGATTTTCCTACTCCCTGGCAGATGGCACGAGTCCTCCTTGACTCCAAGAAAGACTGGACCACTGTATTCCCTAGATTCAGTCATTCTCAGAGCCTTGTCACCAGTCAGGATAACTTAAATTGCTCGTGACTAATTTTTTATAAGATGCTAACAAAATCACTTCTTGAATGAGAAGACATATCCATAAAAGTTACTGAAATTCATAACATTCATTACATAATTGTCTAGAAAACATTTCTTCCTTCTTGCTGATGACTTTGTTGTCCTTAGCACACTGTTAGCCTTGTCATACTTCACTACCTTTCTGCAGAAATGTTTCCATTTCCAGACTGGCTCCTGTACTTGTCATAGTCATTAACATGTAAATACATCCCATAAAGTACAGAACTGAACTCGTAATTATAGCTTTTCCAGCCATTAACACGTGTGATGGTTAAGTCTGATTATGAACTTTGTCTGTCCACATTCATTGGCAACTTGTTCCTGTAGGTCTCCGTGTTTCTCTGCCCACTCTGGGCTGGACTGATTTGGGAGTCCATAAAGCTGAAATCTAATTTAGTAGCAGTATTAGTCCTCATATTGTGCTTAAATGTGCAAGAGAACATTTCTTTTTCCAATTTTCGAATGTTTTTAACCTGCTTATTAAGAATATCATCCTAGTAATATGAATCTCTGACTTTGAGAGACGCCCTGGTATTTAACAGCCCATTATTTTTCTATGGGCAATTTATTGCAGTCAGAAGTAATACAGTTCATGGAAAGCGGGTGGATGGCTGGCTGAATCATTCCATCACCTGTCATGACTCATTCCCATCATTTCCGTCTCTTCAAGAAGGGTGCATAAACATGTCTGCACACTTATTAATGGCCAAAAGCACCTCATTAAAATATTACCTTGGTTAGGGTCAGAAAATGGTTATGTAGCCCCATGGCTAGACTGTAGAAGAGAGGGGGGATTAAGATCTTGACCACTTCATTCAGCGCAGGATGTCTAAACAAAAAAAATTCTGGAGGACTTCAGTCTGGGTTCATTTTCTTGAGCTTCTCACCTCTGCAGGTAATTCCCCAGATCTGATTCCATCAGGCACTTTGTAGCATACTCTTTGGTCTGGCCCCTGCGTGATAAGTTAGCATACACTTTGTGTGTATTCTGTCCTTCTTTGCCAACAGACTCTCATGGGATGACTGTGTGGCTTGGCTTAATACACCGTCAAAGTCTGTTTGGAGGGTTTACCCAGCCAGTTCATCCCAAAAATTGCTCTCTCAACCCATGCTCCAAACTGACCTGCTATGAGTTGACCTGACCAAATACCATGTGGCTACAGTTAACTCAAGCAGAATTTATTAGCTTGCAGAGGGTACTGCATAATCCTGTTATGCATCTTTTGGAGCTGACTCGTGTCTGGTCAGTTTGGAAGATGGGCAAATGTCTCTGAAAAAAGTCTTTAGCCTTAACATATGTGCATCTTTCACAAAGAGCTGCGAGGTTAGTTGGTTTATTTTGGTGGTAGTAAGACTCTACCAAAGTCAATCAAGCCAATCAAGTGCTTGAAAGGAGGTGTGTTTCTAGGGGCTATTTTTGTGAGGCAGCCAAAAGTAGAAAGATGGCTGGATTTTTTTTCAGGTATGGAGCTTCTATTATTGACTACTGCTGAGCAAATACCAGACTAGGGGAAATGAAAGGAGGATCATTTGGACCATGTAAGCCAACCCCATCTCCCAGAGATGAGGGAAGAGAGAAAGAAAATTACTGGATAGTTGCATAAAAAGCTATTCAACACATGCTTAAGTCTGTGCAGATAAGGTTGGTTTTACTATAACATTAAAATCTTTTTATTTCCTTGCTGTAATACCTAAGAAACATAATCAGAGATTAAGATTGCATTAGTGATATCTCAAACAGACCAGCAAATATACAGTGTATGCCAAAGGATTTTATAATCTGGATGCTGCGTACTCGCGACAGCGTGGTGTCTCCAGGCCGAGCACAGCAGTGAATAAGCTTATGCACCTGTTTGCTCTGTGGATGAAACAGTGCCAGTGGGGAGATGAAGGGGTTCTGCAGGTTCACGGGTAACACAGCCGTGGCTCAGATTGAATGGGGGTTGAGACACACACCAGATGCTTCCTGACAGACAGAGGCTCAGGGACTACATCCCTGGAGTGCAATGAAGCATGAGCAGGCTTGAATTTGCCATCTCCTGGCCTCTTGCAGTGCTTGCAAAACAGAGGCAGTCTCTGTCCAATGTCTTCTCCAGGTCTGTGCCTCATAGACATCACCTCAGCGATTGTTGTTGGCTCTTCTTGAGCTGATTCTTCATCTCTGGCTGCACGGTGATGTAATCATGTGAGTGCAGTCCCTTTATTGCACTAAGAGCATAATGCCCCATTATTCTACAGACAAGGGTAGGGGGAAACAGCTGTTTTACTGATTAAATAAATAAAAGCACAGTGCTCCAGTCCTCCCTCCTCCAGCACACAGTAAGCTGCTCTGACTCTGCGTATCGTCACCATCCACTCAGTTCTTTGCCCCTGAGTGCCATGAAAGCGGACAGTGCATGGATCTGGAAGGCTGTGCTCGCTCAGGTCCAAGTGGTTTTGTGAGTCAGGCCCTTTGCTTTTGCACAGAAACCCATCCTCTGTCCTGCCTTTCCATTTGCTCATGCCCGTCTCCTGCCAAAGTAACTATTGCAGGGACGACGTGTGTGGGGGTGGAGTGGAGAGAAGTGGTGTTGCCAATCTCTCATTAATTTCTAGATGAAGAATGATGAAGGAGATGCATGTGAGAGTTTAATAGTAATGAGCTGAGGTCCCAGAGATGGTAAGCAAGGCAAGCTGCTTTAACTAACAACTTAATTGTAATAAATTTGAGTCTAAGAGCACCAGGTAAATAAATCAATCAACCCTTGCAGGCGGGCTCATTAAAACTAGTAAAGTACAGACCTAAAAGATCATCTTATTAAAAGGGATTAGCATTTTCCAGTTAATTCCTTTGCTTCCCATAGGTGCTAGGAGAGAACTTGGATTCTGAGCTTGTCTGCTGCTGCAGTGGTAAAAGGGGTGACCTTGCACAGCAATAAATACCTTCAGTCCCTGTGGTCAGGCCCTTCACTGGCTGCTGCCAATGGACAAGGCTGTATAAATGCTGGTGGAACCCTGCCAGACTGGTCCAGCTGTGGGTTGCCAACTGTCCAATGGAGCATACTGAAACATGATCAGGGTTAGTTCTTTCTTGCAAAATATGAGTAAGCTTGTTCTCCAAGCTTTTCTCCAGTCCTCTGTCTTACTGACTGAGACATCACCTCAGTAATTGTTGTTGGCTCTTGTGCAATGACTCTTCCCTGGCTCTATGGGATATCTCTTCTCCTGTTCAGGTCTTAATATATCATAGCCCTCAAGCAGCATTTTCTGTCTTTGCCTTTCTTTCCTGGCTGTAGGATGCAGTACTTTGGGTTTTCTAGTGCTTCGAGAGGCAAATTTTCACTGACCCTATTACAATCTTGTTCCTTTAGGAGAGTATATTTACCTTGGAAGAAACATTAAAGTGAGAACAGCTATCCAAACAGCTGGCATCCTTCTTCCTGTTTTTCTTTTCTATCAGATACACTGTTAGTGGTGAGACAGATAGTTTTTTCTTTTTCAAATTTTCCTCTACCCACACTTGCATTCCAATGGTGACTCTCTGTGCAACACCACACACTGCTATCGTGGAAATGCGATATGAAAATTGCTGTGTTGTTCAGAGAAACCCAGTGGCTGGAGAGGTGGGGCTTGCAGGGGATGCTGCTGGACTGCTCTTTCCTGCTTGTGCATTGCATTTCTGATTGTAACTGATTTTATGGTAGAAAACAGAAGTGTTTCATTGTCTGTCATTGATTCAACAAAATACCTAGAGCCAAGATGATCTTTTCCCCTAAGAGGAGACTGCAATTAGGAAAGTGGAGAATGGTAGGTCAAGTAGACCACCCCCTATCTTACACACCCATGGCTCTGTCCCTTTAACTCAGTTCTTAATGAGCCTGCTCTTTCCCAAAGAGGAGTAATTTAGGTGGTTTCTACCTTGACCCTGATGGAGCTTCAACAGCTTGGTCAGATAGAGAGGCAAGGAGGGACATCAGTTGTGCAGTCCTACAGTCTTGGTCCATTCTGTGGCTCAGTATAATGGGTACAGCTCACGTCACACTTCTTTTGATTCCTGCTGCACTCAGGGAGCGCTTGAATTGCACAGCAGTTTGCAAATGAAGTGTACTGCATATGACAGAAGTTCCCCATCACTATTTTTGAAGGCCTTTTCCTTTTAAGCCGTGGGAGGCCTCAGGGGTGTGTAGGAAATTAATTAGAGAGACTTGCAGCAGTTCAGGAGTTCACTCAGAACAAGTAGTTATGTGTTGGAAAATATGGTGGGAGAGGTAAGTATAACAAAAAGATCGAGCATCTTTTTTATCCCATTAGGCTTACTTTTTGCATAGGAAGTATCGAGAGTCTTTCCAGCTTTGCTTGACCCATCAGCAGAGCATATCAGTGAGTGACATGCTGCTTAAGGAAGGAGAAGGAAGAGGAAAATATTTATTTTTTACTGTGTTTCCACCCAGCTAGTGGTGCCGTATGCTGGCAGAGAAGTGCTCGAGAATGGCCACAGGTAAATGACTACCAGCACGTCCTCCCTCCTCAGCTCCAAGAACTTGCTGAGGAACCTTTGGATACTGTCACTTAACTTTTCTACATCAGTTTTACAATTTGGAGCGTATTTCTTAAGTGTGGGGATATCAGCTAAGATGTTTAGATGAAAGCCATTATTGATTACATAGCTGTATTTCTGCTTTGTTCAAGCACTCAGACTCCCTCTCTTTACAGTGTATTTCGGCGACTTTACTCTGCAGCCAATGCAGAGTCTGGAGCCACGTTTTTATGCCTATGCCTTCAGGCATCTTCAGTTTCATGCATCCCTTGAGTCTCTGAATGCCACTAGCTTTTTATTTATTTCTTGTCTTGACAAATAAGTTTCCCCAAATGAGGAGCATCCCCTTATCCTTTCTATCTCTAATAAGCATCTCCTGCTTCCACAGAGGCAGGGATAAATTCAGGACAGAGAGTACCACCATCACTGTATAAGTTCTGTCATCCACTGTGATCAATGCAGGACTCGGTTAGTAGTATGATTTTATTGGAATACTTTAGAAAATACCCATTCTTTTTTCCCCTCGTATTTTCCATTTATTGCCCCACCCTTCACATCCTTTTTACCTTTGCCCAAATTTCACCTCAAACCACAAGCAATTATTCTTCTACTTTATTCCAGGAGGAAAAGGGTTAAAACAATAAATATATCGGTTCCTGTTTTTCCTCTCTGGAGCTCTGGGCTCCAGCTGGGTGCAGACATGGAATAGTAACAAGTCCATGGGAAAAGCTCATCTTCTCACAGCCCTTACAGCTGCACTTCAAGCTCAATGTGAACTTCCCAGAGCACAGTGGTGGAGCTGAAGCTCTTGCTCATGCTGCCAGGAACCTTTTGCATGGAGTAAAGCGTGGAGATTATGCATATGTGAGCCCAAGCTGGGTTCAAGGTATAAATGAAGAATGATGCACTCAGTCCCCCACTGGGTTTAAAAAATGTACTAGCCACTGGCAGTTGGCTATTGCACACTGTGTCTCTGGTAACTTCTACACTTGGAAAAAAATGCATTTCTGATGTAAAAGATAGACATGAGGCAGCAATGTCAGCTCAGTGATGCGTTCTGGTGTCTATACACATGACTATAAGTCAGTTTTACCTTCTCTCTTTCACAGCAGGTGCTCTGTTTTCACAAACCATAGCCCCTGGGGGTTGCAGGTGGACAATTTCTGCTTACTTACACTTTCCTGTCTGAGCTGGCTTGAATATTTCAAAAGAAGCATAGCCAAAAGAGGACTTTGGTGACCCAAGGGTGAAGAGGTGAGGGGTAGAAGGAGAACCAAGCTCTCACAGGGTAATATGGCCCTGATAGCCCCAAAGGCTTGTGAAGCAGTGACTACTGCAGCTGCATGCTCTCCACGTGCAGCAAGAAAGCAGCCACATCTCAGCACACTTCTTGCACACCTTGTGGTACAGGTAAACCACAGTCCTGCAGTACCTTGTGCTGGGGTAGCCGATCCCAGTCTTCATCCTCACATGAGGATTAGGTACTTATATTTAGTCCTACTAAATGCTTTCTGTTTCTCAGTGATTCCTGATGGGAGAGATGGAATACTGCATCTTTGCAGATCAATAGGTTTGCTTGGATTGGTGTCTCATCCTGGGGAACAGCAAGAGGACAGAGAGGGACATTCTCATCTCTACGTGAATGCTGGTATAGTGCTGGCAGCCTGGGTGGTCTCTGCTGAGTGCAATCTCATTTTCTTTTGGCTCCATGTATTCTCACGAAGAGTCACTGTGGCTCAGTTGTCATTGCTATTTAGCTGCAATAATTTGATTGTTGTCTCAAAGCCCAGTTCTTGGGAAAGTGAGTGACAGCCCTGTTCTTAACCCAGCATTAGTAGGGAATGCCAGTTCACGTGGAGGTCTTCAGAATGTTGTGCATGGCTTATCGGCTGGGGATGCAGCAGAAAGGAATAGCCAGGTGATGGTAAAATTGAGGTCTCACCAGCTTGGCACAGGTATATTGGCACTGTAAGGTGTTGGGATGACCTTATGTAGTAATGCTTTTGGGTTGTTTTAATGTTTTTTTTTGGTTTTGTTTTATTATGCTTTTTTTTTTTTGCTAAAAGTTGCTAAAGCCCAGAGTCAAAAGGACTAAAACTGAGGTGGGCAGAGATAAGAGAGTGTTGCTGGATGTCTGTCGGCTTAAAGGGTATGCAAGTGCCAGGAAGCCAAACCCACCAAGCTACCCTAAATTGTGCCTGATGCTACCAAGCACTTGGACCCCTTGCAGTTCCTTTGATAAAACACAAGAACTGTCTCTGTTTTCATGCATTCTTAGCGGAAAAAACTAAAGGAAAAAACCCAGGGAGACAGTCTGTACTTCCCTTACCCCTAGCCAAGCAGTAGAGAGCAGTGGGAAACAGTTAGTGAAGGTGTCAGATTTTCTCTAAGGGCAGCCACAAGGCTTTTGTGCCAAATGCTATTTGACATTTAATTTAAGACCCATGTAAAGTAACAGCCAGAGCAGGCAGCAGGCAGAACGTTCCAGTTGACAGACTGGCTCTATTTGCTTTAATTTCCTTAGCACCACGGCCAAGTTTATCTGCAAGCAAGAATACTGAGAATATTTTTTTTTGTTAGCTCATCATGAAAAAGAGAGCACTGTGTTGTGTTCAGACACCATTTCAGACTTCAGGTGGCCTTCATTAGGGAACATAATGCAAGAGAACTGTGCCTCAGCACCAGAGGAGCCAAAGAAATTTGTGCCTCCTTGATTAAATAATGCTGAAGTCAGACACTGGATTCCTGGTCTGCACTGAGCCATTCAGCAGGTGTAAAGATGGAGAGGATCTGTGTGTGGTGGTTAGCAGCCTCACAGCTGGGAGGTGTGGAGTGAAGCAGGGAGGGCTTCCTTCTCCCTTAAACATGGGTGTCATGATCACTAAATGCAGAGGGGTTTACATGAAGATGATGTCACGTGCAAAGGGACCATCCACGCCTTTTCTGCTCCATGTGGTTTACGTTATGGATAGGGATGGTAAGGTGAAGGGTGGTGATGCGAAGATTGCAAAGGGGTTACTTGCATTCTGGTTGTTTTTGTTATGCTGCTGTTGCAGGAAAATGGATCCAGTGTGCTGCTAATGAGGTGAAACAGGAATAAAACCTACCTTTTTATATGGAGGGAGTAGTGAGAGATTCTGGCTGAGCCCTCTGTGAAGAGGAAAGCAGTAGTGGAAGCTGGGCTGACTGTGTAGCTAATATTGGCAGAGAGGGGATGTTGAGGCAGATGTAGGAACAAGTAGGGAAATGTATTAGTGACTTAAATTTAGTTTTTAAAAAAATGAAATGTATTTGGTCTGTGGAGCAAAGTATGGTTACCTCCAAGAATGCTAATTTGGAGAGGGATTATGTTAGTTGCATTGGTGAGGAATATCAGAGGAGGAAGGTTTGTGAAGCAAGAGGTTTGCTGCAGTGAAGACCAAAGGAGCTGCAGATGGCAGAAGCCGTTTGAGAAGGGCTCCCCAGGCAGTGGGACAAAGACAGCAGCCTGGAGGCAGTGTTGGCTGGGTGAAGAAGAATTTGGCTGCTTTTCAGAGGTCATTAGGAAGTCTAGACTTTCCCATAAAAGGGTCCCATTTGCTGAAGAAATCCTTGCCCTACCAATGCCCTGAGGGTTTCACAGAGATCGTAAAGGCATCTAGAATAGCCTTGTCTACACTGAGGTACCTCCCCTGAGTTTTGCCATGTATATTGACCTTAGAAACTGCCTTTGGGGGAGGCTGTCATCTCTAGGACTGGCCCACTGGTTGGGGCACTGCTGCTCCAGGCTGGCTGAGTTTTGCTGCTCATCAGGTTCCTCCCCCAGCAGACAGGACAGAGGAGCCAAAACCAACTACGTTCCTCTCAGAAAGCCAGAAAGCAAATAACTGCTTCTGTGTGCTGATGGAGTGACTTGATGAACTCTTTTCATGCAGCTGTTCATGAAGCTCAGGAAGGAGATTTTCACCTCTGTGACACACCTCTCCTTGGTGCCTGGTGACTTGGGGGTTACTTGACCAAATTGTTGGTGTCATCGTATGGCTTTAAGCACTTTAAATACCGGCCTCCCTCCTTTTTATGGAAAGCATCTCTCAGTCCAATATAATCCACCTGGAGAGACCTTATCTACAGCACTGTTGAGTACATCACAAGTGCAGTCCTCTCCTGAATCATGGCATATGCTTTTGTTCCTGTTGATGGGACTTGCACACTTACGCTGCAGCTTACCTGGGTAGGAGAAACCACAGTGAGCTTCTAAAGGCAGGAAAAAAAATGAGTGCAGCTTTCTAAATAAATCAGGGGAAAAAAAAAAAAAGAAAAGTTTGAGAAATGCTTTTCTTGAATGGAGGTTTGAGCACTGGGGTTACTGGTAGTTTTTGGATCCCATTTTTTCAAGGTCAGCTATGTCATCCTTGTCTTAGGGCTCCCTTGTGAAAATCAGTGTCAGAAAAGAGTGGCCTTCTGGACTGAATCCAGCAAATCCTTCTCTAGGATATAGTGTCTACTGATATGAATGGGCACTAGGGACAGACAGCAGTGCTCATCCTAAATGAAACAATGCTGGTGGCTGCAGTGGTGGATAAAGTGCGTGGTCAGGCTTCTGCCCAGTGGAAACAGTTTGCTGAATGTAAGGAACCTCCTGGCATCTGCACAAAGAGATGATGTTGATTCAAGCCTTGAGGAGCTTGTAATCTAGCTGGGACCAGCAGCATGGTTTGGACAGCCATAATGCTATTGGAGATGATGCCATCTTGGGAAGATATGACTAACCGAGGACCATTGTGAAAAGGTTTCTCTGTGCGTTTACCATACATTTTTGCTGCACAATTTCTTTTTCCTAACTGGGTCTTCCTGAATGGCAATTGGATGGTTCAGCAAAGTAAAGAATGGATATTAAAAGTTGAAGAACCCACCACAATGTGAGAAGGAATCCTAAATAGCACTAGGGGACCTTCTAAAACTGGTGTTGATATTTTCTTTGCTTTTAATAATCCAATTTCTCTCTGTACATTGTGTGCACAGAGGGGCTAATCTAACCTGAGCTTATCACAGCAGAGGAACTGGAGCAACTCCAAGCACATTGGCCTATATCCTGGAAATGGGAGACTGCTTATCCAGTTATCTGCAGCTTATTTTCAAGGGAAAAAGGAAGGAATTGAGTTTTTCACAGGCTAAAATCCTGTTAGAGTGTATCATCTTGTCCAATAGAGTAGGACATTGTCCCAGGTTTCATTCGATGCTAGTTTTCCTCCTGGGTATGTAGAAAAGCTGCTGTGTCAGACTGGAGATCTTTACTGTTCATATGGGAAAGTACTTCTCAGCAGGAGTGAGAGCTTAGGCGTAAAACATGTGATATGCTTTATCCCACTGTCCCAACCCTATTCACCCACTGCCATGATTAAATTTGTGAGAAGAGTCATAAAATAAACAAACTATACATTATTGTGGGCAAAGCCTCCCAGGAGGGGGGGCATTGAGTGGTACAAAGGGATACAGGCATGTTTAACAATGAAAAAAAGGGGCAGACTTTGAACATCGGGAAAACCACACTGAGAGTAAAA
The DNA here is from genome assembly GCF_032191515.1 of Phaenicophaeus curvirostris. Classification (NCBI taxonomy): domain Eukaryota; kingdom Metazoa; phylum Chordata; class Aves; order Cuculiformes; family Cuculidae; genus Phaenicophaeus; species Phaenicophaeus curvirostris. Next base: position 10,917,040 of record NC_091403.1, read on the forward strand.
TAAATTTGGCCTCAGGACTGTTCCTAACAACAGCAGCAGCAGCCCTGTTACCCCATCTAATTTTAATCACTTCTGTAGGTTTCACTTCCATCTGGGCTTGGTTAAAGAATTTGGTCATGTGAATATTTTGGAGATGTCACCTTTTCTTTGGCCCACGATTTTCCATGGAAAATATTTTGAATAGATGAAGACAGTTTCTTTCCATTTCAGACATTCTCATTCAGCCATTTTTTCCCCTAGCAATGAATTTTAAAAAGAAAAATCACTTTGAGAAGGTGAGGCTAAGGGACTTTTTCAGCTGATTGAGCACAGCTCTTCCTTTAAAGGAGTTTTGAATCAGCCACATTCAGTCCATATTTTTTGCAGTAGGTTACCATCAGGATGAGCTGGAAGAAGTGATTTAAAGGTGAAGACACTTTTTCTTCCAATCCTTATCACAAACCTGCATCTTCTGAGTTAATAAGTGGGTCTGCATGGACTGGTAGCACCAGATGCTCCTTGCCTTTGTTATACAAACCAGTTAGAAAAAGACAGCAAGTCGAGAACAACATTTGGCCAATGATACAGATATGCTATGTCAGCCACAAATTTGCTCCAAATCCTTCTTTCCTCCTCTAGTGCATTTTCTTGCACTCAGAGTGAGTCTGCTATGAAAGCTCTTTTACTTATTTACTGGGATTGGGCACTGGAAAGAGAAGGTGTGAGAGGTAGGGAAAAGATAGTGCAAATGATTCGACCCCTCCTTGAGTGCATGTATGGGCATTATGGGCTGTTGGTTGGGAGACCATGTTGCTCATCACTGGGCTTTTGGGGCTCTGGAAGGACTGGGTGGTGCTGGATGGTTTTGTGTTTGCTCCCTGGCTTAGGTCTCTATGGTTTGCAGCACGTGTTTTGTGAAGTGAAAATGTGCTCTCTGTTCACTTCTAATGCACCTGCTAGCTCCACAAACAAGCCTGCCAATTAAACACAGAAGTCAAACCCCACAAGGAGTTTGGTTGCATATGCGAGAAGATGGATGTATGTAATAAACGGCATTATGAGGTATGCACCCAAGCCTATTTATGAGTTACCGTATGAGAGAGAAAGCATAGTCAAAATACTGAATATGCTCCAATAACATATGGATTTATATTCTAGATCCACCTCCAAGCCCTTGTTTCATCTTGGACAAGTCATTTAACTCTCTGGGCCTCAGATCCTCTACTGGAGGCAGAGGTGATATTCGGGATGATTAAAAAAAATCTTTACCTGTTTTGTCTACTTTGCTTCCTAGTGCTCTGAAACAGGAATTGCCTCCATGCACGTATTTTATTTTGTTGAGACTTTTACCTACACTAATTAACCCAGGTATTGCTTTTGCATTTCAGCCTATACTCTTGCAGAGCAGAGATTATATAGAAGCAAAAGCAGCTTTACTCCTTTGATTACCCATTCCTGTTTCATCATAGGTTCCTCCTCTGGTAAGCAGGTGAACTGGATTTTACTCATCACATGAGAACTAAACTTTGGTTTCCATGGAAGTCAGGTACCTCTGTAGTAAATAAAGTCCTGATATTACTCATCAAGAGAGGGGCAGCCAACATTGTACTTCAGCTGTAGCTGACAGGCAATTAATCTGTGATGAATCCCTTAACAGTGGACTTGAGCCTTTCCTGAAATCTTATCCTTTGCCTCTCTGTGCAAGTGGGGCTGCTGGCTTCATGGAGCAGTTCATTTCAGACAGATGCTGACAACTGGAGCTGAGTGGTGGTGAGGGAATGTGACAGAAAGCTGTGGCAAATGTATTAATTGCACTGGTTGGGGGGGGGGGGGCTAGATTATTTTCTTTTTTTTTCCTTTTTTTTTCTGCAAAAGCCTTGTGTGTGGAGGGAGCCTTGCTGAGTTTTTCTCTTATACGGTAGTTAATTATAGCCCAGAGTCCTGAGCTTCTGCCTTGCAACCTAGGAAGGTGTGTTATTAACCTCAAAGGATTTGATACCCTCCTGCTGTGTCCTGTTTTCTCTGCTCTTGCCTGGTCCTCCTATTTGCTTCAGCCTTCCAGGTCCATTAAGGTCTTCTTGGTTGCCCATCCACAAACCTGACAGGATCATGTGGAGATTCTAAAATGATGCTGGTTCAATTAGCAGGATATAATTTGGCCTTTGGTGAAACCTTGGGCTCCCCTACCAGGTTAAGCACTTGTTGGCAGGGCACTTAGTACAAGGAGGAGCATTTTCATCACATCTTTCTTCCTGCCAGGTCACAGAAACAATGAACCCAAGTAGCTGCAGTAGGAAAGTAACTGTATTTTCATCCCAATTTTATTTTTCCTCATGAAACGATGTTTAGGTATAAACAGAAAGTCCGCTTTGTTTATTCAGTGTGAACAAATAAGCTGGCTGCTTTAGCTTTTATTTTAGTCTCGGAATCCTGCTGGCTATTTTTTTTTTCTACCCGTGAACCCCTCTTCCAATTTGAGTTCTGCCCTGTGGATCACAGACCTGTTTGGTTTTCTGTCTTTCTGTTGATCAAATGTTTTTCTGAATGCTTCGCTGTCTGCTGTGGTTGATAACCTCCTGAGTACTCAATGTTGTTTCTCTCCCTTTTCTCCGAGATGTGTTAAAATACCTGAAGAGTTACCGGTATGAAATCATATGTTCACGGTGGCCGTTCCCCTTTCTGCTGCACAGACAAAAATTTTCACATGGTTACCAAAAGCAGAGAGATGAATCCAACCTCTAGTGAAAGTGATGTTCAGAACAGGGGGAGCGAAGGAAACACAAGATATATTTTGTTTTTTTTCACAGTGTTGAGCCACTTTGGACAGTAGCTGTTCTGTTCCTGTGAGATATTTTGGAAATCAGATATATTGTAAAGGAATGAATTTGTGTACTTCGATGGTGGAACTTCTCACACTAAAGGATGCCTTTTTCCAGAGAGGATATGTGGAAAAGGCTGGTGGCGTCTGCTGCTGCTAGGAAAGGAAGGAAATCTGCAATGAGAATAGTGCCCAAGTTTGATCTGGCTATGCAGACTCTCTCACACTGTGGGAAAAAACTGCCCTTAACTCTAGTCTTAAAGAATGTCTTTTTTTTTTTTTTTTGTTGCTTCTCTTTCCCAGGAGACTTCCCTGGGTTTATAAACGACGGCATTTCCCTTCAGTGTGACAGCTGCAGCTTCACCTCTTCTCGTGTGAACCTGGAGTCAGGTCAGGCTAAAATGCTGAATCTTTTCTTTCTCCTTCTCGTGGTTTTCTGCCCCCCTCCTTCCTTCCCCATATCAACTGGCTGTATTGCCATAACTTGAGGATTAGCTTTTCCCTGCAGGACTGAGCTGAAAATGCAAGTGCTTTACCGAGCAAAACAAATCTTTTCAATATTAGCAAGGCAAAGCAAAATGCTTGAGCACATGTGTTTTTTGTTAGCTGATTTCTCCCCCAGCCTCATATTTGGTCCCAGTGTCAAATTCCCTCTTAAGTGTGCTTAGAAGGTCACAGAAAGCAGGTGAATAGTCATACAATAAAAATCAAATCACACCTCTTAAAAAAAATACATCCCCTTTTTCTCTCTTTCACCCCCCTTATGCACAGTAGAGGCAAAGACTTGATTATGCACTCAGTGGGAATGAACCAAAATGAGTTTTCTGAGTAGGTTTGAGCACAGTGATGCAGTCAACAGATCAGTCTTTTGTAAACGAGCATAGAGAATTATAGGGTGCCCTAAGTTAAGCAGGTAAATAAATATAAGTCACATTCTCAGCCAGTGTAAATTGTCCTCCCTGGACTGATGCCACACTGCGTCAGGGTCTGGCTTCCAAATGCATGTGCTTGCGCCAGATGAGTATTTTCGGGAAGTGTATATTGAGTAAGATGCTGAGAAGATGGCAAAGGTATATATGCAGAACACACCTCTCAGTGTTTAGTGCAGGTGTGTGCAATAAAGCTTGGGCAGGTTTTTTGAAACCATGACTCAGTTCCTTTAGGAAGATCAGATACTGAGTTTCTGTTATGTTCACTAGGAGAGTAGAGCCAAGTGCTTCAGACAGCCCAGCACTTCTTAACTGGTGGAAAAGCATACAAATCTCTCAGATTGATTTAACCTTACAAAAGCAATTCTAATAAAACATTGAGGTCCTGGTCTTGTGCATGAATTTTACAAGTCACCATAGCCAAGGCAAGACCTGTACATTGGCAGAAATGTGAAAAAGCTCAAAGAAAGGTAGCTTGACTATTGAGTCTCTCAATGGACTTGATAGGGTGAACTGAAGAGTAATCATTTATTTTACAACCTAGATACTTGCAACACCCAAGAATGACTTGTAGTGCATTGTATCAGGAGGCTCTGATGGAGCTGGGTGCCAGTTCCCAGCTTAGAGGGCAGTTCTGTAAGCCCAGACTGGCTGCAGCCATGACGTTCTCACCTCCCAGTACCCATCTGTCCTTGCTGTAATTGTAGTGCTCTCTAGATAATATTTAGATAATGCTGTTGCACCTTAGGAAAAAAAAAAAATGCCCAGGAACTCAGATTGATTGCAGGGAGACCCAGAAGCAGGAGATGAACTTGCCATGGGAAGGGAAGATTCTTAAAAGTGGAACTAACAGGGAACATTGAATGACATGTCAGGATTTCAAACACAAATATTTCTTCAGACCTATCAATTGTAGCATTTGCGTTACATCTACACACAGCATCCAGTTATTCACTTGGCTGACTCTTTAAAGTCCCGAAGCGTGAAGGGAGTTCAGCCCTTCCTCAGCAGCATGTCCTGAACCAGAACCCTCTGGGATCACTGCGTTTTGTTGTTGTCAGTATCTGTGTGGGCTTAATGCACAGATGATGACTACACAAGCGCAGCAAGGGGTGGATTCCAGACAGATTGTCAACTTGCAATCCAAATGCTTTTTCCTTGCTAGCTGGTGGTACATATCTAGTGCTGCTCAGCCACTGCCCGACAACAGAAGAAGCTTTAAGAAATGTCTCCCATACTTTGCTGTATACCAACATACAACAGTAAGCCACTTGCTTAAGTAGAAGAAAACCTTCATTTTCCAGCTCTGGGTTCTGTTTGGTTTCTATGTATACCCTGATGGCCAAGAGGAGAGAGAGAGTGAAAAATTAGAGAGAAATGTTGAGGAAACTTGGTTGTATTCAGTTCTGCACTCGTAGATTTTACTTCTCTCTGCTGGACACAATTAAAACTGTGAAGAGCACTAACACATGAAAATTATTTTTAAGAAAGATAGAAAAGACTATGATAGATCAGGACCAAGGCCTGCCTCTTGTTTTACTGAATGGTGTGTTTGATTGGTATTTGAAGTACCTTTTGAAGGGGGAACGGTCATGGTGTATGCAGGTGTGTAAGCTATGAACCTTTATATAAACCAGTGATTCTATTGTAGTTAAGATTTGATCTCAGGAGTTAGCCTTTGGGATGTGAGAATAATTCTTGTTGTTATTCTAAGACAGCTTTTCCTGGCAATAAGGTGTTCTGGTTTTTATCATCTTGATTTTTTTGCTGTCACAGTCCTGCGCTCTGTGCCTGAATCTTCATTGCTCTGTTGTTTCCAGTTTTTGCTGATGTAAAATAGAGGATGAAAAGAGCAATCGGAACAATTGCAACAGAGTAGGTTCTCAACCTTTAACATCTGTGTGTGTTTGCTGGCATACTATGAGTCTTAAATAATGTGTTTATAAAGTGGCCTGATGTGTAATGCTTGGATGAATGCAAGTCTAGTTCAGAAGTGCACAGTCTTGCAATTTATGTAGTAAATACGGCTATCGTGCTTAGTAAATTCGAAGTAAATCACTATGTTCTCAGGATGACAGGATTTTAATGTGTAGCTGTGCAATTCTACTAATTAAAAAGTTAGGAGAAAGAAAGGTCACAATAATTCATCCTCTATCTCTTAGAAAACCTTTTGGCTATGAAAAAAGAAACAATCAAAACTCTTGATGCAAAAGATTTGACCTTTTATTTTTTTTTTTTCTCCGTATATTTGGTCATAAAATCCATGTAATTACTTCTAGAGGCTTTTGGTGATCACAATGATACTGTTTCAAAGCAATTAATTTGGAGCTTTGGTCTCATAAATAGTAAATGGCAGTTACTGTAACATTCGCTAAACAGACAGTGTTTGGGCCACTGGATGTTTTCAGGGTGTTCAGCTGCGATTAAAAAAAAAAAAAAAAAAAAAATGAAGTCTTTGATGTGGTGTGTAAGAGGGTAAGTGTGCTTGCATCGTGTGTAAATAAAGAGATAGTGAAAATAGTTTTTGCCTCTGAAACATGCAGATGGGGTATATTCCCTTTCTTTAAAGAAAGCTGTAGGGGTAAAAATGCAAAGGGAACTGGCAAGAACGAGCCTCAAAAACTCATCTCAGAAATTTGAAGTTATCAATAACATCAGCTTTATGAAAAGAATCAGTAACCCAGAGGTATCTGTTTGAAAGCATAACAAATGACTATTATCTCACAACCCGCCCCCCCCAATATTAACATGTAACAGATGAAACCAATTTTTTTAAAAAAATATTGGGTTGCAAATTTTTACTGACGGTGGAAGTTTGCTATTAGTGCAGTTTACCTAGGAGTTCTATGGCAATATCCTTGCATGGAAACATCACTTGTATCAAATGTGTTTGTTTTTCCTAAGAATCTAATTTTCATCCAGGAGCAGAGTGCAGAGTTCTGCATAATATTATGTAGCATGTGTTACACATGAAGTCATAGTGAAACGCCTGTTGCAACCACCTTGTGCTTTTAAGCTCTGAGAGGCTGAAGCAGAGCTCAGTTGCATGCTGTAACAAGAAGTAAAATAAGTAAAGAAAGATAACTTTTTAAGACAAAGTAATATGCTCCCTGCCCTCTGGGACTGAAAAATGCAACGGTGTCCTGCATCTTCTCAGCAGCCTCAGGAGGAGAATCAGGGAGCACTGGCTAAGCTGTGCTCTTTCTGCCCTTTGCACTGGACGACCTGCAAGACCTGCTCTAACTCCATTCCCCCGAGGGCCTGTGACGTCCACCAGTGGTGGGGACAGTCCACACACTGAAATGTAACATTGTGCTTGAGCAGGAGACTGGTCATTGAAGGGTTGCCTGCTTTGATATACTTGGGACCAGCCATGTGGGATGACTGCATGTTGTTTACTACTTTAGACAGGAGCTTGGCAGCAGCTGTACAGAAATTGTATTGAGGAGGTGAAGGCTGGGAATGATGAAAGAAAGATCCACCCACTCATTTAGGGATGAGGCTGCTGTGAGGTATAGTCCTGTTTGTTGCTAGCACAATTGCTACATTTTCATACTCTATTGTTTTTCTTTATAATCAAGTTTTGGGTTTGGACATTCGTGTCTCAGTATTACATGCCTTTTGCTTGTCTTTGTGCCTTGACTCTAGCTTGGGAACTTAGTGAGTGAGGTTAGGTTTGCAGAAGGACCTGCTATGATGATAAATAAGGTGCAACCAAAGCCATGGGCCCCAGATAATGGATGTTCCATTTCTCAGGATGCACCAGTTTGAGGAGTTTAATTTCTAAGTAGTTAAGGATCTGTCTTGTGAAAAATGACTTCCCATTTCCAGCCTATAATGAAAGTAAAATAGTGGAAAGACAGATGAGTTAGTGCTCCTAGTAATCTGTTATGTAGCTGGGTGAGAAATAAAATAATTTGTCTCTCCCTCTTGACTGACTTTTTTACATAAAAATAACTGTGTAATTGTCTTAAACCTTGAATATAGAATGCAGTCTGGAGGAGAGAGGTTCTTATGTTTCAGCTGGCTCACAGCTGTTCGTTTAGGGAGAACAAGGTTGTGTGTGTGAAGGGAATTCACTGGGAATGTGTTTCTCAGAGCCGTGACACTGTTCCTGTTTGTCAGATGCACTGATTATCTGGAATACATTTTATTGCTAAGTATTGCATGAGATTCTGGCAATATAGCTGCATTTGAGCCCCAAAAGAGTCCTTAGCTGTCTGAGACTTGGGTGGACAGTGTGAGATGGCGCACACTGTGGAAAGTGAGAGGAGCTGGATGGAGCCATGGAGTTCAGATGTGACCTCAGATATAACAGTGTTGGGGGCTGATGTACACAGGAATCAATGCTACAGAATAATCTGAGCCCTAATGGTGTTTGCTGTAAGGTTTGGTTCATATTTAGACTTTCTGAAACTCTAGTTGATTTTCAGTTCAGCAAAGAAGAAAAATGTTTCAGTTACAATTGACTGAAAAAGTTACAATCTGGAAGATATTTTAAAAAAATCATTATTAAAATTCTTACTGACCTTTAAAAATTGATGAAAACCTGCAAAGGAATTTTGTGGGATCAAGACTACTTTTGCTGACTTTACTGGAACTGGATATATTTTTTTCTTTCCTTAAATGAAAGTTTTAAGTGCTAATTCTGTATGTTCTCTGTAAAAATCCAGAACCTGATTTACCACTGCATTATATAGGCTTGATTTTTAGACTAGGTATGGTAATGGCCTTCCTGTTAATGAGGGAGATTGATATCTTTTCTGATGGTACTGGAACCTGGTGGAGCTTGGATCAGAATGGAGAAAAGACATCAGGAAGCATCAAGAAGCCAGTATTTTGGCACATGGCTTGAATGTTAACTTCTGGGATGATATCTTTGAAAATTGTTTTCTTTTAAAAAAAGGACAAGTTCTGTTTTTAAAAGTGTATATATATATTTTTCCAGTATGTGGCATGTGGAATTTGAAGACTATCAAGTCTCTAAGCTTAATTCATGGGCTAGCAATGCTGTGTCTTTCAACTCAAGCTTTCAAAACAACCAGGAGTTTATGTTGAGGCAGAACTTTACTCTTCTGAGAGCAGAAACTGTTTTAATTGTAATGGTGATAGTAACCTTTTTAACAGTTTTCAGTTGTTAAATATGGAGAAATGCAGAGCTCTCAGCATAGTGGAAATTTCTGTAATTAAAGCTCCCTGGTTGAGAAATGAATGACCAGAGGCTGTTTATCTCTGTCCCTTCTATGCAATCCCAACGGTGTGGAAAGTGCAGTCTCTTCCCAGAAGTTAGCAAACAATTCAAAACAATAAAGGCACAATGCAGTTCATCGAACATGCTGAATGAACAACGATGGAGGAAGCTCAAGTTTATATAAATTGACAGGGGAGGAGGTGAGTCAGGAACCAACACACCCTCAAGAAACCTGTGGGTGTGAAGGGGATTTCTGTGCTTTCCTCTGCTACAGGAACAAGTTGATGGCTAAGAGTAGGTGTTGCCCTGCAGTGTATGTGGGAAACTTGCTGGGCTTCTTGCAGGGCTGGATGGTCAGGAAATGTTGGGTCTTTTCTGTCTATGGAATGCAGCAAGGTCCTGAAGTCACAGCTGATATCACATCCTAGCTCTGATCAATGAGGTGACCCAAACCTGTGGTAGACAGCATCAGGGAACAAGTTTGCTTTTAGGAGGACCCAAGGATGGTTTAGGTAGCAGCTTACTGACATTGTGGTATTGCGTTGGGGAGGGCTGCTATGTTTGTTTACTGCTGCATTTTTTCTGTACAATTTTTTTTCCTCTTCTAGGTCTTCATGTGTGCGTCTGTCTTGTTAAGACTTGACTGTGGCTTAACTGTGTGAGACTAATGAGGGAGAAGCTGTCCCCTGAGCATGACACAGCAGAGCAGAATTTCATTCTATATTTTACCTCCTGCATGGATTAAGCTCTAGTAATACTTCACCAAATGAGCTTGGTCAAAGCATAGATGTATGTGTAGAGGCAATCCTGTACTTGGGGTCTTTGCCTCCAGTCTGCTTCCCTGATGTAGGGAGGCATGAGCACCTTGGCAGCTTGTGTACAACCTGTCTATTTTGCCAGACCTCTCCTACTTGACTGTTGCCTCTGTGTTCCTCCATGCATGTGCAAGATATGGAGTAAATGACTGGTTGAATGGGAAGGAATACAAAGGTACAAATTATTTGGACCATGAGTATATTAAGGAAAAGCTAACGACAGATAATTTGCATGGGAATGTCAATAAATATTGTCTACATGCTTTTTACTGGCCAACCTGAAATGTATTCATAATGGAAAGAAACTGGATATTTCAGTCAGCGCAGTGCCTCTCATCAGTCTTGAACTCTATTTAAAAGCATCATTATTTTAACGTGTTTTTAAAGCGCCTATTCCTAACATGATCCAGGAGGCTGTGCAAAAACAACTTGGAATAATTTTGAAACCCGTACAAGGCCAAGTGAGAGAAAAGGAGCCAACACCTTCGGGCAAAGAAAACCAGAAAATCTAAGGAGAAGAGCCAGGAAGAAGGGAGAGAAGACATGTTCATGGAAAAACCTACCTCTAAAGCAACATGCTATCCAGAAATGGCTTTATTTTCCCTTGAGAGATCTCCATGTAAAACCAATGCAATGCTTTATATATTTATTCAGTTTTCTCATTGAAAGATTACTCCAGCTGTTGACATAACACCTTGTTCCAACAAACTATTGTCTCTGGAGCTCTCTCAAATAATGAGTTTGGTTATTTTATTAATGGAACATGGGATTAGGGAGTTTGGATTAAGTATGACATAGAGCAACAGCAATGTTCAGCCTAGATCCCTGGCTTGGTTTTGTGTGACGCGTTAATCTATGAATCAAGAAGAACAGATATTTATATTCCACATTCTTGATACAACAAGTATCCACTTGTTGTCTGAGTGATGGTGGCACTTATTAAGTGTGAAACTTTGCCATGTAGGCTCCTAAAGTGATCAATACCCAAAGCAGTCTCTTTGCTACACCATCACTACTTGAAACTATCTGAAAATGCAGTAAATAGTGTGTAGGACTGTCTTTTCCAAGGTAAATATTTTAATTATGAAAGAAAATGAACCTGAAGGCTCCAGCATACTGAGGCTGACCTTCCTGGCTAGTTCTGTTGTACTGTGGAACAGTAAGCATTTGGAAATATGCTCCAGTGGATGGGATGGGCAGGGGAGACTGTATTTCTTTTTATTCCTTTCTAGCTTGGTGCCAATACACACAAGAATAGATGGTCTGGATTTTCCTGTTGTTCCCTCGGTCAGGCCAAACTGAATGTTGTTGGGGTTCAGCTGAAAGGTCTGGGACCCTGAAATTTCATGACCTTCATTTTCACTCAAGGTCAGACCTGAGGATCACAGTTATTATTTCATTCTAGATCTTTATTGCTACTTCAAGTCTACATCTTCTCTTGGGTATCCATCACATACACCAGTCACTAGTTACTCATCCAGAGGCAAGAGTTGGCTTAGGCCAGAAGGTTCATTTTTGGATATCCTTAGAATTATGCATGAAAATCAGATTAAAATGTTCTCAGACAGTAGAGTAGCCAAAGGTAGACCTGACTGCTTGAACCTGTCTCTCTTATTCTTCTAACAGCGTCTTCCAGTCTATAGGGAAACATGACCATTTGAGGCAACTTCTAAAGACAAATTAAAGTAAAGCATAGCTGAAGAAAGTATCTTTTAAGAAACTAGTAACTCTAAAGTTTGTGACAATCCTGTTCTGAGCAAACTGGCATCTAAAAGACTGACAGCAGCAAAGATAAATACAGTAGTAGTGCAGCATGGGAGTTGGGATGAATAGAGGCCTATTCCACAGAGATGCTCTGTGACATCCTGAACCACATCAGTGAGAGAGTCCCAAGATTTGCCCTATTGGATTCAAAAAGACTGATGGAGCCAGAGGCGAGTTCCAAGGCACAGGCTTCTCCTTCCTTGAAGTCTGTTCCCACTGGGCTTGAGTCCTCCCTGAATATTTTCAAATCTGGCAATACAGGATCAGAAGCTCATTATGAGGTTGGTCTGTTCATCTTTTTGTATTTCTGCACTGTTTATATTTGTTGCGCCTCATCAGGATTTAACTTCTGTTTGAAAGTAGGAATGTTGAACTCTGCTCTACTTTTTCTCCTTTAGTAACATCTGGAGCAACCCATACTTGTAAAATAGATGTAAAGGAAAGAATACTCCTTAGGTCAGCCAAGGCTTAGAAGGGGAAGAGCGTAATTTGTTACAATGATAGCACTTTGTTATGCTTTTAAAATTAAAATATATTCTTAATGGTCCACCATTTTGTAGGTAGAATCCACTACAAGGGTAAGAATGTAGTTCCCTGCCTTCCACTGACTTGCACCTGTTTAGTAAGTTTAACTTGTAATTTGGGGATGATGGAAATTATGTTGCTTCAGACATAGCTCTTATTTGTACATCTAGTAGAGGCTTCTATTCTGTTAAGTCTCATAGATGCCTGTTCTGCTCCTCTAGGTGAGGATATGTAACTGCAATATGAACAATTATTGAAGATTTAGAGGGGAAGGAATATCAGACAACTGCAGAATCCTGTATTTCTTTTTGTTTTTCTCTGCCGATTTAAGAATAAATCCAGGACTGTTACAAATAGAGGTCACATCTGGTCCCCTCACCTTTTTTCATTCTCTGACCATCTCAACACACTAAACCAAACCATATATTTGAGAACTGAACTCTCAAAGAAATGTTATGATACAGCTTTGTGTGATATTATACTGAACCAAGGAAAACATTTATGGAAGAGTTTACCAAGCAATATGTGTATATATGTGCATAGCCATGCCTGTGTGTGTACTGTCTCTGCAGTGCAAAAACCTTTTGTGATGGTTTAAGACAATGTTGAGTTACCAAAGGGACTGTATAACAATAGTTTTCTGAATAGCTATGCTTTGCCTGGACAAAATTTAGAAATAACTTTTAGCTGCTGAGGCAAGAAATAAACAAAATGCAGCAAAATTACTCTGATGGGGATTATTTGGCTTCTGCATATGTCTGGGTGATGTGACTGAGCTGGGTTACTTTAGGAGCTTCACATTAAGAATGTGGCATTCCCCTGCAAATCTTTTTTAGAGTGCTGGATTTGGAGACTGCTAGGTACTGCAATCAGATAATGTTTGTAGAAGCAAGGGAATAGAAAAAACAGTCACGTTACAGCTGCCCTGTGTCTCAAAGCTTGTTTGGAAACACTTTTAATTGCTTTATCTATCATGCCATTCATTTGGATTAAGAATAGCTAGTGCTCTGTGTTGCCCAGAAGCGATAATCTCAGCAAGACCATGTTCTTTTCACAGCTTCATTAACCTCTACAATAAACAGTCAAGGCTTTATGGTATAAATGTTCATGGAATAAATGTTCTGCAGCCTTTTGGGTGGGCCATCTGTCTTCTCAGGTAGCCATGGGTGAATGCTAGATAGTTATTTCCTAAAGAGCCCAGTAAAAAAATCAATTTTTTGGGGGCCTGCAGATATTGCAATTTGACCCTAGCTCTTCTGCAGATCCATTCCCAGAACCTAGTTGTGGGCTCCTTCAACAGAGTTTGATGCAATTGAAAAGACACAGAAAATTGTGAGTGCGTGCTTGGGATGTCTGCATAGTTTAGGGTGGAAATGAAAAGACAGGTTGCAGTTATTTCCCTAGAAAATAATCAGTGCATTTTGACATGCTGCATCTTGCTGAGTTTGGCAGCAGACTGCAGTATGCCCTAGCTGGAGGGAGGAGCTGGGTGGAGAGACCTCATGGAAAGATCTCCTGGATACGCTTTCCTTCTCATCTAAGTGCTTTGAGATAGGACAAATAGCTCAGCTATGCAGAGACTTGGGCTGTGACCCACAAACAGGGAACTGGCTGTAGGAACCACATGCTCAGATGGTCCTCAGATTGCACTTAAGACAACAAGTTCCAGAAAGGGAAAAAACCCAACAACCCAAAACCCAAACACAAGAAATATGACACAGTAACTGTAAATGTATTAGTAGTGATTGGAAAAAAAAATCCTTGGCAAAATCCTGAAACAGTACGGAATGACATTGAGAGAGAATGTGTAGCGCCAGGCCCTACGTTATCTGGGCTTTACAAGAACAGGGGGAAGAGTCGGTTTATGATGTTAGGTTAAAAGTGGAGTTGATGGCAGTGAGTTATGGTATCCCACATTGGGTTTTGGGTGCGAAGTAGTTCCTTGAGTTTTTAGGATTACTGCTATGTAAATAATCCCGCAGTAGTCCTGTAAGCTCCCCTGTCACTAGCTTCGCTAAGGCTCTACAGGAGAAGAATCCATGATGTGCTGACATGTAAAATATGCAATATCCATCTGGAGTGAGATTGATTCAGGCTATAATAAGGTTACATGCATGCTAATAGAGATGTATTAGCTTGTTAATATAGCAATGCTGCTTCTGTCACAAATTGTTTTAAATTCGGCTTGTGGCAAGCAACAAAAAACGGAATAAAAATTTATTCATGCTCTGGGCTGATGGTACAGATTTCACCATTGGTCTTTGAATCATTTAATAGTGATTTTCAATTACATTTTCAGGGAGAAATGTCAAGACAAATTCCAGTTTCTATTTGGGCAAAGTTCTTTTATGAATCTAACCCCTCTGTCTCTTGTGTTCATCCAGGTACTCACAGGAGTTTCCATCAACCAATCTTAACTCAGCTGCCTAACAGGCTTGTGGTCTACCAGAAAGGAACAGGCAACAAGCAGGTGAGTTTTGGGGCAGCATGGAGTTTTATTGGTACTATTTACGCTTTTTGAATTTCTCCTTCATTCCTTTCCAGAAATGCTTTAGGGGTTGATCTGAGCCTTGAGAGGAACAAGTCCATGGAATAGCAGTGAGATGGTTTTTTTATACAAGCTACTGGAAAATAGGCAGTACCTCTTTGTTTAGCTGATGAAAGCAGAGATGTCATCTTCTAAATTCTCTGGGCCTTTAGCCAAATTAATCCCAAAGATAACGGGTACCGCAGGTAATTTAATGAACAAAGAGCCTCTCCTCACAGCTATGTGCAATTGATGAGGGTTACCTAATCCTGCAGCTGCACACAATTGCTGATGGTTTCATGATCCTATCTCCATCCATCTCGATGTGGTCCACTTGCCTCTTTTACACTGCAAAATATCTTGCTTGCTGTGTGTTATAAACTAACTTGTGGCTGTACTCTGTCTTACAGGCCACTTATCTCTCTTTGCTCTAGATCTAATCAGATTTCTCTTGATTTGATTACCCTCTGGTTATACATTTTTCTAATGTACTGAGGAAATGCTCTTGAGCAAACAAGAGCGGCTGGTAACTTAGGTGAGTCTAATTAGTATTTTTGAGCATCTTTGTGAGAGAATCTGCAGTCATCCTTCCTCGCTGTTCTCACTATTGAAATATGCTTTTATAGCCAGTGAGTTCATGCATTCAGAGATGTTGTCTTGATGTAAGCTTGTATCTATTAATATGTCTCTGTGAACTACTTCACGTCAGTTTTCAGCAGCAAACGAGGGTGGTGCCATTCCTTCATTTGCTTTCCTTGTGGAATTTTCTGATGATGAAACAAAATATATATCAGTTAAGATTTATATCTAGCGTGTAAATATCTTTTTTTTTAATCATCTCATGTTTTCCCTAGATATTTCATGCTCTCAAGTCATTTAATTCTCCTTATGTCTTGTCTAATTTAATGAAGATTTTACTGATTTGTTTGTTAGTTATGGGTTCTCCTTTGCACATCTCATTAAACTCTGCATCACCTTAAGTGAATCTGTGGAAACCAAGAAATGTTAGTGATTTGCCCGAGGTCACTAGCATCTGTGTTTAGATCCTAGGAACTCATACTTGGAGTCCTCTGCTCTAATTATGGGAAATAACGTCATAGCACCTGTACTGTAACTTACATCTGTGTATCTTGAAATTCTTCATGAGTATGTGTCAAATACTCACAACTTCTACATGGGAAGGTAAAAGTCCATATAAGTCCATATAACTATACAACAGTTGTTATGAGCATAACTCTCCTTGTTGAACTGGAGTAGGAATATGCTAGCTTGAAAGAGCCTGATTCGTACATGACTTCATGTAAGAAATAATTTTCATATTGAGAAGAGAGTATTTTTGTTTGATTTCTAAGTGCTGTTGTGTTTAGTCAACAATTTTTTATATTTCTGTATGAGGGAGATAGCTAATTTGACTTATTATTAGTTAGATATATACAGATCTTAATCAGAAGGCTTCAAGGATTTGTATTATGAATTTCACATGAAAGCACAGTTCTGGCTGTATCTGACACCCATTAGCCAAATTAGAAAATAATATTTCTGGTTTTGATGACACTTATGAAGGAGGAAATCAAGCTTCTTAGTGTCCTTCATACAATGAAACTGGCTTTTATTTTTCAGCGAAAATCTGTAAAGTTTTTTCAGATTTTGAGGGCTAAGGATTCTGGTTTTTTTCATCACTTCATCCAAGGTACTCTTTTCCTGTGACAAAACTGTTAGTTTTCTCTGTTTCTTGACCTTTTCTGTGGTGAATGTGTGGGCGTAAGGAATCATGCTAACTATGAGAAATCATTTTTCTCCATAACCTTTTTTAAATATACACTCATATGTTTCTGGCTATATAGAACTCCATTAGCTTGTGCTTAAACTCATGGATGAATTATTGGCTCAGAGAATTCAATGCTGAAACACATATATGGTTTACTCATTTGGCCAATTACAGGACTTAAAATCTGACTGAACACTGGAAGTATAACTTAGTGAGACGTTCTCATCTACAGGGTATTTTGTTCTAAGAAAAAAAATTAAAAACTGTCTTAAAACTAAAAATCTTTGCTAAGTTAAATAGCAATCTCTCAAAAATACCAAAATACAAAAAGATGGAGAGAGGAAGTTTGTAATAACTCAGCAACATCTTTGCCCATGCAAGACAAATAGATACCTCTCTACAGATCTTATTGTGTAATTTTTTCTGCTTTTTATTTTATTTCCTCTTTTTATAATTCTTTCTGGCTTCTTGAATGGGAAGGATGAACTGCATCTGTTAGTTGTGAAACAAAGCACAGAGAAATGTAGTTTTTACACTTAGTAGCATTTATGCTTTAGGCCTTTATGAAAAGAATATATTTGAGTTATTGCTTGGCCAGATTAAATGTTGAATTATAGACTTAGTTTTGTAGGCACAGCCTAAGCAAATTGCTGTTGTCCTCAACTGTTTTTTTTTCTCTACCTTTTACAACATCTGCTGTTATAAATCTGACAGCTTTGGGTCATTGCCTACCTGGGCTAGGTTTTTGATAGCAAAACATCAAACCTTCTCTCAACTGGGTAGCTTGAGGAACTGCTGGCTTCAAATTCTCTCCTGTCTTTCATTGTATTCTCCTGGAAAAATGATAGAATAAACATTTCATAAGGCCCTGTTTTGTCAGCCCCTGTGCAAAAGGAGGAATAGTTCAGTCAGAAGAACAAGAGAATAGTGGAAACCTAACTTTGTAATATTAAGAACTCAAGGCATTCTATAGCCAGCTAGAGCTGGCTGGTGGTGCTTGGCTCTATGCGCTTAGCAAGGAGCACATTAGTATAACTGATAAACCCAGAGAGATCTTCTCTTGCTTGGCAAGTCCCTGTAGAGATTTGTGGAAGTCAGTGCCATAGTTCACGTTTCCTCAGCCACGAAAGTAATGGTTCTGCACAGGACTTGTATGACCCTTCCTGCAATGGAGTGTGAAGGTGGGGAAGAAACAATGCTCTCTTTGCTAACACCACCTGCCTATTGATGACAAATTAAATGCTCCAGCTCTGTGATGCTGAGCGTTCACTCTACTTGAGGGACACTATGGTTTGCTACTCATAGCTATCTGTATTCATTAGCCATGCTGTAGGGCAGAATGAACAGGGTAAATTGTACTCAGGCTTTTCGAAGAACCAGAAGTGAAATCTTAATTTATCTAGAAAACACAATGTAATATTTCCATTTCTTCTTGTCTTCCTGAACTACTGTTCAATATGGGCCTGTCATACTGGGTTAATGCTAAGAAAAGGTGCGAGCTTGCTGCTGCTGCACTGAAGGCTAATGCAACGGGAGAGGGGGGAGTGAGCAAGGACAGCCACCCTGTAATCCAATATAACAGAACATTGTCTTTCCTGGATAATGTGAGAGTGTCTTGAATTTATTTATTTTTTTTTAAGTAAATCCTTTGCTGATTGAGAAGCTGAGGCAAATATCTGAAGACCTCTGTTTGCCCCCAGTGTAGATATAAGCTGATGAACTGCGGTCTTCTGTTTTTTTTCACCTACACAGAGTCTGCTAATGAACCTTCACTGTGTCTTTGAAGAATCCTAGAGTGGTGAGAGGAGCAGCTGTAATGTCTGAGCAATCTGGTTTATGATGCTGTCCAGTGTGTTTTCCCTTTTTTTTTTTTTTAACCTCTGTCCACAGTATGTTTTCTTTTTTTATTCTCTCCTTTTTTTTTAAGAGGATGCTGTGGGGAATGTTGAGTTGCTCCCTCGTGACAGAACAATTTGACCATGAACTCAACTGATTTCACCTTTTTTATTTCACAGGGGAGTAGGTCCACATTACAGGTCCTTGGACCCTGCAGGCAGGACATGTCCAATCACGTCATTGTTGGAAGCAGCTCAGGAACTGGTGAAAGCACAAAACTTACTTAAAGCTGCAAAGAGGGGGAACCTTGTCAAGTTAAGAATTAATTTCTTCCTGAGCTGGATCTAACAACCATCAGCTGACAAAAACATTGATAGAAGGAGCTGAGCATGGATTTCTGAGGTAGCAGAAGTAAATGATAATGTGACTACAAAGTAACGTGCGGAGGCTCACAACTGTCCTGCCAAATAGTGGTACAAATTTTATGGTCTTGTTATCTCTTTTCAGAAGGCCTTTCTTTCTGCAACAATCTTTGCCTGCTGGCTCAAACTGTAGTGGTATTCTGGAATGTAAATACCTAATTTTGCATGCAAATCAGGTACTCAAATTTAGTATCTTTGTTGTCCAGATTATATGAATCGTAAGGGTAAGAAAAGGAGAGTTCACTCTGTGAAGCTGTCTTTCTGGCACAATGCATACAGAACTGTCGCCTTTTGTAAATGCCACATTAAAAATCAGGGATTGAGGTATCACTCAGTAGTATTCTTACTAAATAAAGAGAGGTCCTCTTAAAAGCAAAAATGGAGACTTTCACAGTAGATGTCTCCAGGGCAACATGTTTTCCAGGTCTGCACTGTCACCCGTTGGAACAGTGACAGGACTGTTGGAACAGTGACAGGAGATAAGTTATCTCCTCTGCTTCCCATTAATCAGAAGCTCCTAAGGCAAGTTGGTGAGATGAGAAGTCCTCACTTTAGAAGATGGCTTCTGTAGAAGTTATGGTGGGCTGCTATACTGCTGGATAACAAAAGTAAAAAAAACACCGTAAGGACCAAGTGATTATTTCAATGTGTTTTAAAATGCGTTTACCCTTAGGTAACAATAGTTTAGCAAAAAGAATCATTGACAGACTTAACTGGGATCTGGACCTTCAGCTTCATATTTATAGAAGAATTTTAGTGGGAATGAATGGGAAATTTTGTCACAAATGAAGACTTGCATATGGCAATAAACAGTGGCTTCTTTCCCAGAATATTAATCTTCTTTATCTACTTTTTAAAAACAGAGTGAAATTCTTCGACTTCAAGAAAAAATAAGATTTTATCATCCAGTGTAGTACCTCCTCTTTAATGAGATTCAATTAATTACACTCTTACCTGAGTAGTTGTCTTCTCCAGGCAAAGACCAAATAGTACAGTAGAGCTTTGTACTTTGTCTTTAAGGCACTTCATAGATGATTGCAGGTGCTTTTACTGAGGCATAGTAATGCTATTCCCACTGGAATATATGTCAAAGTGAAGCCCTGACAGCTTAGAAACGTGATGAGGAGAACATCTCCTGTTGATGCTGTCTGGGCATGGCCAGTTCTGTGGCAGTAAAATGCAATCATGTAACTGAAAATGTGGACAGAATGATGCTATCATCTATGCATGACAGCTCATTCAACTATCTTCTGCAGACCTCCATCCTGCCAAATTAAAATATGGGCCTCTAACAGCTCTTGAATGTCTAGACATCAGATCAAGGGTGTTGTCGAATTTTTCCTTTCTTACAGTCCCAAATGCCTTTACTGTTGAAACATCATCATCATGTTTTTGATTGTTGCAGATGTGTCTCATCCAGGCAATGTTTAGACTCTGGTAGCTCTTCAATTCTTACATCCACTATTTGTCTAGGTCTTGTACAATGTTTGAGGCAATGGCCTTCTCTATCTACTGTTTTAAATAAAATTCATGTCCAGATGCCGGCTTTTATTTCATTTCAGCAGCAGAATTTTTCCTCTTTGACAGATGCCACGTATCTCAGTTATTGGAACTAAAAATATCACTGTGACTCTACTGCCCATGTATTTTTGCAGTCTTCTCTTTCTACTTCACCAAATCACTTTTATTCACTTTCCAGAGCTTTCACAGACTCTTTCCCACTTATCTTACAGTCTGTATCAAACGGGGTCAAAGTTCCTGCCTCCAATCATCCCATAATGCTGGCCTTCAGCACCTCCTCATTACATTTTAAATCACCAATTTCTGCTCCTTTCTCCCAGGCAATCCCTTACTCTTGGAGAAAATCCACCACCAGCCCACACAGAGCAATGTCGTTATCCTTGTTGAAGTCCATGCATTTTACACCGTTGCCTAATGATAATGACTAGGTGCACGGAGGCTGTGTGCCATGGTGATCTTCTTGATGTCAAAATTCCACTGTAATTTTTCCTCTTTCTGCACGTTACTGTCAACCTTTGCCTTTGAATGGTTACTTCTTTGAGGACAGTGAAGTCTCTGTACATTGTATAATGGTGATGCAAATTTAGCAACAAAAATATATGAAGAACTTGGAAGGATCAATATTCACATTCATAATCTTAACTCAGTATAAATCTGGTCCAAGTGAGACTTCACGTACTGGGTACTTATTTAGTAGCTTTTCACTATCCTGTGGGATAACAAGTTAGCTATTTATGTCTTTTATTCAATTTTTCAGTAGATATGAGAGTACAGTCAGTCCAAAGGACTACTCCACAGTTACCTACTTGCTCACCAGCAGCATCCATGCAAATTGAAAGATGTGGTGATATCTCTTCAAAAGGACAGAAAAAATGGTCTGAATTAGTTAAACCTCTGAATTAGTGGATTATTCAAACCTTCTGGGTGGAAACTTTCTTGCAAAGTTAAAATTACCTTAATTCCCTTTGGAATAGATGTTTAATTTTAAAATATTAACAGAGCTTTTAGGGACATTGCTATTTCCTCTTATTAATTTTTTCTGGCTCCCTGATTTGCCTGGATAGGAAATGTAATACTGGGCTTGGGTCTGAATTCTCTCACTGACCTCTCTGCAGCTGATCCCTGGGATGTGATGCAGATATTTGCTTGACTTCATGCCCAGATGCATCTCTGGGAGTCTTGTGCTCACCCAACCATGCTTGGAGTGAGCTCTTGGGGACTCAGTGGGGGCAGCTGATTGCACAGGCTTCTGGGAAATGGATGTAAGTGGCAGGAGGTTGCTCAGATGGTTTTCAATATACACTGTTGCTGCTGCAGGGAGACTTGGCGCTGTCACTAGACCAGTTTAAAAATGGGCTGGAGAAAAGGGATTGCGGCTAGCACAGCTCATTGTCTGAATTCAGTGATGCAATTCTTTGTCCCTCTAGAGGAAAACAGGCAACTGCATTTAGCAGGAGAGCTGGCAAATTGAGTGATTTCTTTGACCATCTTCTATCACTGTCAGAACTGTCCTTCAAAAGAAAACAACAATTACAGAAGTTTAAGAAGATCACCCTAAGCCCTAGACTTCTAACACTGTCTCTACTGCTGGAATATGTTTCTGCTATGTGCTGCAAATGTTTCAAGCTAGAGCCTCCTCCTTCCCCTCCCCCCATTAATTTTATAGATGGCTAATTAATTATCCTCCCTATGGCAGCTGGCTGTGGTTTTTATTAACTTGCAAATCAAAGTCTGAAAAATGACAAACTAATTCTTTTTAATAAGTTATGTCTTCTGTATTTATTCACATTTTATTACCCAGCAGTCTGTGAAGTTATCTATTTAATTTGGGAAAAAACATTATTGTGGTTTGAGTAATCTTCCATGGAAAAAAAAAAAAGATTATTTTGCAACCACAGTGATGCAATATATTGTACTGTAGTCACGAATATGCTAAACAGATACTTATCTTCACTTAATTTAAGTAAATCAGCATCTCACTCTCCCATTATAACGATCATGATAGTAGTGTTAATGTTAATATAATCTTTGCATCAATTTTCCCCTGATATGGAACATTCTCAGATACTAGATTTCTGCCCTGCAGTTTCCTGCAATCAGTTTTATTTTTTTAATTTTGCGATAAATCCTGGACCTATTTCAGCAACAAGTGTTTTGCAATTGGTTTTGATGGAGCCAACATTTCACTGGTTCTTTCTAGCCCACGAAAAACCAGAATTGTTCCACCAATGTGAAGTTTGTAAAAACAGCTCTTCCACATGAAGAGAACGAAAAAAATACAGAGGAGCTCCTGCCAATGCTTGCTTCATATCAAAACTATTCTGAGGAAGACTCTCAGAAACAAGGATGAAAACTCTGGGGGAAAAGAATAAAGAGCACTGCAAAAATTTGTGTAGCTATTTGTACCCTTTTCACAAAAAGTATCGCTTACCACTTGAGATCCTGCTGTTTCTGTGGCCTATCTCAGGAAATAATGAACTCTGCAATCCTGGCCAAGTTTAGCAAAGTCACTAAGTGTAAATTGCTTTGATTTCACTTTCAGCTGTTTGTCCTGTTGCCTGCTGTCTCCTGTCTGGGTCCATGCCTGAAGGTGGTGACAGATTCCTGCTGGCTGGGGGCCGGTGTGTGTCCTTCCCCTTTGGAGACAGCTCTGTTAAATGTTGCTTTTTAACCTACATTTCTACCCCTATTACCACAAGGAACAATGCCTCTAGTCGTGTGGATCCACCTGCTGTTTCATCCTGCTTTGACTGTGGGAAGTACCCACATGTGTTCATGGAAAATGTTGAGCGCCCATAAAGGGGCGAGGGGATTTCTCACTGGCCTCAAGGGCAGCTTTTTGAGATGAGCTCACTTCCTCTTTGAAACTCTGAAACAAATTGCTCTGTTTGTTGCCCTGTTGAAAGCTTGGCTAGAAGTCACTGGCTTTCCTTCTGAAGCACAATGGTTTATAAACTTTGTATTTCTTTTGTTCTATTGGCATAATTTAGAGATTTCTTTATTATTCATATTTATGTGTCTGTTCTTGGAGGAATGTGGGGAAGACACGATAGAGATTGTACTGAAAGAAAGAGCTGTCAAGCTTAATATGGTGCATTTCTCATTTTTGAAACTGGAAAGAAATATATGTGAAGCAGTTGTTTGGACAGTCTCTGTTCCAGCTTTAGAAATCTTGGCATATTTATAATGTTTGAATATATAAAAGGTACAAGTGCATACGATGACTATAAATCCTGATAAGTACAGCACTAGGCAATTCTACTCCACCTGTGGTCTGCAAGGTGTCTGCAGGTAATCAGTGACAGCAACTGTGCGTATGTACAGTATCTGTTGAGCAAGAGGTTTCCAGCCCCAGGTGCCTGCATTAGGCTGGAGCTAGCTCCTAACCGCAGCTGGGAGCAGACACAGTGTGACATTATTATCGATCACCATCATATTTACAGGTTTAATATAGCTGCTTTGTGTCTACAATGAGAAAAAACACGCTTTTGGATAGCAATAGCTTTCTGTCTGCCTGGGTGATTAGTGTTTCATTTAGCATTCTGTTAACCTCCTGCCAGACTCAGCTGAGTGTAACATCTTTCTCCAGGACTGTTAGGACATTCTTTATTTAATTGGAGGTTGAGGGAAACTTTGTGCAAAGTAGCTCAATGACTAATGTGATCATACTGGGTAAATAAGAACCATGCCTTGGTGAGTGTGTATGAGAAGTGTTTTGTTTTAATTTACATCATGGAATTTCAATGGAGAACCTGAGTTGGCTGGACTCTTTAAGTTGGTTTTTAATTGCTGTGGATACTGATGAACTGGAGAAGTCATAACATTGACATGGAGTGCAGCAGACTCATTCAAGTGTTCGCTGACTAGCTGGAATTGAGGTCAATGTGTTGGCATGCTGGTCTGTGCTGATCCAGTGAAGAGGACTGCGCTGAGCGCAGGACTGTGTCCAACAGCAGTGGACTTGAGCAGCAGGGATTGCTGATGCCCCAGTGCATCCATAGGATGTGCGCTCTCTTTCATTGCTGCTCACACCCAGAAATAAGACTCTACACTCTGTTGCAAAGTTATTCTTAATTCTCTTCTCTTAGTGTCTGGCACCAATAATGAATTTTTAATTCCCTGGGATAATTAGGCATAATTTGAAAAAGCCAAAAATGACTTTGCCTTTATTTATAATTTCTATTTTATGGCAGTAATAAATCTTGCTGCGATTTTAGGTTTGTCCACACACTTCTTTTCCTTTTTAATCACTCAAACCTTTTTTCCCCTCCTTGGAGTGTCACTGATAAATATCTTGCCTTTTTGCATTCTGTTTAACTAACTTTTTTTCACATGCTATCCAAAATCTAGATTCCTGACATCAGTAAATGATATGGAAAACACTTGACTTCTTTCCAAGCTCAGGAAAATGGAGAAATCCCCACTCTACCAGCTTTCTTAAAAGAATGTAGCAAGCACATTTCTTTTTTTCTTTTTCCTCTTTTTTTTTTTTTTTCAGATTTTCCTCACAACCTTGCTGTATTGCAAGTTAGTGAAACTATTCTTTTCAGCCTTGGCACCAAACTAATTTAATTTCCATATTTTCATTATCTTCCTATTAACTACTAGTTCTCTACAACAAAGAAGCTATTTGAAATATATAACACTACAGCCATTCGGTGCTGCAAACTCTCAGGGGCACTTCGATAAATTACATCCTCATAATGAAGTAGAGGGAAAGGGTGGCAACAATAGATTTTTTTTTCACAATAGAATGAAATCGGGATTTGATCTGATGCAACATGACTTGCTCACAGCGCAGACAGACTATCAAATCATCCCTGTGAAATTTAAACCTTGCTATAATCCCCCCCTAGCATCCATTGTTCTGCTGAAACCTTGAAGACTACATATAATAGTTTGTAAATGCGGATTTAGTTGATATACTTTATTTTTTTCAACTTGCTCAATTTAATTATCCTCAACCTAGAGTCTAATTTATGTGTGTTTGATGTCACTATTCATTAGCAGTACAGATACAGCCTGGAAAGTGACTGTAAAAAAAAATAAATGTATCTGGGTTCCCTTCTTAAATACCCTGTACTGGTTATATACGGGAGTTATGTTACAGAATGGGTTTGGAACAACACTGTCAGAAAAATCACTACCTAGAGAAGCATAAGAATGTGAGTTTGTATAAGAAATGTCTGTAAAATTTGTAGTATCAAAAGGACGTAGTTCTAATTCTGTGCCAGGACACATATCTGATTCATTAGCTGTCACTTAGAGAAGAGACAGACATACAGATCCTAAACTAGAGTTATGATTTTTAAGTTCAGTGGCCAAATTGGAAAACTGGCAATAGATTTAATTATGGGTTACTGTGAAATGGATTTGTTTGGGTTTTTCCCTCCTTTAAATGAAAATTCCTTACCAAGTTTTTAAACAAATGTAACATTTTGTATATCTAAACTGAAATATTTGGGTTCTTTTTTGTTTTAAGCACAAGCTATGAAATGAAGGTTACTTCCATCTGAAAAAACATTTTAAAAATATTTTTGGTTTTCACTTGTGTGGGTTTTATAAAAAAAACCCACAAATACTTCTGCAATCAAAACAACTTCCTGACATTGACAGAAACTTGCAGGTTAGTTTTGATTTGCTAAAATACACAATTGTAAGAAAGTTATACATGTTGGTTTGGCTGACACTGCCTGGCTCTAATGAAGCAACACGTCCAGCCTGGGTCCTAGCTCAGGGGTTCCTACGTTTGTCAGAGACTAAACCAAGGTGTTTGCTCTGCTGGTTCCTCCATCTGTGATCTCTGTGAACTCAGGTGAAACTTGGTATTATGCCAAAGCATAAAGGAAGAAAGTTTTCCAGTCCAAGCCCATCCTGCTGGCAGGGGCACACCTGCTCAGGAAAATCCTTCCAACACGGCTGCCTCCTTCTATCCTCCTTGCCCCTGGGTAAGAGGGATTAGTAAACCCTTGGAAGCGGGAACATCGAACCCATCGCTGTGATCTCTGCCACTTGTTGCTCTCTCTGGACTGGCACTGCCGAGCTCTGGGGCAAACCAAGTCAGGCCAGCTCAGCTCTGGGAGGTCCAGATACCTGCAAGCACAATCTTTGCTTTGGGCTATACATCTTTGCCTTCTGTATGAATTGCTAAATGATATAACAGTCACTGAGAAATTAATAAATAACTAATTAAAACCAAACACCCTCCCCTTCTCCCCACGAAGCCTAAATTCCCGGCTGGCGTAGAGCAAATGGCACTATGCCTGCTCAGGGGAGGTCTTGCTTGGTCTCAAAATCCTTCCTTGGGTTTAGCTGAAATCTCAGGTTTCAGGAGCATGGCCTGTTGCCCTTGTTTCCAGGGCCATGGGGCTGAGAAGGAATTTTTCAGTGCCTGACACTTGCCAGCTGGCTGGAGCCACTACTGATTTCAGGGGGGGATCCCATGGGCTGGCAAACAGGTGCTGGCGGCTGTGAGAGAGGCACTTGGTCCCAGCGCTGCACCCATCTCTCTGAACAATATGTATGGCTTACATTTGGGGTGGGTGGGGTCTGGACCTATTGAACCATTGCATATCAACACAACATTTTCTCTCAGTTATCTGAATTCAAACCTGCCTATTCTTACTATGAAAAATACAGCCTATATAGCTATTTTAAAGCAATAAGGTGAATTGTTATACATATCAATTAAATCAACCTTTCCAGTGACAAGTGAATATTTGATTTTCTATCCCCAAGGGACAGTTCATACCATATTACACTACAGTGATATTTTCAAATAAATTATCTAGCTGACATCTTGCCAGGAGAGGAAGGTTGTTAACAAAGAAGACAAAACCAACTCTTTCCTATTTATACCTTATCTCCATTATGCATAAAAGCACCTGTCTCTGTGCTCTGTACCCTATTAATGATAATAACTAGGAGTGGAAGAGTTCATTTGCCACTTGCATGTATATACATATAGTCTCTGAAACATGTACAAAGCACTTAAAAAGTCAACGCTAGCTTTGCCCTTCCTTCTTTCTTTCTCTACCCAGAAGCTACTAATTATCTCAGTGATAGTAAGGGAAATATTAGGTCAGATTCTCCAGTGATTTTGCTTCATACAGAGCCTCACGTAGGGTGGCAACTCACAGTGGTTATGCAAGGAGACCACGTGAAGTTTGCTGGCTTGGGACAGGCAATGGCTCTGTGCAGGAGCTGAGATAAATGGTTTGGCTGGGTTTGCTCTTTTTGGTGTTGGGGATAGCCAGGAAAAGGATGATTTGTCCCTCAGCATCTCTTTCCACATTTGCGGAGATGGTGATCCCAGGCATTCCTACTGGGGCTAAGGTTTGGTGAAGAGCCAGAAGAAAGGCTGTGTAAAGAGTATTTGTTGGACCCAGGGGAACACTCGTGAAGCTTCAGAGAGGATTTCAGTGGTTTGCAACATTCTAGAGAATTATTCAGTGTATTAAAGTGGAAATAATAAATTCTTCTTAATTAAGTCAACATTTTGACCAAGCAAGATGCGGGAGGGGAAGATACATGACGGTGGAGCAGCACTTCACAGACTTCAATGAGTTTTACTGCCCAAAAATCCTTTATTGGTTTTCTTATTGTTCTCAAAAGCATAATGGCATCCACTAAGAGACCAGGAACCACACAGTGGGGCTCCTGTAAATAAATAAGCAAAGCAGGAGTCTCAGAAGACAGTTTTGAATGAATTTACACTGAAAATACTCCTCTGTTTCACTTTACGCATGCTTAAGAAAGTACTTGGTGGGACTCCAGTTTAATACAATATGTTAACTCATTCTTCTGTTTACTGTGAGCTTGTTATGTATTATTAACTACTTATTAGTAGTTGGATCAATTAGTTACATGCGACTTGGTTCATTTCAAGTAAGCTTTTTTAACAAATTTTTGTACAACTTTATCCCAGCAAAACCTGACAGAAGAATGGGTTCAATGGGCAGTGTTTTCCCTGCTTCTGCCTCCAAAAGGGTTTTCACAGCTCTCAAGTAGGAGTTGTTGTGGTTTAGTGCCTCAGAGTTGCAAGTAAATGGCAGTTCTCCACATGGAAGAATACGTCTGAAAAAGGCTCAGCCTCCTGCAGATAGTGGAATATCCAGAGGAGAAGCCTTAATTGGGTGCAGGAGGGAGGAAGGAAAGAGAGCCCTTGACAGGTTGAAATATTTTTCTATAGCAGCAGCATTTTAGAGACACTTGTTAATGAAGATGATTGATTGGAAAATGAGTCAAAGCTTTTAAATCTTTAAAAATGATAATTTTTTTTTTCTTGAAAATGGATCCCTCATCTGATCATTAAGACAAGAGAATCTTCCTTTCTACCTCCAAAGAATTAAAAGTTCCACTAGGGTCAATATGAGAAATGCTGTATAATTATGCACACCTGGTGCAGATTGTGTGACAGGCAGAATGAAGAATCTGCTTTGCTTTAGAGAGACAGAACTGCAAGAAAAAAAGGTGTAATACCTTTTGTGCTAAGTGTTTAATAATGTCTTTTGTCAAACAAATTAACACTAGACACCTTCCCCAAAATCCAAGCAAAGCCAACAAAGAGCTAGAATATTACATAACATGACCAACATTTTTAGACAAGATGTTTTGTTCCTTCTTATGAAAAATAAATAAAAGGAATATTACAAATGGTTTTATTGTTTGTTCTCTTCTAGCAGAAGAGGTAGCCATCAGTATTGACAGGGCAGGTAGAAATATTATTAGCAATATTAATATCCATTTGCCACTTCTGTCTTACTTCCGAATGCATGAAGTATATGCTGGGAAGATACATGGCAGTGATGTAACATTAACAGGAGTTCAAATATAAAAAATTCCCAAAGTGGTAGCTTTTCTACCAGCTAATTTAGATTTGCTACTTATTTATATTTAACAAATAAAAAATATCTTTTGCTGCCTACCTATATAGCTGGCACTCATAAATAAAATATTGACACAGTAGAATTTGAACACAAAGAAAGGAAGCAAATATATTTTAAAAATGTTTAAGTTACATGAGGCAGAACAAACGTAGTCGATAGGCTGTATTTCTTTCCTTGTATTCAGTCTTACAGCCTGTTTGTTGCTGCATGCATGGTTTCTCCGCCTTCAAATTGTTTGAGCTTTAATGGTCATAAAGAGTAAGAAAAATTAAACCTCAGTGAAGCAGAAAGCAGGGTTTTAAGCCCCTCAGTTTTTAAATTTTTTTTCCAAATGGGTCTGCTTCAAGCAAATTATCAGTCAGAAGCTCTGGCCTCAGATAAATAGTTGATTTTATCATAACTTTAAATCAATGAATGTCCTCCATGTGCTTGATGTTAGCTGTGTATAAAACACCTCGCTGAGTTGAGGCCTCTTCTGGCAGAAAGCCTGAAGCCTCCACACATCCAAGAGCAAGACTATTCCGCTTGGGAAAGGCACGGGCTTCATTTGTAACAGAGAAGCCTGTGCTAAATATACCTTCCTGCTGATCCAGGGTGAAAATGAACCAATGCCTTGTTCAAAAGTATGTGTAACTGGCCTTTTTTGGCTGTTTTGCAAGGTGTGTAGGGTGTTAAAAGCCTAGCAGAATTCTCCTTTCAGATTTGCACGTCAGTTCTGGTGACTTGGAAACCACGACTGTGCTTACAGTTTGTGCAGCACTTTTTCAGGGTCACATGCTATGTTTTTTTTGCCTTTAAAGAATGACAGAAGGGACTGAAATGCTTTTTCTTCTCTTTTGGTCTGGTTTTGTCCTCTAAGTACACACGATATAATTTTGGGCTGGATGCCTTAGATGATCCTCAAGTCTCTTCACAAGATCTGCATGCAGAGATTAGAAGCGTATTTCGCTCCCAGCTCCTGGTCTCTTGTTTGCAATCCTTTGTCATGGTTCAGTAATGCTAGCAGCTAACAATAATAATATCAGGTGTCATTACCCATGGCTTTTTTAATCATCATTATGATTCTTATTCTAAATAGCTCTTAAAGCACATTTTTTATCTTTCATCAACAATAAAGTGCAGCCTCATAAATATTTAACTTGTCTGATCAAATTATCCATGCTGAAACAGATAACTGGGCACTTTAATAAGCTTAAACTAGAATCTTGGCTATTATTATCTCCCTGGAGAAGAGAGAGAAAGTGATAAAGATTTCCCTGGCCTAGGTGGCCCTTGCAGCATTCAGCTCAGCAGCAGGAGATTCTTATCAAATCTGCACAATGTGTCAGAAACGAACACAAAATTGATCATAATTAATTGCAATCATTGTCTTTCTTCATGGCTTTCCATCCAATGAATGCAGGAGAGAACAGGAAATCTGCATGACTCCTCCGTTAAACAGCCAGAGAACCAAAGCAGGGGGAGGTGGTGGTGTCTGTGCCAATGAAGGTGTCCTGTCCTGCTGCAGATGAGGCAGACCTCTGATGCATTAGAGGTAGATCACCAAACCAGTCTCTTCTCTGTAAAGTCCCTTTCCTACACTTGGACACATCTGCTCCAAGTATGTACAGAGGTTTGTTTTTTTTTGAGCCAGAGAAGGCCATTATTTTCTTCTCTTGAAGCACATTGAAACATGCCAGCCAGGGGATGCCACCCCCACTCTCTGTTCAAGCCCTCTGGGTTGCAATTGGATGAAATCATGTCTTTTTAAACTGAAAAATGATATTATTATGGCAGCTGCTCCTTTTCTTTCTCTGTGCTCCTGGTCAGCATTGACATAGCCTCTGAGTCACCTGCTACTTCTCCTGCGGTCATTGCCCTCACTCAGCAGAGATATCTTCTGTACCTCTATCCTGGCTCATCAGTCTGAGTCACTGTGAAAGCTCTGCGCAAGCACTTGCACTGGTTCATAACCCTCTAGGAGACATGAGAGCATCTCCTAGAGCCACTTTCAGCCCAGCATTGCAATGTATTGCCAGTCCCTCATCTTGACACATGGCATGTACAAGGTATGCTCTAGGGTTTGGTGCAACCTCAAGGCTTTGTTGAGAGAGAGAGGAAGCAGATGAGAAAGAGGAATGGAGATTTGGGGCCAGGATCAAAGCTGTATAGGATGGGTTATTGTGAAGATTAAGCTTTTGCAAGACTTTTTGTAAAATAAGAGCATCCTCTGTAGGGGTGGATCAAGCTGGTGTTGTTTGATCCCAACCTCACGGTCGCTTGTTGCTGACTTGCAGTGAGTCACCAAGCCTTTGGCTGTGCTGCTCAGTTCTTTCACATCCTGTCCAAAATTCTTGTGACCCTCCTCGTTTCCTAATCACTTCTACTACCCACTCTACACCATCTCTGCTGGGGCTCTGCCAAACAGCTGCAGTGAGTACAATCATAAGCCAGAAGCTGGTCCCCCTCATCTTAAACAGAAAGAAGAGGTTTGAGTTTACTTTATGTGTGCAGGGGAACAGCTCTGGGCATGTGTGGATTTGGTTAAAATGGAGAGGAAGTGAGGAAGAAGATTCCCATTGCAACCTGTTAGATTGGACATAATCAGTTTGGAAAATTTGCAGCACAAAAGCAGGAGGCATGATCTGATTTTGTTTGCAGCCTCTTCAGTACTTTACAAGAAATTAAGCAAAATGTTCCTAACACCCATCAGTGGAAAAAAACCAAAACAATTAAAGAAATCTCTTCATGCATATCTGAGAAAAAGAACCCTCCCATCCCCCTCCCCCCCCCCAACAGCAGTTGGTCTGGAACTAAAAGGAAAATCAGGATGAGAAATATATTTAACAGAATTATTACATCAGAGAAGAAGAAGAGTTTGTTTTGCAATTTCACAGGTTGGGAAGGATTTAAATGGTAAGTGGGTGCCTATATATCCCTGTGCACACGGATCTCTAGCTCTCTGTGCTTTTGTGTCTGTGGCTAAGTAGAGAAATGGAGAGTTGGCAGGACTTGTATTACTCCGTTTATATTTAAAATGTATATACATTATTTATACATTTGATACGAAACATGGAATAAGCTGTCAAAAGCAGGTGTGGGGCATGTGTGTGTGAGAAATGCCTAATATATACTTTCTCCCTCCTTCCAACTTACACAAACACACCCAACTGACTTCTAACTACATTTCCACTCCATTTTAGGCCAAGTGCTCCCAAAGCCACTGAGCACTCGGCACCCTTCCCTGCAAATGAGGCGCTAACAAATAATGGCTGAAAACCCATCATCCTGTAACCTCTGATTCTTCTTTTTTAAAACATTTTCCACAATCTTGCTGCACTCTAGTTTTTCAAAAGAGAAACTTCAAGCAGAACTGCAGGTACTTTCCTTGCTAAAGAAAGAACAGATAACACCAAATGCAATTGTTAATCTGGCAGGTAGTGCACAGAACTGCCTGTTAATTAATCTTTAATGTCATTAATTGGTTGTCTGCTGGGTGGCGAGAAAAAGGGTAAACATTGTTCACAAATCAATTTAATTCTGCTTCTAACCAGCTTGTTTTCAAGGGGATAAAAACAATTATGATCATTGCACTGACTGGACACCCAGGTTTTTCTGATAACACAACTGAAACAATAAAATATGCAAGCTGTGCTCGTCTGTGCAGGGCTGCTGATTGAGTTTCTTTCCTCTCAGATGAACTAATTTGTTTGTTGTGGATAAAGGTACATGATAAGAAGAGGATATCACTGGATTTCATTCCTTCTGGCCATCTGAATCCTTTTTATACCCTGGGCTTACCCGAGAACAGACCTTTTGGAGTCTGCTACAGCATATGAAAATAAAAGCAATTGTTCCTGGCTGTGGCTATTCAGGCAGGCATGTGTGTATTTTTTTCTTTGTGCAGCAGGACCTGGGATTTTTTGTTCTGTTAATCGCTGTGACGATCTCTGCTCCAGCACTTGTGTAAAAGAGCTGGAGCAGTACAACCAGCACTTAGTTTTAGCATGAAGTATGGGTGTGACCATGTTTGCAGAAGAGCAGGATCAGGAGCATGGAACTTCCCTTGCTGTTTGTCAAATTTCAACAGAGGTGTTGGATAATATGACAAAATGAGAAGGTCTCAGGATGGAGTATATAAGGTATTTTCAGTAGATATCACAGATGGCTTTTGGTGAGGTCCCTGTGTTCATGCAGGCATATCTTCCATTTTAAGCCTTCTCCTCCTGCTAGAATTGGCCTACCAGAGCTTAGTCCTGTGCCAAATAAGCCTGAAATGCCTTTTACTTAGCTACCATCCACTCCATGTTCTTCACTGCCTTTAGAAAAACCTCAATTTGTTTCATGGTAATGTGGCAGTCTCCTGCACCAACCCTCTGGCTGGGCTTGGAGAAAGCTGACAAGTGAGCTGCGTGGAAAAGGTTCTCTGAGCATTCAAAATGATATTTAAGACTAAGCAAAACAGCAGCTTTTGCTGCCCTGAACTTCACAGCAACTCAAAACACCTGGTAAATCAGCCTGGTAACTCAGGAAAGCTGGGATTAGAGCAGCAGGGAGCCTTACAAATTATCAGTGTGTAGGAAGGGAGGAGGTTATTTCTGTAGTTAGGGCTAGGAACTGACATCTTGTTCTGCTATGCTCTCGTTTGTGAATTTTTCTTTGTTTTAAGGAAGAAAACACACTTTCCCTGCAATTCCTTTTGGAGTGATAAGGGCTTTTGGCTTGTGTTAGTGTGTGCCATACAAATGGCAAAGGATCCGTGTTAGGATCAGGAGCGAAGTAAAAGATCAACTCTGGGGAAGGAAGAGGAGTTTGTAGAGCAGTAAAGACAGGATGACTTCATGCAACACTGGATACCCTGCTTGGTCTCACGTGGAACTTGCACTATGCCCTGGGGTAAGTCTTTCTGTGAGAGTTTGTGGCTTAT
Source organism: Phaenicophaeus curvirostris (assembly GCF_032191515.1). NCBI lineage: Eukaryota > Metazoa > Chordata > Aves > Cuculiformes > Cuculidae > Phaenicophaeus > Phaenicophaeus curvirostris. The sequence continues at coordinate 10,950,929 of NC_091403.1, forward strand.
GCTGGTCCTGTTAGTGCATGGTGTTGCAGAGAGCACAAGAACTAGGTGATGTTACTGCAGATGGTGGCACTAGTCCCCTCAGCTGGTCTAGAGGAGATGTGGTGAAATAAAAATGGCAGAAGCCACAAATGCAAATGCCTGGTTATGCTGTTTCTCGTCAGTGTTGCCAATTCTAACTCTGTCTAAGGGCTTGGTAATTTAAAATATTTTCTATATATTTGTCATCTTTTGCTCTTCCTAAAGGACTGTAAAGGATTTTTCAGTGGCTCGTTGGAGAGAAAATGGGCTGTGGATTCTAACCATGAGTGTCATTACCTTTGTTAAAATGTATGGTTTGGTTGTGAATTTGTGATGCTTTGCCTCCTGCAACTGTAGAGATTGAACTTGGCTGCTTTAAGTTGGGCACCTAATGGCACAGACTTAAATTCCTTCAGTAGGACTGTGCCTTTGGACAACACAGTTATTCAACCTCCCTCTTGGCATTTCCTGTTCTGTCATGTCAATTTTGAAGGCTTTCCTTGCATTGATTAGATATCTAATGTAATGGTATTTAAGAAACCTTTGTCCCTGTTTCTCAAGGGGATTGGAGTTTCTTGGTGTCCTTTTATTCTTAAAATACCCCAATATAAGGAATCTCTGTTGTGTTTCAGATATTTTCACCAAAATTCATCGGGGCTTTTCTGCCACAACTTGAATTCCTCCCTCTTCCTGCCCCTTTCTGCACCCCGACTCCTCACCCCAAAAGCTGGGTAGAAAACCAACCCTCAACCTATCTTGAAATGCCCCATTAACCTTCCCTGAATGCTTAGGAGCTGACTGATATTTCCTGCGTGCCCCTCCCTTGATCTGAAGCAAGAAAAGAAGCTGCATATTCTACATAATTTACGCTACTGTAGGATTGTCAAAGATTGTTTAAAACTTTATTACTTTTCTTTTGAAAATGGCTTAAACTTAATTACTCATAACTATCCAAGAGGGTAATACTCTCACTGGCTGGGGTAATTAGGAAGCCTAAATTAGATCTTTGGAAAAAAAGAATCTAAACTTAGCAGTGTCATCACTATATTAGCCTCATTAGTTCAATCTGGCAGCTTTTAACTGGCACATTTATATTTCTGATTTACATATATTTCCCATGGTGCTGAGCAATAGAACTTGCAATAATAATAAAAAAGTTCTCTGGAGAATCATTACATGAGAGAGGTGGGTATAGACAACAGATGAAGACTAGCCCTGTATCTTACAGCTGAACTTGGTTTATTACTGCTGTACTTAAAATACAAATAAAAGTTTATGTATGGGTGCCACTTTTTGTTTGCCACTAGCATTGTCCTCAGTTAAATTCTATGGGTGAGAAGGAATACATTATTGCTCTAGTTCCCTCCTCTTATTTTTGGAGGATGAAAATGGTAATTGTGAGCTCCTCTCAATGCTGAGCTAAAACTGCTAGGTATGCAATGTCCAGAATGCTGAAAATATGTTACAAGCCCTGGTCCAGCTGGTCTTTAGACAAACTTCTTGCTGGAGTCAGCTGCCAATGACAATCTTGGCCCATTCTGTACTTTGTTCCAAAAGAAATATAAAGTCTTTTTGTAATGGTATATTGTAACTTCTTCACTATTAAAAAGCCCCTCAAAGCCTGCTTACATTGGGGGAGAAATGAACTTTCATATTGTCATCTAATGAGCAAACAGATAACACTTGACCTTTATCATGTGCTTCACTATGATTTAAAGCAATTCTATAGGTACAGTCTCGATAGCACAGAACTTTCTACTTCCTTGGACAGCTCTTACCTATCCAAGAGATGCTTCCAGGAGTGGAAAGGGGATTCAAAAAGTAGGTGATGAGTTTTGTTTGTTTGGTTTCAGGGTTTTTTTTTGGGTAAAGAAACAAAACAACCTGCTATATTTATAAGGAGCTGCTGCTAGGATCAGAATAAGTGGCAGCAGGAGACCATCTGAGCAGAACAGTCTTTGTTAAAATTATATTTTTTACTATTTTTGATACTTTCTGTAGAAAGGTCAGAATTGAACTGCATAGGTGACCTGCAGAGGCTGCTGCAAATGGAGGTGAAGGTCTGGAGCTGGAGAGGGACAGCTTTTGGTGCTTTTGGGAGGTGGCAGTTTCAGGACAGATGGAACATTTGGAAAACTGCTTTTTATATAAAACTATAAATGGTCTAGATAATGCTTGCACATTCCTTATTATAACTCTTATTAATAGCACTCTGTGTCTATTAAAAAGGAGAACACAATAGGGAATCAATTTCAGTCTGAAAAGCCAGGGAGCTGAGAAATAATTTGTACGTTACTTATCTGTTATATAATAAACAAAGCTACTGGAAGTGGTGGAGGGCAGATGACTCCCTTTAAAACTGTTTTTATGATGCTGAAGGTCAAATTTGTCACATTTGAATGTAACATAATTATTCAAGATAGTATTCACTCTCAAAATGAATATGCAGAACTGAAGTTTCATTTCTTTCCTTCTGCATTAAAAGCAAAACTCATTTTATTTTTAATGCAGCTTGTGGTGTCACCATTATGTAGGAGTTCTTCCATTTATTGTGATGGTTATCTTCCTGCCCTCGTCATCTGCTCTCAGGTTACTGAGGATCTTGGCCCTGTTCTGATCTCCCAGGGCCATGATGGCCAGCATATGCCGCTGAACTTGTAGCTTCATTTGCAGAAGAGCCATCATCACCTTTGCCTCCTCTCTCCAGGGAGTTCTCTTTGAGGAAAATCTGGTAAAACCACTCTGATGCATCATAAAACCCCATCAGTCTTGCAGTTCATTCTTGGGGTTTGATGGCATCCGGACGGTACCAAAAAGATGCTTTTTTCCCCTTTAATTTGAACAACATGCTGCTGTCTGCAGAAATAAGCTCGACCTTTCTTTTCTGAACTTTTCCTTTGCCCTTTGACATCGAATCCTCAGGTGCTGAATGCTGCAGCCATTTCTCTGTTGCTCTTCCAGCTGTGAGTGACGTGAGCTTGCTTTAGAAAACATGCCACTGGAGTTGAAAAATGACCAGTAAGTGGCAAATTCAATAGATTTATCAACAGTATAGCATCTAGATTAAGAGACAGACCTTTAGTAATGATGTAGTCTATCTGCAGTTCACTGAGATGCTGTGGGTCTGAGAAGTTTCTAGATAAATCTGCAAACCATGCAGAAATGAAATATATGAATCTTTCCATCTGAGTGCTTTTTTACACAGTATTTACTTTCTTATAATGGCTAAACCTAAGCTAAGCAAGCATGTTCCTGTGAAATCAGCTACTGTTTGCTCTTCCCCAGCCATGCTTGCTCTCTGCAAAGCCACAGTATAAACTAATTAGGGATTTGCTGTTAGGTGAAAGTTATAATAAGTTTGCCGACAAGGGCATCACCTAATCTCATTGCACACACGTCAGTGGCTATACATGTGTGAAATTAAGTGGGGTTTTGCTGATTCCTGCAGACTGCCTGTTTTTATCTTGAGACAACATTCCCAATCATAAAATGCATTAACATCTGCTATCGGGGGCTTACTGTAATATGTGTAACACCAGCAGCAATTCTTTGATATCGCCTTCAAATGCATTGTTAAGGGCGATCACAGAAACGGCTTTGATAGGCTACATGATTTACCTAGTAGAAGGAAAAGCTGATAGGGAAAGTAATCCTGCAAGGTTTTTGCTTCAAATAGAAATGGTATAGATGGACCTGGTGCCTCGGCTGGCGATAGGAGCTGATCTACCTGAGGGCAATTTGTTCTTTTAAACTTGTGTTAAGTGAAACAATTGGCCTATGAAAACCTTGGAATCAAACACATACCTGCATTAGGGAGGATGATGGGAGGCTTGAAGTGATAATAATGCAGAGCAGGGAATAAAAACAAACAAAAAGTCAACAAACCAACTGACTTCTATGTAGTGAAGAGGACAAGTCTTCAGTTATAAAACCTGAGCCTAATTTTTCTCTGGGTCACAATAAACCAATAATTACTTAACTTCTACAGGGTTTGCCACAGGGGAGATATGATGGTGCTTAAAACACCAGATACACATGGCCAAGAAGACAATATCAAGTTCACTCAGCTTTGTAATGTGTTTACTTTGTAATTTTAAAGAGATTTCCAGCTAGTTAAAGCTTCCTGGGTTTTCAGCTGAAGCACAATTTTGGAAGTAGTTATACCCCATTTGGGAAGAGGGTAAGAATAATAAACCAGAGTTTGTCATATGTGTCTGAACTTAACTACAGGTAGGCCCTATAAAATTTCTCCTCTGGCAGTGAACAATGATTTCATTAAAGCATTGCTTTTGCTAAGCTGTCATAGTAAATGCTATTAAAGTGCCATGCAACAACAGTCTTGTAGAGCTTTTTGACTGAGCATGACCAAGATCAGCTGCTCAAGGACATCAGCAAGTACCTTGTATCCTCTGTGTGCTGCTCAGCACAGCCTGCCCATGCTAATGCAGCTCTTCTTGTTGGGGATGCTCCAGTGCACTGTTAGGACACCATCTTCTCTGTCCTTGTCTTGAGCTGCACCAGTTTTAAGTGCAGTGGTCGCAGGATGCTACTATACCCAAAACAGGGGGTGGGGGGAGAACAAAGATCAAAGAAAAGAAAAATGCCCAAGACCCAGTTTTTCTTCCTCTTGAAACATGACATCTTATTTCAGACTGGTATCTCATTACAAAACATCCCATCTGTATGCTTTCTGCACTGTTGAGTAGAGATCAGTGTTCAATTTTTGGGGAGTAGAAGACATTGTGAACTGTACTGCAAAGTCTTGGGTTTGAAATAGCTGTGTGTGGAGGGAAGTGTATAAAATAGATGATTCGTTATTATCTGATAGCTGGCATGTATGTATTGATTATTTTTGCTCTACCTTAATTCTATGGAAATACATGTAGCGGGGACCTGCAAACCAGGATAGGCTTGGTGGTGCTCAAAAGTAAGGCTTTCCTTATACCTCTTTCTTTCTCTGGGGATGGAGGGAGGAAGGCATGAAAAATGAGAATTAACTGAAACCTGCAATTCTTCCCTGTTAGTTAAACTAAACCCGTATAATCAGCTAAGTCACGAGGTATATGAAGAAAACAGTGAAAAGATATGGACTAGATGACCTTCCAATCCAAGCCATTTTTATGATTCTATGAAAACATTCAGTTAAAAACAGACTGACCAGACATACAGTTTGCGTAGTTAACCTTACAGACGTTAATGAAGGTGTAGATTGTAGAGAATCAAACTCAGACACTTCCTATAATGGCCTAATTGGGATTGCTGAGGCTATTGCACATTAAGTAAAATAACTAGGCTGTGAGCGAGGTGCTGAGTTTGGAATATTTGCCCCGTGGTATTCAAAGCATGGAAGAAAATCTGCAGAAATTGCAGGGCAGACTGGCTTAATCAGAAGTCCCTGCTGTAGCAATCAGGATCAAATGAATAGTAATTGTGTTAATCAGCCTGTGAACTTTTATGCCACATACATGATTTCAAATATCACCGCATCCTGTACAGTGGGTCAGTTGCTGTTGATACCATGAAAATGTTTTGGGAGGAGGCACTTGTTTTGTGGGAAGGTAGCTAATGTATTTTTCTTCTAGCAGCTTTTGTAGAAGTTTTATTCTTTTTCTTCTTTTGGTAATTGAATCACAGAAATCTTCCAAATCATAGCACTGCCATTCCATCCTACTTATCAGGAAGGGGCTTATTTTTGGTATCTCCACTGAAGGAATGTTCGCCTCTGTAACTGAGCAGCATGTTAATTGGCTCTGCCGACTAAGGACCTACCTTGAATAAAATCTTCAGGTCAGGTTGTGGCTGACCCCAAGGCCTTTACTCTCCTGGCTGTGCTGATGCCTCAGGGTGACTTTGCATAGAGATGAGGTACCAGTCTCCTGCAAATGAAACTTTAATGTACCTGTGTCTTACTAGAAAAAAAAGGTTCCTGCTTAATATTTGCTGCCTTAAAACTTGAGCCAAGTGTGCAGGAGCTACCAGCAGGTTGGTGCTACTTTGCTGAACCAGTCAATCATGCCTTGCAAATCCATAGGAGGCAGGCTTTGGCAGTGGCAATTAAGGCATCATATTTGCCTTGCACCTGGGGAAGGAGCATGGCCCAGGGCTGAGTTTCCCAGTGTGTGGCAGCTCAGGTGAGGGGAAACAGTGAGTTGTTATTTCCCAGCTCTGTGTTTTTTTGTTTAGTTTTTTTTTCCTTCCCCCCAGATGTGTGCTCTTTCCCTTCTTACCTATTGAGAGTGTGAGCTCCGTAGCACTCCTGAGCTCTAATGCAGGAACAGATGTAACACGGTTGTGTTGTGATGATCTCTCTCCTGTGTGTATTTACATGTTTGCTTTTTTTTGTTTTAAGTTTGTCATGGGTAGCCTTTTGCTACTAATAACAGTAAACAGGAGCAATAAATGCTTCTCCTAAAAGGACTGAAAGAATCTGTAGTGACTGTAAATGACTAATGCCACCATGTAGCAGACAAAACTAATTTATGCTTTCTTGTCTTTTGCCAATCATAATATATCATTTATCTATGTGCCCAAATTATCCTTGCAGAAGTAGGTAGAGATGTCCTTCCTTCATCTGAGACCCCCTTCCTCCCTCCTGAAAAACCACAATCCAAATAAGACAAAACTAGCATTTAAAATAATCCTTACATTCCTGGAGTCAGAAACAGAGCCTCATGCGTGTTTAAAGTCGGGCTCTGTCAAAGCCAAAGGGAATTTTGCTTCAGTGGAAATGGAGCTGATCCAAATGCAGAATGGAAACGTAGAAAAAAATTGGGCGCAGGAAGCATTAGGGAGAGCAAAGTATGAAATCGCCTTTGAAGGGTGAAACTAAATTAGGACATGAAGTAACCTGGATTCAGCTTCTGCTCCTGCTCCGTTTCATTTGTCAATTTGAGCAAATTACTTAAGCTTTTAATTAGGGTACATTCAGGTTATGAAACATATAGTTAAGTAAGCCAAAAGATTGTGTGGGTTTTCTTTTTTTTTCTTTTTTCTTTAAATGTGCCTGTGCCTTGGAGCAGAGGACCTGGATTCCTTGGGAGCTTTCAAGTGTATCCAAAACACAAATGCAGTCTCTGTTGTGTGGCTTTTTTTTTGTAAATATCAGGCGATACATGCTGCAACTGGGGAGAAAGTGTAAGAAAAACAGCAACAGGAGGTGAGAAGGGGCAGCCGTGATCACATCACATTGCTACATCAATTAAAGCTTGCTATTGTCAGGTCTGATTGGCGAGTAGCATCAGAACCCCATTTCCTTCAGAACAAACCTGACGAAGTCATTATATTGCTAATGTGTCATCTTTATGGAGAGATGCCTAAATTCCTGCCTAGAAAGAAAATAGCTTGTCTCCTGTCCTACATTGGTTAATACTTAAAAATTATGTGATTTTTTTTTTCCCCCGTCTGATGCCATAGTTAAATTTCAAAATGCTTATCTTAGTCTGATTCACCTGTCTGAGTATTGTCCCTCAAACAATGACAATGCTGCTGTAAGACACGGGGATTGGGCAGAGGGAGGAGGCATCTTTTGGCTTTCCAGTTTCCTGACCCCTTGTATAGGGAAATTGTATTCCCTTCTTCTTCCTGACTGGAGGGACAGGGCTCTTCTGAGGTCTTCCTGAAACCACTGCAGCAAGCTGTGATGTGAATAATAGATGACACAAAAATCCCTGCCCAGTGAAAAGAGAATACAGTGTAGTGCAGCTTTCCTGTTGCACTGGCTGTGTGCTGAAAGCATGCAAGCGGTTATTTGCAATTCAATAAAAGAAAGAAAGCACCTAATAAGAAGAAATAAAGGGTCTCATACCTCACTATCACCTGGCTAGAGACAGCAGGATGCCATCCTTCAGTTGTGACAATAAATCTTCGTCTTAGGAAGCCTTTCTTTATTTCTCTGTATTGCAGAGAAACCAACAGCCTTCCTGTTACATCCATGCCTTTCCCATTCTCCTTGAGCATTCAAAAAAACCTGTTTGCAGTGCACAACCTGATGTACAAGTATGCAATTTCAGCTTTTGAGGCTCCCCTGCCTTATCCCATGGGGCCCCTGGTCTGCCATTGCTTCTATGGGTTTGCTCTCTCCCTTAAAGTAGGTTTTGGTATTGCAACCCCCTTCTCTTAATGAGGATGCCTTTATAGGAGGCCCACATGATTCCTTCCAGATGTGGTGGCAATGGTTAGGAAGGAGAGGAGTTGAGGGGGCTAAGGCCATGCTGTGGTCACCCATGGCACCTTTAGTCCAAGGGACTCCTCTCATATCCCTTCTCTCCTGTCTGCCCTGGCTCTGCTGTTGGAAACAGGGGCTAAAGACAATCTCCCCTTGTTATTCCTCAGATTTAACTGTATTAACTTTATGGTAGCTTTCTGGAAATTTCAGAGCCTTTCTGAACCGTGTTGTTTAGTCTTCAGTATAATAATGGACTCGCCTAGTGGAAAGGTCTCTCCTGTCACCCTGTGAGATTTTCTTCTTCTGGTCTTCCTGGAGATTTTTTTTCCTAGCTTTTTCTTTTTGCACTGGTTATTGGGTTATTGCTCTTTTCCCCCTCAAGGTGTTCTGTGACCCAACAATCTATCTTTCTGTGTTTTCAGTTGTCTTTTTTTTTCCCTCCTTTGGCATTTTTGCTTCATTATACACACTGTTCATGCTCCCTCCATGCTAAATATCTCCTTCATACTTTTTGTTGTTTTATATTTTCCTTATAGGCCACCTCTGCATACTTAGTAATTTATATCAGCATTTCTAATTCCAGAAATTTATGTATTTCACTCAAAATTAATTTTAATATACTTAGTTTGGTGATATCTTTAACCTATCAACCTATAAACCACTAAACAAAAAAGTTTAGGTGAAATTACTGAAACAAATTCAACAGAAAATGAGAAAGAAGTATTTTCACATCTAAAATATGGAGATAGACTTAGAAAAAGTTTTGTTAGATTAAGCTGTAAAGTCCATTCTTTCCTCTCTCTTTTAGTTTCTGAAAGCAAATGGGGGAAAAAATGCATAAATCAAATCAGTATTTTTCCATCCCTCTTGGTTAGGGCAGGTTTTTTCCCTTGTTAGCTCAGAAGGTCAGGAGGATAGAATGGAGTATAAATGATGCTAAAAATGTTTGGCGCAATTTTTTTTTTTTACACTAAAAATTTAAGCATGTACGCTTAATATGCTGTCTTTTGACTCTTTGTTCCCAAACTTCCAAAGCAAATTAGGTGCACTGTGCAGCAGGCTTGTGTGACAGAAAGATTAGTGATGTTTAAGCAGCAGCTATGTAGAGGGAAATGCAGCTTAGTGATGACCATAAACCTTTTGTATCTATTCATGAATTCATGGGACTAGCCTACTGCATTGAGCGTGAACTCTAGGGATGATAAACAGAAACTTAAATGCTGAAATATGAATTGCTAATAAGATTCTTTAACTCGGGGCTTGTATTAGAGTCTCCTCTCTTACCTGGCTGGTGAGTCACTGAAGTCATTTCAAAGGGTATTTCTTGGCTGAGATAAAATAGGTATGGGGTTTGTTTGCAGCCATTCAAATTTGTCATAGGACTTCAGGCAGAAATCGTAGTTGCCCACAGGAAAGTTTTTAATTTGCTAGGTCTAGCATTCTCTCTGAATGATTAGTTTCCTCTTTCTAACTATACGTCACTCTTTGCTCATGTTTTCCTGCTAAATTAGCCATGGTGCATCCTTCCAAAAGGCTTCTCAACTGGAGGCTCTCTTTACAAATACTCCTGGGGTTTCTATTTGCAGGTCCTGGGCCATCCCCTTTCCAAAGAGACATGGAGGCACTTGAAAGACCTCCCACAGCCTCACATGGTCCTCACATATCCTCCATTACCTTTAACCAAAAAACATGAGGTGTTCTAGTACTCATGAATAATTCAGGCCACCAAGAGGAGGCCATTAGACACTGACCCAACACAAGCTTGGTCTCATCAATCTCTGTTTCTGAGGGAAGCACAGGCAATGGCAACATGCTTTTGAAAGAACCAACACAGGACACTTTTGATTTGCAAGCTAAAGTGGCCCTCAAGTAAGAAAATCAATTCCAACACAAAATGACATGTGAGTTTTACTAAGTCAGCATTGTCTAGCCTGCATTATTTAACAGTGTGAGCTACTCTGACCTCTACGAAGAGTTAAACTGCATGAGCAGGATAATGCTTCAGTTTAGCTCCAGAAGTCACTGAAGAGTTAAAGTAGAAACAGTCTGGCAAAGATGGATTTACCTACTATTTATTTATGTCCTGGAATAACAAGTAGGTGAAATGTAAAATCTCAGCTCCAGCTAAGTGTTGCAAGTAAGATCAGGTGCTTCCTTTCAGTACATTTGGTTGACATCAGCTTTGAAAAAGCTACAAGAACAGGTTTTCTTTGGGAGCGGGGGGAAAGTGGAACAAAAAACCACTTCTGGTAGCTTTTTGGCTCTGACAAGAGTAGGAAATTTGCCAGAATCCTTTCTTTTCTGATATTCTGGGAGGTGTTCTAGATTTAGGTAGGAAGCCTGCAGTCTGGAAAGCAAAATCTGTACCCAAAAGCAATGAGTAAATGGATTTTATTTTTTTCCATACTACTGAAATTTGAAGATTGTTACTTTTATGACCAGTGCAGAAGGAACTGGGAATTTAAAAAATTCTGGAATGAGAGGGAATGATCTATCTAGGAGTGGCCAATAGCTGGGAAATGTTTTAGTGTCTGCTATTGGCTATACAGGATGTATTTTTGACTGTTCCGTAATTCTCTGGGTTTTATTAGAAATCTTGTAGTTGGTAATGCTTCCTTGACAAGAGTGTCATTAAAACTGCTATATTCTGAAAAACAATATTTTCAGCAGATGTTCTTTTTCTGCTGAGTAAAAAAATGAGTGTTTAAAGCTTTTTTAAAAATTCTTTTTCTTATAAGTAAAGATGTGTGAAAGGCCAAAGTTTTTCTCCTAAAAATGTTCATTTTGCTGGTTTATTTTGGCTGCAAATGTTTTACCTTGTAAGTTCTAAATTAAGTACTTCAGTGTGGTGTTTCGAACAGTCATTTCATTTTAGAGTTGTATGGGTTTTTTTTTGTACAGATTAGAAAAAGATGATCTGTCCTTGCTGATGAATTTTTTTTTTTTTTTTAGCACTTCTATTCAGCCAGGAATTTGGAAAATCAATTATTCACACAATTCTATTTGAGTGAAGGCTTAGGTCAGGTTGGTTCTTACCCTGCCATTCCAATTATTTTATAATATATGCAAATTCCCTTTGGCTCTTTGGCTCTCTGATAGTCTAGTCTGTCAAACCTTGGCTGCCTAATTGCATTAAAAATGAGACTCATCAAGCAAATTAGATGCAATTCTGCCCTTAACAGCTCTAATTGTTAAGAAGGTTTTCTCAATTTTGCTCGATTGTTAAAGGGACCCACTCTTTGATACTATTTCCCCCCCCCCTTTTTTTTTTCAGTGCAGATAACAACTTTATAGTGCAACTGAACTCCTAAGAGCAGAATGTAAAGCTACCTTTAAGCTCTGGTAATTTCCTTACCAGAAATATATAAACTAAACTCGCTAGTAAGAGCAGAAAGAAATGCAAAGCTTCACAAGATGTCAGCTGAAAGCCTATGCTGAAGGCCCTGGTGTTTTTGCTGTTGAGATGGCCCTGAAAGAAACTTCAAGACTAGTAGTCCAAGGCCCTACTGATTGGCATAGGTGATCACTGCTTTCAATGAAACCATTTAATACATGATCTGAGCATGAGGATGGGGTTCCGAGTCACTTGTTTCCTTCACTAGTGAAACCGTTTCCCCAAGGACTTCAGTTTTGAAAGCCCAACTCTAGCCTGTTGATTAAGGAATCCCATGATTTGGACCACAGAAGTTTTTCATTTATTTTGGAAACAATTAAAGGCAAAGAAATTTAGCATGTAATTTGCTGGCAAGCTGCACCACCCACCTCTCCCCATTACCCTCTAACCCTTATGCTTTATGCAGATTTGGTTAATGATGAGACTCAAGGGAGATGTGAATTATAACTTGTCTGTGGCTTGGCTAATGAAGAAGAAACAGACTTTGTTTCCATCTGGACTGTGGTTTTATTTATGCTCTCCCCTTTATTTAAAGGAAGTTGAATTTCTTAAAAAATTACTGCAAAAGCAAATTAACCTGAGTTTACTGGTAGTGAGAGCATGGCTTCTGAACAGCTCTTGTCTAAATGAATACTTGTTGCTTAAATAAAGAGTATTAACATTAGGAGAACATTTTCAAGATGTGCAGCAGCTTGTAGAGTTATGAGAGTTTGCTTACAGGAGCAGTCCGATGAATGCTAGCTGTGCAGAATCCTTTAAATATGGCCTCTGCCTGTGTTTTCTTTTTAAGTGAGGTGTCGAAACAATTTTTCAATGGTAAAGAGTTGTAAGTATAAGGAAGCCCTAGATATAGAGCTGAAAGAACCACAATCAGCATGTGCATTGCCTGCAGCCTCCAGCCTTATAGGAGATTAGTTGTGTAGATATGTAATGCCACAGCTAGAAAAGCTGATAGCTTCCTTTTTAATTTAGTGTCTTCCAAAGAACTGAGAGCAACAGCTAAATGCTTTCTTTGCAGGCTTTTCAAAAAGATACACAAGTCTGGAAAGACCATCATCTAATAAACTGAAATGAAAACATAGCTTTGAGACGCTAGCAGAGACAAAGTGAGGACAAGACCAGTTAGCTGCAGTTAGGTGGTTTACACAATTTCATGATTAATTTCTAACAATGTGGGCTACTATTCCTGGGCAAAGGCTGTTAGTTTGACATCTAATTCTTCGATCCACTGATATGCTCCCCTTTGTGTTTAGTTCCCACATATCCAGTTATTTCCCTGCAGCCTCCACAAAGGTTTGTAGTGGCTTTTGGGGCACTGCAGTGGTGGGAAAGCAGAGGGTGAAGCACTACTTTCACATTAAAAAAACCCAGTGCTGTCTGTAGTATTTTCTTAATCTCTTGATAAAACTGGAAAACAATTTGCAGCTGAGCTGTAGGAGGTACTATAGAGCACTTGACCTTCAAACTCCACAGTATTTCCGTATGTCCTTAGATTATAACATTGGAAAATACTCATAGAGTTCTAGCCTCAGGTGTGAAAATGAAGCTGGGGTAGGAAAATAGGATGTTTGCACCCCCAAGTAAAGAGACAGTTTCATATTCAATTGTACATAGGAACTTTAATCTGTTTTCCCTGGGTGAAATTTATCCCTGAACGACAGGAAGCCCACCAAAAATCCTACTGTGGTCTTTTTTTTGAGAAATAAGATAAGTTATCTGTGAACAGAAGGCCAGAACAAAGATTTCATCTTGTTCTCGTTATTTGTTCCACTGGATGTTATTGGGACCTATTGAAAAATATTCCATTTTGCCTGTTTATGGACTTTACTTTCACTCTTCAAATTGTTTGCCTTGTTGGAGGTAGAGGCCATCTAATTTCCACTTTAAAATCTGTGACACTGAATATGCATACTGTCTTGCACTTATGCACACCCATCATTTGTGGGGAGAGGATTTTACTTTTGTTCTTTCTCAGATTTGATTTTTCTTTACCCTAATGCAAGATGTGTAGACAGAGAAGGCACAGCTGTTGGAACAGTAGAAACCAGGGCGCGTTACTGCACATGTTCAATCTCCTGTCAGTCCTGTACGTGTATTATATCATGCTTGCTGCCTGCTTCTCTTAAAGGAATAAAAAAAATATGCAGGAAGCAGCCATATGTTTAAACATAAGCATGAGGAACAACTGGATGCTTGTCTGGCCCTTCATTGCTATCATGTCTATGAGGTCCCTCATGCATCAAATCAGATGTGAAGTCTTTCTTTTTTGTTTTCCCTTTTGATAAGATGACAAACGGTTTGTTCTAATTCAGTAACTGATGTATTTAAATGCCTTGGCTTGGCTCCTGAAGCTTGCTAAAATATATAATTCAATCTTATCAGATACTGTTACACTGCTTCCTTGTTGGACATATGGTGGCAAAGTTCTGAGAAAGGAAATAGATTTAGGAAAGAAACAATGAGAATTGTTCCTGCTTCTGAATGATATATGGGGTTTACTTAGTTCCTACTGTTTCCTGAAAGGGCACTCTGGAGAGTAAATTACTCTGTTAATGGTGTCTAAAGAGATGTGCCTAGAATAGCTTCTGTCCTACTGTTAATAAATAATCTGCAAACATGCCACACTTCTCAGCTTTTCATTATATTAGGGAAAACACAGACTTTTCACAGTCCTGTCCCTGGGTGTGCTCTTAATTTTATCTAGCTTCCCTCATACACCAAGAAGCGGAGCCTCTCTCTCAAGCTGTGATTCAATGAAAAGACTTGCATCGTAGATCATATTTTTAAGCTTTTTTTTTTTTTAAACTATAACTATCTGGTCCCCAAACTATCTTGTGCCTTTTTTTCTAAATTTTGTTAACAAGCTTGAGAGCATTTAAAAAAATCCTGGATCTTTTGGAGTGAGGTCACAGGACTGTCTCAGGCTCTCAGCTTCTGCTCCCCTATGAAATAAATTAGCGTATGGGAGCCACATGTCCCATCACCAGCACATATTGGGTGAACCAAGATCAAACTGCTTTCATTTTTTGGCTTACAAGCAATGCAGAACTTGCTGACACCTAAAAATGAACAGACTAAAAGCCCAAGCAAGGAAGGGGATTATCTTGATCTATGGATCCTTTTCCTTGGGATGCCTGAACAGTACAGATTACACCTTCTTATAGTTAAAGGGATTTTTGTTTTATTACTGACACTGGAGAGATTGCGTGGTGTTCCCCTGAAACCTAGCTGTGTAGCTTCTTTATCCTGAAAAGATGTGGTTTGTCTTCAAAGAGTTGCTCCCTTTCTCCTCTTCCTCTTGTCTCTGGTCGTTCACCTTTACAGTCCAAGTTTCATTCTCTTCAACTGTCTGTAGCCATCTCCTTTGTGACACCTCTAAATTGGTAGCAAATTTGTCAGGGAGCTTGGATACAGAAATGGTTTTATTTCTCGGTGTTCTTTGTTCCTGCCCCCCAAGCAGGACATGCCCATCCACCATGAGCTGGGAGTCATCATGTTGGTGTGGCCATAGAGTCTGTGGTGCTCTCTCTGTTTGGGGATGGTGAATCCCTGGCTGTAGAGTACAGAAGACAGAGTGGCTGTGGTTCCTCCCCAGTCTCAGGACTGCATTATGTAACATCTATATCAAAAATAGAAGTGTTTTCCATAGCTGGAGAAGAATGGCATGTCTTACTGTCAAGGTTTCCTCCAGAAGGCAGTATAATAAACTATACCTCAAGATGAATAACAGGCCAAAAGCTTTGGAACTTGACCTGAAATTTTGCATTTGTCTAGATCAGGACTGAACTATCTTTTATATGAACACCTGCATGAATGCTCCAGCTGATTTTATGGTATGGTAAATAGGAACTAGATGTAGAAGTGCCTCTTCCTTTTCCTCTTACACTTTCCACTGCTGTTTTTTTTGTTTGTTTTTAACCAACCAACCAATCCTCTCCTCCCAAAAGATAGTTTACATAGGGTTGCTGTCTGACTTTGCTTTCATTTTATCTACTCTGGTGTCATCACTTTGCTGCAAATTTGTATCACAAGATTCCTCATCTCACTGTAGTCATGTGGAAAAGTAATTGTAGCTGTGGAGAGCTGGGCTATCTTGTTCTTTTGCTGGCATTAACTGTAGCATCACCTTTGGTCACCTCCATTTTGTGCCTTAATTTTGCCTTTCAAAATGCCAGACATAATCTCATCTGTAATCTACTATGGTGTGTTTTGGGATGGGTAATCCCAGCATGTGCACATTTTAAATGTTGTTCTTTGCAGTGGTGAATTAACTTGAGAATCTACTACCGGAGGGCATGAACAAAGCTTAGCACAATTGTTTTTTCCAGCCTCATGCTGTTTGATTTTCCCTGGCATTGTCCTTTATATTGATGAATAAAGGATTAAGTCCCAACACTAGTTAGATTAATATGCATCTTTTAATTTGGAGGTGTTTTGCCTAGGTAAAGCCTAAACTGACTTAATCTGTACTGAGGCCTTCTGGTGAAGGAACAGCATGAGAATTTCTTGGTCCTATTCTGCCTTCAGCTAGAAATTATCTTGTTATTCCTCAAAATATTTCTCATCTGATAGCATTTAGGTGAAGATTGTCTCATGCATTTTGAGATAGTGGGCACTGATTACTTTAAAGCAGTTTACTTTAAAGTTTCTTAATGGAAACAGAAAACCTTTTATCTGAAGAGACCTGAAAAGTGCTTTGCAAATAGCAATTAACCCCCATGCGTTCCAGCTGGTTGTCAGCTGTTAACCTTGTAAGCTCTCTTGAATTGTTTGCCTGTGTGTGTTCTCTGCCTGAACCTTGATTTAATACATGAGATATTACCATGATGTTGGTAAAAATCCTCTCTTGATCCAGTGAGAAACTGGAAATCTAGAGGTCACTTCAGTTTGTAACATGAAGGGAAAAAAAGTTTTGTGGATTCTGAGTGGAAAATGGGAAAGGATAAGTCAGAATTTGACTTCTGAATTTTATTTTTCTTTTCATTTAAAAATGGTTCTGTGTCTCTAAGAGTTTCAATGTTAAGGAAGTTTTAGGGCCTTGCATAGCAGAGCTGTGATCAATCACTGCAGTTGCCACTTGCAAATTTCTCCAGATGCCCCAGCTCAAAACAAGCTGCTCTCTTGGTGAAATATTTTAAACTGATCAATAACTTCTCCTTTTGTTTATAATTTATATGGTCTGAGTAGTGGAAATCAGCAATTCAGACTTGAGCTGATACCTCTCTCTAGGTATTTTCATTTGAGAAGTGTGGCTAGATATTAAACACTAGGCGTTGGTCATGCTTTCTTTCTTCCCATGTTAGAATCATAGTATAGTTTGCGTTGGAAGGGACCTTTAAAGATCATCCAGTTCCACCTCACTGCCATCGATAGAGACACCTCCCACTGGATCAGGTTGCTCAAAGCCTTGTCCAACTTGGTCTTGGACACTTCTAGGGATGGGGCATCCAAGACTTCTCTGGACAACCTGATCTATTGCCTCACCACTCTCTGTTCCGCCAAAAGCATCTAGTCTACCAATGTGCACATTTCTGTAAGGAGTTTTTATTAGTTAGGAGCACCGCAGTATCTCCCCTGCCTCAGTTTTATTGTTTCTTCCAATACTGAAGTGCCATGTGATGTTTAGCAGTCATTGAGCTTCTCTGCACCTCTGTTTTCCAGTCCTATAGTAGGGAGATAATATTGACCTGACATTCAGGAGTAATGCAAAGGTTGATCGTTATCTGCAAAGTACTGTAGAGAAAAAATCAGAAGGGCTAAGGCTCAACTAGAAATCAGATTGGCAAAGTCTGTGAAAAATAACAAAAAATCCTTCTATAAATATATAATAAAAGGAGGACTAGGGAGACCATACAGTCCCTATTGGATGCAGAAGGAACAACAGTGACAGGGGATGAGGAAAAGGCTGAGGTACTTAATGCCTTCTTTGCCTCAGTCTTTAGTTGTAAAGAAAGTTGTTCTGTCTGTGTACAAACCCAGGAGCTAGAGGAGCAAAATGAGTCTCCCATGATTCAAGAGGAGGTGGTCAGAGCCTTGCTAGCCCAACTAGACAGCCACAAGTCTATGGGGCCGGATGGGATTCATCCCAGGGTATTGAAGAAGCTGGCGGATGTGCTGGCCAAACCCCTTTCCATCATCTTCCGACAGTCCTGGCTGACTGGGGAAGTCCCACTGGACTGGAGGCTGGCTGATGTTGTGCCCATCTACAAGAAGGGTCTCAGGGAGGACCCAGGGAACTACAGGCCTGTCAGTCTGACCTCAGTGCCAGGGAAAGTCATGGAGCAGGTGATCTTGAGTGCTATCATGAAGCACATGCAAGAGAACCGGGTGATCAGGCCCAGTCAACATGGGTTCACAAAAGGCAGGTCTTGCCAAACTAACCTGATCACCTTCTATGACAAAGTGGCTCGTATGCTGGATGAGGGAAAGGCTGTGGATGTATCTTCCTGGACTTCAGTAAAGCCTTTGACACAGTTTCTCACAGCGTTCTGCTTGAGAAACTGTCAGCCTCTGGCCTGGACAGGCGCACACTCTCCTGGGTGGAAAACTGGTTGGATGGCCGGGCCCAGAGAGTGGTGGGAAATGGTGTGAAATCCAGCTGGAGGCCAGTGCCAAGTGGGGTTCCCCAGGGCTCAGTGCTGGGTCCAGCCCTGTTCAGTGTCTTTATCAATGACCTGGATGAAGGCATCGAGTGCACCCTTAGCAAGTTTGCGGACAACACTAAGCTGGGTGGAAGTGTCGATCTGCTGGAGGGTCGGGAGGCTCTGCAAAGGGATCTGGACAGGCTGGACCGCTGGGCAGAGTCCAATGGTAGGAGGTTTAACAAGGCCAAATGCCGGATCCTGCACTTGGTGCACAACAACCCTGTGCAGCTACAGACTAGGAGAAGTCTGTCTAGAAAGCTGCCTGGAGGAGAGAGACCTGGGGGTGTTGGTTGACAGCGACTGAACATGAGCCAGCAGTGTGCCCAGGTGGCCAAGAAGGCCAATGGCATCTTGGCTTGTATCAGAAACGGCGTGACCAGCAGGTCCAGGGAGGTTATTCTCCCTCTGTACTCGGCACTGGTGAGACCGCTCCTCGAATACTGTGTTCAGTTCTGGGCCCCTCACCACAAGAAGGATGTTGAGGCTCTGGAGTGAGTCCAGAGAAGAGCAACAAAGCTGGTGAGGGGGCTGGAGAACAGGTCTTATGAGGAGCGGCTGAGAGAGCTGGGGTTGTTTAGCCTGGAGAAGAGGAGGCTGAGGGGTGACCTCATTGCTCTCTACAACTACCTGAAAGGAGGTTGTAGAGAGGAGGGTGCTGGCCTCTTCTCCCAAGTGACAGGGGACAGGACAAGAGGGAATGGCCTCAAGCTCTGCCAGGGGAGATTTAGGCTGGACATTAGGAAAATATTTTTCACAGAAAGGGTCATTGGGCACTGGAACAGGCTGCCCAGGGGAGGGGGTTGATTCACCTTCCCTGGAGGTGTTTAAGGCACGGGTGGATGAGGTGCTAAGGGGCATGGTTTAGTATTTGATAGGAACGGTTGGACTCGATGATCCGGTGGGTCTCTTCCAACCTGGTTATTCTATGATTCTATGATTCTACTTCTGGAGTCAAAAGTAAAAAGTGCTATATGCCTTGTCACAAGCTTAGACAGAAACTGCTTCTGTGCTAGGATTTCAATTGGCTTATTTTGTAATAATCTCCCAATGTGCCTTGTGCAGTGCATGCATTTAGATTAATATAAATATGTTAATTATTGCTTATACCAGCCACTGGATATGCTAATTTTTTTAAACATGCTAACACATATCGCTTAAAAAAATAAAAATAATATATTTTTTCTTTTTTCTTCCACCTAGCTCCCAGGCTGCAAAGAGATAATTTATTTTAGCATAGCACAAAAAGCTAAGGGGATATTAAAGCGGAGAAGGCAGACCCAGGGTATCCCTGACTCTGGGATCATATGTATTTTCATTTTCCTTTGTACTCGAGACACTTCTAGACACTGAAGTTTACAAAAGAAATGGAGATCTTTTGGTGCTGGTAGTGGGCTCAGGAGAATGAGTAAGTCTGTTAAATTAGAAAGCTGACGCATCTGAAATAAGATTACTAGCAAATCGGAGAAACTTGTATTGCTTAATGCACTCTGATGTGGAAAATTAATTTAGGGTTTAGTGGCAGAGGGGAGAAGAGATATTGTTAATAATACAGGTTAAGGAGCTGGGGAAAGAAGCAGTGCAGTGTTCATGAGGGCCAGCCCTGATCTAACAAGCTCCTACTTCCTCCAAATATTTAAACGCAAGCCATACTGATAATAGCTGTTTGTGCTCCCTTCCTGTTGCTTATTATCCTACAGGTGAAAAACACAAGGACACTGAGCTGAGCTGTTTGCCAAGGAAGTTTAATTGTGAAATCTGTATTAAAGGAAAGGAAATGTTAAGAGCAATGTGTCTCTAGGAACAGATTAAATTTTCTTCTAATTATCCAGAAATATGAAAGCTGTGTGCAAAGGAATTACTGCAAGAATTAGCATGAGATTATGTAATCATCATTTTAACGAGGACCAAATTTATAAAGCCATTGTGGTTTACTTAAGTATTGCTGCCGCTAGGGAATGAACAGCATCTCACTTGTTTAGTGTGCTGTGTCTGCCATGGCCTGATTTAGCAGCTTGTCCTCTGTGCTGAGCTCAGTCTGAAAGGGTGAAGAGCAGCCTCTGTGCAGTGATGTGAGTAGCTACCTGAGCAGAGCTGCTGTTTCATCATAGATCTTTGAAAAATTCATAGCCTGGCAGTACAAGCCCATGCCTTTTTGAACCACTGAGAGACTTTGATGCTCGCCAAATGTGTATTTAAAATATCTATTTCTTGTCTGTTCTGTTCTACCACTCAGCTGATATCATAAAAGGTTCGTAAGGAATCGAATGTCCATCCTGTGCATGGGAATATTGTAAGTGAGCGAGCAGAGATTGCAGACTGACTGAAATATGATCTATAGCCTTCACTTTAATCATAAAACATCTACCTGGAAACAAACTCACACAAATTTCACTTTTTACCTCTTTGGTAGGCAGCACAAATTTGTTATCACTTCAAGACTTTTTTAACCATTTTGTCCTTGCCTTTTTTTTTTTTCCTTTTTTCTTTTCATATGAATAGTAGAGGAATTCAGGTCTGGTTAAGTTTTTAGACATCTTATACTATCGTTTTTGCCTCTCGGTAGTGCCTGATTCTTGCTGTGGGTGCAGACGTGCTTTGATTTTCACTGTCCTTGCTAGGACTCTGTGTCAGCATGAGGCCATCAGAGCACGCATTCTCTCTGATTCACTGTGGTTTGTTCTCTGTTCTGTTGGGATCCTATTCTTGAAACACAGCTGCAGTTTTATGGAAAACAGTTCTCTTTGCACAGATATTCATGAATTAAATCTTGCATAAGTAATAAAAAAATTTTAACTTCTAGACAGGATATTTCATTCCTCAGGGTTTGCACAGGTGCTAGAATTGGTTCATTTCTCAGGGAAATTTAATCACCTGAGGGATGCATTATGTGTTACCTGTTAA
This sequence comes from Phaenicophaeus curvirostris, assembly GCF_032191515.1. Taxonomy (NCBI): domain Eukaryota; kingdom Metazoa; phylum Chordata; class Aves; order Cuculiformes; family Cuculidae; genus Phaenicophaeus; species Phaenicophaeus curvirostris. The sequence goes on from NC_091403.1 coordinate 10,972,050, forward strand.
ATCAATCTATCTATTTTCTTATTCTGAGCACCCTCTGCGCTTTACAAATGGACAGACATTTCCTTTTCACATAGCTTTACATTATCCATTGAAAATGAATTGTGTCTTCAACCTTCTAATTCACTTACACATTTTCAAAGTTGCTTTATTGAATATTATGTTGCTCTGTGCATTCATGTTTTAATTCGCATTTATCCCTGCAAACCTTGCAGACTGACCTTGATCATCCTTGGAAGAAAAAAAAAAAATCCACAAACCAACAACGATACACAAACCCACACACCTCTGTATATTAAAAATTAAGCTTTTTAAAATATTTTGAAGAAGAAGAAAGGTATCTATGTTTTAATATAAATACATTTGTGTACCTGGTGTTATAATGTATTCCCTTTTAGAGGTTGTTATTCTGCCAGAACATTTGTCTCTCTGTAATATTAAATTGCAGAGACTTGAATTCTTCAGTCCACCTGTCCACATCTATCACTGGGCTGTGAACACTTTATCAGCTCTTCTCTATGATTCGGTATTTTTGTCTGTGACTTAGAAATTCCATTTAGGTCTAGCCCTCATGAAATCAATTGACTTTTCCTTTACTTTTATGTGATCAAAATTTTACTGGTGATGGCAAAATAACACTGCTTCAGAACTTATTAGTGACAGTAATATTTCCAGAGTCATATCAGCAAATAGGAAGAATTGATCAGGTCATTCAGACGGCAATCAACCTTTTTTCCCCATTTTGCCTAAAGATTATGCTCTGTCCATGGTATTGCAGTGTTCGTCGCAAATAAATGTAATTGTCCACAGACTAAAACAAATCAATAAGTTTATTCCTCAAGCCTTGTAGGATGTTCAGTGTTTGTCCTAAACAGGATACAGACCAAATAACACCACCCTGTCATGAACTATATATACCTAGGTGGCATTCAGGCAGGGGTTGCTCACTCCATGAATTGCCTGCAATCATATCATGTTTTTTATGGGATGCTGCCTATCCAAAATTGCCAGAAAAATGTTGCTGAGCAATTTCAAAGTCAATTCTGCTTGTAAAAGATTTGCAGTGATTGCTTCACATAATAGGTCTGAAATTCCCTTATTCTTTTACTCGATATTCAGTTAACCATTGCTTATGCCTTCTTTCTGCATTCTTAGCATGTAATTTTTCGAAGCTGTAGGAGAGCCTTCTTCTCCTTATAAAATGATTTCAGTTTTAAATTAAGACCAATGAAACTTTTCTGCTGTTTGTTTAAATTCAGCCTGGATTATAGGAATGCTTTCAGAGCGTGCAAAAGTACAAGGTACAAGTGCTGAAACAAAACGTGTCAGAATATGCTTAGGCAATCCTGGGTAGCTTTCTTTCTAAATCCAAAGATTTGCAAAGACTGTCGTGTCTGGATTGGACCTGATGAGACACACCCACTTCCCCCACCCCCTCAGTGATAGAAAAGAATGGTCTCAAGACTTAAGTTATTCTCTCCACAGAGGAGAAACATCCCCGTATATAATTCCAAGAGGAAACTGACCTCCATATAAAAGCTGAAGGGTTTTTTTTCCCTCACAATTAAAAAAAAAAATGTAATAAAGCCATCTATCCCAGAGGATGGGAAAACAGCAGTTTTTCCTGAGATGCACCTCTAACCTGGTGACCTGGTTCACCTTTAGGTAACTCTGCTTTAGCAGGGTCAGGAGACTAGATGATCTTCAGACGTCCCTCCCAAACCCTACCGCTCTGTGATAACAGCACAGAATTTGTGATACTGTAATTGCAGAAGCATACCTGTTCTTGAATTGCTCGTGGTCAATATCTTAGGCCTTGTCAGAAACTTATTCTGGTAGGGTAACAGACATCCTATTTTTCTGACTCTTCCAGACACACAACTGAGACAAATGGATTATGGAAGAGATAGTTTGATGGCTCTGTTTTGACACCTTGCTGTGTTTTTAGAAAAATGTATTTCTAATGAAATGCAGAGGCATTTACATCAGCTGAGTGTTTGACCCAAAGACCTTGTTAGCTTTTTGTGGAGACACTGCCCTCATATAAATAGCTGTTTGTTCATGCTCTTTCTACTATTCATTATGTTCAAAGTCTGAGCTCATGTCTGTTTCTTAACGCACAAAGAGTCTATAAATTCAGGGATGCTTGAGTCATTCTTGAGCCTCATTAACTGAAATCTTACATTATGATAAGGCCAGGCAGTATGAAAGTCAGCTTTGTAAGATCTTATCTCAGGAAAAAAAAAAAAGATTCTTTAGCTATTTTGAGCTCTGCAATTACCCACACAAATAAATTCTCACTATTAAAGAAATACAATGTCTCCCATTACCAAAAAGCAGCAACTAGGATTTAGTTTGTGTTGGAGAAGACACGCAGTTGGTTTTGTTTTTCATTACCAGAATAATTGTAGCAGATTTATTTAACCAATCATTCATCAGCTAGTTTGCAAAAGCTCCTGGGGCTGCTGCAGTTGTTGGACAGTTGTCAGAATTATTTAGCTGATAAATACAAAAGATAATTTGATTCAAGTACAATTTCTGTGGGACTGAGAAAAACACAGCAGTTGTTTTGTGTATCTTCAGATTCAAAGAGGATGCAGAATTGTATCTTGGGTGTATGATTAGTTTCCCAGTTGGCTTCTGGAAATATCCTGCTATTTTAAAAAAGAATTTTTAGTCATTAGTCATGGTTGTAATTAAATAAATATAGCTACGTTTTGCACTAATTATGCCCTCAGTCCAATAAAGAACTTAACAGGTGTATTACTTTAGAACATGAATAATCCTTCTGGCTTGTATGCTGATTGTTAGGTCTGTGCACTACATCTTGATTCATCAAAACACAATAAATACTCTAGTCTCGCTACAACCACTAAATTTTAGGTGTGTGCTTGAAGTTAAGAATGTGTTCAATTGCTTTGCCTGGATAGTGATGAAAAATAGCCTGTTAAGCTATAATTAATTCATATGATGCTTGTGATACTCAGTAACATTTTTGCTTGTGGATCAGCTGACTTAAAAAAAGGGAAGAAGATTGATTGAATCTCGGAAAACATGAGAAAAGATAATTTGAGGAGATGCTACAGCCCTCACCATTGGAGGTCTGTGAGAGCAGTACAAGTAACTTCCCTGTGGATGACAACTATGATAAACCTGCCCCAAGGGTAGGAAATGAACAGGGTGACCTCTGAAAGACTTCAGCCTCTTGTTCCTGAACCCAGGAAAAGTTTCACTGATAAATATCTGAAAATTCCCATGGTAGTGGTTTTATCATTAAGAAAATAGTATGGATATTTCTGATCTATTTTTTCCTTTTTAACAAAAGTCTTGGAAATAAATGAAATGTGACATGAACAGCATTTTAAGTGGAGACTTGTTCTTTAGCCAAGCAAACATTAAGTATTTATTTCCTTTGTCTTGTAGGAATCTTACCTCCCAGCTGAAGAAAGCTTTGTGCAGATTAGAATGAAAATTAAACCTGACGTTATTTCCTGACAAGAACTGAGAATCGCAAAGGCTGCAATATGATTGCAAAGTAGTATGGGTTTTTTTTTTTCCATCTCCAAAAAAAAACCACTTCCCAAATAGGTTTCAACATGCTGGAAAGAAGAACGCAGTGCAAAACACCATGCTTTCCAAAGCTAGATTTCTATACGTCCGTGTGAAGTGGATCTGACAGATTTTCACTGCCTAGATTAGCTAAGTGCATGGTAAAAATTTTTTCACTTAAAAATCTAAATCTCTTACCTCTTAGCACGAGTCCCTGGTGTGGTATGCAAGCCTAACTATCCTTGTTTTAGTGAGGAGAGAGCAAGTGTAGTATTTATGTGTAGAAAACAGCCCTGGAAATCCACCAAGCCTATTATGGAAGTGGAGCTAGATGATCTGTTGGCATTCCTGCTCCTCACTTTCCCCATCCCCCCAATCTGTTTTCCTGCTGCTGCATATAGAAGACCTAAAAAAACCACTCTGGTATTTTTATCCCTCCTCCTCTGCTTACAACTGACATATCACTACCTAGAATACTACTTTCTTTAGTCCCTGCACCAATTTATGTCCCAAGATCTACTGTTTGTCCAACTCCAGACTGAGGTCACCTCTCAGCATTTCACCATTTCAGGGATTATTTCTATATTTCCTCTTCCTGGGGAAGAGAGACTTGATTGAAGAGCCAGTGATCTGCGATCTAAGAAACCAATATTTTCCAGGATGTGTTACATCAGTACATCATTTTTATGCTTCTCTCCCCTTAATTTATTTATTTTATTGCTGGTGTTAAATGGTTTTGTCAAAAACAGCTCTTTACAGACCATTAATGCCAGATCTGATGATTGTTTTCCACGAGCCTTCATGAATAATTCAAGATGCTGTCTCAGTCTCATTCTCTAATCTGAGGGCTCTTCTGAGGAAGTGAGGTTATTAAAGGTAACAATCATGATGAGTCTCATCTTTGAGCAGGATGTACTCATTAATTCTCGGAAGCAACTGTGTCTTGAAACAAATCAGAGTGCTGGGTCTTTTTCCACCTCCTGCTTTTCTCTCCACCCCTGCTGCTCCTTTTGACAATGCTACTGCTTTTGAGTTTCTGTCATAACAAGAAAGTCAAGGGACTTTTAAAGTACTTTAGGAGAAACGGAAGGAAGAGTAAAGGGTGAGATCAGTGCTCAGCAAGCAAGCTAGTTTTCTTTCTCCTTGTTCTTATTTCTAAATTAATTTACTTCACCAATTCTCATGCCTCTTGCATGCTGGCTCTCTGAAAGTACTTGAATGAACATGTTTATTGGCAGGATTACTCTGGGACTTGAGGAATGATAAGACTAGACTATTAAAGTGATGAAACCTGTATACATATTCATATACCAGGAACTTGATTATTAATTCTGATAATTGGTTCTCAGCTGTGTTTACACAATGATGGTGAAATTTTATACGTAAATTGTGAAGTTAGTTCTGAAGTTGGGAATTGGTCTTATTTGTTCCAATAATAGAAGATAACAGATAATACTTGGAAACCAGCCTATTCTCTTGGATTCACCAGTATTCAAAACGACCATAAAACATGTAAACTCTCCTAAATGGTAATACTATATTTTTTTTCTGGTTTTCTTTGCTTTGAAAGGTGATTTCCTATTAGGTAGTCTGAGGTTTTGCAAATGTGTTTGTCTAAACATAAAGTAACAGCCCCTAGATTCATGCACAGCTGAGCTGCAGGTGGCTTATAGTTTAGCCAACTGTTTGCAATTTTAGCAAGCAAGTGAGCAGAGACTGGTCCCACTTGAGTTTAAAGAGATGCTTGTGCTCTAGGCTTTTTGGATCATAAACAGCACATCTCAATTATAATGTGCATGGCATAGTTGCCTATTGCTTGATATGGTTCTATAGGTCACTGAAATAGACTGAAAAGATAGATTTTTTCTGTTTCTACTTTTATGGTAACAGTGGGTCTTTTAAAAATGGATGTGGAGTGTGGTTTAAGCTTGTTGGTTTTCACTTTGCTGGAAGAGCCTTTCAAACTTTGGGAAATTTCAAAGGCAATATTGTATCAGGATTCAACATAGACTGAGTATCTAAGAAAAAAATGGAATCTTCATTAGGTGACTTTAAATTTTCCATTAAATCCATGTTTTCCTCAGCTTCTCAGCCAACTTGGATTGAATACATTGCCACTGGGGACTGTTACAATGCCTGCCACTGATCACGTCTCTGGCATAAACAATATTCTGGGGATGTGGAAGAACTGGAATTCTTTCACATGCATTTGAGAAAGCTACATGTCCCTTTCTTTCAATCTATTAAGTTTATTGAAGAGAAGGTTAAGAGGTGATTTGATCCACTAATAGATAGCAGACAGCTCCATTAATCTAGAGGTGGTAAGTAAAGCATGTAGTGAGATCTAGTGGTTAGAAGGTGAAGCTGGCTGAAGTCAAAACCTGCTGTTTTTAACAGTAAAGGTAACTGACCGCTCACTTACTCAATTCTACTGTGGATTTTCCCTCCTACACGTAAAACACACTAATGTAAATATTAGCTGTGATTTTGATAGGGAAATGACTGCACAGTTTGCTGACTTCTGTTCTACAAGACAACAACACTGTGACAGTCCCTTTTGACCTAAAAGTGTATGAAGGATGAGAGAAACCCCACACCTACCCATATCTTAAGTTTTCAGAACTTAAACAGGAGGTAGAAGGTGCAATATATTTTACAGCCAAAGAACAACAAATAGAATAAACTGCTAAACTTTAAGCAAATTAAAAAGAGAAACATGGTCTTAAAATATTTGTGTTCCCTTTTTTCCCTAATGTTTCCTACCTCTGAAAGAAACTAGAGAACGCCTTTGTTATGGTCTTTGTATGTCATATTAAGGCTGTGATGTTTTATCTGTCTTGGGGGTAGCATTGGGATACAATATTAATAAGACCAGAACTCATTGCATAGAATGCATCAGTCAATATTTGTCTTTTTCCTTTGCTTACCAGGACTAACATTGCCTATATTCTGTTTTTGAATGCAATGACAGAAAGTGTGGGCTGACAATTGTTTTAAAAATGTTCTTTAACTGATTTTTTTCTCCTTCCAAGATAAACTGAGGCCTAAGCAGGGGGAAGGCAGACAAACAACAATTCTGCTAGTGTTTCAAAATAATTCAACTCTTGCTTCTTTTGCTGAGCGTATTAACGAGTAGATGCTAGTCAGGCTTGTATGCCTAATTATTTGGACTTTAGAAACTGGGCTTATACAACTGATTTTATGTTGCCACAACTTGGAAAACAGGTTTTGTTGATATGGATCTGCACAATAAGCAGATTGGGAACCCATATGGGAAATACTTAATTTCTTTTTCTAATCCCCTGAGGCTCTTATTTCCTGAAAAAAACACCTTCGGATTCTTCATTTGATACCCGTTACACAGCTGAGTGCTCTTTCCCCTTCAAAGCATGTAGGACGGGGCATTTCTTTCAGTAAATCTGCACTGTATCATGTTTTCAAATAAATTTGTTAGTAGGAGGTGACTGAGGCATCACCCTCCTGAGGCAACACCAGATAATGCTCTTTGGTTTTGACTTATGTTTTCACTTGAGTCTACAAACCAAGTTGTTGTGCTCCTCAAAATGGAGACTCTACATATTCTAATTCCTTTCAAGGTCACTTGGAGGACATTTGCAGCAGCATTTGATGGAGATTATGCTCTAAAGGCAAGGACTGAAGAGCACTTGATAAGACTTTAAAAACATTAAACTTGTTCACTTGCTAAAAGCCTAAAATCACAAGGTTAAGCTTGATCATGTTCTATTAGCTTAGGACAAAGTTTCTGCACAGATGGCAAGTGATGTGAATATTAATAAACATTTTCTTTAAGTGTCTTTTTCTCCTAACAGTGCCTTTTTGTGATAGTGAATCAAAATATGCATAAGCTCTAATAGCTGGGAGTGATGGGTAGATTACAAAGCAGCAGTTTGCTTAAAAAAAAAAAAGGCTATAATGTTTGGATTTTCTCTTGGAGAGCTCTCATGCCTCTAACTCTGGACATCTAGCAAATTAAGAACGACTCCTTTCCAAAGACCCATAACATTTCTGATTTGATTTCAGCAGTGTAAATACTAATGAATAAAAAAATGGCACATGCAAGAAGGCCAGGATTTTAGAGTTTCGTCTGTCTTGTGAGAGTTTTACTATTTGAAATATATTGTCTTTGAATAATGAATATTAATTATTTGAAATTTGTTAGCTAATGCAATACTTGCATTTTGAATATGAATTGCACAGAATTTGAACTTGCCTCTCAAGATATATGTCTTTATCTGGACTTCTATCATGCTATGCTCTTGAGCATGTACTGATTTGTCTTAGCCTGCGATAGACAGAAAGACCTATAGAAGCAGTTCAAGTGTAGGCTGAGGTTTAAACTATAAGTGCCCTCAAAACCTAGGATTTTCAGGTCTGTTTTCTCCTTCTGAAAAACTCATCAGTGCTGTTGATGAGGATCATGTGAAGTCAGTGTGAAAAATCTGAGAAGTCTTAGTTTGTCCCAGCAAAGTCCTGAACCTTGGTGTAAACCTGGTGAGATTTATGGTTTCAAAATGAAGTCAGGTAACTCTGACATTCTCATGGGGTTTCAATACCGGGTGAAATATGTTGTTTATTCTTAGGTTTTCCTTTGAACTTTGTGTTTGAACTCCTAAAAAGAGTTTGTGGGGTGCAAATTACCGCCAGATGGCAAAGGATAAGCATTTGACAACTCTTCTATCCTGTAAACGTTTAGTCTAGGTGAGTTTCTGGAACAGGAGAGTGGAGAAGACTGCAGGAAAGAGCTGGAAACTCACAGCATTCCTGTCGTTGTTTTCTGAGGTGGCTGAACTGGCTCAGGCTCCTAAAGGGTTGATGAAAACTAAGGAGATTAGGAAAATAAAGTGTTTAATTTATTTTATAGTGAAGTGCCAAAAGTTGCAATCCTCATTGCTTTACTCTGCAAAATATCCTATGGCAATGAGTTCCATGATTTATGATAAAGATTTGTGTAGAAATGTGTTCTATTTTGTATGTTAAATCTTCTTGATAAATTAATTTGTTTTGAGAAATAAGGAATAGCAGTTCTTGCTTTCTAATAGGGTAACTTTCAGAAATGCTGTTATGTTCTTATCCTTTTATGTGCTTCAACAACAGTCCATAAAACATACTCATGAACTTCTGTGCCTCCACAGTAAATAAAGAAGTAAATAAGAACAACACATACAGGTTTTCAGTGGCTATTGCTTGATTTTTATGGCTTGGAGACATTAGGTCCTGCCACATTTGTACTAAATGGTTGTGAGAAAATTTAAGAATTATTGAAAATTGAAGAACAGAACAGACTCAAAATATTCTCCATTAAGCTTGGAACAGAACTCAATCCAGCTGTTTGTGCAGCATGAGCATGGGGCTGTGCTCAGTTTCAGCGTTAAATGTTTGCGGTGCCACTGTCTTTAAATGCTCACGCTGGAATTGTTTTTGTAGCTCACATTAGGCCTTTAGATTTTTGTTTCCATTAGAGCTATGAGGTTCTCCAGTGAATTATTGGCCCTCCCTTTGTGTCTACTTTAGAAATTGCAAAACTGTAAATGTCCTAGCTAAAATTATTTTAGTTTAATCAATGTTTGGAACTTTAATTTTGGAGTTCAGTTCCTTTTATGTCAAGCCAGACAATACCTATCCAAGTTCCAAAGCTTATTCCAGCTGGGTTTATTCGTTAAGTTGTCTGACCGTCTGGAACAGACGATGCTTTAGATAAGCACATCTGTCTAGAAGTAAAAATCCTTGTATCATCCTAACAAAAAAAAAATGAAAAGTCTGTTCACATACTCTAAGCTTCTGCCCTGACTGGGAAAGTAGATTATCTCATGAAAACCTGGACTGGGTCCTTGCTCAAGTTCAATTCAGCAGGCAAAAATTATTCTTCTTCACCTTCCATCTGAACTATTGTTTTCAAGGACTCTGATTACTCCTGGTTACTAGATTGCTGACTGAAGTAAAAGTCTTGGATGAAAATCTCTGGAGTCAGAGCAGGAATAAAAAGAGATATCAACTTACATATTTCTTCTACAATAACTCTGTGTTTTTCTGTACATCAAGACAATTGTAGACACAGACACATATTCATTTTCCATATAGAAGTTCAAGATGAACTTCAGCACCATGGGCATGTTATCTTTTTTTAATATATGAACACTCATGTACAATATGTGACCAATGTGCTTCCATCCACATCATCGTACAGTTTAAATAACAACTTTGGGCCACCTGCCATGGAAAACCTCAGCTTGTGGCTTGACTGCTGGGGCGAAATTTCACAGGGCTCATGGAAAGCAAGGCATGAAAATATACTGTGGGACTGCAAGCAGCTTATCAGAGGGAGAATGTGCTGTACAAAGTGAGAGCTGAACAGAGTATTTCATGTCTTTGACAAATGTGGTGTGCATGATCTGAACCATTAATCAAATACTGACAGCCTCCTTGGGGAAGCAGAGTGCCAAATGCAGAAGGGCTTGCAGAGCCCCATTCAAATGGCATCTGGGGGAAAAGAAAGGAGAAAAAACAATGATAGGAATGTTTATGGTACTGGAACAATTTTACTTACATTTACTCTAAATGTTTGGAAATTTATATTGATCTGAGTAGAAACTGGTGCTGAGGGGGAGTAAAATCAGCATTCCATGTTGCCCTGTCAAGTTTGATTTATGCTGGGCATTTGACAACCACTCAGTTCAGAAACCTTTCAGAACCTTCTTGTCGTCGTCTTAGGCAAAGCAAATGAACTTTAAAACAAAACAAAACCCCAAACAAAACCAAAAACCCCCATCTCAAAACAACAAGAAAATCCCTAATCCTGCACTAAATTTAGAGAATTCTGCACATCTGGTGATCCTAATGTCTGTGATGTGTGTCCAGATGTCTACTTAGAGAAGGTGGAAGTGTATTCGGCTTGTTTATGTATAGTATTTGCTGGCTTCAATTTTGGCAATTGGTGTAATAGCTGCTTTTTTTCAAAATAACGTGTCTTTGTCTTCAATTTCCCCTCCTTTTTAATATTCTTCCTTCTATGGGATTAAAATATAGTGTGAGATGAAAGATTATTTTATTGCATTTATTATAAATGAAAATTAAAAAATAATCTGGTTAGCCATTATGAATTTACGTATATACTGGAAAATGCAGAGCTGGCCCTTTTGAAGCCCATGTTTTTTCTGATCCGTTTATTTTGGGAAGAGTCCATATCCAGTTTTCATAGTGATGAGAGAGAGGTACATGTAGTCAAAGTTTTAAATCTTGTGGTGCTACTGTAAATTAACAGAAAGTCATTAACAGAGCTATGTTTAATTTCCAGCAATGCCACAGAGACCAGCTGATGATCAGTACAGCAATATTTACATAGCTCTGTTGGCCATGGAAATTCACAGCTCAGCTCCTATCGTGTCCTCAGGGTTTGTGGTAAGGTTGGTTAACTTAGAAAAATAAGTGAACTTTTTTTCCATGAGCATTATGTTCACCGTTTTGTTTTGCTTTACCTCTACCACAGACATTATCCTTGTAAAAAGGATGCTTCAGCTTTCTTGCGTTATGCTGAAGGAACCAAAAACCTGTAACAGCAGTCAGCCCTGGGCGATATCCTAACTGTGCGTGCATTTCTCTGTATTTGTCGTAAGTGACCCTGTGGACGTTATTAGCTATTCAACATGCACAAAATGTGTGGGTACCTGTCTCCTAGCTTGGAGCAGCCAGGGACTAAAGAAAGTCTCCAAGATCAATTCTCTATTCCAAAAGATGTTCATCTCCAGATAAAAGACTTCACTTTTTTTGACTGAGGACCATGTGATTAAGGCCCCATTCAAAACAACAGAGTACCTATAAGAAAGAAGGAAATCAAGTCACAGGCAGAATACTTTAAAGTTTCTTGAGTACAGAAGAGGCAGGCTGTGAAAAACCTGGTAGGGATGCTTAAGGGGCAGCTCTGAGAGGAACCGGCTTGTTGCTTGTTTGACGTGTCCTGGTTTAAGTGCTGAAGAGTAGAAATTGGGTCTAATCTTACAATAGTAGCTGGGTTTATAGCTTGAGATGGCTTTTATTTCCTGCAAATCTGTGAGTTTCCTTAGTATATTACAATGATATTGATAGTTTTTATGTATCTTTATGCAGAGTAAGTTCACATCTTTCATAAATGGTGTTGCCATAGAATTTACGTTCCATTTCTTATTATATACTATGACTGCAGCTTCATGAAATTAAACCCATTATTAAAGAAAAATCTTTATTGACTCTTGTCTATGGGGAACAGCACATATGGCAGATGAAGAGCTGGGCAGTGAGCATACTTGCATCCAGGCCGAAATATAGGGAGTTCATCTGATTGCTGAGGGCTGAGCTGAACTCCAGAACACACAAATGCCTGTACCAAGTGCTACTCTGTGGGACAGTGCAATGAGGTATCCTCTCTGAGGCATGGTTCATAGATGTTACTCATGGCAGTTGTGTTTTAGAGCCTGTTTTGGAATCCCTTTTCAGAATAGCATGGTCTCTCCAGCCTGACATGGTTGATGGGCAGCCATGAGCGCTCACTTGCAAAGAGCCTGTAACGAACAGAACTCTGGAGTTGGAAAGAGAACAAAGATATTAATCTCTGCTGTTTAAGGTATGTAAAACCACGTTTGCTTCAACAGGCCTAAAAACCACGCTAGACTCCTGCTGTGTCCTGTCCATTGGTGCTACAGCAGCACCAGGGACACCAAGGAGTCAAGTGAAAGGACACACAGACTTTTTGAAAACCTTCAGAGGCTTTTGTGGGCTTGATTTTCAGTTGGAGTTTTCAGTCCCATGTGTGTTGGGAGGCCTGTTACCATGAGTCATGGTCATTATTCTATGCAGATACAGAGACTGCAGCCGGGCTTCTTCCCTCAGTGGTGGGTGCTGGAAAAATAAGCCTGTTAGACCTCAACCATTTTTGTTCCTTAAGGAAATGAATGCTGCTTGGTAACTCAACAGCAGAATATAAGATATATAGGAAAAAAAACCTGTAAGAAATTAGACAAGCTAAACTCCGTCACTTACAAACTGTCTTTAAAACAAAGAAAACAAGAGGGGAAAAAAAAAAGCCTGAACTTCCAGTTACCTCATGTCAAATATAGTGAGCTTAACCAAGTCAACAGTGAACTCTGTCTGCTCTCACCCTGCTAAAAAATTCAGGCTTTTCTCAAGGATGTTTCTTGACTGCAGTGAATATTCAGTCAGTTGCATTGGCAGGTAATACAATCTCTCGGCTACAATGAGCTTTTTCTTCCAAGGCATTTTAATTTTTACAGCTCAAGTGCTCTGCGGGTGCCAAAATAATCAGAGCTTTGTATTTCATGTTCTTGCCATATATGGCCTAGGATCTGATTGCTAATCCCTCAAGGTGGCAGTAGCTTAATTAAAGCTATGTATCGGTGAGGAGATAATTGTAATATCCTTTGAGTGGCTGGTCCTAATTTACCCTGTGTACAGCCTGATATAGTCATCTATAATGTATCAAAGGTCCATGCTAGGTTTAAATGTAAAGCCATGTAAGATAAATGAAGAGTACATGTGGCAGGTGCTCAGTACATGCATTTAGATTAAGCCCTGCTCATTGAGATGATGATTAGATGAGTTATGTCAGGGAATTGTAACTGCTTCAGTGGTTGAGGAAAAGGTTATTTCTAAGAGCTCATTTTAACAGCATAACTGGCACATAATTCAGATATCAAACAGTAAATGAGATAGGAGAGCAGGAAGGGTGCAAGGTGCAGATGCTGAGACATGTGGGCAGCACATACACAAATGCAATAGATGTTCTAGGGCAGAGTTGCTGCTGAAAAGCTATTTGAATAACGCTCTCTCTGATTATCTTTAAGTACCCAGTAATAATATTTAACAACATCCAAAAAGAGGTTAGGGTGTGATTTGTTCAGAAATGGGGGCTCAATCATAGTTCATTTGCTTTCTCTGTGTTGCTATAGACCCAAAAGCAGGCAGGTCAAATCTATTGGAGCAAAGGTAAAAGCGCAAAGCTTGTCTTCCTTAAACAGTTTTATTAGCAAAAGAATTGTGTTTATCAAACTGGAAGAACTTCTGAAAGAGATAGTTAGGACTCGCTCTTCCAGCACTGCAATAAGATCATAATGAAAATATGCACTGATGGTTTTATTAACTCTCAAAAAAATATCTGAGGCCTTTTTTGTGTGTTGTTTCTTCAACTGGGCTTGGACAAACAGCAGATCAGAGGATTCAGTGAGCACTGGCAGGCTATGCCCTAGTCCCGTAGACCATGGGTGCTGGTGCGTGAAGAGGATGAGGCAACTCTAAAGAGAAGAGAGCCAAAGGGCAGAGAGGAGGGCTCATAGCAAGAATTCCTAAAAGGAAGATAGGATGTAAGTGGAGTGAGAGCTGTGCATGTGTAATGACCAGCTGTTTGGATTTGTTCAACATGTTTTACATCCACAAAGAAAACACAGTACAGCTTAGAAATGCCAGGCTCTGGTGCTCACTGCCTGCTGCACAGCATTACGCCTGTGAGTATACTCAAAATGTCAAGAACGTGCTGCTGGTTCACAGGAGCTGTTCTTTTCAGAACGTGTGTGGTGTGGTTTGGCTGTGGATTTTTTTTTCCAGCAAGTGCAGTAACTTGCTGCAAGCTTTTGCAGCCACACTTGCTGCATTAACTATTTTCATGTTAATCCTTCTTAAAGGTCAGTTGAGTGATGGCTCCTGCTATGCTCATTGCAGCACAAGAAAAGGCAAAGTGGCAAAAGCGTGAGATGAAATTCAGTAGTGTGACTCTTGGCAGGTAAAATTGGACTGAAGTAGTGCTGTAAGGATCCAAGCTTTAAGTCTAGTGTACAGAAGAGGGGATGTATTTCCATGCATTGCAACTTCTTATGGCCAGGGATGGAAACACCAAGGACTATCAAGTAAGTTGATATTACTGGCTGTATCTATTCATGAAGAGAACTGATCAGAATGCTAGAGAGTTCCAGCACATTCCTTACCAGGTGTTCTCCACAACAGCAATATCTGCTATGTCTGATCTTGTGTACTCTATTAAATCTTGCAAGTGAGACAAATGCCCTGTGACAAGTGACTCATCTTCCGTGTCTTACTCCGACCACACAAAACAGAAGGCTCCCCTCAAATGAGGCTCCTGGAGGGGAACGGTAGAGTGGTTGTATTATTTCTTCCTGTTATGTGAAGACTTAGCAGGCCACGCCATAAAAGACATAACGTTCAATTGACCTTTTGCTTATCTATAAACGTAAAATGAGCTACACGGACCCCAATTCACCGAGGAGCCATTTCCAAGAAATTTATTTCCTTTTACTAGCCATAAAAATAAATTGCTCTGCACAAAGAATAGACACAAAAATAGCTGTACTAGCCTATAATAAGATTATTGTGAAGGAGATGTTTTTCCCTGAGCAATCACAGTCAGCCAGTGTGTTATCAAATTTTGATCTCATTGAATTGCTAGGCACAGATTTGTGTTCTAGGGAGATTTTGTATGTTACACTCACCTGCATACCCCAAACAGGTTGGATTTAGGGATTGATTTCTATTCTTTGGAGGGTGGACTATTGTTTTTTTTCCTCTGTCTTTCTTTTAAGCCAAATTTTGAGTCTTACTCAAAGCATTCAAAGGAAAAAAAAAAAGCGATTTTTACATGTCACATCAGTCTATTTAGACAAAGCCAAGCAAAACTGTTTTGAAAGGCAATGGGAGGATAGGTCAGTAAGTCAGAGTTTATCCAGCCCATTTCTCTTTGTGGAACCTAGGACAATGAGGCTAGCAGTTAATCTTGATGGGGTTGAAAGTGAAGAAGTGGGCTTACTTGCTTCCATGCATTCACTGTGTTTTTCCAATAAAATTCACAGTTAAAAACACTCCTTCTGAAAAAAAATGCCCCTCCTGCCAAAGAATAAAACCCAGTGCATTGCTTTTTTTTTATCATTAGAAGTCAAGAATTTTCAGGGTTAATTTTTTGTGCTTGACTCTGTCCTGGTGTGTTGTGTACTGACAGGGACACTGAGCAGGAACAGGCTGGTGAAACCTGAAGTCAGGGGTTGGGTTCTCTTTTACTGTTATTTTGTGCTTTTCTTGCCTTTGCTTCTCATCAGCATTTTTTTTGTCTAATTAGCCACAAGTTTCCTAGGGCAGCAGTTGTTCCTTCTAGTCTGTTTGTAGAGTATGGCTTCAGGTATGCAATTTCAGCTGAAACTGCTCTGAAGGTTCATCTCAGCATCTCATCACCTTTATCAGATTTAGTCTCAGGCCTTTCTGCTGGCAAGGTCTGCAACCCAGGTATACCTTTGTTACAGGAATACCACCTCTAGCATCACCCTGAAGGAGGAAGGGGTCAATCCATCATGTCTTGGTAGCTATTCCTCTGACTAGCAGAGAGAGGTGCAAGATTCAGGGAGAGGAGGTGGTGAATGTATTTGCTTTGAGAGCTAACATGCTTTGAGGCAACTCTGTGTGGAGTCTTCTTTTGCTTGTATCAAGAAGTACTAAATTAAATATGTTTCTTTTAGATCTAATTAGGCCATCATTTTATGCTTTCTGAACATTTATTTGTTGCAAACATACTGGTGCTTAAATCATTATGTAATGGTGATTAATTCATTATATTGTTACATTTCAAAATAGTGTCCTGTTCTCAGATGGTACTAATTAGGAACCTCTGGATTAGTAAAATTGATGAAATGTGTATTTAGGACCATAATTTTAAATGGTTTCCCTTGATTCCTTAGTCCCTGTTTATTTCAGGACAAAGAGTGCAAACCTCATTTCCTGTTCAATTGCCCCTGAAAATACAGGCTGCCCGTTATGCTGTGTCTGACAGCAGCACAAGGTGTACATGTGTATAAATGTGTGTATATAAATATATGTAAAAATTCAGATCCTTTTTAAAAAGGACTGAATTTTCTCATTCTCTCTGGACAGACTGTGCTGTGGTTGCTTTAGTATGGGCAGGGGATCCTTGCATTCCCCATCCGTGGGGCAGGGTGGCAGCCCAGCTGGAGCTTAGTTCCTCCCTGTCTGCTCTAAGCTTGGAAAGCCCCATGTGCTGGGGCCAGGAGGGACCTGGGTGCTCTGAAATTAGTCTGTGACAAGTGGTTTGGGAGCTGGCTGTGATTTTTAAGAACTGGTTTGGCTATATTGCCTCCAACACAGATCTGGATGAGGGGCCTCTCTATTTGGCAGGAAAGCTGCATAGTGGCATAGATTAACCTGGTAAGATGCTGAAGTAATTTTGCTATTAGGAATCTGGTTTTGCTTTGCTGAAGAACAGCATGTCTGCATTTGGAATTTCTGATGGTATTGTTCTTAATTTAGACTGCAGTTCATGCAAATCGATGTCTCTAACGTTCATGCTTAAAGAACAGGACCCATTGCTTTTAAGTCACTCCAGAGTTTATGCTGAAGAAACAGTCAGTCTTGAAATAAGACAGCTAAAAGAGGGGATTTCCTTTTGGTGTTAGGTATAGCCACTTCAGTCCAGGTATTGAAAAGGGAATTGTGGTCAACTGATACTTTGCTCAATGTTTGTGTTATTCTCTCTTGTTCATACATTGCATATTCAGCTTCCATATATTTAGGATCTAAAAAGTCTTAAAGTTCTTTGCACAAGGATCCTTTTGCTCTGCTTTCTCTGTATTGGTGGATCTTAAAAGTATCACAGAGCTGTGCAAATGGCCTGTGATAGATGAAGGATCTGGTCTGTGGTACCCACAAATCCAGCTTAGTTTCCTGCCTTGGCATCTCTCTCCTCCTGAGGTAAATAGCCTCTAAAACAAGCACACATTTCTAAGCATTATGTCACTTCTGGGCAGCAGCCAGGGGATAAGATTAGCACCATTGTCATCGAAACGAGCATAGGCTGTCTCTTTGATGAATGATATTGGATTTTTTTTTTTTTTTTAAATTACTTGCCTATTTTTGGATTCAAATGTCCCCGCATAGCCTCAGGACAGGGAAGAAAGGGAGAGGGGTGAAGAGAGAGTGATGAAGTTAGCTTTACTGTCAGCTCATTTTCTTCTGTCATTATCTTTGGAAATCAACCCATGGTGTCAAACACTGGCCCTGTGACCAACTGGGTCTGTTTTCTGTCCTCTTTGCTGTAAGACCAAAACATATAGAAAAATTAACATAATTGGCTCATTGCTCTCCCCCTAACCTCACCTCGTGAATTTTTCTTTATGGCTCTTTCCTATACTCCCGGGCTCTTTCATATACCAAAGATAATGTCGTGATTTCCAGTTTGTCAGGACTGAGGTTTTGAGGCCAAACTGGGCAGCTCCGAGTCAGGTGCCATGTGAGCCCATGGTGCCTGCACTCCCTAATCTTCCCTCCTTGTTTCTTTTCCTCTGTTGCTTTCTCTGGTTCTCATCTGTCCTCTTCTCTCCAGACTTTCCTACAGCCCCCAACCCCAGGAGAGAGTCCCATTCCTTCTCTTATGTGCTTTGTACAGCACCTACTGCCATTCCTCACAACTGGGAGATCTCAGATTTGGAGAGAGCAAGTAATGGCATTCACATCACTAAATACTTCCCCTGACAAATGTAAAGATGCCCTTTCAAAAGGGAGAAAAAATTCTGGTTTGGGGGATTAAATGAACTCTAGCTGAACTTGATTTTTTTTTTTTCTCAGACTACTTTCAAAAGAAATAAGGTTTTTAATTTGTAAAGAAAAAAAAAAGAACCAAAAACAAAGCCCAGAGAAGCAATTAATTTCTTGGAAGTTATTTTAGTTACATATTTAACTACTCAATCCATTGTAATGTGAAGCAAAGACAAATGCTGTCAATAGAAACAGCATGAGATTGCTTTGTGATCTTAACCCTCTGTACCCCTCAGCTTGAGCATCTGTGACTTCACCCACTGTGATTCATTAAAAAGATTATGTATTAACATAGACATGCCTTTTACTACCTGAGAACCAGAAAACACCCTCATTGCTGTGCCCTTACACTACACCAATTTCACCTTTTCTTTTTCCCTATCCCCATCAAGTGTGTCTACTTCATATCTCCTGTCTTGGGCTGGGAACAAGGATCCTTATTTCCACCTACATTTATATAATGTCCAGTGCAATGCGGTGCTGCTCAAGGTCCCAGAACTACAATACTGAAAAAACCCAAAACTCAAAAATGCAATTTGAGGGGTTTGTCTTTCCTCGGAGTAGTTCCTTCAGTATAACAGCTGCATTAGGTGGTATCACAGAAATTATTAATTCTTTGTGCTACTGGAGCCAAAGTGAAAATGACCCTCCTTTATATGAAACAATTTCCTTATTTTCTTCCTATGGGGAGCCTCATCAGCTTTTTTTTCCTTTTTAAGGGAACTGAGGTTTTTGGACGAGAAGACAGTTCCTTAAAGCGTTGAGGATGAACAATGAAGCACATGGCAGCACTGGGATCACTGCAGCCTCCCCTTTGTGTGACCATTCACCTGAGTCTTTTCATTCTCTCCTTCCAATTTATTTCCTTACATAATAATGACCCAAAGGAGGGTTGTCACTTTGCAAACACCATTTGGCTGAATTTTGATGAGGGTTTTGAATCACTCTGACAAATGAGAGGCTTCTGCATGGCTGGTTGTAGAGGTGGGAGAGCTGGGGGGGGGAGAAACCTTGCACAGAGTGTGCCTGGCCTGTGCTTTGTCCTGAAGGCCTTTATACCTGAGCACACACATGCGTGAAGAATTTAGCAATATTAAGGTTGGATAATGGAGTGATGGAGGGGAGGACTACAGGGAATAGTAGCTTTCAGCAAAAGGCAGTTCAGATAATTTGAGCAATTACAAGCAGATATTGCATTTACTTATGCTACTCCCTTCTATCCTATCCCTCATCTCTATCTAACTTTTCCCAATGCGCTTGGGCTGATGAGGGTAGTTACAGTGTAGATGTACTGTATTATTTGTGCTTTTCAAGGCTTTTGAAAGGGCTGTGAAAAGCTGTGAGTCAGTTTTAACCACTGCTGAAGGTGGTTGGTTAAGACCCAAGAGAACTTGTAATGTGCTTGCAGTAGTGTTTTGAATCTGGTACTAACTGATAACACCTTGAGATTCAGAGTGTCTGACTCTACTTTGTTGGAGAACTCTCGGGCCATTTGGGACTGCCTTAGTTATAAAATAGAGCAGGGAAAATGTTTATCTAAAAGTTTAAGGGATTGAAAGTGCTGCTAGAGAACCAATTAGTATTACCTTGTGTCTTTTTATGAACTGAGTGAAATGCATCCTAACTTTGTGCTGGAAATTAGGCTCACATGAGAATACTTATGCAAGACAGCATTGACCATTTATGACCTTCCAGCGTGTGAACTTGTGTGTATTCTCACCGCGCTCTCAGCATGCTGGATGGCTATCAGCATCCTGGGATATGTTTTAAATTAGTGCCCAAAGAGGGAATGGGGTTGTGTTGTGCACCACGTGCCCAACATAGCTGAACTTACTTCATATGCTTCTTATTAAAGTTGTATATCATCAGGGGAGTGTGAAAGTCGTGTTAGAGAAGGGAATCATCTCCTCAGCACCCTGGTCTGTCAGGCTGTTTTGCATAATAGCTTATGGAAATGAACTGGCCCCTTCTAATACTCAAGGACAGGCTGGGGGAGCAAAAGCCTTGTGAGGATTTTATCACAAAACAGCCTTATGTGGCCCATCTGGTTTGCTTTAAGCATCTCTGTGTATTGGGAAGAAAGCAGCAGGGGGTGGGGAGGGAATACTTTATTTGAAATCTTTTGTAATGTTTCTGAGTCAACCATTTATAATGAGAACAATGGTCTTGGGAAAACTACAACTAGGAGATGAGGCATCCAAGAGCTTGAGCTGCTATTATGGAAACTTCTGTTGAGTTTCTTCACCTGCTTTACTTCCCCACTCTCCTTCAAAGGACAAGTCCATGTGAATGCTGCTGTTGAGATGGGCTTTACCTCTGTGGAATAACTGAAGACTACTGAAATTCAGATCAGACCCTTTTGCTCCCGTGCAGTGTCTCATTAAACATACATCCACATTCAAAATCTAGCTGTCTAAACCATGGCTAATTGTACAATTATTTGCCTGGTGCTATGGGTTGCTTGGTAATTTGTGTATTTATGGTGAGCAGGAAATAGATGCAGGATACTTCTACGGTGCAGAAGTCAATGAGGCTCTGGGGGAATATAGCACTTAGGCTTGGCCTAAGTCTTGAAACTACAAGGCACGAGGTTCCTATTTGTAGCTTGAATTACACACCTGCCCTGACACATGTTAGGAAAAGACATTACTTTAGTCACCTATATGTTTCTGGAACTTAAATTGAAGAATGAAGCAGTAAAGGAGAGTAAGGAGGCAGGTGGATTGTAAAGTGCTCCATAGGACTGAGTTATGTACCAGATGGAGTCTATATCTGAGGGGGATGAGCAAGGGCCATCAGGAAGTCTGTAACACTGTGAGAAGTTCAGTGCAGAGGTCTTGAAATCTGGACTAATACTTCAACCACTGGGCAAGCCTACTGGGTATGCAACTAGAAAAATACGATTTTTCTTTGTGTCAACAGCCTCATTAGAAAACTCTCAGAACTGTTTGTTTAGATTGCTTTTCTCTTCCTTGAGAACACAGATTTAAGACTGCTAAAAATCAAATAAAGATCACATTTGTCTTGCACATACTTAATAATAAGCAGGAGAAATTTCCTAACCACACTGAATTCTCCTTTAGTGTCCAAAGCTGCTCCTCTCTAACTAGCTATTGTGTTTTTGCACCACACAGCTGTGTAAGCATTGGAGATGCTAAGGAAAAAGAACAATTAATTCAACCTCAGAGCTAGTTGGAATCAATACCTAATACTGTTAGCTCTCAATTAATTGTGAAATTATGTGTCACTGGTTTGATGGTGAAATATAGATGGATATTTCAGAATCTTTCTCTGGGGTGTCATTCCTGTTGATGTACTAGCTGTCTCCAAGTTTTTCCTTTTCCTCCTCCCTGCCTTTGTGACCTAATTCTGTTGCTTTAAATTCCATGTCAAAGGTTAATAAATTGATTATCAAAACACAGTGGTAAATTAGAAAAACTGCAAGGCACAAGATATTTTTATGGGAAGTTAGAAGGAGTCTTAAAAAGCTTCATGTTAATGTTCTCTTCTGATTCAGTTGAATCCGGTGTTTGTTTCATTTCCAGTCCAGTGAGGAAAGGAAAATGTATCTTTACTTGGTTCTCATGGAATCACCCAGGAGTGTCTATGGTAATTAAGTGCCTTAAATTGCAGCTGTGGTTTCTCCTTGGGGCTTCAGAAGTGCGCAAGGAAGTCAAACCCCAAGTACCTGTTGATGTCCTGCTGATTTTCTTAAATAACAATCTTCCCTATACAGCATTAAACTTGTAATGTGCTAAATGAGTTGTGTTAGCTTGGCTATATGCACCCCTGCCTATTGTTCCTAAGGCTCACCCCACACAGACACCATCACCAGCTTCAAATCCTCAGGGAAGTGATACTCTGGCTCAATAAGCAGCATTATGGTCTTTATAAAGCTGGCTTGTACTGTGGTGTAATACGCCTAAGTGTACACATACACTCAATAGGGGTGACTCATTGAGCATAAATATTTCCACTAATAAACACTAATAACCAGGTGCCAAGTGTTGGCAGCTGCCCTTGCTCGTGGCAATGTGAATGGCTAGGGTGAGGACCAAGCGTAGCTCTGGTCAGTGGAGGTGCCGTGATGATGTAGGCACTGCCGACCTGATTCAAGTATGAGTAAAGGCAACCTGTTGGTGTTAATGTTGTATAGAAATTAACACTTAGGTGCGTTCTGGTAGTGCATTGACGCCCACAAGTTTTTATCTGTGGTATCCAGGAGGAGTATAAGGATTAGTTAGCAGTTGGAATAGTCATTTTATAAGTATAGTAGGGACTCTAGAAAAAGTTTTGTCATTTCCTTTCTACTTAGCTCCTTCCCAGAGAAACAGGCATGCACAGAGCCCTGTTTATGACACCCGCATTAATAATCGAACATGTGTGTAGGTGTAAGGATTGTAAATAAACACATCTTAAAACAAAATCTATCTTCCTTTCCTGAGCTGGCACACTCCCAAATGAACTCAGCTGTAAAATTCCCTTGTGCTGCATTTAGTTTTTTTCCCTGTATGGAAATTGATGACCTCACAAGCCTTCCACATGGAGTGAGGAGAGTGATAAAACCTTCCAGGTATTTGGTGGTGGTGCGAGCACTGTAACTAGCACGATATAGTCAGTGGGATAGGCACATACCACTGGCATCTTGTATGCGTGATTGCTTTCCTCGTACTTTCTAAAGAAGACTACAAATGAGTATGAAGAGAAATATTTTTCTGTATCTGTTCTCAATTTTTCTTTCTGAAAGTTGACAGCCCTTGTGCATGGCCAGTTGTTCTGTTTTCTGTCTCTACAGTCCTGTGGCTCTATTAGATGGCTGCACAAGGGGGGAGTTTACATAAGTCCCTGAGAAACACAAACAAATGTTAAGTGAGAGCAAGCAGTAAGGTGCTCCCTCTACTATATATGTTTGCATAATGTTGTGAGCCAGGAGGAGATAATCTTTGTGGCCAGTACAGTAGAAGCACAGGGAAAGCTGGAAGCAAATGCTACCAGTTGTGGTCAGTCTGGAAGTTGATAGGAATTCTTGCTGTAAATTAAAAGTAATTTTGTGGTTGACTCTAAGTTGCAAAAATACGCTTTGGAGAGGATTTCAGCTAAGTAGTCTGCATTGTGTTGCATTTTTTTCATCAATAATTGCCTCCTTTTGCCATGCTTTCATGGCCATTGTGAAGCTCTTTTGGTGGTGAGCTCTGTGGCACAGGGAAATCTTTAGGTGACCCCCTTGATAGTGCTGACAGTGAGCAGTGACTTGACCTACTAATATTTGGTATTTCAACATGTCTTCTTCCCTGAGCTGGTTGAAACACTTGTAACTTCTTTTCATAGAAAAATTACATTTCTTATTGGAAAAGCAGACCTCTCAAATTTCCAGTTTTGAACACTCTGAAAAAGGACCTAAATCTGAATATTGTTGGATGAAAACCAAAACAAAAAAACCCTGTCCCTCTTTCTTTTCCCTATCAATATTAAAAAGAGATTAAAAAGAATCATGCTGAGATAAATTTAAATTAATATGTTTTCTGGGGAGATAATAGAATAGATGGAAGACTTTCAGCCTGATTTAGTAACTACCATTCAAGATACAACTTGGAAAGAACTTTCTAAAGCTGGAAAGTAATTCTAATGACATTTGTGACTGGGGAAGCATATGATTCTCTTTAGTGCTTTGATTAATATTCTCTGTTATATTAGGCAACTTGAAAACTGAAGGAATTGTTTATCAGTGTTCTGCCATTCCTTTAGTACAGACCAATATCTTTCTGTGAAATGAAAAAGGAAATAGCCAGTAAAGGACTTTGGACTTTTTTTTGACCCCTCTGATCCAAAGGAGAATCTGGTAATTCTCCTCTGTGAAATCAGATGGTGTCCACACAGTTCAATCTGAGGCAACATCCATCTGTGATGAGAGACACATTTCTATGAATAAGTGTAAAACATTCTTTTATGTTTCATTCCTTTCTGCAAGAGTTGTGAAGTAGGGGGTGATTTTGTGTAGGCATCTTGGACAAAGCAAATGAAAGGAAGAACAAACAAAGAGAAGGAGATGAGGGAATTCATCGGGGAGTTTCCCTGCAGCCTGAAAAAGCTGCTAGCACAAGTCTAAGAGCTGAAATAAGCCAACATAAGAGAATTCTGTCTCTCAGTTGTATCCAAGCCCCCTAGGAGACTCAAAGGCACAGGAATCTGCACATAGGTCTCTACATCTGGAAGAGAACACAGGGCTGATGAATTATTCATGGATTATCTACTTGTACTCAGGAATTTCTCTTTATTAGTACTTCAGGACCACAAAAAAAAGGGGAGAGGGGGAAGCTTGCATCACACCTGCCTTTTAATTTAGAAAGGGATTACTTGTAGTGCTGTGGGCAAAGTCACGTGGATGTAGTGGCAGAATTTGGAGGTTGGGTTCTTGAAGCTATGGTGGGCTGTAATATTGCAATTTTATTCCACTTGTTAGGCAACCTGAAAGAAGGTGGAGAAAATCTGTGGAATAAAGACAACTACCTGCCAGCTGAAAAAAGCCCTAATTTTTCAAATCTTCTGAAATGATGTGCAGCTTCATTGAGTCTGTAAAAAGCTGAAAAAGGGTTCTGAAAGATACATTTCGAAAGCTCTCCAGGCATTGCCAGTCCTGTTGCCTTAATTTGGGGTTGGATTAATCTTAGTCTTCCAGACTGATAAGTGTGGAAAGTCCTCTGAGAAATAAATTAATTGTTTGCTATCCTGGCAACATCTCAATGCAGATGAGAAGGGAATATTTGTCCTAAATGAGGCAGAGTTGGCTGCAGGGGAAGAGGGCAAGCAGTTTTTTTTAATGTTCTTGCTAAAATAATCTTCAATGCAATGGATTTTTTTGCAAAAACTCTCTCTACACTTCCCAGCTGATAGTTATGCCTATGTAGTCAAATTCATCTGTGGCAGAGCTGTAGTTTAATCCTTTGTAATGCTTTAGTATATTACTTGGGAATTGAGGGCCAGAAGATCTGACATGGACTGATGAATTGGCCCTTCCAGAACCACGTATTCTAACAATGAGGAATTTTGTAATCTAATTTCTGCTTTCTAGTTTATGGCCAGTTATATCTCCTGTGTTCCTGTACCAACTTTGTCTACTAACTTAATAGCCCTTCTCCTTTGCCAGTACTTCTCCCCTATTTCCCTCTCTCCTATACTGTATTAATAGAAAGCAATCATGTTACTTAATCTACACAATGACATATACTTTTCAGTTTTCTATTTCTTCATTGTCAGAAAGAATCATGATTTAGCTTTGAAAGGTGTGGAGCTGCTCTTCAGCCTAAAAAAGTTTTCCCAGATGAACCAAGTCGTCTATAAACAAGTCATAGTTTATGGGTAGGCAAAATCAAGCTGCAGATATGCTCCATTTTTTTTTCTTTTCCAAGGCTTATTGATTGTTTGCATGGTTAAAGTACCAGCTTTTCTTTCTATTTTATACAGAGTCTGGGCTTAGACAAGGGAGTAACACAAACTATTTTCAGCTGAAACCAGTCACATTAGATTAAAATAGACTAATAGGTTAAACGTCTGTTTCTGGCAGGGTTCCATCTCTGGTTAGAAGCTAGAAATATAGCAATAGATGATTTCCTGGGTCAGAACTTGTACCTTGTGACAATGCTTCTCTTGGATTGTCTGCTTGGATTTCACTAGCTGAATCCTTGTAAAGCATGATGTAGGAGGTGTTTTCCTACATAGACAATGTAGGCAGGCTCTTCAAGGACTTTATGGTTCGGGTTACCTCCCCCATACCAGTTTTAGCACATGTCTATATTAATGTTTTCATCCCTGATGTAACTTCATGCATCCCTGTGTAAAAGGTAGATCTGCAAGAGACTGATTTTGCACTCTGGACATAATCTAACTATATCGGTTCAGGCTTCGATAAGCATATACACCCATGTTCATTCAAGCCCTGCCTGTCTTTGAAGAAGATATATTTGGAGGGAATTGATCTTGCCTAAGACAGGCTTTGGGCAACATAAGATCTTTTCCAAACATTGCAAATTACCTGTAGTGTCAAGCAGACGGAAGCTTTGCGGGTTGGTTGGACATTACTTGGCCCGGTGGGTCTCCTTGTCTTACGACAGACAAGTAGATGTTAAGAGAAAACAGCAGTGTTTCTTTCTGATGGAGAGGCTACCAAGCTGATAGATATATCTGAAGGAGCAGTTTGACAGAAGGCAGTAGAGCTGACAATAACCCCCCAATACTACCCCTATAAACTAAATCGGGGAAATCAGCTTTAGGCTGGGGAGTGACAGGAAAAGTCATGTCCATGTTATCTAGTCCCTAAAGAGTCTTGTGGATCCAGTGGGCAACCAAGGGGAAGGAGGCCAGATGTTCACTCTTACCTTGCAGGACAAAACATCCTGAGCTTTTCTAAATTAACTGACAAAGACTGATCTGCCTCAGCTAATGGCAAACTATGGATTGGATTTTCTCGGTGTTTCTGATCACAGCACAAATCAAAAGCGCTGTTACATGCCAGGGCTTTCAGTATAATTGACACTTTGAAAGGTCATGGCTGTGGAGTTTGTGTTCATTTCAATTTATCAGTCTTGTAAAATTGTTGCGTTCTTGCCTTCTCCCTGCTACTCAGGCTACAGATTTCTTATTTTTACTTCTTTTCTTCTTTGTCAAACAGCTTCTAGTAAGGTATTGAAAAAATCTAAAGCAGATGACCAAACAACAGCCATTCCCGTTTCTCTTTAAATCCTGGATTTTCCATCTTTACTGTCTACCCTAGTTAAGGGGGAAATCCTTGAGCTCGTGCATAGGGACCTATTTTTTCCCGATACATGTGACAGCTTTATAATCTTTCTGGTAGAGACAAGAGGTCCAGAGTAGGAGCAGAAATAGAGTGCTTCCAGGATCAGGACTAGGACTTAGCATTTACGTATTCTGATATACTGAAAGGCACAAGAATAATGCCTTGGTTTCTCATTCCTGTAGCTGGTACTTGTTTTGCAGGGAGAGTCCTGCCTGCAGGAATCCTCTTAAGTTGTCAGCTGAAACATCAAATACTGCTGAAAAAGGAGGATGTTTAAGTTCAGGAGGTGCATCATTAACGCACACAAGTTATTTTGTTGTTGGAAAGGGCAACGAAAAGCCATGGCTTCAGGAAGGATTGGTTTATTCTCCTCTCATGAAGTGTTAGTCTCTGCTGAATGAGATTTATTGACTTCCCTGTGACTTTTCCTGGCAGGGCAGTGAAGGGTGGGCTTGTTGCTTGAGATGCAATGCAGGTGATGAGTCTTCCATTGCACTTTCCATCTCTGCACCTCCTTTTCTGTGAATTGTGCTCCCTCTTATGTTCATTTAGGACTGTAAATAGGTGGTACACAAAGCTCTGCAAAAGGGCTCAGTAACAGCATCTTTCAAAGCATCTTGAACACAATGGATTGAGCAAGGGCTGTTGGAAGATACGTGAGCATCTGAGAAAAAAACGTTGATAATGAGAGTAAATATCTGGACTGCCCTGGTCCCTGTGGGACTGGGTCAGTGTAAGCACATCAGGAGAAAGGGGCAGTGGTTTTACCCTGATAGACTCTGTCTTCAATATCCCACACAAATAATGT
Organism: Phaenicophaeus curvirostris; assembly: GCF_032191515.1. Classification (NCBI taxonomy): domain Eukaryota; kingdom Metazoa; phylum Chordata; class Aves; order Cuculiformes; family Cuculidae; genus Phaenicophaeus; species Phaenicophaeus curvirostris. The sequence continues at coordinate 10,999,805 of NC_091403.1, forward strand.
TTGCTGTGATTGTGAACAAATGGCTTGAATCACATCTCAAGACACAGTCCTGGATGCCTAATAAGGATGTCTACTGGATGTCTACTTTCTTCTTCTTACCCCTAGTATTTCAAGTGATAAAAATAACAAAACAGTCAATGCGGTAACAACATAGGGAAACAGGGCAGCAAGATTCTGTTTCAAGGAGATCTGAGCATGGCTGATAGTTCTTTCCCTGGTTTTGTGCTTTGGAGAGAATTGTTGGTCAGCCTGAGCCAGCACAGCTGATCTCAAGCCAAAGCTAAACTGAACTAAGATGTCTTTGCTCTCAGGAACCCTAAATAATGTCAGGATCCTGGATCCCATATTCCAAGTATAGTGTAAAGTCAGAACAACTGTACAGAGAAGCCAAAATTTGCCTCATTAGTTGGGGATAATCCAAAGGTTCGGGTGTCAGCACTGAGCTGGGTTCAGCATGCCAAAGGTTTTCATCCCCAACTATAAAGCACTGAATGACAAAAGCACCAGTCAGAGGAAGCATAATTATTTTGGAGGATGATACCAAAACACCCATGGTTTCTATTTTAGTTCTAAAGGTAGCGATAATGTACAGTAGGACATGCTGTGTGAGCCTTTGACTCTGAAAGACTGATGAGAGCTAGGGAGGCAGCACCTGCTAAAACTTCTTTATAATGAGAGCTAGAAAGGACTATCATGATGTTTGAGAAACCTCAAAAGTGGGTCAGATTCAGTGTTTGAAAAAGAATCAGAAGACCCTTACCCATCCCTTGAATTTCTAAATGCACTGGGCCAAATGATGAACCAGAACAGATCTTTCCCATTATTGTTTAGTAGTAAACTAAAAAAGCATAAAGACAAAAAAAAATGATTGATTTCTTGTTGTAGCAAGCTATGCAGAAAATGTCAATCACTGAAGCATTTTATAAGGAAAAGCAGGTTAACAGCTGCTTTTATGCAAATGCTTGGTCAGTCCTGGTTACGTGGAAGCAATACTGGAGATACATACTATTATATTACCAACATTTTTACCCTTAACTTGAGAAATTACAGGTTTGGATGTGTACTTCACCTGTTTGTAAAATAGTAATTCAGCCCTCCTTGCTCAGCCCTAGGCAAATATCCAAGTACTGTGCTGGTTCAGTGCTGGAAGAGGTGAAAATAAGGCTGTGTTTAGTGGGTTTTTTGGTGGGTTTTTTTTTTTTTTTCCAGTCCGTTCTCCAGATGATGTTTGTGCAGGAGTTGGCAGGTAGGTGTTTATGTGGAGATGGAAAGTAAAGCCTGTAGTCAATGGCCATATTTTCGAGAGCTGAAGTGACTTTTCTACTAACTTGCTTTGTTGTTTGCTGTTTAGAGGGGATAAAGTGTACTGGAGGGACAGTAATTCACGCTGAGAGAAATCTGCTGTAATGGTTTGTCTCTCAATAGCATCAAGCTGAGCTGAGTGTGTGAGGCTTTTGTCTCCTAATGCAGAGACCTCAAAAAATACCCTGTACACTGGCAAGGGTTTTGTTTTGTTGGTATTTTCCCCCTTCCCCCCCCCCCCCATTCTTCTTTTTCTTTGCCAGATTTCATTAGTTGTTCAGGAATCATTGAGGCTTGATTGTTTGGACTGATCTAAGCCCCTTCCTGAGAGAGTAGTGGGAGGATCCACAAGTAGTCATCCCAGGACAATATTTTGGGTGCTGCACTGTCATTTCACTTAGTGGCTCACACTGTGCAGCTACTAATTAATATGAAGATTGTGCCAGGAAGACTGGTTGATAGAAAGATTGCTGGTGAGCAGCAATCTCACAGGAATCTTTAATTTGTTTATTTTAGTTGGGGTTTTTTTGTTTTTTTTATTTTTTTTCTGGAGTGATAAAACTTTTAATAGCCAGACCCAGCTTTAGATGGGGAAGAAAGCAAGGTCTGGATTGAAAACATGCTGATGGTGCTGAAAGGGAAGTGATTGGTCTCATTCCCAGGTCCTCTCCTACCCCAGGGTCATCCTGCTTTTACACAGCCTCTCTGGACTTAATTTGAGAATGGAGACCAGGGAGTTAAAAGTGCAGGGACCTGAAGCAAAGAAAGGTTTTCTTAATTTGGCCAAATGCTTGAGAATGTGCCACTGATCTTGGTTGAGAAAAAAAAAAAAAAGAAAAAATGTGTAAACATATTGACAAGAGGAAGATCAAACTGCAGCATGGATATTTTTAGGACATATTCTCTACTTTAAGGCCTTCTCAGATTTTGAATCTTAATGCCTGCTTTACCAAAAAGGACGGCATCCTTCAAAGCTGAATTGCAGGAAAGCAACACTTCTTACTGCCGTACTATTATCACAGAAGATGTTAAAAAAGAAACCACTGATTCATCTGCAGTGACTGCCAGGAACTCAAACAAGTCTCACAAATCATCCTGCTGGGCAGACTGTGCTTCCAAAAGCAGCTATTAGTAGTGTCGGCTGTTTTCTTGCATTCTGAGTTAAGAATCGATTGGGAAATGGCAAAGAATGTTCAACGCTTTCAGAAGTTGCTTTATGACTAATTTCTTTCTGAATCCAGCTGTCTCCCTGGAGTCTTTCTTGTAAGCCTACATGTATATTTATTTCTATAATCTGATTTTCACCTGAAAAGAATAATAATTCCCATTTACTTTATGCCTCACTGAACATGTACTATATTCAGAAATTAATTTCTCCTTTCTCTTAGCAGTTAAGCTCTGAAGGATAGATCCTCAGCTGCTATAAATTGTTTAGTTTCATTGAAGGGTATTGCCCTGTGTCTTTAACCTCTGGAAGAAAATCTCAGTTTAGAGACCATATGAAAATTGATTTTTCTTGTCATGTCACTATCTTCATTTAAGTAAACGGTGCAACAGTTGAACTGCCAACTAAGTCCTGTGAGGCTCTGAGTGCACCCAGTGACAGAGTAAATCTCCACCAGCAAAATGATTAGGACCTGAAGTGAAGTTGCTTAACGTCGTCCTGGGAAATATTTTGTACCTCAGTTATGGGCTCCAATCTGGCACTGTTTCAGTTCTGCCAGACTTGGACCTTCCAATCCCATACATCCACCTTGCAAAACTCAGGAGATCAACTTAAATGTTCTGAGATTATTAAAAAAATAACACATGGGTTGGCTTGCAGTTAATCTGTTGCAATCACAAGAGAAAACTATTTTTGATTTAGCAAAATCTAGGTTGTCACCTAGATCCCTCAAACTTTGTGTGAAGCAGAAAAGCCCTTTCCAGGATTTAGCTCTGTCTGATGGATTTGGAAGAGGACAGTCACCAGACTGCAGGTTGGGACTTAGCTACTTCTGCAGGTCTATGCAGCAGTGTGTGTGCTGAGCCTGTTCCCAGGATATTTGCTCCAGAAAAAGCTGCAATCTGTGAAACTGATATAAGCGCTACAAGCCTTTGCAGTTGGAAACATCTCCTTTATTGAAGGCAGAACCTCCTACTTGGCCTGCTATATATTGAGAGCTCTGAAGGAGGAAGGCCACTGAAATTGGATTTGAAAGCCATTTAACAGAGCAAGATTAAGAGAAATCCAATAAGTGTAAGGGATATTTTAATATTTTTTTTTCTGCTTTTTTGTGGTCAGGCAGCAGTAAACATGTGGAACAGGGCTCAAAGCTCTCCACACTGCTCCCCTAAACTGAGAAATCATAACATTGGAGAGGACTTTGCAAGGTTATTTGCTCCATCCATCTGGTTGCAGACAGGATGTCGAATCTACCATTAAAAATAGCTCATGATGATGGTTCCATACCCTCCTCTGGCAATTTATTTTAGTACTTTAACTAGCCTTGCAAGTCACATATTCACTCTGGTCTTAAATCACCATGCTGTCGGTGGTGGACCCTTAGGAAGGATTTGGTGCAGCAGGGGAGAGCATCACAGAGTCTGGCATGTTATTGCAAAATATTGCAGTCTATGTGTGCTAGACACATATAAACTGGCATCTCTGCCTAGATCTGCCAGCTATGGAATTAAGGAGCCAGCCTCATCTGCCCAGCATATTGTGTGGTAATTTATTAACGTTTAATGGACTCTCTCATTTCTGTCTGTCTCCTTGTGAAAACCAGAGTGTATTTCTTTTCCTTACCCTTCCCCCACCTCCTGTTCTCTTTCTGAAATGCTAAAGCATCTGGCTGCCTCCAAGCAAGGACAAACTACAAACACCTGGGTGTTGTGGGTTTTTTTTTCTCCATTCCCTCCTGAGATCTGCAGCTGCATGTCAGGCCCATTCTAGGGGCTGTGAATAGTGCCTTCTTCCCTGGCTGTCATTTGATCAGAAACACCCCCTGACTCTCATCACTTGATTTAAAGAGCCCTTACTCTGGGTCTGACCTGATTACCTCATGATGAAATGATGTGGGGCCATGACACTGAGGCATGATGTCATGGGTCTTGACGTATCACCAGAAGAAATACAAGTTTCCTGGTGCTGGGACCTCATTACAAGGTGAGTTTTGTTCCTCTCTGCATTGATTTAAGGGCAGGTAGCACTTTCATTCCATTCCTCTCTCCCCACTAAGACCACCACCATCGCTAACTCTACAGTATCATACTCGCATACGGTGGGAGGTCTGGATGTGCCTGAAGCAGGTACTGGACATAGTGTCCTGGATTTGTGCACAGTGCACTGCTCATCCAGCAGCTCAGCATTGCTCCTAGGCACCTAATTGGATTGAAGCCTGCAGTCTCTGGATATCGTCCCATACCTTTATTTGAAATGATTTATTATGCCGTCTGATATAATCCCTGCAGATAGCTGTTACAAGCCCTTGTTTAACATGCTATACATACCCCTGTCCAGTGCAGAAAATGTTCTTGGCAACATGAAAACCAAAGACTTGGAAAAGATCTTTAAGAGTCTTTTTCTGCACACAAGCCTTGCTTTAAACTGAGAGGCTTTTGTCTCCCTAGATGGACACATCAACATCAACAAGCCTTTTTTTTAAAATATGCTTCATTGGAAATTGATGAAGTATAATACATTCCTAAACCCCCCCAGCCATTGACACATGCAGCTGGCAGTTCGACCCAGTGAGAGGCTTGCATCAGGCAGGTTGGCTTCTAGAGCTGCTCCCACAAGCACAGACAGGCTAGTGGTCTAGGCACAGGCTCCTGCCATGGGCATCTCTTTTCTTGGAAGTCCCATGGTAAAATGTTCTCCTTTCCTTGTTTTCCAAGTCAGTGCCATAACAGCAAGCAATGGTCTCTGGAGATGATGCTCTTATCTCTCTTGCCTGTATCCCTGATGGTGCACGTGCTGTGGCCCTTCATGCTCAGAGCCTGAATCTCGCTCCCTTACAGATCCCAATAAAACAATAGAACAATTGCATATGGAGACACAAAAGCCATCTCTGACACACAGAACACCCTACTAGAAGTTTAATTTCATATACCTTCCCCTAGTGAGCAGAGCAGGATTTTTGCTGTTGATTTTACTGGAAAAATCAGGATCTGATCTGCAAGGTAACGGTATATGCTGCCTAGGTCTATTACTGTCAATTTGCTTGAGCTGGTAGATAATTCATGGCATGTAATTTATATAGCACTTTTACTTATCCTGCCCTTTATCTTATCTGTGGTCAATTTGTTGGAAGTCTTTCTAATTAGAGTTGTCTTTGCCAATTGTGTTTATTTCTATTAGCTCATTGGCTAAATGTTGCTCTTATAAGCCATTAATGGTACATAACGGTTATGAGAATAGGAATAATATCTCCTTTCAACTGGAAATAATTTTTGCATTATTTAAGAAAAAGGGAAACAGATAAAAAAAGGGATTAGTGTTTACCAAATCATTTTCTTATTTTAATTTTTGAGGCTTTAAAAGACATGCTACATAAAATGAAGTAAGTGTAAAACTAAGGGCAGTTGAAAGCCATAAGTATTTTGTTTTCTAACTGTGAAGGACAATCCTTGTTATTCACCCATCACTACTTACTTTTCTACCAAAACATTGCACAGTAATCACTGCAAACTAGTGAAATGTTTTGGATGACCTGTATCAGAGAAAAAAAAAAAAAGTTTAGTCTGTGAAATATTTCCTAGCTCTATACCCCATGATAAATTCGAAAACCATTTTCCTGTAGGGGTAGCAACATTAGCCTTAAATGACTTTGTTCCTGCCGGTGAGCTTATTTGCTGGAGTATTTGCAGAAAAGGAGAGAGAAAAGGGAGGTGAACAAAGGGGAAGTGGCTGAAAGAATGGAGTGAATTGTAATATTCCAGACAGCAAATCGAGGGCAAGAGATAAATGAGTGAATCTGGTCATCCTCTTGCCTGGGCTGGGGAAGAAGCTGCATTTGACATTTCTTCTCCCTAGTAAAACCAGCTGATGTGTTGTGGGTGGGAAAAAGAGAAATATAACTGTCTCCATCTTCTATTAGATAGCCTGGTGAATGTTAGCTCAGAGGTATGATCGTAGAGCAATGTTTTGAAAGCATGTTTTTTGTTTTGAGAGCAGCAGGCTTGGTTTCTGGGCACTAACAGATGGCCACCAAGTCCAGGTTTGCACGTAGCTTCCTTCTCTTCAGAGTCCGAGTGCAGCTACTAAAGGGCTGAACTTCAAAATTAGTGTGAAGAGCAGCCTTGTTAAAGTCAGCTGGGGATCTGCCCACTCAGATTATCCATGTAATCCCTTAAGCATGAGATTAGCATACAGACCTTGAGAAAAATTTGGGTGAGGGTTTTATTTGTACTGACTTCCCTACTGATTGACTCTTCTCTATGAAAATATCCTCCAGCAGGTAACTTTGAACCAGGTTTTACCCTCTTCATTCCAGCTGCCCTAAATAATTTAGCCTCTGAGGGAGTTTTGCCTCAGCGAATCTTGCAAGGGATAAACATGACCCAACCAAATTGCAATTATACAGACGCTTCTGCTAGCAAGGAAGGCTGAGTATTTTCCTAACTGCAGCATCCTCCTGCCACCTGGGCTCACCACTCCAGACAAAACCGTTTGACACGCATGGCTGTGCTTTTCGTTCTGGGAACTGTTTTCTGCTTCCCTTCCCCCTACCCTCCTCACCTTAATTTCTTTCCTGCTGAATGTCAGAGCATATTGAAAAAGCAACTTTTTTTTTCTTTCCTTTTTCTTTTTTCTTTTAATGTTCTTTGGCATAAATATTGTGCAAGGCACAGACAACGTGGGATAAATCGATACTGGAGTGATTGGGCAGCGTGGCCATTCACGCCTTGAATTAAATTTTGCAAATTGATCTATGGAGCCAAAGACAGGTTGCAAAAGGCAAAGAGCCATCTATGCTTTGCTCTGCCATTCCGTGTCCCTCAGAGCAAGAAGTAAGCCAAACTTACTGTGAGGATGTTGGCTACATTTAAGCCCTGCATAAGCAACAACACTAGAAAAGCTAAAGACATGAAATTCAGACTTGCCTGGGAGAGAGACAGGGCTGGGTTTGGATTTGGGTTCTGGCTAGCCACGAATCTCACAGTTGTAGGTTCAAGCCTCTAGCAGACGTGGCAGTGTTTTGTTTTGTATTGTTTGTTTCTTAGGGTACCAGGAGTCACGTTCATCTATGCTATTTTTTTAAATTGTTTAAAGCTTTAAGGGTTCTCTTCAGTACATTTTCTTCTCTAGGAAGCTAACTGTGGGGCAATCCAGCGTAGTACAAATATCTATGTCAGCAGGGCATACAACCCTGTATATGGAAAAGAGAGGCAGAAATTGTATATGTGGAGACTAATCCAGTTCCTATCTGTGATAGTGGGAGTCTTCAGCCATGGGCTGTACACCCTGCTCTGGCTGCAGGTACTCACCCCAAAGGACAGATGCATTTGAAGCTTTATCTAAGTTTTTCAGTCATGTTATGCCTTCAAAAAGTTGTGAAAAAAATCTTTGCTGTGCAGGCTTCCTACTGAGATTTCTCACAACCCTTCTCAAGAACTGCCAAGGCATGGGGGATGCTGCCTGCGACTTGCCGTGGCCACTGCTGGTGCCAGCTGGAACAGCAAGGACAACAGAGCATGAAAAGGAATAAATAGGATTGAAGCGTAGCATGGCTGCTGGGTTTTGTTTTACATATGTGCATGCAGGGAATGTCTGAATTGTTAAGCAACCTCTAACAAACTTTACTTAGAAGGTTTGTAATATAAAATAGTGTTTTCCACCAAACACAGCCCAGAATCATATCTGATTATAAGATCATCCCAAAAAGCAAGGAGATGCTTGGAGCTTGGTCCAAGCTTCATACATCTCTGTTTTTCTTATAAAGTGTTGTTGGATTTATTTCTTTAGGACCAGGACCACTGTAAGCCCTGCTTCTCTTCCTCTTGTGCCACTTTTTTGCTTCTTCCAAATAATAAATAACTTTTCAAGTAGTCTTCTAGCAATGGATTAAACAGTACAATGAGTGGCAACATGTTCTGAAGTTTCCCGTTCCTGCCTTTGTTCTTCTAAGTCTGCTGGGGGTATAGAATAGCCTCATTTTACTCATGTCTTCCAGCATTCAATGCTGCTTTGTAGATATCCCTCTCCGAGTGAAGTTCCGCAGTTATCATGGCACTGACCAAATGCCTGTGGTGGCATTTAGTGATCTGCAGCTAGGTCGGTGGTTTTACCTTCTCCATAACAACTCTTTCCAAATGTTTACTTGCTTCCCCTGCTACATGACTGGCAATTTGCATTAGGTGAGAAGTCAGGATTTTATTTTTCTATTTGGCTGTTGCTGTCACTACCCTGTGAGCATGATATTGTTCTGTCATACACAAACATCTCTGACTTAACACACAGCCTTGCCATGAGTTTATAGCTAATTTCCTCACACAAACTGTTGTCCTTGACTAGTATAAAGGAGCTGAACCAGGAGAATACTGAGTATTTTGGGCTTTGCCTGTTATTTCTCCAAGGAAGTAAACGAAGTAGCAAAGTGAAGCTTAAGGCCCCTCTTTCCTGGGCATGCCTGGGTACACAGCTAATGGCATCACTTTCTCACCTTTCTGTACTGGGCGCAGCTGTCCTGTGCATCAGTGGGTTTGGGAGCTCTGCTCCAAGGGTTGCCCTTTTAAGTCACAGAGACAGCTACCTGTGCCAAGTCTGTCCTGTAACCCACTCCAGTCAAGCACCTCAGTGGCCACTCACAGCTTTGTAGTAGTTGCAGAAACTGAAGGGAGTCGCAAGCTGTAGAAATAACATTGTTGTGATGATAAGCTTGACAGAATGCCCATCACAACATCTCCTGGTGCCAATCAGATAGGTTTCACACCTTGTGGATACTCATCATTTATCGCTCCTGCTGTTGTTTCAGCTACAGTGAAAGGGCAGAAAAGCATGAACAAACTGTTACACTTGGCCTGATAGACATCTCTACTTTCAATTACTCCTCTGTAAACAGATTGAAGATAACAAGTGTAGCCATCTCAAATGGCTCTGTCCAAAGCAGCGGGTTGCTCAGTAACTGCCTGCACCTGCCTGCTCACCCTCGACTGCAAAATGTAATTGCATTTCAAATCACCTCTTTTTCTTCCACCTCCTTTCTTTTAAGTATAAGAATTATCTAAGCTCTTGTTTAATGATAGAAAAAACCCCAAGGAAGAATGTGAGATATGCTGACAGATGCCAGTTACTATTTTTAAAGAATACAGTAAATCATTTTTTGTTTCCAACATCAATTTTATTTTAGACTTTCCCATTCAAGTCAGGTAGGACTGTAAGGATTACGTTTCAGGTTTGACATTATCTGGCTCATCATTTTCCAAGTGACAGAGCCCACTATGACCATGGCTTGCCTGAGTGTCAGTGGCCGATGAAGCAATGGCTATTTGTCCTTCAGATACCACCTTGGAGTCATTTTCTTCCATGATTTACAGTGTGCTCCTACTGCTATGGTGGCAGTTAGATGTGTGGCAGGTTTTGACTCTTGCTGCCTGTCACTTTATTACTCTTCCGAATTTCGCAAATAGCAGATCTATGATGAAGTGCCTTCATCTGTTGTTACATCATCTTTCATTTCTGCAGCCCGTGCTGTCTGACATACAGATGCCTTTTTCAATGTGTCTCTAGAATGTCTCCAGAAATATTATAAAGATGTCTCAAGAAATAGGGTGTAAAGAATGTAATATTTTAGTAGTAGTGCTGGTAGCTGAAATTGTCACTGGATATAGACGAATGCTTTGCCTAACTTAAAATCTGTTGGACTTCAGTGATTCAGAAGGGAGTATATGTTTTGCGTGGAGACTACTGAATCAGTGCTTGGGAGAATGTGCCATACTCAGCTGAAGCACAGGCTTGGTGCCTGATTTCTGTCCCCCCCAAACTCTGTGACAACTCTCCTATTGCTTTCCATGAAGATGAATCTAGCCCTTAATACACAGCAGTTACTGTTCCTCCTTGAATGCCAGGTGCCTTATCATCCCGACATGATAGGGGGTTTGATTTATTCACCAGAATTCATTCAGTAGCACACAGAAGTGCATTTCCCTGTTTCACACTAATACGCCTGTACAATCACCTCTGCTTAGATGAGAGGCAATACTTCCATGTCAAGAATCCTGCCTTGTGCCAGATCCCTTTATTCTTCTTGCAACTTTGATGATACATTACAATGCTAATTAATTCCTTTCTCAAGAGGAGAGTAATTGCAAGTATTGGAAGCAGCTTCATCAATGCAGGAAATGAAGGCAAATTAATGCTCTTTTTCTGTCTGTCTGTCTTTTTTTTTAAATTTCCCTTTTGAAGCCATTGATTTGACTTCTGTGTTCTGTAATTAACCCACAATGATATAGTCACATAGTCAGATGCAGCTGGTTGCAAACTGATTCTGTCCATGCTTTGGGTTTGCTTAGTTAAATAAAACATTATCAGAAACCCATCCTCGGGCTAATTTGAGTTTGTGAAAACTGATCTCTGGGCAGCATGACAGTTTTCTTCCTCTCCCTAGGCTGGAGTCCCATGGCATGAGGTGCAGTTATTGCTATTGCAAGTGCTCCTCCACTTCTCACCTTTAACTTCCTTCCGCCTTCCCTATACTGTGACCTGGCTTCTTGTAATTGAATTTACGTGCCCACATCTGTGCCTTTGAGGGGCTGGTCAGCAAACCACAGTAGCATTCAACTTCCCCTTTTCATATTAAGTTCCTGACCTCTTCCTCTTTTTGGCTTAACGAATTTGCAATCCAGAAAAAAATTGATTCTATGTTGATTCTATGAAACTGTAGAAAACTGGATTGGCCAAGTTTGAAATAGAGAAAAGGTCAAAACACTTGAACGCAATGCAGGGAGTTGCAGCGGGGCCGCTGCCCCTTCTGGCATTCATAGCAGTAAGGGGAGGAAAAGCACAACTCGTGCCTGGTGGGGAAGAGTGCAGCAGGAATTGTGACATGGAAGAAATGGCAGTTGACCATTCCTTGCAGCCGTCAGGCACCATCTTCTGCTGGGGCTGGAATCAGGTTCCCCTTCCACTGTGCATCTCCAGCAGCAAGAGGGGTGCTAGGGCACAGCCTGAGTGATGAGCTGCTCCCTGGCTTGTGCAAACTGTGGCACCAAAAGAATGTACCATGCTTGCTGTGAAAGCTGGCGGTGGACATCTGCAGCAGCAGACAGCAATAGCTGTGTGTCACGGGAAAAGAGGGCTTGCAAATTTACCTGGGGTTCTGGAGGAACCTAGCTGCTCAGAGGAAGAACAAACTCAATATATCTTCTGGGGCATGTTATAAGCACAATGGGTGGTAGCTGGGCGTGGTCATTCCTGAAGCATCCAGGAGAATGGACGGTGTCAGGAGAGTCTCCCACCACACATGCCGTGCAAAACCCCGTCATGAAAGGAGGGTGCATGGCTGCTGCCTCCTGCGCTGGAGCTGCAGTGAATGAAGGGGAGCCCAAACTGCATATTCATAGCCAGAACTGGTGACTGGATGGTGCCACTTGTTAAGCACCTGGTGAGATAGAAGTAAGTGTTTATTTGTGGGAGTTTTTGCTCTGCGGGAACAGATCTGAACCTCTGCTGTTCCCCTATGTATCTTACGGGGAGGCAATACAGAGTGGGTGTGGTATAAACTTTCTGTTCTTTATGAATCCCCCCTGGGAATTCCTTGACCTTTGGATGCCTGATTTATATAATCCTCACAGAGGACAGACTAAAGGGGGGATATTATCAGCAATTAATAAGTTCCCTCCTGAGGAGGGTGGAAAATAGCACACAGATGATCTATTTTTTATACAACATCAATTACCATTCCGTTGCCAGATGTTGCACTGAGGAAGATCTGTGCTGTAATGTGCTCTGTGGAGCTGTTTCTTCTAGAATGAAACTCTAGGAAGAGAAACCCTGTGGTGGATTCCTAAAGCTATGTGGTTATTAATTAAATATTTGATGAGTGTGACACGCACCTTTATGACAAAAGATAATTATCAAATCTGTTTTAGCGATATCCTTATTCGCCCCTAGCAGGACTCTGCCAATTGATGTTTGGATTGACATGAAAAAGTAAATAATTTTTAAAGCTAAGTGGCTGCTATTTTAGCACTGTTTTCTAGGAATCTCCCAGCTAACACCTACGCTACACAATCCTTATGGTAGTTGCTCACAGTTTTGTCTGATCTCCCTCTTGCTTCCTTACTTCCAGCTGTTCTTTGCATCCAGTATGCTGCCAGTTATCTTCAAAAGAGAATGTGACAGTGTGTATTCATGAAGATATGCAATGCCACAGTATTTACACCAGGGTTTTAGTCACACATGTCATATGGAAAAAAAAAGATGCTACAAATGGGAAACAGTTGCTGCAGACTGCAGTGTGTTAAATAAATATTCTGGAAGGCATCTTGTGAAGAGGGAAAATTTTGAGTTTCACAGATAGAACTGGCCACTTCTGAGGTTTTTAGGTAATTCTAGTTCAGAGAAATTTTTTTAATGGTGTGATTTCTACCATAGTATGCGGAATTTGTTGATCCGTGACCTGGAAGAGAAAAACTACATAGAAGAGATGAGGAGGAGTGGAAAAGGACTAGAGCAAATTTGAGGATGGTGACTGGGAGCTCAGTCTTAGGGCATAGGAAGGATCTGCCCTTCTAGACAGACATGAACATGATGGAGGTCTTGAGAGGCTGTTTTATGTCCTATGGGTCTCATTTTCCCCTGTGATTTTGGGAACCGTCTCTACCCATTTGTCTCTTCCTCTTAAACTGTCTTTCAGAAGATCTAATCATCACAGCTTCCACCCAGCCTTGGTTCTGGTGTCAACGTCAGCAGATATTTTACTACCATTCATTGCATGCCCTGATCCCACCACAATAGGTACTTGTGGGTTTGCATACCTCTGCAGAGGCTGCTGTACTATTTTGGCTCCATGGGCCATGGTGAGGCCACAGAGCAGGGCAGGGACACTGCCTACATGCTTTTAGTTGGTGTTGTATGATGTTCTGCATCTCAAACAGTCTAGTGTCTTGTGGGTTTGCAAAGCTGTAGCTGGCCAAGGTCTTCAGCACAGATGCATCCTGTGGAATGAAAGCTCCCATTATGCTGCCCTTGTAGCAAGCACCTGCCTTAGCTGAATGGTGCTCATTAGTTCATGTCCAGTCACTCCTTGGCTAATCTATCAATGCCAGTCATGATGGATGTGCTTGTGAGGAAGGGCGTTGGTGCTTAGTTGCTGCTGAGTGTTCAAAATCCAGGTGGGACAAAAATTCAGCTCATCATTCAATGACCTCAGTGGTGCCAATTCAGTAGCAGTGGTGTCAGGTAGCTTTAGAAAGTAGCACAACTTCAGTTCTGGGTTTATTTCTCATGTTTAGCACAGTCCAAACCAGATCAATCAGGTTGCAGAATATTTCTCATGGTCCTTCTCCCGTCTGTGATTCTTGCTGGATACTTACTTCATTTTGGTCGCTTATAAGGCACAGTGGTCCTAGATCAAAGATTGTTCTCTGACTGCTGACCTGGGACTTTTCATTAAGGGCTGTCTGCAGTGATGTGCTCCAGGTGCTAAATCTCATTTCAAGCAATTCAGTACATCTGCCACGTAGAGATACTACCTTAGACCCTAAAAGCTGTGTAGCTGCACTGATACAGCTTTTGCCACTGATGGCTCTGAGCAGGGTTGCCTTCATGGGCCACAGCGTGGTAAGGATGTAGTGAAGACTTTTGTGGCAGAGTGAGTGAGATAACATAGCACTCTCAGACCCCGCACATCTTTCACACATTTCTTTCTCGGTTGTGCTTAGATAGGCAGATTCAAACAAGCCAAATTTCTTAGCAGATAAACAACTCATCACCTTCACACATGTGGAATGGGACCCAACACTGAGGCTTGCATGTGTGGAGATCACACACACCCCTGCTTCTTCACATTACAGGTGACAACCCAGGCCACAAAGTCCAATCCTATTTATGCACAAGGAGAAAGACTGACTTGTGAGATAAGGTACCTCTAAGACTTGGTGGTATCATGAGGATGAGATGTAAAAACAGGAGCAGCTGCAAAAACCTGTGTGTTGTCTTCGTGTGCTGTTCTTAGAGGCATACTGCTACATGAAAGCAGTATGGTGCTAACAGTTGTAACCTTTACAAAGAGTAAGCAGTCACCACATATGTCCTGAAAGCAGTGAAATAAAACTCATTTTGAGTCCCCAGTGTATTTCTTTGAAGAATATGTACAGGAAAACCAAATGAGAAATCACAAGTCCTGTGTTATTGCCACACTACAGAGAACACTCTGTTGACCCTCGATGAATCAGTGTAGGATGGTGCAAGAGGAACAGAGGTGTGTTTGATGATTTGGAGAGAGGGAAACCAAGTGCAATTATAGTGACGGATACCTGATATAGGATGCACATTGCATAATATCGGCAGGAGTTAGCAAATTAATGAACTTGCATTATCTTTTGACAAAATCAGCAAATGATATTTGCTGCATTTAAAGTCTTGAGATTCCATGTTGTTACAGATTTGTAAAGTGCATCATTCTGTGAATTGGGACATCGTATTTCATTTCTTCACTGTATTCAGTCATTTTTAACTTTGGTTCCTTTACAGCTGTGCCACACTGTCCATCCTGCTGTTTGATCTTAACTTTCAGGTCATACACTTATTGGTTAATATTCCATCACCAAGCTCTTCAGGCCAGTGGTCTGCATCTTAGACAATGAGTTAACTTTGTAATATGCAGTTGAATAGGCAGAAGGGTCATGGACTTTGTGATGATTGTTGTGATCGAGATCAACCAGATGGGAGGGGAAGGAGAGCAATTTCCTCATTTCAGTAAGAGGCTGAGCACTGGTCACATAGTTTTTGTTCCCTGAAGACTTTTGAGGAATTGTCTTACAACAACAGCCATTTTATGAGCAACTTGGATGGTCCTTTCCCTTGGAATTATTGCTAGAAGGATAAGATTTTGAAGATAGTTGGGATTCATGAAGAATAATTAATACCCTCTCCTCTGCAGGCGTGCCTGTACCCTGTGAACTAAGAAGCTGCCAGACCTCTAGGTTCAGAAGCATTAGCGTGTTAAGAGAAAATTAATTTTGAGACCAAAGAAAGTAAGACAGGATGTACAGGAGGTGGAAGGGAAACCTGAAGTGATGGGAGCTTTCAAGAATTCCAGATGCTCTAAGGCTGAAATCATAAGAAATAATCACTTAATATCTGGGTAATTTGAAAAACAGACAAGGATGGTAGAAGGCAGCTGTTCCAAGGAGTCTAACTAGGTTATTTCCCAGAGCAGGAGAAAAAAATAGTCCTGTCAATGGAAAGGAAGATTTAATTCCTCGTGGTCTTGTGAACCTCTGCTGCACTATAACAATACTTGCAGATTTATTGGCCTCCATTTTCCAGCACATGGTTGGGTGCACTCACTGCAAAGGTTTGGGTTTTATCAGCAAAGCGATGCACTATGTTTTCGCACTTTTTCAACCTTTTCACTTGATGTTTAAGTAAAATATGACTGTTTTCCCACTTCAGCTTCAAGCTCAGGCTTTAAAGTTTCTCACCATGTTCCTGGTAATGTGAGATTAACCTTTGAGTGACTTTAAGTCTCCCAAATTGTTTAACCAACAACAGCTTCTGAAATATGAAATTATTGTCTCTAGAGCCACTTAGATATATTTAACTTACAGCAATGCTTTACTAAAAGCCCTATTTATTTTTTCTGAATAGTTTAAAAATGTTTTTCGGGGCACAAACCTGAACTCACTCCAAAAATGGGTTGCAAATGAGCAGATTAATTAATGACTTTTTTTTTTGTTATTTCCTTGTTCCTTGGGACAAGGTGAATCCTATTTGTTTCCAGTCATCTCCTGCCACATCCAGTCCCCACTCCTCCTTTTCAATTATCACTGGAGCTCCAAGCAAGTACAGGTTTCACATCTACAGCCACTTCCCTCAATCTCCATTTCTTTCCATTTCTCTTAATCATGCAAGTTCTCTTTACTGTATTTGGCTTCTCTGCACATCAGATCTACACTTCTCAACTTATTTCATGCAGTTTACTCATTAGGTCTCACCCCATAAATCTTCCTGGAGCAGGAGAAATTTGGGGAACACCAGAGTGTCATATTGTAGCAGAGTACTCCTTGTTACTTGTGCCCCCCGGCCAGTCTTCCCTTTTGCTGAACTTACTTCCTCCACAGATACGGGGTTTTGTTTCTGTTTTGTTTTCAGTACTTTAAATCCTATGTAATCCCAATAAATTCATTAGGAATTGAGTGAAAATTTGGTATAGGAGAGAAAAGAATCACATCCTTTTATTGTTTAAAGTATAGCATTCCCAGTGGGTAAATATCCTGTAGTGCTACTGGGGAAGAGCAAATATATGAAAAGCTACTCAGTACCAATCAGGATACTAATGTACTTAAAACATTAATCTTGCTGCAGCTGTTGTCAAACCTGTCACAGGGCTTAAGGTGGTTCCCTACAACTCCTTGGTTGAAAGCAACACATGCATTTTGTACGATCTTAAGAGAAGGAAATTGGATCCGGGGCATTTTTCATTTAGATATACAGAAAGACATGTGCTTCCTCCCCAGGATTCTTGTAGCCTGCTCTCATCTGCACAGTATATGTGAGAGTTTGGCCAAACCCAGGGCTGGAGGCTAGAAAGAGCAGGTGGTGGGAGCTGCCGGGGAAGCTAAGTTGTAAGATTTCATCAGAATGTTTCCAGAAAGTGGGGGAAAAGTCCCATGGGAAGCTGGTTTCCTACAGGATGCTTGAATGTTGCTAGGAGCAGCAACAGATGTGTCCTGTTGAACTGCTACCTTCAATCTTTTGTAGGTTTTGTTTTGTTTCTTTTTTCCCCCCAGGATCCTTCTTTTGCCCTGATCCCCAGCAACTGATACCTTCCTTATTTTTATCTTTCACAGCCCTCCTTATCTGGTTTTTTAGGATCTCATTTCTAATTTAAAGTCATTTAAAAGCAGAAGAAGAGGGTAGAAAGGCCAGTTTTTTTATTTTATGATATCCAAGAAAAAAAAAAAGTTGCACCTAAGCAATACTGGAAATGGAAAGCTCTCAGGAGTTTTCAGAGAACTTCAAAGTTTTGGACCTGTTAACAGGGAGGGCAACCCAGCCAGATGCAGGAGCCAAAAGATGGTTTGAATCACAGTCTCTGAATACTGAGGAGGAAGGATCCCTTTCTCTCCTCCTCACTGAGGTTTTCTCCTGACACATCATACTATGTGTTTGAGCCAGGGATGTGTGGTGCATGGATATCATAATGGCCTTTACAGAGAGAAATGGACATCCATTTTTACCAGTTGGCCAACTGCTGTCTGGCAGCTGGGTGCCCTGGGCCAGTGATGGGACAGGCCTGTGTGTCCTAGCCAGGTGCTGAATATCCACTGCGCTGCAAGCTGAGCTGGACACAACCCATAACCTGCCAAGACAGAGTCACATCAACTCTTGGCAGAAGGTCAGATGGTTGGAAATGGGAAGTGGACAGGGGAGGAGGGATCACTGGGACTGTACAGCTTGCTGATTTACTGGTGTCCCTGTGCTTCAAGCTCCAGAACCTTAAATCCTACCATGGAGGTGCCCCCGTTATTGACCATGGGCAACATCTGAAGTAGCCAATAGATTCAAATTACATGATGTCTCTTGGCAGTCATGGCTTTTCATTGAAGCTGCACATACCTTTTTAGCTGGAAACACAAAGACAGTATTTCAGTATGAGAAAAATAACCAATATATTTTCTGTCTGAATAGAAAACTATTTCAGTAGGGATGAAGGGTGAGGCTGTGACATTGCAAGCATTCAGGTTAGTGTGCCCTTAATGGAGTCCTTCTTTCAGCTTGAGGTCACTATATGAGCTGGGACATTGCAAATGTGTACCATCCAAAATTAAACAGCTGAATTCTCTTAGTCAGTTGTTCCTTTGAGGCAGCTGAAGTCAGATGTTCAGAGCAATTCCTGTCATCATCTTAATTACATTCTGAGCTCGGTGTTGGTCATTGATGTAGAGTCAGATGGGCACAGCAGACTTGCAAGCATGAGTTGAAACACTGCAGTCAATTGTCATCTTGTTGCTGTGCTGGGAGCATTCGCTGTAGTGTACTGTATCTTTATTTGCACAAAGTCTTGGCTGGATGCCTGGACCATGCCAGCATGCTGGTCCTATTTCTATTTGATGATAGATCTCTCTCATATCTGATACCTTGATTAACATACATTGATTTCTCCTGTTTCTGCTGGGTAGAAAGGGCACCCTTAACAGCAACATGAGGGCTAGTTTCTCTGCAAGGGTTACTGCATTGCATTTTAAACCCTCAGCATGTACAGCTAAGAAAAAGTGTTAAGCACAACATATGTTACCAGGACTTGCTTTCCCTGCCACTTAGTGGCTTTAAATGGCAAAATATTTTTGCAAAGACAAATTGCTTTGCAGGTACCGTGCTGAGCTTCTGGAAAGGCTCCAAATGTGCAGAGGGATTCAGAACGATTCCCTGAATCAACATCAGTGAGGGAAGATGACCCCAAGCACTTATTTTTCACATATTAAAATTAGAGGAGTGTGAAATATTGACAACAAATTGCAGCACTGTTTGAAATTCAGGGCAATCACACTGCTGCAAGGCTTAGAAGGCAAGTTCACACCACCTCCGTTCTCCTAGGACTAGATCCTGAATGATTTTAATTTTAAAGGCAGCAAAACTAAGACAATTTTTCAATATGTGCAGACCATTTTGTATTTGTTCTCCAGCTTCTTACTCTGGGACAATGTGGTGACCCTGGGGGTGCTGGTATTACCCAGTAGGAATAATAGCAGAGAGCTGATCTTCTTCCTGCAGCTTTCTGTCCTTTTCCCTCCTCTCTTCTCCCATAAGTTACCTGCTTCTAACTTCCCCTAGTTCACAGCAGAGGGATACTTCAGGTTTTTAGCCCTTTTCTCCCCAGCAATGGTAAGGAATCTTATTCACTATATGTGGGTTAAACATGAATGTTATTTATTAGAACCAGCAGCTCTATAGAGTTAGGCAAGAAGTAGCTTTTCAAGGCCCTGGGTGGCTCTAAGCATATTAAACATGGTCAATTAGAACATGCTTTTCCAACCTTTGAATGGCTGTGAACATTAAATATTTTGTTTTAATAAGTGCTTGCTTTTTCAGCTGCTGAGTGGCCTTAATCTTTTTTTTTCTCATTAAAAAATGTTGTATTTCCAGCTCATGAGCCACTGAAAATACTGTTCTGTTTTTTCTCTTCTTTTCTTTTTCTTTCTTTCTTTTTTTTTTTTTCTCGATTCACTGATCAGTTTATTTTTATTAAAAAAAGGAGTGAAAATTTTGGAGCCTTTGGCTAAAATAACTTGTTTTCAGCTACCAAGACAGGTATATGGCAAGGCTTAGTATAACATAAAATCAAACTTTGCTTGTGAGAACAAGTTCCACTGAGATAAGAACGTGCAAACTATCTAAACATCAGCAGAATGTTTTCTCTGTGGGCTCTGAAAGAACTGATGAATCACACTGCTGCATGCCAATTTTCCAACCTGCCAGTCAAGCATGTTATGTTGTGTCATCTGTGTAGATTCATGGGGCATGATATGAAGCAGGCATAGGGTCAGAGGTGAAGTGAGTGGGTTTTGCATTCAGAATGAAGATGAGAAATTTTACTTAAATTTCACGTCACTTATTTTTTTCTATTAAGGGAGACCATGCCACGTAGGAAGAAAGGTCCTTTGCTAAGGCATTAGACAGGAAAGAGCTGTTTCTTCTACTGTAGTCTCATTGTGTGGCCATCAGCAAGTCATTTGTGCCATGACTTGTTGCCTAACTATAGTCTTCACTAACTGCTTTGCATGCTTGTTATGCCCTGCCCGACCTTCAGTTGTCTTTCCAGGTGGGAAGAGGTCTCCAGTAGGTTCAGCTTTATATGTGCTAGTACCATGAGGCCTTGAGTATTACATCTCAAGCAACATTAACTGTTTCTATTTAGGCAAATGGGTTGCAATCTTAGCCTTTCTTTCTAGTTTTCCTGTAATAGTAAATCCCATGAATATGCTGGAGGCCAGAGGCTGCCTTTTACAATGTGTGCTACCTTTCCTGCTCCCATCGGTCCCTGATTTTTGTGGTTGCTCTGATGAAGGAGGAAGCATTGACAGCACGGAAGGCGGTTGTCAAGAAGTGGCCAAAGTCTTGCTCAGCTGGGGAGTTCTCCTTAGGGAATCCAAAAGTGGCAGCTTTCCCCTGTGGCGGGGGCATTTGGCTTTCTGCAGCTTCTAAATCACCCACTTGGAATGCACTGTGCATCAGCCTGGAAGGGAGTCAAACCATTTTATGAAAGCTGCAATTAGTGGCTTCCCACAAATAGCATCTAGCACTGACGAGTGGCTGCTCTGTAATGCTGTTTATAGGCTTGTTTCAGGTAATGGAATTTCATTGCCTTTCAGGTGCTCTCACCACAAGAAGCACATGTATTTTTTCAGCTCTGTGATTTTTTCCACTAAATTGCACAACTCATTATATTTGGGCAAGTGCATTGGAAATATTTTACTCTGCATTTATTTTGCAGCTCAAGTCCTTCATTAAAAGAAGAATAAATATGTTCTTCTGCAGCAAGCTGTTGAGATGAGAAAGCAGAGAGAGAGCAGAGACAGCGGGGAAATAAAACCTGGTCTTCACATATAATAAATCAGTGTATCTGCACTGACTAAGTGTACCTGTGTGGACTAGTACTGGCTGATGAGTGCATCCAAAATTTCCCCTTCTTCCCCATCCCCAGCTGGGGAGGCTCCTGGAAACCACTATCTGAACCTGTGTCTGTGTCTCCTAAACATGCATGTGGCTTCCTTGGGAGACCAGGATATGATGTGGAAGAGTTTCCTAACCCTTCTCTTGCATACATATGTGCACTTGCTGGATTGGTAGGAATTGAGTAAGTCAAACCAAGAGTTCAAATTATCTCTTTAGCTGTAGTGAATGATTATATTGTGTTGAATGTGGGAACAGAAGGCAAGAGCAAGTTATGGTTGGCTCTCATAGTGTTAACAGTTTACACAGGATGATACACAGCATCCAGCAATGCACTGGACCTCCCCGTGTGGTCTGTGCTTAGCGGAGTCATGCTGAGCTGGCTGCCCTGGGTTTTCATTGGAAAAAGTATTCCACATGAACAGCAGTGAAAAGAAAGCCTGTGAGATGAGATCACTTACACTGAGCCTGTTAAGTCACGGTTAGGCATAAAGAGCATTTGTAAGGAAAGCTGAGCACCAAACTGCACAGCACTCTCTTTTGTTCATGAGCCTTGCTGATATCATAAGCCTCAAAGGGAAAAGAAGGCCATGAACCCAAGAAACAGGTGAATCAAAGTCAAAGTAGTTGCTCTAAGGAGGGTAAACTTGAAATCAAGGTTGCAGAAAAACAGGGTTCCTAATAGAATAATACAGGTAATACTATCACACAGCACCAAAACAATGCAGAACTAATTAGCTCAAATATTTGCTGACAATGTGGGTTTTGAGGAGAGGGGGGCATGGGCTTTCTTGAAACTTAATTAACTCATAGAGTAAATCAGTTTCATTCATTGCCACAACAGAGCCAATCAAGATAGGTTTACTGTTTGCTCATTTGGAAAACGATTAAGATTTCCATTTAGACTTAATTACAGAGCAAAGGTTGACAATTATCATCTTTGTTGAAGCACTGGATGCCACAATATCTCAGTTGAACATATGCCTCTAATTACAGACATCACTTTCTTAGCAGAAAATGAAACCCACTTATTACCTGGATTTCATGCCTGTAATTAGAGATAGTAGAAATAAAAAAAAAATTAGGAAGGGGCCTGGTGCTGAATTATTTTGGATCTTCCCATAGCAAATTACTTTGTGCAACTCTGTCACAAATTAAAACCTTGGTTTGTACTTTATAGTCCTTACGTAAGGAAATTTGTAGAAGAATCAAACTGGACATGTGGGTCGTATTTTGACACCAGTAAGAACATGACTGTCTCAGATTTGGTTCATACACCCTTCCTCATGCCTCACTGAAGTTTCTCATTTTATACAGGCATGTACTTATCACCCAAGTCATTGCAGAAGCAAGCTGGTGCGATAAACTTGGTCAGTCATTTTGGAAAATCACAGCTTACTCTGAATCAGAACTGAATAGACTTAGCCTGTTGACCAAAGTAAACCACATTAATGTCAAAGTCTGCAACAAGCGCTTGACTGTAACTATGTTTAATGCTGCAACACACAAATGATAAGCAAGTTGAGATTCTTCTCATTTACCAGGCTAGATCCCTCCAGGAGACTGTTTCAACTCATTGCATCCAGGGGCTGCAGCACACCTGAGATAAGAGAAAAAGAAACTTCAAAGGGATTTACAGATATTAATTACAGATAAGGCAGGAGGCAAGATGAGGATGTAAGAAACCCAAGCTTACTTCTGTCAGATTTGTCACTGTCCCTGGGTCTCTGTTTATCCTACGGGCTTGTAAAAAATCTGTGGAAGAGTGCCCTTTGCAGGGAGCACCGATGGATCAGCATAATGCTGAGCACTAAATAGGCATCGCATTTAACAACAAAGCTGAATTAGGTCTTTTCTTTAGTTTCAATTGCATTGATTTCCAAGCCAGGGTGAGTGAATTGGAAGATGCTGTGCTACAACCTTCCTGTATTTGTTTCAAACAGGACATATCTGATCTTAGAGTAACATCTAAACATTCTGGGGGAAATGATGCTAGTGACTTTGGGATCAGAGCATCACCTTTTGTTGAGCAGCATTTTAACTACCTACCAACTGAAATGTTGAGTTTGCCTCTGAAACAGGTGATTTGCAGAATAGTTTCCAGCTACATGTCCTTTTTATTCTCTATGATTAATGAAGAAATACAGCATTCGCTATTCCTTCCTACCTTTGGCCTGCTGCTTTTGAAAAATACTGTTTGCTTTCTGAAAAAAGCACTGCCCTGTTAGGTAGGAGGAAACAGCTTCATCAGGTTGAATAATCCCTGTGCACCATAATCAGCAAATAGTGGCAGGAGGACTTCAAGTAGTACATTTTTGTAGTTGATTCCTGTCAAAAGGCAGCTGGGAGTCTCAAGGCCGAAAGTAATTTTTGTTGATTCTCCAGAAATATTAACTTGCATTTTCATTCAATTTTTTTCATAGGTTTAGCTAAAAGGGAAGAAAACAGTTTTGAGTGTTGGTTATATCCTTTAGAACGTTTACTGTTCACATGCTTTTAATATTGCCAGTATGCTGAGCATTTTGCAAGGAGAATAAAAACAGAGATGGAAGTAATAAAACTTGAAAAATAAGTCCTTACATTGTTTGAGGTGCCTATAATACTGAAGGCCTTTGCTTTTATTTAGTTTCTTATATCTCATTAACTGAGATTTATGCAGCCATGGGGGTGCATGGTATTATTTTGTTGCTTTGGAAGAGCCGAGGGGATGGATTTTTTGATGCCTTGGCTTCTAGATGCCCAGCAGCAAGAAGCTTCTTCAGATGTCCGCATCTGCTCAGCTGCAGGCTTAAGAGCAAGCTGAAGCCCTGCAATGCCAGACACTGGTTGATATGAGAGCAGGAGGACTTCCACATGTCTTTTCAGGTGGGAGCTCAGTGCTGGAGCTTCTCGACCGCTCCAGACAAGTCAAAACAGGGCAACCATGCCCCTGCCATAGTTTTCAGTGCAAGATGAATGAGCTTTCTTTTGAACTGCTGAACTACAAATTCCCATCCTGGCCCAGAAACCCTGGTGGGTGGGATGAGGGGGAGAAGAAAGAGTTGCTCAGCAAATGAAATACTAGTAGTTGTGTGTGCGTGGGTGGTGGGAGCTGCTGACTTGCCAAACCCACTTGGATTCACGCCACTGAGCAGAGTGCAGTTGGGAAATCTGGCAGGCTGTGATTGCCTGGTACCTGGAAAAGCTCATTTGGAATGCCTGGTATCTCCAGCCAACCCACAATTAAGTGATTAGTTGCAATGATCAGAGGTTCAAAGAAATACACAGCATCGAGAAGTATTCTAGCTTGTTTAAAAAGTAAGGATAATTCTTAAAAAAAATAGTGTCCAAGGAGAGAGGAATCCTAAGAGAAGGAGGAAGGAGGAAATGAATGGAGTGGGGATTTGTTAGCAAACACCAGTTCAGACCTATTCACTGATATCATGCAGAACTAGTTGTGCCACTTCAGTGTTTATCCACTACAGGAGTCCCAGGTATGAAAACAGACAGAGAAACTTATTGGCATACAGACCTTTATTGTCTGGCAGTAGAGGCATGTGAAATCCCATGCAGGAGCTGCAGTGCTGTACATAGCTCCTACTTTTCAAGTGAAAAAAAAAAATCAAAATCATACAGATGGACTTTTTAAGGGATCAAAGCCAAGAATGTAATGAGTAGTTACAGGTCACTGACCTTAGGAAGATGGGCAAAAAAGTTCAGGAACAAAAAAAAATATACAGTTAAAACAACCTGCTGCAAGAGTCGTTTATATCAAACTACTTCAGTACCAGAAATCTTGGGTTGCACTTGCCTTCCTCCCTCATCCACCTTCACCATCTTTATTGTTTTTCAGATGACAGTAAAAAAAATGTGTATTTCTGTCCCAACCAGATGCAATCTGAACAACTGTGCTGTTTTGACATTTCTTAATCAGTTTGTACATGGAACATGTTATGGCTAGTCAGTGCGAGTTTTGAAAAGCACATTGATTTTCATATCTTTACTTGAATTCAAGCTATGTATGTTAAGTGCTTACTCTGTTTCTAACTCTTGGTGGTGGCTGCCAGCCTTAGATGTATCTACCTTTCAGAGGTAAACATTGCAAGAAGTCAAGGAAAGTCAATTTATTGTTGCAAAGTTTTATGGAAATTAAGCCTGGTACAGACTGTAAGTAGAGTTTTGAATTGAGAGGACAATTATCTGAAACAGCCATAGTGTTACACAGAAATATAGAAAAATTGTTAGTTTGTTATTGCTGTCACTGTGAGTATAAAACTGAGCAGAGAGGGACTTTTTCTGCTTTTGCACTTTACTGCAGGTATTTCATACCAGAATTACTGATTATTAGTTGTGATATACAAAGATGAGAGTGACTTTAGTGCAGTGGTGTGAAAAGTCCTTGTGTGGAAGCACAGATTTGGTGACTGATAGAGAAGTCCTCGTATGCACACACCTCTGAGATTTATCAATGTTTGCATTGAGTGAGGATAAGAAACAATGACTGGGCTCATGCTAAGCAGGAATACTGTAAAAATGTTCTTGAGAGGGCACCAGGTATAGCTTATAAAAATAATTAATCCAAGCACTCAAACCCAAGCAGTCCACTTCTGACACAGGCGAGCTGGAGAGACAGAAAATTAAAGGTGAAGTGGCCCAGATCACTTTGGCTTTGGCATTTGCGGCTTTTCAGTGACTTGCTTTGAAAACAAGGTATAGAAATAAGTGCCTTCTGAACACACTGTTAAATTGAGCATATTTGAAGTTGAGAGAAGCTTGTTGTATGCAAAAAATATCCTTGGGAACCAGTGCTAGATGTCATGTAAAGTGAATCTGGCAGAAATGATGGGGAGCAGAACAGAACTGCTGAGCAGGTTTGTTGTGGCTTAACATGTGTCTCCTGCAGGAGGAAACCTGTGCTGGGCAAATGGGATCTCACAGAGACTGCAGAAAGAGGCAGAGGCAACTTTGCGTAGGAAAACTTCATCCAAGGACATGATCTGAAGAAACTAGACTCGAGTCTGTCTCCAGTATAGAGCTCTGTGCTGTGCACTGCATGTGCATTGGTGTATTGTTTGCTCTTGGCTACAGCAGCCTGTGATAAATTCTGTCCAAGGCCTTCAGATTCTCCCTGAAGGAAACCCTGCAGGTGACCATGCTGGCTCACACCTGGTTTGCAAGCAGATATTTTCTTGTAGGGGAAAAATGAATGTCTGATTTGTTCAGCAAGGAAGTGTGTTTTGAATCTCAGTGTAATCTGACACTCTGGATCAGGAGAGATAGTGCATGGTTTTTGAGACAGAAATATATCCCACTCTTGAAGTGGTTGGGAGAAAGCAGCGATCTGTGTGGGAAAGCTGGAGAAATGGCGGGAGGGAAAAGAAAAATTACATGCATTAGTGGTTTATGCCTTCCAGACATTCACAAACTGGGTAATGCAACTCAAAGGGAATTGTAGTCATTCCAAGAAGATTTAAGAGGGCATAAGGGTTGCAGTTTGCTCTATGGTTTAACCTACAAATAAAAGTTCCATCAGCCAGTTGAATATCTGGAAGGAATTTGGGGTTGCATTTTTAGGAGCACAGACATTAATAAAGAATTGCTTTATTGCTTTGGTGACCTATCACCTCACTATTGTCTGGCCCTGTGCTACTCATGGTACAGAGACTTTAACGTGTAAAACATTCCACAGCTTCAATGGGTTAGGGGAAAAGAAAGACAGTCTTGCTGCTGGTGCACGTCTGATTTTTTTTCACATGTGCTTTCTTTCTTTCTTTCTTTTTTTCTGTTGCATTCTTTAAGCACCACTCACCTTGCTGGCCTACTCTCTGCCTCCCAGGGAGAATTAAAACCAAGACAGTGCACAGCTGAAGGTCCAGTGGTCATCACCAGTACATTAATTACTTAAATTTAAACTCTAACAGTTACATGTCCCTTTAATAGCCTCCTATCCATTTAATTCAGTGATATTTTCCCAATCTTTTGCTAAATATCTGACACATCAGAAATGGTCCTAGAGCAATATCTATTGTATTCTGCCTGCAAAACCAACTTTGTTTTGTTTAATACATTTTGTTAAATACATTTTGTTAACCCAGGGGTGTGATAAGTTCTGTTAGCACTTGCCCTCATGTATTGTTTTCCTTTTTCTATTCCATACCTTTCCATTCCCTTCCCTCCTTCTATTTTCCATCTTTCACTTTCCAAAATATTTGTCTGCCTTGATTTTGACAGTTAAGGATAAAACATGTATCTGTATCAAAAAAACCCCAAACCCCAGTCTGGATTGTGATGAACAACAGATGAGAATGACAGCAGCAGCAAAAAAAAAAAAAAAGTAATCCAGCATTCTCCTCCTACTATATTGAAGGACAGAAGAAAACCCCAAAACCCAGAGGAAAAATATTTGGAACCAGGATGAGTACTTCAGTCTATGGAGGGTTTAATTTTTATCCTTATTTTATTAGGGAGGAGAAACAGAGGCAGAAGGCCTTGCCCAAATGAGTCAGTCATTCAGCCTAAACAGATGTGCTGGCATGATTCTGGCATCTTTCAGAAATACCAAGACTCATTTTGATTGTGAAATACTTGCTGAAATGCATTATCAGGGAGCCTCAAAGGGATTTCATTTCAGAGCTCGTGTTTTGAGGCTGTTGTGACGCGAAGGAAAAGTAGATAATACTTCATTTCAAGCAGACCATGAGCAAGGACCTATAAGAATCAAATTCTGCTCCTTTTCCCTTCATGCCATGCTTCACATCTTCACACAGTGCTAGGAGAGAGCTTGAGCTAATGGAAACTGGAATGAACTTGCAGTGTTACAGCTAGGAGTAGGACCGAGACTGACTGGGCTTAGACTTACGGACAAATTTCAATAGCTCTTTCTGATCTGTCAACTGGAAGGATATCATCAGGATAATTTCATCCCTGTCACCTCAGGTGTAAAGTGATTTTAGTGATGATGGAAGTCTCCGAAGTGATGTATTCTTGCTTTGCTTCTTTATTTCTGCCCCCCTCAGCACAGCTAACTAGAGCGATTAGTTCACTGTTCAGGTTGTAATTTGGTTCTCAATTGAAATCCTCCCTCTCCCATGTGCTATTACTGTCCTCAGTGCTCTTTCCAAAGGGAATCTAACACATATAACTGGAGATGATTCCTAACCCTGAATTGCCATGGAAAACTGGAGTTACAATGTCAGTTATTGAGAATAGTTAAGCGGCTGATCACAGCCCCATTTGCAATACAGGTACTTCAGAAAGTCAGAACAACATGTACTCTGCCTGGCAGCAAAAGACAACACACAACTTCACGAAACACCAGAAGCTGCTTAGTCAAAGCAGCAGAGAAATCATTATTGGCTGCTAAATTAACTTCAGAAGCAGAGTGAGTGGTAGGTTGATGCCTCATAGTCATCTGCAGCTGACTCCTAACCCCTGGAAAATGAACTGTCATCTTCGTGCTGGCTCAGGTGTGCTGTGTGGTGCTGCACTCCTCCCAGGGCATGCATGTCAAGTGCCTTAGGAGCACTCTGAAAAGGCTTTTAGACACTTCTTAGATAGAAGTCAGAGTCTGAATCTATTTTACATCCTAGCAAGATCACATGGGAGAGAATCTGTTATGAATAAAAAATGAAGCATACAGAGGATAGTCTAAAAGACTCATTTTAGCTGTTTGTTTTTATTTTCTAATGGATGAAGTTGGTGTTGCTATTTGAACAATTTGAACACCAGCTTTTTTAACAACATTTTTTCTAAAGGAGGAATTGAAGGAATCTAACTTGCATATATTTTCATTGTGTCGAGTTACAGAAAAATGAATTGCAAACATATTTCTGTAAAGACAATGCATGGGGCTTAGGATGCTTCAACAGTAGACAAAGCAAGCAGCAAAACTTGAATGGCTCCAGACTGCTTCCAGAGTTTTGTTCCACTGCCAGAACCTGAGATGCAGACTCACAGCATGAGGCAGCAAACTTCTCTGGCTTTATGTGCTCACACATGAGGTGGATATAAACCAAGAAACTTTTATGCTCTCTCTAGCTTTCCCGCTTCTATTCCACCCTCAAATCTTCATTTAACAACTTAGAGAATAATATGGAAGTAATTTCAGATCTGGTGATACTGAAGGTAGATGAAGCAACTTTGCCAGTGGCAGCACATATTTATCAAAACATCTGTGCTTGTGGAGCCCTTGGAAAGACAGTTTCACTGTGTTTCCTTAGGTTGCTTCCATCTTGCATATGTAGATGGCCAGGTACTGGAAGATCTCTTAGATGATGTGTGTGCTTCCTAGGGTTGCTCAGAATATAGGGTCAAGGTGCCTGAAGGCCATACAGTTTCTGCTCAGGAGGAGCTGGGTAGGTACAGGTACTTGTCTTGTTTTATCTTTCTGCTGTTCAAGGAACTTGGGATGAGCTCTTTCTCTGACTGATGGGGTATCATGCTGTAAGAAAGAGATGAATCCTGTCACCATAGGGCAACTTTCCTTAACCTGCATTTCAACTTGCCTGTTTTCCTGAGGTCCTCCTTAGCTAATGAGAGTTAATTGTCTCCAGGGTAAGGAAATCAGCTGTAATTCCTGGCTGCAAGGTTTAAGTCTCTTAGATATCATCATTGGCTTTGGGAGCCCGACAGCAATTAAAGATAGTTAGCCATGGCTTGGTGAATATAAACCTCTACAGGCAACAATTATAGTTTGCTGCTGTTCCCTTATCCTGGAGGAGGTGAACTGCTAGGGACTGCTGCATTTGCACCTTAAGCCCTTTTTGCAGCCCCCAACATAGCTCTGACCTTTAGGGACACTTTGAAGAACACTGTCATGAAGCAACTGTGAGGGCTCCCCTTAACAAAGCTTGTTTCCTGATTCACACAACAACAGGAGATACCAGCATGGAGTTTAGAAAGCGTGTTTTCAGGATGACTTTTGGGAAGCCTGTCCATTATGTATTAGGTATGTGTGTCTGTTGGCAAACATAAAATCCCCAGATCTACATGGGTGGAAGTGGATGCTGTCTACAAAGAGAGAAATTTTGATCATCTATGTGTAATTTTCTTATATGCAGATGTCAACTTTCATAAAGCCTATGAATTCAGTTTTAGATTAATGTGAAAGTTTTGCCCCCATTTATTTTGTATCACTTAAGAAAGGTTGACTGGATCCTTAAAAATTTGTCATCCCTGATTAGGTCAGCATTTGGGAATTGTCTGGTATAACCCTGGCATGAACCTGTACTTGGAAATCTTCATTTGAACTGTTCCAGTTGTGCTTATAAATTAAAACAAACAGTCATTTTCTGCCCTTCACTTAAGATGCTCATAAGAGATATCATTAGACAGTGAAGAGATTTTTGACAGGCTAGTTGGAAAATGACTTCTGTGAGTCTGGGCTCTTCCTTCACCTTGTTCTCTGTC
Source organism: Phaenicophaeus curvirostris (assembly GCF_032191515.1). Lineage (NCBI taxonomy): Eukaryota > Metazoa > Chordata > Aves > Cuculiformes > Cuculidae > Phaenicophaeus > Phaenicophaeus curvirostris. The sequence goes on from NC_091403.1 coordinate 11,030,316, forward strand.
TGTGGCTTATGCAGGAGTGGGAGCAAGTTATAAAACAAGGGGACAGCAAGAGATTTGATCTGGCTACGCCAGGGAGCTTGGGAGGAGGCATGAGGATCTTGGTGTGGAAAGGGAAGAGTGTGTCTGGCTCACATAGCATCCTGCAGCCAGCTTAGGGGCACAAGCCAGAACAAGGGGAAATCAGCATAGAGGTACCAGTCACAAAGGAAGATGATGAGATGTGGATGATGTGTAACCCTCAGAGCTGGAGGAAGCTCTGCTTTCTGTTCTCCAGAGCTAGTTAGTTTTGCTGTTAAGTCAGGTAGTATTTCAGGTTTTTATTAAAGTCAGACTAAAGTAATGTGGCCACTTTGAAAACTTTGCAAACATAGCAACAACTACAATTCCTGTAAATATAGATTATCCCACTCCTTCAATGTAATTCTCTGCTGTGTCAGAGAAAAGCATCAATAAGCAAATTGTCTGTTATCCCAGATTTCTCCAGGCCTGATATTTAAGTGAGTTCTTGCCTTTGAGTGCTCAGTCTGTTGTGCTGAGCTTTTTCAGAGTTTGGCAAAGCAGGCAGAGTTTAGTCACCTTTGTTTTAGAGTGATATTAGTATGTCCTAAGTCTCTTACTGAGATCATCTCAAGTCTTTCCCTCCTTTTCTGCTTCTGAACAAAGACCCACGTATAGAGATCACAATCCAGTGCTAGAAGTCGTCGTCTTCCTAACATGCTCATGCATGTAGAATATTTCCCAGAAGCAAATGCATTTTTCTGATCTTAAGACTTTGCTTTGTGCATTGGGATCAGACCTTGAGTAATTAAAATGCACTGCCAGACTTCCCCTCTGCTATGTACAAATTCTGCATATCAAAGGTGTCAGGCACAGGATTCATCTGTATGAAACTGATTTATTGGAGCTTGTGAAACCAGGTTTTATTCACATGGCACTGCAGGTCTTACCTGCATGGTTTAACTGTAGGATAGCATCACTGGAAGACATTTCACTTGCTTAATGTCTAAGCAGAGTTAGAAATGAGGAGAAACATGTTGAGTAGCCAATGACAAATTGGGTGTGCAGTGATTTCTGCTAGGTATTTCAGGCATTAAACAGCTCCTTAGTTCTACCTGATCAGCTTTGATAGTTACTATTAACATTAAAAATTTTCAGATACTCAAATCTAGTGTTTTTAAAAGATCCTGTTTATAGCTTGCACCTGTATTTCCATGTAGTACACAAGGGTTAACTCAATTTCTCTCTCGCTGTCAGTAGCTTCTCTTACTGTGCAGGGTTGTTAGGCTGACATCTCTGGCATATCTGCTCCTGCCATTAGGGTATTTTACCCCCTGAGAGCAGAGCTGGCACCGTCACCCATCTTTTGAATATCCCCTGAACTTTGAAACAGAAGGAAACTCCTGGATGGGACTGGGCTCTGTGGGTGACTGGGTAGCATCTGCAGAGGCAGCGTTTTCTGCACTGATGTTAAACCAAGCGTCTGGTTGTTCTGAGTTGCTGCATTATCACTTGTAGGTTGAGGAGCCCTTAGCTTCCCTTTAAAATGATGGAAATCACAAAATCTTAGTTTCTTATAGGATGACTTTTTAAATTTCACACTGCACTGAATCTGATGTGAATTATACACAAACATGCCGAGCTATCAAATACCAAAGACTTTTAAATTACCAATATATTTCAGATGCAAAATTCTTGCTATTCAATCTTCTTTCCTGCTGTGCAACATAATGCTAGATACCTAATCGCATTCTCCGTTAGATTTGCTTTTTATTAAAATAACAGGCTTATCTTAGTGCTCTGCTACTGCTTCCATATACACTTACAAATTAAATCAGTGGAGATGTATAGAGGTTTATATGCTGATATAAATCAAGAGAAAAGCAAAAATCACTCAGCACCGCAAATTTGAGCATGCAAGGGGTTTTTATTTGTTTGCTTTGCTGACTAAGCTACTCCTAGGGCTGGTTCTGATCACAGGATTTCAGCCACTTAACTTTGAAGCAGATAGTAACCAGTGGAAGTTAACTTTAAAACTAATATGAGTCAGACTGGCATGAGTATGGAGAGCTGAATCATGCTGCCTCTGTGTTTGCATTCATGTCCATTAAAAGCAGATGAAAGGGCTTTCTCAAAAAGGGATGAAGGAGAGATGTCTGTCATATGAAGAAAATGCAGTGATAATGCATTCTTATTTGGCTTTTGAAGTATAAATTATGAAGCTGGTCAGTGAGGGAATAGGATAGGCAGAATTATCGATTCCTGGCAGTTTATATTGATCTAGAGGAAAAGAAAATATAGGATGTGCCTGTACGGAAGGTGACTTGAATGTTTAAACAGATCTAAGATTATTTAGGTAATTTTTCATTCAGTCAAAGAAACAGAACAATTGAATGTTCCCCCATGCACCCAAACCCCCTGTTCTGGGTCTCTGTATGTGTGTGTATTAACTCAGTTCTGCTTATTCACATAATTGCTCTGAACAACTTGAAACCTTGAGAAGCAAACAGCTATTTACCAAAGTAATAAATAGGCATGACTCATTCATTTCAGATATGCTTGTGTCTGTTTGAGATGGGAGGTAATTTTCAAATCTCATTCACCGGGTGGATGTGGAAAGGAAGCCATGGAAGATGAGGACTCCCCATCAGAAAAAAGCTGTCTTCTTGCTATGAGTGTCCAGGAAGTGTCTGTGGTAGACATGTGACAGCAGTAGCAAAACCTATTTCATGGTCCTGTCCCATGAAGAAGCTGTGAGTAGCACCAACCACACAAAAGAGCTAGCGAGGGGCCAGGGAGGAGAGGCTTTTGAAAATAACAAACATTATCTGCCCATCCTGGTGGAGTGTACTAGTTACCTCTGGATTGCACTGCATAAATCCCACCAAAAGAAAGCACAGCACTGCTATCTCTAGTTATTTTAGGTTTTTTGTTGTTTGTTTTTATAATGATTCCAATATGTTGGTTTATAGTTCTGAAACCCTGCAATTCTTTGACTGAAAGTGTTGCTTTAACTTATTAATCATTTACGAATTCAAGTACCTGTCTGACACAAAGGATGGGTGTGAGTGGCTGTAATGAAGCCCAAGAGGATTATTGTTGCCAGCAGGAGAACCAACCAGCCTCAGCAAATCTTCATCTCCTGCTCCCTCCTCAGGTCCCTACCTCCTGACAGAATGACTTTGTTGGGGATGAAAGGTGTCAGGATCTGTCCTGAGATGCTGCAAGCCTGGGGGCTGCTCTACTTCAGGTGGTGGATTGGGTTTTGGTTTGTTTTTTTTTTTTTTGCAAGAGCAATTAGCTCACTTTTACATTTCATTTCTGTGGAAAACAAAGAAACCAGCAGTTTATTTAGGCTGGAAAAATAATGGAGTTGCTCACAGACAGAGATGAGATGTTCTGGAGTAACCTCAGAACACAAATAGTGGTGACGTACTGAACTGCTTATAAGATATATATTGATAAACAAATGAGACACCAGTGCCAAGGATCTATAGTGACCCTAGTATGGGTTAATAGCTTTACAAGAGACCTAACCAGCCTGACTACTGCTGGAGACAATTACACTATATAGATCTTGGGTCTGACCTGTGATGGTGTCCTCTAATAGGGCAGCAGTGTTGCTCCTGCTTTGCACTCCTGGAAAAGAAAAATTAAGCAAACACATTTTCAGAATATTTTCTGTAATACTTTATTCAGGCTTTATAGAACCCTGTTGGTTTCCTCTGTCTTAAACACCTTAAGATTTTCTACTGTAAAGGGTAGTTTGGAAGGCTAGGAGTATTCAGGAGGGAGGAGATGGCGAGGCAGCCAATGTTATGTGATAAATTAATGTAATTACTCAGCTTTGCACTGTAGCTCAAAGACGTCTACTCTACATGTGCACTGCATGCAATAGTATTCAGTAATAATTATAATATAGCAACAATAAACTGAGATGGACACATAAACACCATTTGAATCCCATACTATTTCTAGATATGTTGTGTTGCCACATCTGGCTCCATGCTAGCAGAATGGGGCTTTCATGCTATTTTTACTCCAGACTTTCTTTTCATAGTACTTTTGTTTGAATTCCCACTGTCTCTTTCCCCCTTCACTTTGCCTCTGACTGCACTCCACATGCACTTGCACACGACAATGAACATGTAAAATCACATCCACAGGCCAGTTACAGGAAGAAAGAGAATGTAACCCCTTTGTTTTGCAAATCTACAGTTGCTCTAGTTGCTTTGTGAAGGCAGGTAACTTGATTGTAACAAAAACGAATGAACAAGGCCCATGGTTGCTGTCTCCAGTCTTCCCCATTGGTAATGAAAACTAGAATTGGAGAGGAGTTTTAAGAGCCAGATCTACTATTTGATCAAGCTGTGCTTCGTTACACTGTGGGATTTCTCAGCTGGGACATAAACCCCACATCCACCAAAGAACTCATGGAAATGAATATTTCCTTCCCATACCAGAAGGTTAGCAGAGAGATCCCAATGAGATGATCTTTGCTAGTCTGCCATAGAATTCTGTTCTGTAATACTTTCTAACTGTTCAAGTCTTGCATGGTCTACATTCAGGAGGGTGTAAAAAGTTCTTCAAACTCATTTTTTCCTTCTCCCTGTCCATTGACAAAAGGATGGACATGGCATTGCACTTTCAAGAGGTTCTGCAGAGTCTCTACCTTAACAAATTTCTAGGGAGAAATTTCCAGTGTTTTTTTTTATGTGAAGCTAATATAAAAAAATTAGCATTGTACTTTACTACCAGAGTGAAAATTTTAGAAAGCATTTTTAAGAGCTTTTTCACTTGCTGACTGGCCTGCCCTGTGGTGCAGCAATAAGTAGTTATGAGCTACTTGCCAATGAAATATTTTTCTTTAAGGGAACCTGTAATTCAATATATAAGCACCAGTCCATCTACAGTGGACTATTGTTAATATCCCTGTGTCTGCGACAATTTGTTTAATTGAAGTTTCTATTGCTCATTTTCAGGACTTTTTTTTCTCTCAAAGGAGCTCTTTGTAAATTTCCTTATGAACTACTATAAGACTGAATGTTTTAAATGAGAATATAAATCAAAATTGGAGTTCTTCTGGAAATATACTAAACAAAATGCAGAACCAAATATTTTTTTGCCTGTGTTTCTTAGTAATTTGAGTAACTTACATAGCAGCTTCTTCACAAATCATTTTCAGGTAAACATTCATGGCCAAAAGCAAAGTTGTGGGTCAAAAATGTCAGTGAATAATGGATGCAACACGCAATAGCATAATACACAGCTGTGCCTACACATACCCTCTCATATAAAAATGAGCAGTGCTTTGCCTCGTACCTCAGTGGCTTTAATAATCACACTCAGGTAGCAATTCTGTGAACGTCCTTTTACATCCATGTAGCCCCATTGTCCATCACAGATGATGTTTCCTCTCACTTGTGTTTTTATGCATTCGAACTAATAAGGCTATTACAAATACTCAAGCCCTGGGAGCAAATCTCTTTTCTTTGAAATTAAATAAACATCATTCATTCACAGCTGCTTTAGCTCTTGTCGTCTTTTGTTTTGTCCCTTGATTAAAACTACAATAATAGTAATAAAAATAATAAAACCCATACTGTCTCAGTTAAGCATTTTCCAAGTCAGTACTAAACTAAACACAGAAATGACTTTCTATAGGGAGCTGGAATTATTAGAAATGCAGAGGTGCCCCTCTACTAGGTGCAAAATGTACTCAGTTAAATGCATATTGTCTTTGGAGCACTCCCAGCCTGACTAAAAGCACATACACTAGACAGGACTTTAGAGAGGTGTTTATAATTTGATCGGTGATAAAACTGCAACTGTACTTCTGTATCAGATATCCACATCATGTCAGGTTCATTCAGCAGGGTAATTCAAAGACCATCTAGGCTTTGATGGCTGTACAGTTTACAGGAAGCAAGAGCAGTATTAATCTTGTCAACGGATGCTTTTGTGTGGGCCATACCATACAGTCACTTCTAAAGTTTCTGCTTGGCTGAGATCTGATCTTACAGTACCCTCACCCTTTTATAAGGCTGACTTTGTTCTCCAGGGGGTATCCATATTGATTCTTGGCAATATTGTACAAGAACCCAGCTAGTCACAGTTTTATTAATCTTTTGTTCTATCCTTCATCATCCTGATGTCCTGGTTAGAATTTGCTGGTCAGTGATTATTTGAGATAAATTGATTTATACTTTGCTGCAAGAATTACAACTAGACCAAATTTTCATTACAGGTCAAATAGTTGTTTTATTTTACCACTTTGAGCTAGAACAGTGATCCTGAGGTGCAGTGGCTGTATGGCTGCCAGAGCATTAATGTATTCATGGAGTCATCAAAAGAGACATAAAAATTATAATTGAAGCCCAGCAACTGAAAGGAATATGTATTCCAAATTCAAATATTTCATCATGTCTCTCTACAGACTGAATGACTGCAATTCCTTGCTGATGTAGGCTGTGTTACCTGGCATGAGTGGAATGTCCACTTTAGAAAAAGAAACATCTTGATGTTATATTGACTTTTTAAGTGGCTTTCCAAAGAAACAAGTATTTCTTTAGCATCACAGAACGGTTTCGTTTGTAGAGGACCAGGAAGGTCATCTAGCCTGACCCCCATGCAGTAACCAGGGACATCTTCAACTGAAACAGGTTGCTCAGAGCCCCATCCAACCTGACCTCGAGTGTTTCCTGGGATGGGGCACCTGAAACTGCACAAGGCTTGGCTGATGTGCAAACATTTCTGTGCAGCCCTATAGGGATAAGGAGGAAACTAGAGCTGGAAATTTTTGGCCTTCCTGATAGAGTAGGTTTAAAGACCTGCAATAGCAATACTTTCTGAAATATTCCATTTCAACAACTATCTGTCTACTTACCAAGATAAAGGATTAGACAATAAAATAAATGAAACATTCTCTAAATATTTGAAGATAGACAAGTATGAGATTGGACTGGAAAAGTTGGAGGATGGGTTTTATATTTGTTCAATACTTCTGTTATTTTCTGTCTCTCTTTTCTTCTCCATTTTTTTTCCTTGTCTATTTAGACCACAAACCCTCCTGAGCACAAAGACTCTTCTATGTTCCCAGGTTTGCTAGATATTCTAAGGACCATTGTAACACAAATAATGTAAAGCAACTTTTGGTCCATGTTACTGCAAGAGATTGAAAATGAAAAGACCTTAGGCTGAGGAGAAGATCAACAAGCTTCAGATGAAGTTATCATTCAGGCTGGCTCTTAGTCAAGTTGCTGTGAGCCTTGTTGGTGTCTGCCTTATGAAATGTCACTTCAGCTGAGTCAGAACCTGCTTGTGAAGTCAATGGGGCTGGGAATGGGAAAGCTTTTAACAATCAGTGAGATGAGCTTCTGGAAGAGCCTCTTACCAGGATACACTGAAGCGCACAGCCTTATTTTAAGGTAAGTTTTTTTTCAGACTATGATAAGATGATGTGTAATGTACCTGCAGTGCAGAGGGACTGGGCACAGTGTCCAAAGAGATCCTATCCTGTCCATTGTTCTTAACACATTCTGCATATTTGAGTAGGAAACCAAAATATTTCTAGCACTAAAGCTCTAGTTTGAGTTTTGAACAAAACTTGAGTTCAGTTTCTTTATTTAAGTCTATTCCAAAGAGAAGGAGCTTAACTTTTGCATATTGAACTGTATCAATGTAATTTTTTCCCTTTCATTTTCTGCAAACACAGATTCCTAAGCTATAAAAAGTGAGTAGAATAATTTCTTTAAAATTTCTTCCTTCTTTATGTTGCCTTTGGCCATTTTAAGCCTTCAAAGACAGACTTAGTTTCTTAAGTTTTCCTGACAGTCTGCACTACTGAAGTAAGACTTTAATTGAGCACACTAGTGTCCACATATGAAAGGCTATGCAGCTACCTGATTAATTTTTAACTACCCTGGATACCTCAGGAAAAGTAGGCATACTGGAAATGCATGGGTGTTTTCATTTAGGTCTTTTCTTTTCCTAACAGGACAGCATCTGCTTTGCTGTGAACAATAGGAAGATGGCAAATGGATATCCTAAATCTAGAGAGTAAATTTCATGCTAGTCAAAATAAGATCTTTTTTTCCACAGTCTCAAGGATTGCAATCAGCCAAAAAGAAATCCTAGTTAAAAGTCTTTCTATTAAAGAAAACATTTTATAAAAAAATGAGAGTAAGTTTTGTTGATCAGACTTCTTATAACTATAGTGATATTTGTTTAATTTAGAGAAGGATCTTGAAACTGAATATTCCGTATCAAGTACAAAGACATGGAGTCAGACTTTCGTTCAAATCTTCCCAATATTGCTGTTCCAGTTTGCTGATGTTATCCACCCAGTACGTTCATTACTCTGGCTTGTCTCTATCCCTCTTAAACATCTTCATGAGAATTGTTGAAAGGTTTCATTTTTGTTCCACTATGGAATGAAAATCAAGTGTCAAAATCATGATGCCTGGGGCTTTGGGGTTCTCTTTTCCCTCTAATGGAATGAGATTGCTGTTTTAAGTCTGCTTCCATGTATGGAAATGACTTCTCAGTTCAACATGCCATTAATGAAAGGAAGACAACTGTAGTTTTGGTATGAGCTCCCTGGGACCTGCCATCTGCCTGGCAAGAAAACATGGTCAGGTAGGCTTTACTTCACTTACCCTGTTATTCTGAGGACTTGCCTAATCGACCCTGTAGTGGGAGAGACACTGCAGACAATGGAAAGATGTATGGCAAGCTTGGATGAACGCCCTGGTTAGATTCGCTATATTAGATTGTCATGCTTTTCCTGGCCCAGATGCTAACATCTAACACATTTTTAATACTATTGCCTGTTGAGATCCTATTAGAAAATGATTCAGAGTCTGGGAAGTTGGGGGAGGGGGGATAGTTAATTCCCTAGGAATACTACAGTCATTATGTGTACACACAATTCAATATGTAACTTCAGTTTTTTTATAGCCTCCCTGCCATTCTGTGCACCAGCTTTTTAAAACTGCAGTCACATTCATTATGAAGTAAATGCTTAATGCAAGGGATTCTCAAAACGTTTTGTAATTTAAGTTCCTATTGGACATAAAAGTAATGACCTGCAATAGCTCATTAGTAGCCTTACAAATGTTCATTACTTCCTTTCTCTTCGCCTTTCTCATGGTTTCCTCCACTTGCTAAAAGACAGGGGAGTTTAAAGGTTTAGACTACCTTTAGAGATATCTATCTGTAATGACTCGTGAAAATGAACATTCGATTCCTGAATGAGGAAATCATCTTTCTCCAGCATTTTCAAGAGGGTAAGTGCATTCACTTAGCAATCCATGAGGAAGCTAGATATTCTACATAATTCTAAGGAATTATTTTATATTTATGCCCAGGAATTTTATTTTTGATTGTTCTAAAATGTCAAATCAAATGCTGAAGTCCAAGAAGTCCCTGAAAAGACGGATATGGACACTTGGGATTTTGATCCACTTTGTTTCTAATGGTACACTGGATGCTGCTACACTACCAAGGTTTATCTGGCTCCCCATTGCTTGGAGAGGGTGCCTGTCCCTCTCTATGCCTGATGCCAGCTTCCCTTTGCAACACTTCTGTGTAAGCACCAAATGACACTCAGCAATTGATGTGCATCAATGTGCTCATCTCCACTGGCTTCTCTGTTGGATAAAGTCATAGCATCTGCCATGCAGATGATCCTTGGATTGCTGTGGAAAATGACGCAGAAGAGAGACAACATGGGGTTGCAGCACGTTACTTAGTCCCATTAGCAGGATTTTATTGACAGTGCTTGCTCTAGAGTGGTGTTATCCTTAAAAATACGTTCATCCTTAAAAACATGTTGCCTTGTTCACCTGGCTCTCTTATTGCCCTGAAGTCCTAAGTCCCCCTGCACCACTCCTTGTATGTCTCCTTCATGGTGGTTCATGTGGCAACCAAATGCAAAAATGTTCTCTTCACCAAATCCTCATAGCGAAAAATTCTGTGGGGTTAAACCTCCTGTATCCCACAAGACTGGAGCAAGCTCTGCTGCAATATGTCTTCAGAAGAAAAACAAATGCAAAAATCGTTATTTAAACTTAGTTTCTCTCTGCCCTGGTGATTTTTCTCCTCATTAGAAGTAGAGACTTCGAGATTTTCAGTACACTGGTGATTACTGATAGCAGCAGGTCTTAATGCAAACATATTCAGAATATAAATTAAAAGATTGCTTGCTTGTAGATGTCTCTCATGAGTGCTTACCAGAAGTTACGTTTCACTGACTACTTTCTATGTACTTTAAGGGATTGTTTTGGCTATGTACACGTGAAACGAAACATGGTAACGTACTTAAAAGCATTACCTATTGTTGGAATGTAGGTTATTCAGTACAGTCATTATATCACACCCAATAGTTCTGTAAAAATTGACTTTTCCAGCCTAAGTTCAATTCACTTTTATTGAATTGCTTCAAGCAAGTTTCTCCAAAGCAAAATGCTCTTCTGTGAGTCACCAGCACCATGGCTATTACCTGGTTTGCTGATGCTTACATTAGGTTATCTAAGAATAAGATTTGAGTGAGTTTGGACAGCTCATTTGGCATACGCTGAGTTTCTTTTAAAAGAAACTAATCAAGGAGTGCTCTTTCACAATTCTCTTATCTGCTTTCTTTTCTAAACTCTGAGACCACTTCTCTCTGACTGGAAGACCATCTTGAAAGCATCTTCTTCCCTTTGTGCTGAAAGGCAGCTGCTCTCAGTCTGGTGTTACGTCTACTTCTTAACAGAGAAAAACAAAAACTCAATCCCCAGTTTCTCATAACTTCCATGCACTAAGTTGTTTTCTTTTAAACACTTTATCTCAATTCTTATTTGATCTATTTGATACACCCATTGGCCTGTTTCCTTCTCATTTACTGTGTACTCTGGTGTGTCAGTCTTCTAGTTTTGCCCATTGGGTTTGTGTCAGATCTGATGCTAGCTGCTTATTCCAAAGTCCACTTTAAAACAATATCATTCTCACTTTGTTCATTATAAACTGATTACACAGTACCACCTGCTGATGGACTAACATCACAAACCTGGCTTTTATTACTGCTTTTTTCAAAGGCAGGGTTGCCTCTGACGGCCTTGCTTCTAGTAAGGGGCCCTGTGTAAGAGGTCGGAATGCTCTTGTGTTCATGCAGTGCTTTAGACTGTCATGTGCTACCATTTAGCAAAAGGATAATGCTGTGTCAGAAGGAGACTTGCACTTTAGAAGAAAGAGTGAATAGTGTCCATTTTTCAGAGCTTAAAAGGGCAGAAAAAAAATTAGAATGTAAGCGAGCAGGCCTAAGGCTATTCTGATTTACATCAGAATCTGTATGGGCCCTGTATGGCTTACAAAGCCTAGTAATCATCTACATCTACTTCTGTCACCCATCCCAGAGTTCAAGAATGAAGTATCCAAGTATCAAGGTCATTGTATTTCATTAGTCTTCATTAACATGAGAGCTGATCTTGGTCTGATCTCTTATTTCAAAAGCTTTTACTACTGAGGCACTAAAATCCTCATCCTCACCAAAATTCACGAAATAAACGTGTGTAATCTCAAGTTGGGAAGCAGGCCTGCGCTTTCACCATAGAAGAAATACAGTGAAATATTGATTACAGTTTTTCAGTTGTTGATTCTGAATCCATCTGTCAGCCCAGGAAGGTTCCAGTAACTTCTTGCTCAATAGAAGTCTGCAGAATCTGCCCCTTCCTAGGGAACAAAACAGTGTAAGCACAGCCAGATAACTGTCAAAGAGAAACAGTGCAAAGCCAAGAAAAAGAGGTGACAGAGCCAGAACTTAGTATTTTGCAAATCCAGATTCTCATCTTCTTCAATTATCTATAGGGCAATTAAGAACAGTTTATCCTATGTCCAATAAAACGTTGTTGCTTTCAAGAACTTCTTTTCTCCCTAGTTTGCATGGTTTTCTCTCTCTGTTTTTATTTTCTTCTTTTAAAATGTGAATTAGTTTTGTGCGTGGATGTGGGTTTAGGAGGGCTTCTTTTTACTTTTAATTTCATCAGGACAGAGTTCCATTTGTTCAGCATCTGTACAGGACAACATCTGGAGCCTTAGGAAATTCAGCTGCTCTGTGTATGACGCTTAAATGAAATTACTTTTTCATGCACTTCAGAAGAGTATCAAGAGCATCTCTCTGACCAAACAGGGCCTTTTGTTCTCCTCCAGCAAGTGTTTCTCATTAAAAATGTCATCTCCCTAACAAATTGCTTCATTGCCTTTGCAGCTGGGGTTATTGTTTTCATGGTTTTGTACTTGTGTGATTCTGTAAGGGAGCAGAAAGCTAGGGGAAGTGGGGCTTGATGTCTTCTCTATTTGCCCTGTGCATGCTGTGCTTTGATTTCCCACCTTTGGGGTGTACATTTACATCTTTACTCTCTGGTTTTGCACAGCACTTGAACTGCCCACATGAGGCTGCCTGCTCAGTCCACAGGCAGAAGTGCCACAGGGCTGTCCATGTTCCCATTGAACTTCTGAGCTGCTCCCTGAACTTCTTAGTTCAGCTCTCTTGGGACTGTTGTGTTTGCAGAGGGATGCAGAGTGAGAGCAAGGAAAAAGCAAAATAAAACATCTCGATTTAAAGCTGGAATATGAAGGATGGCTTTTAAATGAGACTAATCTGATTCTTTCATAAGTACTGCAAGTTTTCTTATTTTCTCCAGTTATTCTTCCTGAGGAAAGTATGCATGGCAGATGGATCTGCAAGAAAGCCGAAATTACCCTTAGGGACTTAGGATGTTTACTGTGACTTTTCATGAAAAATACCAGAAATAAAGCTAGCAGCTGAGAGAAGGAGCTGGATGACTTCAAAGAGAGACAGCGGCAGTCTGTCCCTACTGCAGCAGGCTCTTATAGCGGCAGAGTATGTGCACTCCCTTACAAGAGTGAAGAACCCTGCAAAAACCCTCACCTAGCAGCATAGGACTGAAGGGGCTAGCTAATATCAGGGAAGAACCGATTAGAAAATGTCAAAACTTCAAAAAATATATTTTGCTAGAAGGATATCATTTAAACCCCAAACATAAATACTTCCAATTTTTGATCACTTTTCAATGAAGTTTGCCTCCTTTTTGTATTTTGAAAAACCTTTTTTCCTCACTTGAAGAGAATATATATGCCCAAATCTTAAAATCACAGAATGTTTCAGGTTGAGACCTCTAGAGGCCATCTAGACCAACCCTTGCTCAAAGCATGGTCAGTTTTGAAGTCTAATTCCAAATGCCAAGTTATAAATAATTTAAAGGGCTCATCTCACTTTCGTAAGTCTTCACTCGTGGTAACATGCCATCTGTTTCACCCAATATCTCTTTTTTTTTTTTCTCATTAATAATTCCTCCAACTATGTAAACTGGATAATCAATTCATGCAGACTTATTGCCCACTTTCACAGTTCTAGTCCCACAGTATTTGCAGTTTTTCTTAAAATGTTGATTCCTATAATCATGTGTTTTCCTGAAATGCAGTTTTTCAGTTTTCCAAATGGAAGGAGCTACAGAGAAATGTTGAAAGTCTCATGCCTAAAGCATTATAAATGAGGACGTAAGTAATATCCCCTCAATTTTATAATTCTTTACAAATCTCATTGTTATTTAGGCATTCTGATGTTGACAGCTTCAGCTTGTAATTGCAATTTCTCCTTCATTTAAAGAAAGGATAAGAATAATTGCAAATCAGGTTTGGTTTTGATTTTTTTTTTCTGGTTTGGTGAGTGGTTTCTTAATGGCCTGGCTTTCTAAATTTGTTTCTCTATTTCATCTGGAGCATCAGAAGCCATTTAGCTCACAAACCACAACAGCTACTTTGGCCAACTCAGGCACAACTGGTTTTACCATTTCACCTCTTCTTCTCTTCCTCCCACCCCATTTCCACCCAATGAAAAAGTTTCTCGGTGTTAAATATAGCATCAGTCAGCCCTCCTCTGTGGCAGCTTCATTTCAGGCTGTAGCAGAAACATTGGGCACCACACTGTGGAAAATAAGTACGTAGCAGTTGTAAATATACATGTATATTTATATATATATAAAATGGTGATAGAACCCACAGTCTATAATTTGTGGGTGACCTTTAACTGCATGAGGATAAATGGTTACAAACGAGGGCCTCTGGTCTTGGCTGTTGTAACCTGTTTTCTTCCTCCTGTTGGTAAATCAGAAAACATGTATATCCATGCGGTTGTTTTAGTGTAACATTTGGCTTAGATTTAAGCTGGGATAACTGAACAAAGTGGAAAACCAAACAAATAAATATGATTATCCTCTAGTGCTTTGTTTCATGGAATCAAGTTCTGAAATGAGCAAAGTGTGTGGGATACTTTAAGGCCTGTAAGATGGGCACATGCAATTCCCATAATGAAGTCTGCTCCCTGAATTAGGTCTTTCTGCTGGTAAGAGCTTTTTATGCTGTTTATTTTGCTACAAAATCACATTTTTACTGGAGCCAAGTAGCATGTTAACTTTTGATTTCCAGAGGCCCTTGAATGATGAAGCTTGTGACATGAAGCCCACTTCTTGAGGCACTGACTGTGATGAGAAGGTAAGCTCAGTCTCCAAGATCCAGGGTGTTCCAGGATGTTTGGGTTTGAAATGCACCAGTAAGGGCTATTTGTGATGAGGAGGTGCATAGCAATTCAGGAATAGGATAGAAACAAGTATGTGCTTTACAGGTATAAGGGTGATAGTGACTGTGAGAGCAACACGTAGGGAAAACCAAAAGGAGTCGTTGCACTCGAAAGCTATACAGTGTCTTTCCAAGCCCTTTAAATACCTTTTTTCCCCCCCTATCCTTAATCAAATGTGCATATAAGAGCTTTCTACATTCTATTTGTTTATCATAACACAGAGAGGTAAGTTTTAGCATGTTTTCCATGACCTTAAGGAGTCAAAGCCCTTCTGGGCTCTTGATTTCTCCACCTTAATTTCAGTTGGTTTATTTCTCTATGGCAGTCTGATTGCTGCTGAGCTGTGGCCCATCTGCCTTTTCCTTTGAAGCCAACATGTTATTATCACAATGAAGAATGAATGTTGATCTTCATGAATTTATCATCTTATTACCTATTTGTTTCAAGCTTTCCCTGAATAGAGGGAGAAAAATGAAAAAACCCCAACTAAAAGTAAAAACCCTGCTAACCATTCTGTATGTATTTCTTTTGTTTCATCTATCTTTCATCCTTTCTTCATCTCCATTTCCACTAAAACTCATTTAAAATCTGCTTTGTCATCTGGGCTATACATTGCACGCTCCATCTCAAGGTCAGCTGTTTATTTCCTTTTTCCTTAGAATACTTGCCCCAGTCAAATTCCTGCCACATTTTATCTCCCTCTTACCAGTTTGACGTTTACAGATTTATGGTTTGTGCCCATAAGCTCAGGAATGCCTTTCTCTGGGTTTGCACTGGTCTCCTGACCCTACGTGTAATGCAGTTAACAGATTTCATGGGCCTCTCCATTCCAGATGCTGCTCAGCACCTATCCATCTTTTCTCCATTCACTCTGATAAAGCAAGTTCTTCTTTAGTGTTTCTTCACCAAAGTGATAGCTCTGCTCAGTGGCTGCATAAAGCACTTCAGCTAAGCTACGGCATCTGGAAGAAGACTGAATTTATCAGCTCAGTTTTCTTATAAAGGCCGCAAGGATCAAGAAGGAATAAATAATAACTATATGTCCCATGATTAAATTAGCCTCACATGGGAACCCTGGCTTGGTGGATACCCATGAGTCTGACACCTCCTTCAGTGTGTGCAAGACTGGAAACCTTATTTGAGAAAGCACATTCCTGAGAGGTAAACTCATAGGGGAAAGGAGGAGAGCACTGCTGGCATCATAGAAGAAGGGGCACATGGGGAGCTAGACAGGATTGCTAATAGCAACAGGATTTTAATTTGGTTACAGCTATACAAACAGCTGCACACAGAGCTAAGACAGCCAGTAAAGCTCAGGAGAAAAAACCAGCCAAAAGCAGCGGTGACTTCTTCGATGGCTAGAAAGATATCCATCTTTTGAATGAGGGAGGGTGGAAAGAGAAAGACCTTTATGAGCATGAGTCTTACGGTTCTTACTCTTAAGAAGAAAAAAACTTGAGGGGTTAGGTTTGAGTTCCATTGGGGCCAGAGGGGAGAGATGGTTGGAAAAAACCTGGGGCACAACACTGAGATCAGAAGCAGGGCTAAGCAGAAAAAGAGCCATAGCAAGGACCTTTGATAAACTCCAGATAACACTGTGGTAGTGCTGCCCTTAGCAGGGATTACTGTTCTGCCTTTTTGCGAATCCTCATGTACTGCATTAAACCCATCAGCTCTTTACACAGCTATGATACAGAAATGAATCTTCACAAAGAGTTCTCTTGTCTGTACACTCCCCAGTCTCACTTCATCTCCCATGAAGGTTTAAGGAACTGTGCAGCTCCACAACCTTCTGAAATATTTCCCGTCAGTATTCTCCTTGGTTTTATACTGAGCTTCCTGATGGTTTATCCTACTAGTGATCACAGCGATATAATACCTATGTTCCTCATGAGAAAAAAAAAAGAAAAGGTCAGCAAAACCAAGGTTGGGATATCTCTGGCTCTTGTCATCTTAATGGCTAAAAAGATCTCTTTCCCTCAGATGTGGAGGGATGGTGATGCTGTGAATGTTATCCTGCTTATGAGTGAAAAGGGGAATGGTTTTCATTGTTTCCCAGAGGTGCTCTAACTGGATTTGTCTCATTTCCTCTGCAAGTTCATTCCACAGCTGGATCTCTTCATCCAGGAGACTTTGTCTGTGGATTTTGCATGTTTTATTCTGGACTTTGTGAGCTGCACTGTCACGGGGAAGAAGCAAGTACAACTGTCTAACCAGTGTACAGATGGAGAGGAGGTGTGCAGTGTACCAGACACTGTCCACCGGAGATTGGCTCTGAGGACCTCAGTTAGGAAGAGAAGCAGACTAAGAGCAGTTGGAAGTCATGAACTGGTTTGTTGTGAGTGACATCAGACAAAGGAGGATGTCACAAGGGAGTTTGTGCTTTCAGTTTGTATTTGCCTTGAAATACTGTGTCTAAATCATGGACACCGTACACAGCTCCAATACAGACACATCTGGGGATTGCAGGTGCCTTTTCTCTCTGTTATTGAAGTTGTGTAATTTCTATTGTTTTTGTTTTAATATACCTTCCTTGTGCAAGTTTCATTATTCTGGCATTTATGTTGAAATCCTGCTCCCCAAAGAGGTGGGAAATCTCATTTCCAGGAATTTGTGCCTGTCGCAGTAAACTCTTAAGAGCTCACCAAGATTAAAGATTAGTTTCTGCCCCCACCTTCTCCTTTTCATTCCCTTTTACTAAACTCTGCATTCAGGCAGACAAGGTGCTCACGTAGAGCTGTTCAGCAGAGAATGGGACACAGACCTTCAGCTGTAAACCCCTGGGACCTACACTGATCTTCATTGTGGATGTAGTTTACGTCTTTCCTCTGTGGCTTCAGTAGTTTTCGTTGCCCTCATGAACCAGTTCCTTCTGATTTGCATCTAAACTAAACTGTTCTCACAGCATTGCTTATTAAAAACTAACTCTATTGTGCTCTGTTTTCTTCTGCTGCCACCCGTGTGCTCATGTTTGAATACAGAGATGATTGCACCTTCCCTGCCCTCCAAGCCCTGGCTCCAGACGTCTACCCCAGCCAATCCTGCCCTATCTCCAAGCTCTCTGGCCTCCACCTCATAACTGGTTACTAGTACTTGGCAGCACACCTTGTTCTGAGAGGTGTTTCAGTTCCTGATGGGTAAGTGAGTTGATTCAGAGTTTGTTTTGGATAAGCTCCCATTAATTGTAACACTTGACTGTAGGTTATCCAAACTCTTTGAGCCTCTTGAGAGTCTAAATTGGCTTGGAAGAGCCAGGCTTCTTTCTGAAATTCTGGCACTTCCTGATCCCAGAGAGGCTGCAAATAACATGGCAACAGTCTCTTGCATGAGAGGCCAGCATTTTGGCTTCTTCTTTCAGCTGGATCTGGCAAAGTGAGTAAGCAAGCAAACCAGTCCATTAGACCCAGCTACTCAGCTGGGTGGGGTTGTGAGGGGGCTGTAAGGAACTCTCTGGTTGCTTCTGCTTGAGATGTGCATTGTCAGAACCTATAGGTCAGCATTTGATAGAAAGGAGACTGGAGAGACTGTCAGTTGACACAAAATTGAATTTGGTACCTCAGTCCAAGGGTAAGTCTGGGTGGGGGAGAGATGCTGCACCACAAGAAATGACCAATGAAGCTGGCTTTGTTGAGACAAAACCCCCAATATATGAAGCTGTGACTTATCAGATTGAAGTGTGTATTTTTGCTTGCAAAACAACCCATCGTAACTGTGCACGTAGGAACATCTGTAGCATCACAGCTAATGCAATATCCTGTTTGTATGAGGAGTAGGAGATCTGGATGTGAGCAAAATGAGCAGTCCCTTGGGAGAGCCTCACAGGTTCCAGGGTGTAGTAGTCCAGCGACTTTCAAGTCAAAATTCTTGTCCAGATCATTGTGTTTAGCAGCAGCCAATGAACCTATTGTCCCAGACTTTGTCTATACAGTTTTTAAACACATTAACATTGGAGATTTATAATTATTAAGGCAGGAAGATTGATGTGGAGGGAGAGGAAGTCCAGTGTTTTACAAACCTCTATAAAGATCTAGCAAACCACTTATTCCTATAACTGCAGTTGTGGATGGACTCCCTACAGGGCTTAGGAATGGGATAGAGCTGATACCTACACTGCCAAATTTGTGAGGCAAAAGAAAACAGTTGTCTGATCTGATTATGTCATTTATTTTCTCTCACCTTTGAATCCATTTTTCTTATCTCAGCCCAAAAGCACTGGATAAACAAAATAATTTTGTCAAACATGGACATTAGATGGGAAAGAAAAAAAGGGAAACCTCCAAACCCTGCATTTGTATTACTTTATAGCATGTTCTTCAGAGCAATTTGCAATGTCCTGATGATTTTGCTTTACCCGCTGTAGTCGTCTCTCTCCAGCTTTATTCTGGTGTGCAGCCCTTCCTGCCCACATGGTATTATGCTTCATGTGGACGTCATGAGGATATTGCTAAATCACAGCTGTCTTGCCAAACAACTGGCTCTTCCTCTTGCCAATTTTGTTCAGCCTCTGAAAGGATACAAGACTCATGCTGGGCCTCGTTCAAACTTAAATGATGTGCTCAGTTACAAACATAAAATAAAATGCAGGACACTAACAAAGCAGTTAGGTTTTGATTAATTTTGTGAAGGGGTTAATGGGATTTTTTTTCTTCATCTTCTTTTCTTTCACCCTCTAAGTGGAAAAAAAGACACAGTGATAGACCCAAGTGGACACGACTAGAACAAAGCCCTGTTTATGATTAGTATGGCTGAAAATATCCATGTTAGGCCAGGTGCAGATGGCTAATTCCCCCAGACTACAAGCCAATTTAAACCATAATTCCTGAGATAGACCACTTTTCCCAACATTAATGGGAACCAGCTGCCTCCTATTAATAATATGGATGATTACAAGAAAAAAAAAATGGGGGAGGGAGTAGTGAAGTTAGAGAAGATATTATTTTCCAGACTGTCAGCTGTGTCCCGCTGAGGACGATATGGAAATCTATAGAATATGAGTCTTGAGAAACCTGTCAAGTTAAATACGCACAGTGTGTTCTGCACAGGAGAAGGATCGAATTATCTGTGTACTTCTGTGTTTTGGTGGCAAGGTTATGTAAGGGTGACAAGGTTATTGTATTTATTTAGTTATTTGCTGGTATTTTTGCCTTTGCCTTCCCTCTGCTGACCCTGGATGGTTTTGATTAGCTTCCTAGGAGGGGAGCCCGTTGCCTTCGGTACATTGAGCCTGGTTGTTCTCACTGCAGAACTGATTTCATGTGAGATTGTAGAGTACATCAAAGCAGAAGGACAGCAAATGATCTGAAGTGTTCTCCTGAGAGCCTGACTTGCTGGTTCAAGAAATCTGTTCAGGCTTCCATTATTGTTGTGCCAGTGTAAGATGAAATGTGAAGACATGGCAATTCACGGCATGTAATACCAATGTATCCCAGGAGTGTTTTTTTTCTGTGTGTTTTTATGATTATTTTCCTTTGGTTGTTTTTTGGAAACTGAGTAGAATTTATTTTTAAAAAACAAAACCAAAACTAACTCCACAACATAATTATTTTACTCGTTTAGAAAGCAAGAGAAAAGGCCCGTGGTACCAGTCAGCTTGACTATATTCCTTGTTCCCTGTGTAGACCTGATTCTTAACACAGATCATGTCCTTGAGATCAATGAATAAAGGAGACTCACTGCTGGAGATGAGTAGGCTTTTTTCTCAGTTGTACTGGTAGGATTTTGTGGGTTTCTTGGACACATATAGCTCATGCAGGCTGCATTTTTTCTTAATCACTTTGATAGTCTCTGGGCACATGGAGGAAAATCCTGCTTATGCCATTGTAATTCTTGCTGGAAAGTTTGCAAGGGTCGTTTTGTGTACCTGAAGAGCTGCATAGATTGGGGGAAGCTAGAACGCAACCTGGGGGTACAAAAGACCATGATTCCTTCATAACTATGTGGAGCTTGCACATACCTCCACAAAATGGATGAACTGCAAGAGACCCTTGTAGCCTTTCCTAATCCTGTGTGGTTTGTAAGAGGAAGAAGGGGAGAAAGAGTAGGACTTTGATTCTTTAATAACCTTATCACATAGCATTATAAGAGGGATCTAGGAACCATTGTTCTTGGGAACAATTCCCGTCACTTAGACTATCTTCTGTCCATTGCTAGGCTACAGGAAGACCCCTTTTCTAAGTTAGGAGCAAAATGTTTTGTAAATCTCAAATTCTTAGATGGCAATTCTAAGAAAATAAAAGTTTATGTATTATATATACCATATTAAATATAGTATATTATTTATTATGTATATCATACCATATACTATTATCCATTCTAATATATAATATATAATATATAATATATAATATATAATATATAATATATAATATATAATATATAATATATAATATATAATATATTGCTCAGGGATATGGTTTAGTAGTGGAGAGGTATGGTCGGACTTGATGATCTCAAACGTCTCTTTTAACCAAGTGATTCTAAGATTATATATTATATCTTTGACCTTCTAGCTAAGCCATGAAACTAAGGACATTCCAGCAACGTTTCCCAGTGGCAACACTTTGTCTTCATTCACATGTCTTAGTAGCCTGGACCTTGCATGAGTCATCAGAGCATCTCTCTAGGTTATTATATTTACTGTAAAAAGAAAAAATCTCCACTGCCAATATCCAAACTTCAGATCAACATTTAAAACACACATAACACAGGTAATGGCAAAGAGATCATTAATATTATGTATGTAAATAAAGCATAGTTGAGTTGACTATGTCTCTTTAAAAAAATTAAAACTAAGCCTCAGCTGACAGTAGCTCACTAGATAATAGGGGTGGTTGTGGAAGAATGTGAATAATTACTGAGTGAGGATTCTTGCTGCGTGGAGTTGACCCTTGGGGGCTCAGAGAAAGCAGGATTTGTGGCTGCTCTGAAATGCCAGTGGTCTGGTCCAGCATTCCTCTTGTCAATATGAACCTTGTGTTTTTATTGGAAACACGTGTCAAAACAAAACAGTATTTGAGGCTGCTGCTGAGAGAAGGTGAGCAAGTCCAGAGACAGACAACCTGTTTTTCTGTTTGTTGCCAAAAATACCATGCCACTGCTGACCATCAAGCTCAAATGGAATGACAGTTGGTAAGCATTTTAATACTAAAGAAATCATTCCTGTGTAGGTATATACAGATAGAAAAATATCTCACAGTACTGATTCTGACAGCATTCCCTCCTTAATGATGCTATTCCCTCTCAGAAAATTAGAGAGGTCAGGATGTCTGTGGCATACTGCTACACCTTGATGATGCTCAGGCTGAGTATTTATATTACAGTATTTCCCTGAAGAAAAGCTGTTGCAGCAAGCCAGACCTAATCTTTCCTGGATGGGCAGAGGAGGAGCACTCAGTGAAGTCCTGCCAGTCATATGTAATATTTTACTCCCCATGGGATGCCAAAGAACTGTGAAAAATTTGTAAATTAAAAATCTTGGAACCATTACCTGAAATACAGAAAACTCAAAGTAAAGAAGTGAGAGTCCTAGTATCTGGTGTTTACATAAATAAGTCTTCAGGTTTGTTTATTTTTCCCGATTTAAAATTATTTTGTTAAGCTAACGTTAAACATCTGCCTCCTCCTCCTCCTCCCTATACTCTCTGCCCACTCCCGATATGGTTTTATTTCATGGGAGAATTAAATGGTTTGGGGAGCTAAAGAATCCAATTTGTAATGTGCTTTAGGGGCTTTCAGAATGAAAGGCAGAGATTGAAATGGAGTATTCAGTTATTAGTGTCTCCGTATTTCTTTCCCTTGATCTACCTGTCCTATCGCGTTGTCAGATCTGTGCAGTTGAGATTTGAGGCAATAATACCAAAAGCTGGAACATGTGAGCCCTATTTAGGTCCAGCATCATCATATTTCTGGACTGAATCTAAGCCTAATTGAAAAGGCAAGTGGATATCTCTGGCAAAAGAAAATTGTTGTCATACGCTTTACCAAGTACAGTTTAACGCAGTAGAATGTGCTCTGTTATCTTTGCTTGGTTTCCATTTTAAATATAAAATTAAAGACCTATTTCCTCTGTTGTAGGTTTTAAGGATGATTTACAAATGAGAAAAAGAATTCTACAGCACTCCAAGGCCTGGCCTTTGTGATGCCAGGAAAGGAGTCTTCGCTCATCTTAGTATCATCTCCACAACACTTCGTGCAATCCTGCTTACATGCCACCTTTTGAGCAGCCTGTGTAGCTGTCACTTTTCCTCATTGCACCTGTGATCTCTTCTTATGTATTGCCTGTTACTCTTGAATAGTTCAGGAAGTTCCAAAGGATCAGAGCCAGGCTTTGCATTAGAGATCCATGGAAGTGGGATAAGAGTATTTCCTTGAGCCCCATTTTTTCACTATTGCCACAAGCACAAGCAGCTTTGAGACATTCTCTTTTGAAGGTCAAAATGTCCCAAAACTTTCAGGCAGAACTCAATCTATTTCTATTTTCTGAGATCTTTTTCAATCATCACTGTTATTTCAGACATATTTCTTTCAGTAAGTATCCATTTCCAGTTTAGAAATTGCAGTCAGAGGACTTTTTTATAATCAATACTCCATTTTGAAAGTTTGAATGATCATGTGATGATTGTAGTGTGCACTTCAGAATACAGTTTATGGGAAAGTTTGGCCTTCAGTGATAGTTTTACCAAGAAAAAAAATCTTCTATTAATTAATTGCAGAAGCTTAATTGATTCTTTAATGGAATATCAAAGATAGCTATTCTAGAAATCTAAATCTACTTGTTGCGGTCTTTTACTTTACCCTTTTGTTGTATTTGTGTCTGACGCATTTTAGTGTCATTGTTTACTGAGCAAAGACTCCTCTGTGAATCAGGTGTATTTTGGGGAAGTTTATTACAAACGAAAAAATTCTGGAGATCCTCAAACTGAAGAAAGAGGATCTGAGAGCAGGCGCACTGAGCTCTGGATGGCTCCTTTTGAAGACCTCATCTATCAACTAAGAATTGGCACAGGCGGCCCCAGGATTGCAGTGGAATTATAAGCACACACTTCTCATGGTGGTGGCATAATTGTTTTGAAACTAGGCAGAACTTCTGTGTTTACTGTTTGGCAGGTTCTGTGTTTTTGGCTGGCAGCCACACTGAAATGTGTTTAGTTTTAATTGACAGCCATGGTCAACACTGCAGATCCCAGGTAGGTACTGCTAATCCTGACAAGGAAAGGCAGAAACAGACAGCAGGCTTGTTTTCCAACTAGCTAGAGATTCAGCTTTTGGGAAAGCAAAGGCACTTTATCTCTGGACAACTTACCCTCAGGATCTCAACATCCAGTTCTCATACTCAGCACCTCTTTGTAAGCAGCCTATGGCCATACTCCATAAGCTGTTGCAAGCAAAATAACTAACTGTGATCAGCTTTGATGCAATGGGAAGCCAGGTGCTGGTATCCTTGTACAAGAGGTTTTATTAGAGCAGAGACACATCCAGAGTGGTATTTTCTTGGATTTGAGACTTGAAAGCATCAACAGTTATACATGGAGCAGTAATTTAAATTATAAGAAACATTCCAAAAGGGTTAGATTTATATAAGCCACAGTTTGTAATGGTTTAGATTTATCCTCCTAGTCCTTGTGAGAGAGTTTCAGCCTTGCTCTCAAGAGAGTAAGAGAGTAACACAGAACAGTTACAAAAGTAAAATGAAAGGAATAGCATATGCACAGACTTAGATGGCTTACTCATGATATCTAATTAGGGACAGCAGTGATTTCTGTGAACCACAAAAATGTTATGTTCAGTTGGCATAAAATTCCACAGAATAATATGACTATCTTTTAGTCTATCTGTCTCTCTGTCTATCAGTTGTGCTCATATGCTTTATTACTACTGATGCATTCCTTCTCATGTTATTGTCTTCCTTATAAGATAATTTCTCAAGGAATTCTTTTACTTCCCCCTTAAGGGCATTGCATTTCAAGTGGTTGCTTAACAGAACTTCATGGTAAAGGGATTTGCATGGAGAAGAGTTTGCAAAGGGGTATCAGGACAACATTCCTCCTATCAGTGTTTAGGTCTCATCCTTATTAGCAGTTCATGGCTCCAACAGAGAAAAAAATCCAGCATCATGTTAGATACTACCAAACGAGAGCACTGGAAGTAGAGATTTACTGTGCCAAACAGAGCAAAGTTAATTTGGCTTCTCACCTGGGAGTAAACAGAACAGGTTCCCATTCTTGTGTTGTGGGATACCAGAGTAAGAAAATAACCCAGGCCCTGACACAGTCAGTGACAGCTTCAGAACATGATTTCAGTAGGTCATGGTATTCCCCCATGGTATTCCCCAGCCTCCACATACAATTACTGGTCATATCTCTGCAAAAAGACATCTTTGTAACAGCACTGCATTTATGAATTTGGATTATTTCTGAGAGCTGGGTTTTGAATGTGAAAGACGCTGGAGAATATCCCCCAGTTGCTCATTTTTAATGGGGTTACGAGATAGAGGTGGAGGCATTTCCAATAGTAGAGTAGCCCTAGTCTCTCCTTCAAAAAGTCTTTAAACTATGTAGTACTCGTTCATCAGCCTCAGACTTTGATTTGGCACTGCTATGTTGTGCAGATGTAGCAATCACATTTGTGAGCCTGGAACTAATTAAAAATGGAATATTTTAGATCAGTCATGGTGAGTGTGGCCAGATTTACAGGGAGAATACAAGAGTGCTTAAGGAGCAGAGTGATCTAGCCTTTTAAAAATGTTCTTCCTTCAACATTGGTGCATTACTTACAGGCCAGTTGGGCTGGTCCTTTACAACACTGTCTTTATGCGCCCTTAGGATGGTTAAAATGGAGCTTTAAGGGGACAAAGATTTTTCACAGTTTGCAATGTTCCAGATGCACGGAGAATCGTCTCTAAGTTCTCTCTAACAAGACATTGCTTTTTTTTATTCTTTTTTTTCAGGAGGGCATGAATGCCAAACCTGTCCATCAGTTCAACAGGAGAAAATGACTTAAAGCCAGTGGGGAACAAAAATCAGGAAAACAGAACAAAAACAGGTAAGGAAATTAATGTGACTCTAGCCCTTTACCCACCATATGTCTGATAGGTGCACAGAATGGAGTAGAGCCATCATAGGTAACACCGTTCCCTGAAACTTGAGGGCTGCACTGATTTCCATGAATCTCTCCAATTCTATGAACTCGCTTTGTGAGTGACTGAAGACAGAGCTTGCCTGCAGACAGCACTGCATGGTCTTTGGGGAGGAAAGATTATCCTCATACCAATTATATGGTGGGTCACCACCATTTTCTCCTTGTTTTTCTGGGCTTTGCTGCCAGCTCTGCACCTGCTCTATGCTGAGTCAAGCTTAGAAACAAAGGAAAATCCCTGTGATCTCTCACACAGTGTAGTCAGGGCTCATTAAAGGTGAGTGCTGTTTCCCTCTGCACCTCACCAACAGCTTGCTCTAGCTATGACTGGCAACTGGTGTGTGACAACAACAGTCTCACACCCATTACACCACTCATCATGGTCTGGTGGGGACATGAGCTTCCTGTCACCAATTTTTTACATCCCTTTGTCGTCTCCTGGGCAGCATCCGGCTGCAAGTGCTTTGAGCCCAGATCTCTTAACTGTGTGCAGACTCTAATGGGTTATTTGATAAGTTCCTTGGGATCCAACTCCAGGCCAAAAAAAAAAAAAGACAACGATAAGGCTGTGCCCTAGGTGTTCCTTCTACTGGAGAATAGAAAGCTTACCTGTAGGCTGTTAATCAGATTGTATGTTCCTTGTACAATGCTCAGATGGCAAAGCCTATTACTGGTTTGTATATAAGAAGGTGACTTTTCAGTTCTGGTCTCCCTCCAAAGTCTGTGATTTACAAACTCTAAGATAAACAGATAAGTTAGCATCATATAGGGTTATTTTTTCTTTTAATCCAAAAAGACATTTAAAATTAATTTGTAGACAAACTGGTAAAGTAGTGAATGTAGAGGCACTACAGTGGAGAAATGGTTGAGGGGTGTCTCCAGTCATCTGAACCCAGCTTTTCTCTCCAAGGGACATGCTGTCACCAAAAAGCTGCATGTGGTTCTGCTGAGAGCATCCTAAAATGCCACAGTTTATCAGCCCACCTTAAAGAAAACTCAATAACAAATTAACTTTTCTTAAACACGGCATGGCTTGCAGTCTCTGCAAGTGGTTCTTTGCAGCGTGACTCATATTACCATTAAAATGATTTAGCTGGAACCTCTGCTCAGCAGCATTGTAGGTGACATGTTCCCTAGCTGTGGTGTATCCAGATTGTTGTAAGACTTTGAATAAACATTTTGTAAGTCTAGCTTTGAAGCATTTTACATCAAGCAGCATTTATTTAATGGGTGCCAACTACTTCTTGTGTATTCCTGACAGAGCAGGCAATGTTTTCTATCAAATCTGGTGGATGTAAACAGAATACCTATTAATAATGTGGCAGGAACCTGACTAAACACAATATTTATGGCTCATGCACATGAAAGTCTTGTAGATAGTTTGCTTATAAAAAGTGAATGAATTCTGTGGCTAATGTTTGAAATGAGTAAAAGAAAAAGAATGATTTTAAATGTTTTTCTAACACGCATAGCTAGTCACGCTCTTTCGTGCCCCTTTTAATATGAAGGATTGATGCTTTTCTCAGAATAGGCTGAATATAGAGCTTATCAAAGCTGATCCATCTATTAATTTCAAGAGGCTTAATGATAGGATCACTAAAATATAGTAAAGAAGAAGACTAAAACATTGAAATTTTAACCAAAGGAGCAAACTCCCAGGACCCTCAATTCTTTTTTTTTTTTTTTGGAAGATTACTATGGTGAAATCCCAAGTTTATCCATTGATTTCAGTGATGAGTTTAAACTGGGCTAAAATGGAACAGGACGAATTCTTGGCCAGCACAACAGTTGTTCGATGGTGAGTTCTGTGCTAAGTACCTTACAACTGAATCTCATCCAAACCCCAAGTCTGCAGAATGGAGATGGAAATTCCATAAAGTGAAGCTTCAGATTGGGTATTCTTGCTCCTTTTTGCTTTCACGTAAATTAGAAGAGTTCTAAAAACAGCTTCTAATGCTCATTTCCACTGGCACAACTGCTATTTATTGTGTCCAGAAAGAGGAATGGAAAGACATGACGGAATTGGCAACAGTCCTGGGCCATGGAGTTTGGACCTGAACCCAGATCCAAACTTTGCTAAAGAACAAGAGGGGTTGGTTCTTTTTTTTTTTTTTTTATCTGGTGGTTTAGTTTAATCTGTTGTACACGCATGGAAAATCCATGGTGCTAGAGCAGGGCTTTTTCTCAATGGATAAGATCTGTCAGATCTGTTGCACTGGGGTGGCTGGCTTGGTGAGGAAACTTTTAACCTGGGAAGAGGTTAGATGAGGAAAGTTTAACCTGGCCTAAATGGCATTGGCAGCAAGGGAGTGGAGGTCTCCAGCCATGGGAACCAGGAAGTCAAAGGATATTTCCAGTGTTTCCTAACATGGCCCTGCTCAAATGTCTTGTCTAGCTTTTTTTCCCAGAACGATATTTTTAATTAAAAAAAAATGAAATATAAAAAATTAAATAATTGTTCAGTCAGCTGGAGCAGGTGTAATACTTAAAACCTGATTCACAGATGATCCCATGAATAGGCTGGAAATGTCAGCATGAAGATTTTGGTCACGTTGTAATTAATATTTGCCTGATTTATGCAGTATTTTTTAATGAGTTGCAACTCATTACGTTTATTGTTTTCAGTCAGATATTTGCACCTGGAAGTGCATTTATTATCATTTACTATTTGTTATTTTTCAGTTCTGAGTTCCTTATTCTCTCCCAGAATTTGTTATCATGCAATTGAGCCAACTAGTATAGTCAGTATTATTAAAATCAACTAACAAAATATCATACTGTGAAATTTGCAAAAAGACAACAGATTGGAAATTGCTTGCCCAAACTGTGTGGTAAATATGTTTCAGTAATGAGTGGCTTAGCAGAAAACAGGAGAGAAAAGACCACAAATAAAACCAATATCATTATGGATATTATTTGCCATGAGTAATCTGAAAAGCTGTTTTCATCCAAAACATTTGTTTTAAATTACTTGCTGACATATTCTGGAAATAAATATGACAGACTATTTTTAAATTAGTAGTAGACAAAGGAGCTTTTTCTTTATGTCCTCCTTCTTATCAACAGTTTCTGGTTTCTGATGTCCTAGGATAGACTTGGATAAGGATTTATATGTGTGTGTGCGCATGTATGCACGTAGCCACTTTTATTTATTTCTTGGGGGAGGTTGGACTACAGAATTGTGTGCTCTGGGAAGCAGGTGGTTTCCAGCATTAGAAGAGATCTGCATGTTAAATGAGTTGTTTTGTATTGCAGGGAAATATTTCTACGTGTATTTTCATGACATCCCTTTCAGGCATCTTTTTGGGTTCATTTCCAAAAAATTATGAAAATGTGATTTGTTTTCAGAAAGGGATCGCTCAGCTAAAAATAATAAATATGTTATAGCTAATGTAGAAACTAAAAATGTCAGAGGTGTTGTAGAAAACTGGAGCAGGCTGAGCTGAAAGGAAAAATGATCCCAAGAAGGAGTCAAAGCTGTTGTGAAAAGTCCCACTTCTATCAGAATCAGAACAGTTTGGAAACCACAGATGAAAGACCCTTGCTTCCTGTGGAGTATTCAGGAGAACAAAGAGACTTTCTGCTGGCTTGAGTAAATGAGTTGGTTGCTGGCCAACATATCCTCACATTGTCCCTTTCTGGGCAAAGGATTTAAATGTTGGTGCTGTCTCATGCCCTGTACTCAAATTATGGGATGGCCAAATGTCACCAGAAGCTTGTGTATGAATGACAAGTACTTACAGTTTCAACGAGAAACGCACACCCATACCCAGGATAAGCATTTTGTGTGATCTCTGCAGGCTTTTGCAATATTGGAGATCTCTGTTGGGAATGTTCAGATTGGACATTAGGAAAAAAGTTTTCATCAAAAGGGTCATCAAACATTGGAACAGGCTGCCCAGGGAGGTGGTTGAGTCACCATCCTTGGAGGTGTTTAAAAGGTGGGTACATTAGGTACTTTAGGGTATGGTTTAGTGGCAGATAGGT
The DNA here is from genome assembly GCF_032191515.1 of Phaenicophaeus curvirostris. Taxonomy (NCBI): domain Eukaryota; kingdom Metazoa; phylum Chordata; class Aves; order Cuculiformes; family Cuculidae; genus Phaenicophaeus; species Phaenicophaeus curvirostris. The sequence continues at coordinate 11,060,071 of NC_091403.1, forward strand.
ATGGTTGGACTCGATGATCTCAGATGTCTTTTCCAACCTGGTGATTCTATGATTCTACGTTTCTATGATTCTATGATTATCATCATCCCAGGAAGCCTTGATGGAAATGCAAATCAAGAGTTGCAGTTTCAGTAGTTCCGTGTATAACTAGCTGACAGTCCTGGGGGATGCCTGCCCTGCCCCCCAGCATACAGTATCTATACTGCAGGGGGTCTCTCATGACTAGATGTGATGTCATATGTATACATTATTTTCCTAGTTTTACTACCAAATGTCTAAAGGTTAATAGACAGCTCTGATGGGCATCATCTCTGCTTTTGAGAGCATTCATCTTGCCAGATCTCTCAGATCAATCTCCAGTTTGGCTACCAAAATGAAAATTAAACATCCTACCCACCAGGAAAACTAATTTGAAAATAAATTTTTAGCCCCAGAGCAATCTTTTACCTGCAAACTTAATTGTGTTCCTTTAAGAGGATGTAATTAAGTATCCTCATGGCAGACCATCAGTTTTTACAAAGCATCTCTAGAGCAGATAGACATCGTTACTAATACAATTCTTGGAGGTGCAGGCAGGAAAATAAATTGGTTGTCATTGGGACATCATCAATATAATGAACATCTGACATGTAGACTGTTTCAGATGAAGCAAACGTAGATGAGGGGGAAAAATTGTTAATAGGAACGGCAGACAGGACGTTGCAGACTGTATCTGTCTCGTGAAATGTTATTTGCTGACAACACATCACAGTAAAGAAAGTCTGGTCTACCTGGGAATAGATGAGAAAAATAAAGTGAAGAGACACTTTCAGGTATGTCCTGAGTAGCTGTGCTGAATAACAGTTTGAATCTTTGACTTTTTTATTGCATCTCAGTAGTTACTTTCATTTCAGGCAGGAAATTGGTATTTTGCCTGTCTTTTATTTCCATTTACCACTACAGCAAAACTGATCCTTTTATTTTTGGAACGATACCATCTCCAAGAGAAACCAGTAGCTAACATTGTCATTCAGATGAATACAAAGCAGAGTTGGTTCAAGTTTTGCAAATCCTATGGGGAAATTTTGACATGCAGAAATGGATACCTAAATGCCCTCATCTGCCTTAGGGATTTCTGGCAGTGTCTGCAGGATGCAAAGAAAAATTCTGGGTTTAAAAACAGCTGAAAAAATTCCATGATAGTGACCTAGCTCAGCACTCTTTAGTCTTACTCATCTTAGGTGTATTTACGCATGTGTTTATTGTTAAGGGTAGATGCTGATTCAAGAGGAACCCACTGCTTTTCCAAGCAGGACCATCACTCCTTTTCTGATTTGTTAATTATTTGGGAAGTGAAACTAGACTCTTTCAAATATTTTCTTCCAGTGTTCATTAACAAGTTTGGACAACGTGAACTCTAATTCAACTGTTTCCTATTCAATGTATGTGATGGGTGAGTTAAACAATACAATATAATTCCCTCTCCCAGTTTTAGGTGACTGAAACACACTGAAGGAGAAAATTTTCACTTTATTTACTTTGAAGAGTTTTGAATGAACGGTTGCTTATGTCAAAGGGATTAACTAAGGGATTTATCAACTTACATGGGCAGATCCCCACTTGTCAGGAAATGTGTGAGCTAAAACCCCACAAGTCAGAGCAAATGACTAGAAGCAATGCCATGAGAGAGTATCCTTATGCAACTAGAGCAGCTCAAAGCACCGTGCATGCCCTGGGCTGATCAGGAGGTATAAATAACCCTCCTTGTGAAATGCATTTGGCCAGAGAAAGCACAGCAGACAGCCTTAAAGTTTACGTGATATCTGAAAGAGATAGCCAAACCTCAACAGGATCAAAAGTTCAGTTAAATGTCTTACACTCAGATACTGAAGTGAATGCTCTTCAAACCTATCCAAGCCATCTGGGCCCAGCTTATTAGCCTAGTAGTATCATGAGAAATGGCTTTCTCGCAAGGTTTCTGGTGCTTCCTGTTGTTTGACAGGCAGGAAATACCATCAGAAAAGTCTTTCTTGATGGAGTTCATAATTTTTGGTATGAACAGCAATCAGGAAGTGCAGCAGCCACGTGGAAATGAAAAACAGTGCACTGGGGTTGGGATGGGGTGGGAGAAGGGATATCAAGAGACAAAGTTAATCAAGTTAACAGGCTAGTCTTGAAAAGCATCAGCACACATAGAAATAGGTTGCTGTGCTGTGTGATAGCAGGATGTGCTTCTGGAAGTGTGACTTGCCCCGTTCATTGGCCAAGCCCAGGTAATAACATTTCCCTATAACTGGGGAATGCAGTAGGGTGAGAAACCTTCTTGAAATGAGAAGCCACAAATGCAGCTCTGAAAAGGTTTTGCAGCTCTAAAAAGAATTTTCTATGTAAGGATCCCAAATCAGTAACATTAATCTTGAAGCTGTTGTCACTTTGCAGTGCGTTTGGCATGCTGAAAAAGCTCATAATCCATTGAGTTTTTTATTATTATTTAATTTTTATTTGCAGGGCTCTAATTAGTCACTGGGCTACCTGCTAGCCTAGCAGGCATCACCTCATTCCTCCTGGGTGACAGCACGGCAGCAGTCGCCCCCAATGATGGATTCAGCTGTGTACAGCTGTGCAAATGGAGGGTTCTTTGTGTGCAAGTCTGAGGTTGCATACACACATGCATGAACTCCCCAAAAGCAAACCAGGTTTTATAATGCCAAATTCCAAGAAAGAAGCTAGTTCAGCAGTTGTGAAAGGTGTCTCTGTGTTTCATTGTTGATAAAAGTACAACCCACAGTGACTCAAACCTCAGGATACGGTAGGAAGCTGAGAAGAAAAGAAAGATAGAGGTGGGGGGAAAAAGGGAACAAAACCTTTTCTCAGGATGAGGAGTTCAGACATGCCAGATTTCTTTGGCACAGACATTGCTGTCATGAGCCTTGCAGACATTTAGTGTTTGATTCTCTGCTTTCTTTTCACTTGGCACTGAACATGAAGAGTTTGAAAACAGTATTGCAAAGTGTTTTAAATTGCAAAGCTGAGCAGTGAGTGCCATCAACAGCATCTCCTTCATATACTACAGGTTGACAGTGCAGGCAGGAACCTGACATGTGTGTGCTGTTACCGACTGATCATTAACCTGCATCTTCTCACAGTGACATAAACGTCAATGATCATTTTCCTCCATTCCAAGTCTTTCTTCAACTCCTCTGGGAAAGCAGAAGGCAGCTGCCCAAAGGACAGGGATTTGGCATGGAAAAAGGGAAAAGGAAAATCTAGCCTGGAAACCGAATACAGAAAGTAAGCATGGATTTCCTATCAGAGAGGTGAAGTGTTCAAACTTGCTACACTGCTTTGGCTTGAAAGGCATTTACCCAGTCATAAGGACCATGAGGCATGCTGTGTTCAGATGAGATAATGCTTTAGGATTCATTCTGAGGCCCCAGATTTCACTTCACCAGCTTCAGCCTTCTCTCTTGGGCTTCTTGTTGAAGCAGCAGGAGTGACTTGAAGCTTGGTGGCCTCAGTGTTTCTCCTGTGATGCTGTTATCAGATATTTAGCTATATTTAGCTATATTTAGGGTGCACTAGCCCAGAGATGAGGAGGGAACAAAACTATCCTGTAACACATAGTACCTAACTAGGAAAACAGGTCTTTTTTTCTACTGAACATGTGTTTCCTTTGCTTGCAGAGAAATAGGAGCACAGCCACAATACAGATGAAGAGGGAGCAGAATAATACAAGGGATGGAGAGAATAAGAAATGGAGCAAATTATGTGACGGCTGTATGGGCTTGTCCCTAGCATTTACTGATAGGAATAATGCACGATCTCCTGTCAGATTTAATCGAACTTGTTAGGCTGATAAATGCCGATTCAGTGTTGAGACACACTGCCTGCTCCCAGAGGAGAATTAACAAAGGTGAGCCTGAGCCTCTGCAGCAGTGATTTTCACATTGCTGGTGGTGGGAATCAAGGACCTACTCAGACAAGGCACATTGAAGCTGACTAAGAAAAACACATCTGTTATTGGTAGATTCACATTACTACACCACACATTACAAAGCTAAATGAAAAATATTAATTTTAATATTAAAATATTCATATACACATATACACTTATGTACATGTGTGAGGATACAACATATACATAATGTGTTCATTTATCAGAGCATTTCCTAAATGGCTGTGTTGCTTTAATAGCGCTATCCTTTTATCTCCATAAGTAAATAACACTATTAGATGTGATCTCTAGCTGCATTCTGAAGACAAATAAACTCCTGAATGTTTCTGGGTATCTGTCACTAGATTAAAAGCCAAACAAAATAGCCAAAAGAAAATAAAGTTGTTGATGGAGTCTCACTATGCACTTGCAGGTGGTTGTGAGTAGAACTGGGCAAATTTATCATTGCAAATATTTGATGATTTTAGACTTGTCTAACTTATCTCCATGTCCTGTGAATAGGCTTTATTTTTTGTACGTATTTATATTCCTCAAAAATTTTGATACATATTTTGTATAAACATGTTTCAACACTCTGTAATAAAGTAGTTTTTAGCTATAATCAGATTTTAGGTGATCGCACCATCACTTGCCAAATTTGTTGTAAGGAAGAAAGAGTGGACAGCATGATCCAGTGTTGCTTTAAAAAAAAAAAAAATGAGCGGTTTTAATCCCTCCTAAATGCTTTTTATTTTCAAATTGTGATGATATTTTAGTTAATTTTTAATAGCATAGCACATGTTCAAGGATATTTTACCTTTACTCATTTATTGTCCTGATGCAGCGTTTCTGGCTAACTGTAGCACAGGAGTGAATGAAATCTGTGCTAAACAAAGAAGCAAAATCCAGAAAGGAGAAATGGATAGAAAGGAAGAATTTGACTTGGGAGGGAACTCTTCAGAAAGTACCATCAAGAAAGTACCTTCAAGAAAGCAGAAGGATCAGAGCTCTCATTGCCTGTGAATTGCCTGAACTGCATGAGTGAGCTTTAAGGAGAGAAGTAACAAAAGAATAAGATGCTTTACAGGCTACATCATCCCTACAAAATAGAAACATTTTACAAATGGTTTCAACTTCTTTGTCGGTTTATACCCAACAGAGATGCACAATTACTTCGTGTCCTAGTTGTTTTGATGTATCTGAAACACAAGCCTTCATTTTAAACCTGGTTAAGGAGTAAAAGAAGAAAATGCAGCAATTTATAAATTAACTATTAGCACAGCAGCAGGGTTTTCTCAAGTTGTTTTGAGAGAAGAAAAAGGAAATGTTAAAAAAAAAAGTAGTTTAAACTTTTGCCTCAAGGGCTGGAAATGTATTTTTTATATTGTTTAACTTTTGTCATTCTTGGTGCATCTGTTCACATTAGCTTAAGACAGTGAAATACATAGAAAATATTGCCCAAGGGTCCTTGGTTTTGTCAGAAGGGACTTGGAAAAAAGTGGGAGAGAAGAAGGAAGCCTTATTCATGAAGGCCTGGCGAGGCTTTTTGCTGACATGAAATCAAAACTGGCTAAGGTTAAATTCATTCAATTATCACTAACACCCCAATGTATATGAAAACCCATAATGTGATGATACTGGATTAAAAGTTCAAGGGGAGATGTGGTGTGAACTTCCCCAGGTTTGAATTCAAAATTTCAGCAAAGGAAAAAGAATTCCAAGCAAACTGGAAAACAGATTTGGGGGCCGGGGGTGGGGAAGAAAAGGCTATTTGCTCACAGTACAGAATGGCAAAGCAGCCAAGGTGTTTTGTGCCACAAATGTGCTAACTGTATCCTATGGGCTGTACATTAAAGTCTTCTTGTCTCTTTTTGCTAGGAGGTGTTAGTGTTGATTTTAGAGAGCCAAATGGAGGGAGAGCTTTGAGACTCATACATCTTAAGGTCCTTTCCACCCCAAACTATTCTATGATTCTATGACTGCCTGGTAGGGTGAGGGACCCATTTTTGGCACAGACAAACATATGTAATGAATGAGCTCCTAATTTAACATGGTGGTTAAGGAGGATAATTTCTAATACCAGCTGTATACAAACAACAAGTCAACATGACTCCCTGCCCTCAGTCTGCTTCCCTTTCTACTCCAAGTATTTTACTTCTTTCTCTCATTCACGGCTTTTCCTAAATGATCTCTAGTACCTGGTATTTAATTCCCATGTTCTTCTCCTGTATCCACTGTGTGCATGAATTAAACTGCTATCAACAAGATGAGCTTATCACTTCTTCCTTTATTGAATCTGGAGGTTGCTAATACACCCATTACCCTTATATCACAGAAAACAATTAACAGACATGTTTGTTCATAAAAGATTCAGTTTATCTTGGTTAAATGTTTGTATATCATAGCACAGCCTACCGCTGATCCACAGTCTTTCTGGAGTACGAAGAACATCCTTTAGATCAAGCAGGAAAGGCATTTCTGTAAGTGACTTTTTAAAAACCATTTTTACATCACAAACATATCTTGATATCACTGATGATTTCTCTCTAGAAGTTAAACTAAAAAAATACCTAAAATAAGAATGAAAATACACAGACAAAAGAGTCTTAATCCTTGTTTTTTTCTAATGTGCACTTATACAATATTTTGTGAGGAATTAACATGTACTTCACAGCTCTCTCTGGCATGCATTGTAACTATGATCAATATTTCTAAGTATCATAATGATGATGACGATGACGACAATGATGGCTGCTGATTCCGGCCTATTTGCAAAAAGAGCTGACTGCAACAGGATGTACTATGAGTTAGATTTATTCCTAGATTTACACACACCCCCAAGAGGTAAAATAGGTCAATATTCTATTATAGCCCAAACATTATTAACTTTCTTTCCCCATATATTTTGATATTCCAGCAAAAAAGCCCCATGAAAATAAAAATAGGACTTCAGACAAATAACTGCTCTCAGGTGTGATATTTAAAGTTTTCTCAATCCACATTTTCTATTTTTTTTCCTTCAGAGTTCCTGTGTGCATGCTCTTTGCTTTCTCAACAGAAGGAAAAAGGAAAACAAAACCTGGGGGCTCAAAATGGACAAAAACAAAGCCGGTCCTGGTGCTTGTTGTTATTTTCACTGGGGAAAATAACACCACAATGACTTCCCCAAAACAAAAATAAATATTGATATTATATACCAGCCCCTTTTTGCTGGGTACTACTCTGGGAAGTTGTGCCTTTCTGAAGTTACGTTGGAAACCATGTACCCCAACATTTTATCCCTTTCTTTTGGACAAAAAGGCCCCAAAACACTGAACTTTGAGCATGTGAGTGTATTTTCTAGGTAGAGCAAACCTCTTAGGAGGCAGCCATATATATTAAAGCAGAACTACCATAAATATCTTGTCTGTTCACTCTGATTACTCTAGCAGGGAGCACTCACTGGTTTATGCTGCCTTCTCTGATGGAAGAGAAACTGCAGTAAAAGAAAGAAATTCTTCTGTCTGTGTCCAAGGTTAAAGCAATTTGTAGGAAAGAATGAAAACTACACAGAGAAATGAGTGTCTTGTTTCAACAGAGTCTGAATCATCTGTGATATTTTGGATGATTCAGCATGTTTGCTGGCTTTTCCCTTTTCTTTTTCTTTTTCTTTTCTCTTTTCCTTTTTCTCTTTCCTTTTTTTCTTTTTCTTCTTTTTCTTTCAATACAAGGAGCATTTCTGTGAAAATGAAAGCGTAAGGAGCTGAGCTTGTTCATGTCTCTCCCTTCTTTCTCTGATGTACCTGAAGCTGTAGGCCTACTTTCCTCTTGCTAAATCAGGTGTACTTTCCTCTTGCTAAATGTAGGTGTATTGGAGGTCCAGTACTGGAGAAATGCTGGTGTGAAACTGGGCTGAGTCCCATCACTTACTGGGTGTTACATGTCTAACTCACTGAAGAACTACAGGCTCAGAATAAGTATCACATATTGAAAAATCCATAAGAAACACAGCAACTTCTTAGATTAAAGGGCTGGACTTTGGGGTTAATAGCCAGGGCAATGAAAAGAAGGGAAACAAATAGAATTGCAAACAAGAATTCCTTCCAAGGAGCAACCTTTCTTCTTTCCCCAGCCTGAGTATGGAAGCCTTTTGCTCCTCATGGAAAATAAAGCTGTGAATGCATTATTAAAAGCTAGTCTGATCCATGCCTTAACCTTTTGATTTAAACACGAGAGCAGAATTTTAAGGATTAAGTATATTAATTATTCCACTGATATGTGATATTAGCTATTGAGGGTCAAATATTTGAAAGCAGCCTCAATTTTTTTTACTTACAATCTGCTAGAGAAGCAATTAATAATAAGAACAAACTAAAGGCAAGAGGGGAGAGAGAAAAGGAACAGCTGGAGTAGGAAGCTAAAAGAGAGTAGTGGGAGGAAATGAAACTGAAAAAATATACATAACCACATTTGCTGTAGAGGAAACAGGTAAAAAACTAAGAGTTTGGGTTCTTTGAAAATGTTCTTGTTGACAGGAACCTGGAATTTTTATTCACCATCACTTCTTTCTCCAAAAGTATCACTATTTACTTGAAATCTCAGTATTCCACATCATTTACATACTAGGGCATTTTTTTCCCTGCTCTTCCCTTTGATATGTGGGATGAGAGCTAAAACATCTAGATGTTATAAAAATGGAATAAACTCTCCAAATCCATAGCAAATATTACTGATATTGTATAAAGTGATAAAATCACATTCTCATGCTATTATGAGGTTAGGTGGTTGGTTGTGATTTTTTTTTTCATCCTGCCAATCATTTCCTCTTTATTGTGAACTGAGGGAACGTAAGCAAAGGTATCAGATAAATGGCTAACACTGGCTAGAAACGGCTAATGCAAAAATAATGATAGCTTAGACTGTCTCTTTATGCTTTGCCTGTGCTACTGCTAGCTCATGATTTGGAGTTAATTCTTGTATTGTAGCTATTGTTTGTCAAGAACTGTTCATGGGACTCCTCACCACCCTGGAGCTGTTTAGCAAAACTTTCAGGCAAAATCACAGATAAGGAACTAAAAGGGCAGGCAGTTTAAACAATTGCTTGAAAACTAAGTATGCAGCCAAAGATATACATAGAAAGGCTGAATGGACTGCTGAAAGACATCCCTCAAATGAAGGAAATTATGTCCAGATGAAGAGGTCACTTCATCTACAAGCCTTAGGCATTGCATAGGTAATAATCCCCACGTTCAAGTGTTAACAGGAGAATAAAAGACAAATGGAGCTATTTGTCATTTAACTCCAAATAAATGCAAGTTTATTATGCACAAAACCTTCACCCTATCTCAACAGACAGATCCTAGAGGGTAATTTCAAGGCAGGTTTTGCGGGTGAGTATTTGAATCAGGCTTATTTGGAGTTCTAATTTATTTCTACAAGACGCAGCATCAAGCTATTCAGGGACTGGCTGGTGTTTAGTGCTTACTGCTACTACTTTTGGTGAACAAAGCTCTTTGTAACAATTCCACACAGATTTCTTATAAAGAGATTTCTTTAAGTTAGAAGAAAGACCTACAGTAATTCTCATGGACTATGAATGAAGCCCATGGAGATGGGTTTCAGCTACCTTGATACGCGCCTAGGAATGATATGAAAGCAAACCAGGTTAAGTTCAATTAGCCAAGATGGAAATGATATACATGAATTGATCAAAGCATTTTTATGATATTAGGGAGGGACACATGATCCTGATGAAGAATGGTTGAACCTGCCCACTTGGCAGGAAAGATATGATGATCACCCACCCCCAAACTGTAGCACTAGACTAGAAAGGGTTAAAGAGCACCAGTTAATCTACAATCAAACAGCTGAGGGGCATAATTAGCAATTAGCCAGATTGATTAGGCTATAAAGGCTGTGACAAGGTGCAGTTGTAGTTTGCCTGGAGTGGGCAGGTTATAGGCTATGCTCCTTGAAAGAAGGCTTGAGAGCACCTGTAGACTTGGGGCTGTCAGCTATCCTGCTCCATCCTAAGGGCAACTGCTCTGACAAGAACATGTAGGAACAGTTACTCTTTAAACAGTGAGTAATTTTGAGTCTTAAATACTGTGTTCATTTCCTATAGCTACGATAGCGATGTTTTCTAGTCCTTGAGTTGAGGTCTGGTCTGTTTACTTGGCTATTTGAGATTTCCTATGTTGGTTACTTTGAGAGGGTGGTGGAAACAACAGGCACTCTAGCTAAGCCCAATGTCCCTTCCAATACTGGAGCAAGAGAGATATAGCAACAGTTCTTTAACTGTCTGAGGTTTTAGTGGGCTTCTGTGTGCTGAGGTCAAGATGGGATGTTTGGTGTAAGTATCTGTATGTGAACATCTGAAAGCTGTGGAAGCAGTGTTGTAGGGTGGAGGGCACCACATCTCTCCTACCAAGTGGGAAGGTTCAACCATTCTAGAACAGTTTGATGCTCTGCTGGGGAGCCAGTTAGTTCATCCTCTGATTGTAGACTGAGGCTTGTGGGTCTGCTTTTCCTCTAGAGCAGTGGTGGTAATGAAAGAAGGTAGAAGTAATGACAGAGGTTTTCTTTTCACTTTTCTAGTGCTTACCAGTAAAGTGTTTGAGGGGTCTTCCCAGAGGAGGGGAGAGAAAATAAGAGGCAAACTGGTTTCTGTGGTCCATTGCTGACAAAACAAATCAGTGCATCTGTTCTGTGGTGATAAGGAGAAATTAGTAGGCAAATACACTCTGGTTGCTGGTTTCCCAAAGAATCTAAAGAGGCAAGGAAATAGCTAAAAAGGAAACACACACAAACCCTTATAAACCCTTCAGGCTTGCAGCTCATTCTGTTTGCCTGATTCCCAAAGCCCAGCACACCTTCAAACGTTCCTGGCTGAGGTAGATATAAAAAAAATGCATCTAATTTGAATTTGTAGAGCCCAGTCCTGCCCTAAACAAACAGGGCTGCCTGGAATTGCTTGCCAGACAACTGGTATATCTCACAGTTTAGCTAAGGCTAACAACAATGCTTTTCAAGGAGAAGAGCCTGAACTTGGTCTTAGCTCCCCTACTGGAATGCCAGTGTGGGGACATGTGCCCATCTGAGCCATGCGTGGCTTCCCCCATATCTGACCTTAGTTGGAGTGGAAGGATTTGCAGGTAGCAGGTTGCTCAACCTGAACACCAAGCCCTCAGTGGAGGTAGGCTGAAAACTGATCTAGGAGAGTAATTCCACTACAAATTGCTCCAAGTGTTAAAGCTCCAGGGAGCAGGTTTAATAGCTCTCCTCAGCCCTGCATTAGTTCGTCAGTCTGCTTTATGGGCACAGCTGGATGACGGTGAGAGAAAGCAGGAAGGAGAGGCTATACTGCACTTAAATTTGGGAAAAATTACTTTGCACTTGTTCAGGCTTTCCTTTGTGTTGATTTGTCCCTGGAAGTTTAGACTCATGGGGGAGAGGTGCAAGCTATGAGTGAGGAGCTTTAATTCGACTTGCCCTGCTCAGGAATGTGGGAACCAGCACCAGCCAGACCTTAGATGCTTTATGAACAGCAAAACAAGGCTTCAGCAGCTTGGTTGGGAGTTTGGGTGGCCACATGCAAACACCGGCGAGCTTAGCTTTCTGGTCAAAACCAAAACAAAACAGAAAAATAACCTAAAACCACTTATGACTTTAGGCTTCTATTTGCATTAAATTTCAAATGGTAGATTTCAAATGGGTGTAGGGGTAGGGTGTATAAATGCCAACTCAGCAAAATAAATGGTTTACACAGAAAACCCAATGTCAGGAGTGTAACCTGACTCGCTCTTGTGTATTAAGTGCATGTGCTGTAGTGATGGAAGAATATCCCTGCTGCCCCCATCGTAATACAATCAAAATGCTACTTATTCAAGTGTTTAGGGATCAGAACACCAAGAGAAGGGGAACAAAAATATCTCCCTGAAGATGTGAATAGGTGGAAGCTGGAGTTTCAAATGTCAGTTTGGGGAGTGTGCAAAAGGCAAACAGTAGTGGTGCTTGCTGGAAGCCCAGCCCAGCACACAGTGATGTACCTGCAGGACAGATCTGACCCCAGGGCAGTGCAGCAGAGCTGGGAGGTGCTGACATCTCCTCTTGGGATGGAGAATGTGGAGGAGGTGCGATCCCAAATGGATCTGTGGGATGGAGCTGGGAAGGAAGTATGTTAAGATTATCTGTTTCTGTTAGCTTGTGTGGAAATGCTTATCTCACCTGGCAGGCTTTACCAGTCTTACCTAGGAAATATAAACACTTTCTTGAGGTTCCTGGTATTTGTTTCCATTCTTCTCCCACCCATTCCTGTCCCCAATGGCAGGATCAGTCTCTAGATTTCAAAGCTGGTAAGCAAGGGCTGCCGGTGCTGTTGTCAGTATTTACTTTCCTTGCCTCCAGCCCTGAGCTGGTGTGTCAGTCCTTTTTCACTGAGGACAAACAGTGCAGTCCTGTGATGCCTGCAGAAAAGCTTGTGGTGCTGGTGACAGGCTCTGGCCCTTGCTTTTGCCCAATGAAGTCCTCAGCAAGGGCAAAACTTCATTCTTCAGCTTCTGAACAGTGTAGCTTCTCAAGGTCCAAATCTTTCAATTGCTCAACTGTTGTTGCCCATTAAAATTGGCCAGATGAAACTGGAAAACTCTAGATGAGGGGATATATTAGGGACATACTTGCAAAAAACCCCCGCTGAGTTGCCAAAGCGAACACCCTGAACTGCATACAGTTGCACCAAAGAGAAACAGAAAAGTTGTTCAGGTGGTAGAAATACTCTGTGCTTATCTAATACCTCTTCAGACCATTTCTAGACACCTGAGGCTGTGCAAGCTTTCACTTGCCTGCTCATAAGTTGGACTTGATGATCTGGTGGGTCTTTTCCAACCTGGTGGTTCTGTGATTAAGCTTGGCCACACTTTCTGCTTGCCAGCCCCTGCTCCCATGCCAGGGTTAGGTGCGTGCTCCCAGGTCAGAGGTGCTGACCTGCCTGTGCAGGCTGGGCATGTGGGAGCCAAGCATCTGCACACCCAGGTGTGCCAGCAGGCACCTGAGGAGCCACAGGTGGTTTAAGGGTGGCAGAAAGCAAAGTGAGTGTGTTCGGTTGTGACTGTCACAGCTGCACTGGCATCTGCAGAGGTGGAAGAGCTCGTAGCTTGCTTTGTCCATCCCGAAGGGTGTGAAAGGCTTGAAGCATCAGTGTTTTCTCGCTTGTGGGGCTGCCAGGCTGAGCAGCGAGCACACGGTGCCTCTCTCGTCTGGGCGCTGGGGAGGCAGTGCCCTCTAACGGGGGAGAGGAGCTTCGGGAAGCCCTGCAAGGAAAACTGCCTGGAAGGATTTATTAACTGAAGTTGTAAAGAATTAGAGAGATTTTCCAAAGCTCTGTATGTCTTAACGAGCTTCATCCCAGCACGTGAGGCTGTTCAGCCCGGGAGGTGGGCAGTGACCCTGTCAAAAAGAAGGAAGATGCTCCCCTCCCTGTGCAGCAAAGGAAAGAAGCATCTCCATCGGCCAAGAGTCTGTGGAGTGGAAGGTCCTCTCGACATTCAAAGCAGCTTCTCCTCCTTGATCTTTCTGCTGTTTAAAGTGGGAAAGTATCTGTGTAATGACCGTATAGAGCTGCGTTAGCAACGCTTAGCTGAGATGCTCCTGTTTTGCACAGTCTGATTTTGCAGTTTTCATAGAATCACAGAATCACCAGGTTGGAAAAGATCCATCGGATCATCGAGTTTTGCTGTTGAACAACCTCTTAAGGTAAATGGAGCAAATCAAAGTGAACATTCCTGACAAATTAATGAGCAAACACATTAGCAGCTCTGAAAATGAGATGCCTTCACATCGCGTAAATTCATTTTGCAATGTTTATGTATTTATGGAAATATCTTTGAACTATACACCCAGCTATAGCAGAGATGATTTCTTCTTCCATTATAAAGCAGGTTACATGCTGATAACCTCTAGACCCCTATGAGCTACCAAAGCGTGTAATTATCTTTTTCTGCTTATTAATGATGAAAGGGCTATATGAGTCCCAGAACATGTACTATGCTCAGTAGTTTAAAGAGGCTGTATAAACTTAATTTCATTTAAAATTTAGTTGCTGACTTTAAATAATCTTCAAACATGGCATATAAATGTTTTGGGGCATTTAAAGTTTCTCAAAGTTATATGCGAATACATAGTAATGCAAATCCAAACTTAACATTGTGGTGCTAACATATGAAATTAAGACAGTTGGCTGTAAGCAAAAGAAAGCACCCAGGCTCTACTCTGCAATGCATGAGGCAAACAAACATCTAACTAATACAAATTAAGACTCAGGCATTTTATTTTGAAGTAATATTATTGGTAATGGAAGATATGTTAAAAATTAAATTCATCTTGACATCCACCTGGAAAATGGCCAATTTATATACTTCCAGGCTAGAGATCTGCAAAACTCTGTTCCCCAACCTTCCTAAAATGGTATCACTTGTTTTATGATGTCTCCTAGCTATAATCCCGTTTCTCCAGTCTGCCATGATAATGCTAATTAGTTCTGCGTGTAAATAAACTATTGTTGACAGAACACTTTCAGTAATTCATATATGACTCACAGAGAGAGAAAGAGAAGATTTTAAAATGATTTATCCATAAACAGGGATTCCATATGTCCTAATCTGGCATGGATTTCTCTCCTTCTCTTTATAGCAAGGAATGTGTGTATGCCTGTACAGCAGGGCTATAATGTGACAATTTGTCTCAGAGTATAACCAGGATTTATGGTACTTACTGGAGACCACGGAGGTAAAACGAACAGCAGGCTGCATTTAATCATCTGAATTTTCAAATATTTCTTTTGCTTGGGTAAATGTGTCTTTGTTCCTTTCTGGAAACATGTTCATCTGTAGGCCTGGTTCCTGTAAATTTATGTGAAAATACTGCAGGCATACTTTTAGCGAAGTGCATGCAGGAGATGGGACAGAAAGCACGGTAGGAGGTATTTCTGCTGGGAAAGGCTTTGGCCCAAAGCTTTCCAGTGTACTTCTGGCAAGGGTGCCACTACTAACATGACCTTGAAGAGAATGCACTTCCCAGGTGTCCAATGCACATTTCTGGAAATAGGGACATTTTACACTAATCCCAGACAAATGGCATAGGAAATCCAGGCAGAGGAGAAAGAATTGTGAGCAGTTAAATATCATTAACATCTTCTGTAGGGCCTGATCCTGTTGTCTTTATTGATGAGATACTATTCCAACTGACAAATTGTGCTGATAGAAGTTTACATGCAAGAAGGTGATATAATCTTCTGGAGGGTTTGGAAACTTCCCTGGGAGTGAAGCTTAGGTTGAAGTAACTCTATAAGGACTTTTTATTTACACATTTGTAGTCTGAACTACAGTATATATCCTTCAGATGGTGCCGTTTGATCTCCCTCTCTTAATTTCTCTCTTGCTTTCTCTTTATTTCTGTTATTAGCACTGGGTCACTCATTTCTCCAAGAAATTTCTAGTTCTACTCTTCTTTTAAATCAAAACTAGTGTTCTTATAACCACAAGATTTCAGTATATGGAACTTTGGTTAAAAAAGCCAGAAATCGTGGATTTGATGCCTAGAAGATGGCAGCATAGATTACCTGAACACAGAGAAAAGGCAGATTAAAACCCCACAGATTGGTGGCAGGTGGTGTTTGTGCCTTCATAATTTAAGCAAGACAATGCTGCACGTGTGAGCCATAAATTGGGATGAAACAAAGCTTTACTGCCAGTGAGTTGTGATGACAGAAGAGCAAAAAAATAAGCTGGATTTTGTGTATGTGGGGGCAAAGCTGGCACCTGTGGAGAAAAAAAAAATCTGGCTGTTTATTAATGGCAAAGATGCCAGCTTTTCTGCCAATGCAATTGGAGCCCATTTTCTTCCTTCAGAAAAAGAAATCTCTCTGGGGGTTACAGTGGTTTAGTTGGGATGGCTTGTTAGAGACTTTGGGCTGCTAGTCCTGGTAAGCCTGCCAACAAAGTGCCAGTGTGGAAGAGATTTGTCTGCTGAGAATTGGAACAGGTGCTGGTGCATTGGCAGAGTTGTTTGTTGGAAATGCAAAGCCAGAACTGCTTTTTCCTTCTCTCTTGAATTTGCAGTGAATTTCCCCCTTCAGGCTGTACAGGGAGTAGAAGCAGGTACTAAGCTGGCTCACCCAAAGGAGGAGATCCTTGGTCTGGCTTTTCTTGCTTTTATCAGTTTTTTGTTGTTGTTGATGTTTCATGGCCTGGCTCTGGAGTCCTGAGCCTGACAGTTGTCACTTGCTGGTAATGCTGGACAAGGTTTATCAGTGAACCTTGCTGGAAGAGCTGCTTTTTAGCTGGTCCTAAGCAGCTCTCTTTTAGCAGCGCTCATTCATCTGATTCATGAGTTTGAGAACATCGTTTAGTAGCATCCATGCCAATATTCAAGTCAAGCATACAGCAGGATGCCAGCAATAATACTATAAATGCTATTATTAATAATAAATAATATGAAATAAAAGAGTAGGAGTATAACTTCTGGGGTTTTACCTAGTATAATTTTTCAGGAAGTTATGTGCACTTCTGAAAATTCAGGTGCACAGGAAGCCTAGTGTCCTACGAAGTAACAGCTAATGTTTGAGGTTGTACTTGAACGCTCCTGAAGAAATGTCAAGGATTCCCTATGTACTGGAAGAGCTTCAACTAGGGGATGATTTTTTCAGGCCCTGGAAAATCTAACCAAGTCAAAGTAACAAAAAAGCATAGGAAATCTGCTAAAATTTATTTAAAATTGCTTTGAGGCAGAAATGTGGCTGTATTTGGAAGGGTAAATACAGGACAGGGCTACAAAGGATTAATTTCTTCTTTCCAACTCTCTGCCCAGCTTTTTAACTGTTGCACAAATTGAGAGAGAGGCTGGTGGTGTCAGAATCTTCTAATATTCCTACTGGGAATCTTCTGTCCTTGAGTCCAAACTGCAAAATTAAAATTAAGCCTGTGTGCCGCTCTTGATGTGTATAAACTCTGAACAGAAATGGAAAGATTGTGGTCAAACCTGATTGATTATTCAAATAAAGAATTTTTGCAGAAACATTCTGGGAAAATCCTCCCAAAATTTCTGGATTGTATCTCAAAATGTAGGTCACATGGAAAATGTAAAAGTTTGATTTGCAGGTGCAGCTGACAGTTTATGTCTCAATTACCTGCATTTGTTAGCAGATGGTTGTGGTTGCTGCTTACCTTCCCATCCATGGGAGCAGTTTCTTAAAGGCTAATGTTTGCAGTGATGGTTATGGGTACCCCTGGCAGAGTCAGAAGTATGTGGGCATGAAAATGCAGACTGATTTATGTGAACTTGAGTTACTTATTAAAAGCTCCTATTGAAAGGGACTTCCAGTTGAGGCCTTATGTTGGTGGCTTTTTATCTGATATGAAGCTGCTACTGATACAAAGTTTTTGTTTCCCAATGATAATGCTCTATTTTAAGTTTCCCCAAGGTTTTTAACAGAGCATCTACCCAAGCCTGCAAGCACACAGTAACTGTACTAGATATTCTACAGGGAGTGTGAACTGCCATGGCCTGAAGTTGCTGGGTTGTCCTTTTTGAGAGTCAAAAGAAATTAAATTTGTTACAAAGCAGTGATGACAGCAAATGCTAACATGGGAGTATTTAGTGTAGGGTGTGACTTGGAGGTAGGCAAAATGAGTGACTACATTTGAGGTGAAGTAGCTGTTTATTGCAACTCTATTACCTCCAAGGGGGCAGTGAGACTCTATGGCATTGTAAGGCACTGATTTCCTGTGGAACTATAAAGAAGTGCTCAGGAAAATGTGATAATTCAAGGATTGTTTTGGCGTTTCTTGGTGCCACTAGCATTTGGCATTAGCATGCAGTGCAGAGGCTGACTGCCACTGCAATTCACATTAGGACATCGCTCGGGTACCTTCTAAGCCGTGCATCTTGCTCTCATGTTCAACAAGTTGCTATAATCCCTTGTAGAGCTAGGAGGAGGAGGGAAACCACATCTAGAGTTGCCAGGGGGGTTAGGCAAGCAAAAACAAAGGTGTATCAATAACAGCTTGCATTAACAGAAAGGTGAAAAGATGCAACCAAGAAAGCAGTTATTAGTATTGTTCTTCCCTTATATGATCTTTCAAAGCCAAGCAATCAAGCCAAGAAAGCTTTATCAGCTCTGAATTCATGATGTAGGTCTATGGGCTCTTGCCTGTCCCTTGATACCATGATACTTCAACGCTGATATTCAGGTACTGCCTTCCTAGAGGGAACCTTGTAACTGCCTCAGGGACTTTACTCTTGTCAGTCTATCCAGACTTATAAGTGATCACTGACTTGCAGCTGCTGCTTTTGACTTGTATCCCTGACAGCATTCTCCCTTCGCTAAGGGATGGGGAGCAGGGTGGAAAGTTTTCATGTGTGTCTAGGTTGCAATTTTGATTGAAGGATCACTGAGTGTTTAACAAAGGGCATCCAGTGGAGATGGTGGAGATGTTTTATTGATGCTCTGAATATCAATAATTCAAGGAGGATAAAGAGCAATTGAGGTTCACTGGATTTATATGTAAGAGCTAGAGACTATACTCGCAGCTAGTCTGCTCTTGCTTAGTGAAGGAGTAGGGGTTCCTAAGAAAATCTAGTTTACCATGAAACAGGAGCTGTGTGGGTGACTTTGCAATACTTACAGGAAGCGAGATAGGGAAAAAGGAATATCAAATTGTTCTGCAAAAAGGCAATGCAGTGAAACAGATGTGGATAAGAAAAGTAATCTTGAAACTATCTCTTTGAGTTTATTTAGCAGCTTACTAAGAGCTTGTCTGAACAGAGACTTGAAAGTGGATCAGAAGGTGAGCTTGGCGTGATCTAATCATACAGGTGTTACTCAAGACCCATGTTTATTCCAGTATCTGCTACTGGCCTGGAAAGAAGAAAGCATTTGGAGAAGATATTTCACGTGTCTTTGATTTTCTGTAAGATCAAAGCAGTGATGCCAGCTACGATGAAAACATGTGGAGATAAGCTGATGGAAAGTTATTAATTATACTAGTAAAATCACTTCCATGATTGTCTGTGGCAAGTTTCCCAAACTAGAGTCTTGAAATAGCTTTTCTCAGTAAATAAAGTTCCCTTGTTTATGCGTCTTTCCTTCCTGTGTCCAGAATACAAGTGGGATCTCAACTTTCTCTTGCTTCCAATTAATTGGGTTAGTCATCTACCTCCAAAGGTATGTGCCTCAGGTCCAGTTCTTGCTGACAACCAAACCAATGGGCCATTACATGAGCTAGAAGGAATTCAACATCAAAGGAGAGAGCAATATGGGCTGGATAGATGCCAGGAGCTTTTTGTGCTTATCCAAATACCTGCATGCACTGAACATTTTTTGTATTGCTAGTAGTGCTCCCTAGTTGCATATTGGAAAGATTAAAATCTTTGATTGAGAGTATGGCTGTACTACCGTTATCTCCAGTGCCTGAATGAGAATGGTGGTGTGGGGCTACTCATGATGTTGGAGATTACTTCTCATTTTCAAATGCTAGTGGCTCTGGGGAATGAAAACAAGTGCTGTGTAAAGGGGATTTTTACACATGGTATTTTTAGCAGTGCTTCAATATGATCAACTCTTCTCTCTTCCTGTCACACAATCAACAAACAAAATTAAGGGTTATCATTGCTGTAATGCTACAGGAAGGAGTTGCAAGGAGATGAGACGGGAGCGCGGAGTTCCTGCTGAGTTCTCCTAATGAAGCTATTACTGCAAAATATCTTCCAAAACATCTGTGAAGGTCCCTGGAGAGCATGCCAGAAATGTTGCGATTGTTTGTGTTGCTCTGTTATAGAACTCAACACCATGCTCTATGCTCTTGGCTATGGTAAACTGCATCCAGTGTTCCTGTGGAAGCGACGTTCACTGCAGAATAGGACCACCTGCAATTTGAAAGCAAATCCTAAACAAACACTGGGAAAGCTGGAACTATGTCCAAAGTCTATTGCAGTGCAGGAAAAAAGTCAGATAAATATGCACTCCAGCATGTGTGAGAAATT
Organism: Phaenicophaeus curvirostris; assembly: GCF_032191515.1. NCBI lineage: Eukaryota > Metazoa > Chordata > Aves > Cuculiformes > Cuculidae > Phaenicophaeus > Phaenicophaeus curvirostris. The sequence goes on from NC_091403.1 coordinate 11,079,998, forward strand.
AATCCCCAAGACTTCTATGGTAGCTGACTGCAGCTGTTCTGTGAATTATGACTGCTTGACTTGTACATAGACCAGATAGCTCAAGAGAATTGTTTACTATGTTTTTTCTAGTATCGTCCTGGAAAAACAATCTTTGTGTTCCTTTTCTGCTGAGGGGTTTGGAAGCAGAGGCAGAAGAAATGTGCTCCTTCTGAAAGATACAGTGGAGACAGACAAAAGCACAGCTAACTTAATCTGACTAGAGCAGGTCTTTCTAGACTGTCAGCCAGCCTGCTGGGCACAGCACATTTTCTCTGTGCCTTAGTTTTCATGTTTGAAAAGTGGGGTGATGCTACTGGTCTTTGAATTACTTTGTAAGCTGCTGATACATAGGTATCTGGAAGAGTAAGATCCTGTGAGCATTGCTTAGGTGATGGAACTGATCTGTTGTAGTTTCTCCTTCCTTGTCACTAATGCACAGAACTGAAAACTTTGTTGCAGTAGTGGGTTATTGTATGAAAAGCTATGAAATCATAGGAGTTGCAAAGTTCAGAGCCACCTTTACAAATGCAGCCTTTCATAGAGCTTCTGCTAAAGCTGTGGGAGACCTGTGCTTGCTTATTGTGAACCAAGGGTGTTAGGGCTGGCACACCCTCTTATGGCCCATGATACACTTATAGCTACTTCCCACTAAGTAGAGCGCTTCATTTTATTCTATCAGTCCCTGACTGGCTCCAGCCCTCCTGTTTTTGCTGTGCTGAGGCTCAGCTTTTTCACAAGGCATGGGCAACTTGCCCATACAGATCAGGCAGATACAAAGACTACTCTTAAAAGTCTTGTCCTGGGGGTCTGCATCTGTAAAACCTGGCTATGGTTGTTCCCAGCATAGCATAAGGCATGAAGTCAGGAATTCTACTGTTAGTACTGGGTGTGGATTTGCCACTCTGCCTTTTTTTTTCCAAGGAGAAGATACTTTTGCTTTATTTCCAGAGGCAAACCTTTCCAAATTTGTGAACACGAGAGCTTGCCAAATATTAGCTTTCAAGGTTTTAAGTCGCACAGTGTTTACTCAAGTTACCTCTTCTTGAAGTCTATGTAGAGAGTCATGTTTGCTCAGGCATACTCCTAAAAGCCCCAAGACATGGCTCTAGAAGGAGGTATGCAGAAGCAAATGTAAATATTGCTGTCCTTAAAACTGGAAACCCTCCAAGTAATCTATAGAAGGAAATAGTAATGCACAGAAAAGACTTTATAAGATTTGGAGGTTAAGAGTACAGAATGCTAACTGGAATGGATAATTTTTAGTGACACTGTAAATACAACTTCTCTTGGCCAAGGCTTAGCTCTGCAATTGCAGCTGCTCTCTTCTGTTTCCCAGTGTTGCCCTTTGCTGTCACTAAGGCAGCATTTTCCCATACCCCAGTCTCTGAAGCAGTTGCTGGCAACAGTTTTTGGGGACTTTGCTTGCCAAACTACACTGGCCTTTTGCTGTGGGACAACAATTCAGAACAAACTATTTCTCGTACTTCACAAAGTGATTTTTCCACCTTTTGCCAATAATTGGTGTAATTTTTCTGAGAAGGTTGTGAAAATGTGAGCTGAATTTCAGGTTCTCTGTTGTAAGACAAATGGGAGAGGAATTTTCAGGAAGGAATACCCAAATACAGTGCAAATAAAGAAAAGTAATTGGAATAAACCCCAGCTACAATATTTACAAGCCTCTCCATCTGCCCATATATGCAGGTATGCTGAGACAAAATTCATATCATGATTTTCCTGCAGCTGAGACAAGGGTGCAGAGTGCCGGGCTGGTTGGGGAGAATAATATTTGTCTTTGCCATGCCACTTTTTCTGTGTATCAACAGGTAGCCCATCATATTTCCACTTACTTTCTCTGTAGATGGCTATTAGCAATCTTTCCACAGCACGGGCACGATGCAAATAAAGAACTGAAGCCTTTCCATGCTGTGGCAGAAAACTCTGTACACAGGTTAATGCAAAATAATTACACTTGTCAGTGAATTGCATCGAACACTGCACTGTTTAGAGGAGTGAAGGGCTGACTGCTGAAGAGCTGGAGGCAGCAGGACCGGCTGTGATCCTGCACCCTGCAGGTGGATTTCTGGTTTCTCGATGCCATCTGCTGGCTTGGACCTTGCTTGTGCACTGAGTAGTGAAGCCCCCCAACTTGTGTCTCCCAGAAGCAGATGCTGCAGCTCTCCATGTCTTTGCAGGTGGTGTAAACTCCAAGCCACCCTCTCCTGATGGTTTCTTGAGTTTTGAAAACAAAAGCTCCCTGCAGCCGAGCACCTGTAAAATGACTCTGCTCATGATCTCTCCTGGAGATGTTCTTCAGCTGGGTTCCCTGTAGGCTTTCCACAGCTCTGTTTTTGCCTGCTGTAATGCTGTACGCCCACGGGAACAGCCACAGACCCAAGAGGATCTGTAGCTGGACTTTTCTTTTTGGTTTTTTTGGGTTTTTTTTTATAACCTAAAAGGTTAAATCTCCAAAATCCACATGGTTTTGAGGGAGTGGGTTTGTCTTAAATGCAGTAGTGGGATCAGTAATACTGCACAAGGGTGAGGTTGAAAAGCTGCTGCTAGAATGCTTTAGGAGCAATGAAACTTTGGGTGGGGTGTTGTTTTGGTTTTTTTTTTGTTTTTTTTTTTTCCCAGGCCACGTTAGGGATTTAGACAAAAGAAAACAACCCCAAGCAATCTAACCCTAGTGCTCAGGTAGTGGAGGATATAGGGAATTTTTTCATTTTTCTGTCTTGCAGCCTTCCTAGAGCGCCCTGTGGCCAGGAAAGATGCACTGCGATAACAGTATTAGTTGATGATATTCCTTAGCACTCTTGATATCCTAGTAGAGCTGTTTTTTATGCCTTAAACTAGTGTCACTCACTCCAGCACATCATCTGCTCTGGGGTGATTTGTGCTGCAAGGGAACTAATCTCTGAATCTTCCTGTGATTCCAAGTAAGCCCAACTCTGCTGCTTGTAAGTGCTCCTTGGCACATGACAAAGACTGTGTCCGTGGGCACTGCATGAGCCTTAAGACAGGATCTGTGTCAAAGCAAAAGCCAAGCAGGAAAAGTCAGGACATTAACTTTTAAGTCTTCATTTTTTTTAGAGGTAATTTTGTGGAAACACCACAAAAAAACAAACAAACCAAAACCCCAAACCAACTTGCTTCGTGCACCTCTCCAACTTCAGTCCAGGTTTGCCCTGAGCTTCCCTTATTCCTGCCTGTGGGGAACTTGCACTAGTTAGAAAATCCCCTTCATTTGTAGCTAACGCTTAAATTTTATTATTTCAGGAGTAGGTAGCAGCAAGGCCTAGCTGGAATCTGTGCTAGCATATTTGCAGATATGTATCAGAGGTTTGAAATCCAGATATCAATAGGATGAGAACAAAGAAGAGAAATGGCTAATCAAATTCTCAAGGTCTGCAATGAAACAAAACAGAATAACTTGTTGGAAAATGTAATCAAGCCTTCTAGTCTGCTTTCCAGTCACATTTAGTGTCTGATTTTTCAGTCCTTAAGCCTCTCTTTTCACGTGGACTTTGTAGTCAGCAGTTATTTCATAGAATTATTTGATTGGAAAAGCCCTTTGAGATCATGGAGTCCAACCATACCTGTCCACTACTAAACTATGTTCCTGAGCAATTCATCTACCCATCTTTTAAATAACTCTAGGGATGGTGACTTAACCACCTCCCTGGGCAGCCTGTTCCAGTGCCCTGATAATCCTTTCAGTGAAAATATTTTTCCTGAAATCTAATTTGAACTTAACCTCATGCAACTTGAGGCCATTTCCTCTTGTCCTATTGCTTCTTCCTTGGAAGAAGAGATCAATACTCAAATCACCACAACAGTTGTGATAGATCTACAACTATTTCAGATAGTTGTAGACAGTGATAAGGTCTCCCCTCAGCTGCCTTTTCTCTAGGCTAAACAAACCCAGTTTCCTCAGCTGCGTCTCATAAAGTTTGTTCTCCATCCCCTGCAGCAGCTTTGTTGCCCTTCTCTGGATGCTCTCCAGCATCACAATGTCCTTCTTGTGTTCATTTTGGGCCCATCACTACAGTATTTGAGGTACAGCCTCACCAGTGCTGAGTGTGGGGAAAGGATGACTTCCCTGCTCCTGCTGGACACCCTATTTCTGATGTAAGCCAGGATGTAACAATTTGTGAACTGATGAGCAACTGCTCCTCAGATGCTTTGTGGAGGTTTGTTTGCAGTGGACTTTCAAGTTCACAGGGTTGAACCTCAATGTCAGAGCCAAAATGGGATGTGGTAGCAGTCTGTGTTTTCATGCGTTGGTACTGGGAAGAGCCACGAGAGGCTTTGCATTTTGTGTTTTCATTTTGCCTCTTTGCACTGTTTTGCACTCAACTAATTTGTTTCAGGGGCTTGCTCAAAATTTTCATGTGGCTTACCTCAGAGATGGCTATATTTTGTAGTGGGAGGAGGTTTACCTCCATTTGAATTACAAAAATATTGAATTGTTTAGTGGACACAAAATAGGGAGTGCTGCAGGACAGTGGGGACTCTTAATTAACAAATACTGCAGTGGGCAAAAATTATGGTTTTATGTGCTTATTTTGAGTCCCTGTAGCACTACTTTCACCTGCGCAACTAAGGGATGCAGAAAACTGTGTTCCTTGGGGATGCCAAGAGCTTCCATCAATGTGGAATGTTTGCTTTATTCTCTCTGGGACACTCATGCTTAAGCACCAAGTTCTTAGTTTTCCCCTTAGAAAAATGTATATTGCTTTGTTAGTCGCTCATTTTGCCTGCAAATAAGCTACATAAATTACCTGTATAAGAAAATATAGGGGCTGGAGTGTGATCTTAGACGTGGAGCTGGGCGGCAGCTTCTAGCATTTTAAATTGTTTGCTCTTAGTGGCCACACTGCGGCAGCAAAACCCAAATAGGTTTCCCTGTCGCAAGTCGGAGTAGTAGAAGGAGCGCTGAGTCCATGATGCACAAGATTCAGTTCGTGCTGATAAGGTATGGAAAGGTGTAAGTAAAAAAAAAAAATCCTATGTATAAGTCACAAGGGAAGACCTCGAGCCCGTGCTACCCAAGTGTAATGCTTGATTGAGATGAATCCTACTGCAGGGAAAGCCTGATGGGATGAGTTTCTTGTGCTTATGTCCTTTTGCACTCTGCTCCTGGAGGAATCTGACCAGCTGGGAGTGACACAAACTTTTATAGACACTTCTAATAAGTTTTGGTGAAGTTACATGTGTTTTCAAGGAAATAACATGTTTTTAACATCTCTCTGAGGATGAATTAATGACATAGTGGAAATCAGTCTGGTTTGGGAGTAAATCTGCTACTTTCCTTCAATCCAGTCATATCATTTGCAGCTTCAGGTTCCTGTTTGGCCATGTACATTATAAGCATAGCATGAAACCATCCTGTAAATAATTCTAGAAGTCTAAATGAAAAGTACACTAAAAACCCGACATTTTCATTACAGATAAGGTACCAAAGCAAAACGGCAAAGGATTTATTTGGCTGAAGGTTTATCTGGAGACAACTAAGGAGCTGAATCTCTTTTTAAAGAGCCCAGTTCCCTTTGGATGAAGTCCTCAAGTTTCTTGATGGGTATTGGAAAACAATTTATCATGGTCCTCTGGCATCACATCAGCCCTGGTCCCAGGATGCATAGCAGCATAACCAACATGAGCCATAACCAACACATGAAGACAAGGCTGAAAGATAACTAATAATTTAGAATAAAAGAAAATAATAAGAAAAATAGTGCAACCCATACTGGATTTTTAACTCTGGTCTGTGAATCTTCACAGTTTCTCTCCTTGCCTAGAAGGAAGGGAATTTATTTGCAATTGGAAAGATATGTTGGTTGTCTCTGTAGTATGTCCAGCTAAGCAGGAGGTGTGCATTATGTGCTGCCATAATTAGTTTGGGACACTAGTTAAAGGAGCTGTTTGCGAAGTAATCAACAAGTGAAGTATGATGCTCTGGAAGCAGTGAGGAGCAGCATGGGCAGAGCTCTTCCACAAAGGAATGTGGTCATACAGAAAAGCAGGGCAAAACTCTATAGGATGTGTGAACTCTGAAGAAGCAATCCCTTTTTTTTTCCTTTTTTTTTTTCTTTCCCCATAAGTGGATTAGAGACAATCTGAATGTCTTCCTTAATTATCGCCATTTCCTATACATGCAGTAATTTACTAGTTTAAATAGGAAATAATATAGTACAATTTATTTAAATGACTCATAAATTATAGCAAGACTGATTTAGCCCAATATTTTGTGCTTGTCCTGTAGGAAGGGGTGTCTGAAGCTACAGTCATACAGGTGTGCTGTACCCCTATAGTGCAGACTGTAATTTTTGTCTGTATCTCTTGCGTATCACCACATGTATGATTGATACTTTTATTCTCTTGTCATTTCAAGTTCATCAGAAATGATGTATTGCAGTTGAGGTGTATTTATCTTGCAGCTAACAACAGCTGGATGGAATAAAAAGCCTGTTGCCAATTTTAAACTTTTCTTTTTCTCACTAATCATTTATTATAAAAGAAAAATAGTGTAACCCAAAATGGATTTTTACCTCCTGGTTCATAAATCTTCATGGTTTCTCTCCTTGGCTAGAAGGACAAGAATTTCTTTGCAAGGTGGAATAGATCAAGATTAATGCTTATCTGTGTCCAAGGCTGTACACAAGACGTGAATACTGCCAAAGCCTCTGCATACTCCTTATGATTTTCCAATACACTTTTCCAATGGTGCTGCATGCGATTTCATGTAGCATGACATCTTTCATCATTTCACTGCAAGTAGCTCTTGGAGGGCTAGTCTGACCATGAAGAGAATCCTGGAAGGTTAAGTAATTAAATGAATCCTTCATAAAAGGCTTAAGTTCAGATTTTCAGACTGCTGGGTTCATGTGTGCCCACCTGATTTGTATGTGTGCGCTTCTTTGCAAATCCCAGGATTCCCCAGGGACACTGGGACATGGAGGAGTTCTTGAAAACATCTTCTGAAGGGCTTGGATTCAAGCAGGGTCATCATTAATGTGAACAGGAGGAGCATGCAAATTCCATGCTGTGAAGAGATGCATGGCTGGTTCAGCCCAGTGTCCTGTCTATGTCCCAGGACTCAATTCTGCAGAGGAAAGCCAAGGTCTTTGATAAGGATCAGTAAAAAACCATGTGAGAAGAAGCTTTCTCTTCAATACACAGGTGGAAGGAACGCTCATGCTTGCCAGCATGCATCATGAAAAATTACTGGATATCTAATCATCTCATGGTTATCTGTGCCTCTGTGCTCCTCTCTTTTTCTCTGTCTTTCTAATCACTGCCCATAGACTACTCTGAGGTGTTGGTATCTAACAAATTTGCCATCAGATGGCACTCAGCTTAGATCATGAAGGTAAGTCATGCTTTCTGGAGACTTTTCCTTTCAGGATAATGAACCACATGCACCCTCCACCCTCAAGCATTTCCTGCACTTGCTGTGTTTTGTTTAGACATCAGTCTAGATTTAACAATCTTTGCAGCAGTAGAGCTGGTGATACCTTTCTCTTCAGTCTTTTTGTGTGTCAGACATCTTTATTCTCCTTTATTTAGCTGCTGGTATGTGATATCTTCTTTCTAGAGGAAGGCATTAGAGATAAAACTTACAACCTTATTCCTAAGCAAGCCTGATGAATCCTCTGACCAGCTTCTTGCTGTTCTTGGGAAAATACAAATGCTTGTACAGTAGACAGAACAGACACTTTGGACCTTACCTGATAACATTTCCATGAGTATCTATGATTTTCTTCCTCTTATATGTGTATTTTTAGTTTCCATGATAAATCATTTATTTCTCTCCCTCCTTTGGCACTTTCAGCCCCTTCAATGCAATGTCAAGCTTGGAACATGAAGGGTTCACGTGAACTAGCGATGCACCTCCCTTTCTCCAGAGTTTGGCTCAGTCAGTTCAGTAAGTTTGTGGTTGGGGTTTTTTCCCTGAATGTGCCTAGATCCTGTTATTTGGTGTCATTCCTGCTTGCACATGTTCTCTGAACTTTTGCTGGCTGTTTGCATAACTAGGAGCGTATTTCCTGGCTGGCGCAGGGCCCTGAGATCTGTTTGTTAGCTGTAGTCTTGGATGGGGGTGAGTTGGTATTCAGACTTGTGGTTCATCTGTTCTGCAGTTTCCCGGGTGTTTAACTCCTAGTCTTAGTTAAAGTCAGTTTGTGACTCGATTTAATTTGTCCTGTCCCTTACCCCAATTATCAGCATACCTGCATCTTATGCAATTATTTTATTTGTATATAATTCCTAGATTTGATCCTGCTGATTTGAGGGAAGGTGACAGGTGCCACATTGCCTAGTTCAGTTCCTCTCAGCAGTGTCTAAATACTATCCACCTTCTCACCATGCATCTATAAACTAAGGCTGTCCTGTAAGCCAGGTTTCCACCAGGCAGCTTTTCAGCCACGTTTTCCAAAGCCTGTGGTATTGCATGAGGTTCTGACCACAGTGCAGGATCTGACACTAAGCCTTGTTAAATCCCATACAGTTGGCCTCAGCCCATTGATCCAGCCTGTCCAGATCCTTCTGCAGAGCCTTCCTGCCCTTGAGGAAATTGATGCTCCTGTGCATTTCGGTGTCATCTGCAAATTTACGGGGGGAGCCCTGGATGCCCTCATCAAGATCATTGATGAACATATCAAACAGAACCAGCCCCAACACTGAGTCCTGGGGAATGCCACTTGTGACCAGCTGCCAACTAGATTTAGCTCCATTCATCGCAACAAAATACAGAAGAATGTAGTCTTTGCTTTTCCGGACTGTGCTTGCTATTTCTTTTGTTGACAATGCACAGTTTGCGTTTTCTTTACCTACTGTACCTTTTTTCTTTTTCTGTTGTCAGACCTGCTCTCTCTGGTTTTTGGACTTTCAAGCCCATCTTAAGCTAAAAATTGCAGTTGAACCACAAAAGAGAAGTGTTTTCTTGATGCTGAGACCACGCAGCCTGAGCCCATCTGCTTGAGGCACGCCACAGGAATGGCTGCCTTCCAGTATGAAAAGCAAACTGCAGAGATAAATCTGCCAAAAGCATAGAGGTACCCAGAAACCAGCCTGTGCCAAGGATTTTAGAGCCTTATGCCAGAAGATGCTCCAGATGTGTTGCTATTTTTCTTCCTTATACAAGAGTGCCACTACTTTCCTGACTACCATGGACATGAAGGTTTGTGGTAAAGAAAGTGGAAGATGCCAGGCGATGGTAATTAGTATAGGCTAACAGGTTTTTTTCTGACCTTATTTAATCAAGTATAAAGTGATTCCTATTCAAGACAAACCTGGGAAGAATTTAAGCTTTCTTTTCAATAACAACAGCTGTTTTTCTGCGGTGCTCAGATGCTGCAGTCACCTAAAATGCAAAGTCGGTTAACAGTGGAAATGTATTGGATACAACCACTTACACATGCAACGTAATCCACGGTCTCCTATAACCAAACAAAATTAATATGATATAGCAAGACTTTGCTGTGGTATTTTCCTGTTAGTGAGAAGCAAAGGAAGAGAAGGAAAATATTCATTTCCAGAGAAGGAAAAGGAGAGACTTCCATCAAATATGTCTTGTATTGCCAACACTGGAGGGGAATATTTCATGCTTTTATATAACTTTACTAAATCATACGTGAATAGCAGACTGAATAAAGAATAGCATGGAGGAAAAGAATGACTCAAAAAGTGATCTGTCTTACTGAAAGCATGGCTAAACTGCCTGCATGTAGTGTTCCTGAAACTGTTTTCCCTGCATTTCAGATTTATTCTTGAAGTCCCTGACTTACTACAGCTATTGGAGGAAATGAATATTGTAGTCTGCACAGGATGTTTGTAATGCTTCTAGTAATATAAAAATAACTTTCCCAGTTTGAATTAAATTGAATCCTCATAAAGATAATTTTGTGTTTATATAATGAAATTTCTCAAATTCCTGAAGGTGCTGTCTGTTGAACTACTTATGTTATAAACAATAGTCTTCATATACATCACTACTGTATCAACTGTTTTAAGTGAGAGACTTCTGAAGAAGCAGACTTTTCCTTTGCCTTTAGTGTTTTATTTGTGAAAATCGGTGTAGTCATCTTCACTTTTAGACTAGACTTCATTCCTTGTTTGTGGTTTTTCCTAGCCATTGAGATTCCAGACTTGTATAGTAAAGCTACTTCCTTCTGGAAAAGCAAATTTTTTTTATCCTTTATAAAAAAAAGAAAATAAAGGGGAAAAGGGGAAAAGCCCTATACTTCATTTCTCTGTAAAAATTGTAGTACTAAATTTGATATGTATACAAATTTTTACATTTTCTTCTAAAAGTACAAAAGGTGGTGTTGAAAAAACTGGTAGGTCACAAACTAAAGTTAGTTTGCAAGCATTAAGAATGTTTATGCTGTCTCAGACTTTCTCAACATTCCCACTCCTTTGCACTAAAAGCTGTGTAAAATACAGCTGTGTGAGATATTCGTAAAGGCAAATGAACCAGTTGTCCACGCTTGTGTGTGTTCATTTCCTATCCACTGCAAACAAAAAAAGAGAGATATTTTCATTTTTCACCTTTTTTTTTCAGACAGATAAATTCAATCCAAGTATTAATAGATAATTTTTAGAAAGAAAACTGGCTTTGCGTGGCAAGTGTCTTGTTCCGACCACATCTGACCTAGTTGTTCTGCCTTGCTTTTGGGAACCAGGACAAGAGCACTAATTGTACTGATAAGACATGATTTGAAGAAACTATAACGACCTATGAGTGTGATCAGTTGGGTCCTCTGCATATAGCTAAGCTCCTGGAAAGCGTTACTGCTCCTGAGGTTACCCATGACACGTTTCACTGCAGGAAGTTGTTACCTCCTTGGACATCCTGACAGAGTCATCTCTTCCCCAGGTGGATTGAGCCAGGTAAGCAGCCTGTTGCAGGAGCACCTGAAGGAGAGGTAGAATCCCATTCTGCTGACAGTAGTGTTTAAAATGCTCTTTCATAGTTACAGAGGAGATGAGTTCAGACAGGCCTGATTTCTCAGCTTGCACCAGCCAAAATAGCCACTCAAACTTATGCAACCGGTTCAGGTTTTTCCAAGTGATGTAAAACTAGGAAAAGTGGGAAAGTCTCTCTGACAGGGTTTCCAGAGCTAAATAAAGAGTAGAACTTGAAGGCCAGGCTATTTGGGAAGTTTTGTATGAATGCAGGGAAAACCAAAGTCTTTAGAGTAGCTTTTTGTCTCCCTGAAATGTAATTGTTTATCAAATTACTGTCAAAACCAGTGAAGGGAGGAGGAAGATACATGTTGAGTGCTTGGGTAATGGATTAGAGAAGGGGTAGGAAGATGACCTGAAGGCAACTTTTTATTAACTAAGTTGAGCTGTATCAGTATGAAAAAGAACTGTATTGTATTTCAGTACCGTGCCTTGTGCTCCCAGAGCAGTGAGCAGCAGAGCTGTCTGTGCCTGCACATCCCCATACTCTGGACTAGGGCATTGGATGGTAGGAGCTGTGTCCTCTTCCAGGTGGAGCAGGTAAGCATGGGGCTGCTGACTCTGCTGCTCATTTCAGTTCTACTGTTTTCCTTTTTCCATCAGGATCTTATCAGAGTCCTGGATTTTTTTGTCCTCTCTGTTTCTGGAAAATTATGGTGTATTGGCCCCAGGCAGGTAAATAGTGTACGGTTAGGCTCTGGCACTGACTGGAGGACATTGCTTCCTTTTGGGGGCCTGTTTGATTTGATGCCAATATGGACATGGACCTTTACAGGTTTTTCTTTATTCTGTTGTGGCACAAGGGTTTGCTTTCAGGGACCATCTGCTCTGCCTGAAAAGCTACTATCTTCCTGTTAAAGGAATTTAGAAGATGAAAAAATACTCTTGAGGCGCTTATCTGATGTTTTTCTGAGGATTGTTGTTTTCTATAGCTTGTGATCTATGAAATAGAACTAGATTAGTCCTAAAGTACCAGGGAGGTGTTTTATGGCATCTGGAATAGCAAGTGTTGTGGACATCCGTCTGGATTCATCAACTCCAGTAGGGTTGCCTGTGACAGCAAAGCTGGTCAGTCATGACCATTTCCTAAACTAAGTTTTAAGGTGTTTACTGGTAGGGGGAGAACAACCAGTTTTCTGAAAAAGTAGTTGTGTTTCCTTTATCTAACACACATCACTTTGCTTCCCACAGTCCTCTATCTAACTGTCCAGGTTACTCGCATGTTTTCAGGGTCAGAGTCTGGATGAATTTCCAGTTTGTTCCCCTTAGACACTACCATAATTACAATTTTACACTTGGCCTTCAGCAGAATTGAGTTCCTCATCTCTTGGAAAGGAATATTCATAGGAAGACAAATAAGAGTGCTTACCAGCTGGTGCCTGATAAATGATACTGTTTGAAGTTCAAGGATATTGAGATTAGCACTTGCTTGACTGGCATTTACGTGGATGCTCGGCATGATTTTACTGTTTCTAGAACTGTATTCAGATATATATGTGCTACTGAAGTTTCTGACTTGCCATGTGAAAAAGGCATTTATGATCTCATGAACTTTCCTTCTTCCTTCTAGATACTCGATCTCTTCTCTTCTTGCCAGCAAATGGTTGTTTAGTTTGGTTCTTGATCCTAGAGAATTGCTCTCTCTAGTTTTCTTCTCATAAAACATAGGTGGAGACAATCTATAGCAGTAGCTGGCCCTTGATTACAGCACAGTTCCAGCAAGCAGGAGATGTAGTGTGATTTGCCTGCCTGCTGTCAGATTTTAACCTCTTGTCTTACTGCTGGACGACTCTCCCTCTTTTTGTTTATCCCCTCTATCCTCCTCCCATCACACAGCAAGGCTTTAAAAATTGCACAAAAGGAAAGCAAGAATGCTTTGGGCTTATCCTTCTGGTGTAAGAGGTGTCGTGTCACAACTTCCTTTGCCAGCCGCTAGATCAAAGCTTGCAACATGGAAATGCTGGTTGTGTTGAAAGTTTTAAAAGTTATAATGGGGGAATATTTTTCCCCAGAACCATGGGAGATTCGGGGTTCTAGTTTCTACTGAACTGGACAAACAGTGGAACCATCTTCAGTTGTCTCTAAGATTTAGTAAAGATAAGAATCTGATGTTAAGGCTGTGCTGTGATAGACTGCATTGCAGGGAGTTAATATGCTTTATAAAGCAAACGGTACAACTGCACACTTGCACTGCAGTGTAGAAACTTCTGTAGTTTATCCTCTAACTGGTCATGAGGTAAGCTGAGAATTTGTACTTGCCTAAGCAGCAGGAGGGCAACTTTTGTGAGGGGATTACTTGCAATTTAGAAAATGTCTAGTTAACTACAAATGTTCACAAGAAACAAAGAGCGTGTATGTTTCTACAGTGGTATAAATTGTTTTTTGAAGAACAAAATCTCTTCTTCCAATTGGGCTGCTTACTCATTCTTCATAAAGGAAACTAACAATAAGATGCTTAAATGATACATAACATTGGAACATCTTCCCATGTGATTTATAGAAATATCATAAAACTGCACGTATTATGCTAAGCATTGGAAAGCCCTTTAAAACACCCACACTCAACAGGTTGTTCTTCTGTTTTCTTATGCTGTATCTTAGCTCTAGATAGTGAGGATTAAATGTACAGACATAAGAATCTGTTTTGGTAATTCTGTTCCATAACCTTTTATTCATATCCCTATGCAAAGCAGAATATGCTTTTATTCCCAATTTATTGATGCTTGCTTATCTTATCAGCAGTGCTGAAGCCGGATATATAAAGCACCTGGCTGTCATCTCCGGCTGTTACCTAGATACATCACTCTCAACTTTGAGTGCTCTTTCTCCTCTTTCACCCAACTAGTCCTTAGGTAAATTGTTTACATGAAAAACCTTACAGTAACCTGTTGGGTTTATCAGGGAGGGAAAAAAAAAAAACCAACTCATTTTATATCAGCCTCAAACTGCTGAGATGAGGATTAGGCATTTTTTTAAGGCTACAGTACCATAAATCTGTAAACTGGCACTTGTAGTTTATAGGGGCTGAGTGGCTGTGGTGATCCTCCATAAACAACTCAGACACGTGGAAGATGAATTTTAATGAGTGCTTTCAAAACTGAGTGCTACCTCTTGATTCTACACCTCAAATTCACCCATTTTTTATTTTTATGTTATATCAGAGGCTGCTCTATGCTTTTCTTCCTTATTATCTATACTCAGGCTGGTTTCCAAAAAATCCAGAGGGAAGGGAATATAGCTGTGTACACAGAGATGGGGTTTTCACCTGGTATCACTTAAGAAAGGGGTTAAGCTTTCAGTTAAAACACCTGGACTTTTAAAGAGGAGAGATTAGCAACTTGTGCTCAGGGATTGTTTCATTTACTTTTGCCTGTGCAAAAGGCTTTTGTGTTTCATGTCATGTCTGCAAAATGTTCAATCTTGTTCTAGGAAAGGCTCCAAAGTAAATTAGAACAACCACAGGGGCCGTTTTAAATCATAGCAGCTGAGGCTTTACCCCGGCACTTCATGCTCCACCCTGTGCCTCTTTCACCAAGACACTGTACAGTAACCTTATTTCTTCACCTTTTCACAGAGAAAACTTTGATTTGCATCCTGGTAGGTTTTCCTAGGCTAAGAAATCACTAGATCTGCTTTACCATAAGCAAAGAGAATGAGAAATGGAGCCCACTACCCTTGCTGGGAAACAGGAATTCACCAGTTACTGTAATTCAGCATTGCTGTTTATATTTTGAAGTTCGAGGACTGACGAAGTAGGAAAAACACAGCTAGAATAATTGCTCCTGGGTATTGTGCTTTCATATGAAAACTTAACCATTCCTGAAGATGCTGTGGACAATTTCCCTGAACTTCCAGCATGGTGCAATTGACCATATCCTTCTCTGAGGTTTCCACTTTCCTAAGCTCTGACAAATATTGGTCCCTGCCAGAGACAAGGGCAGGGAAATTGATGGATCAGTGGAATGATTCAGTACCAACAAATCCATAGTTACAAAAATAGGCAGTTATTCTTATCATTTCCTTGTTCTGACACAATTTCCTGCCCTCCCATTAGGCTGTTCTGAAGATTGCCGGGATGACAGATCTGCTTTGAAGACTGTCAAACCCCTCTGCAAAGTACCTCTCCTGTTAGAAACAGCTGTCTTGAAGAACAATGACTGGGATCGGGGTGAGAAGCTGTGCTGATGTTAACAGCCTTTGATCACATTTGGCATGTATCCAAGCAGTGCCTGTTGTGGGCATTGTTGGTTTTAACATTTCTGATCATATCGCTCTAAAGCATAGGAACTGTGCTTGGTGAGTTTTATTATACCTCCTACAGCTTTAGTGATCTTCAGCCTTCTTGGAGCAGCTCGGAACAGGAGAGGGATGTGGAGACCACAGAATTGAACCTATAAGAGCTAGTTAGGACAGGACTGCAGTAGATGAGGGAGGAAGGTGAACTAGTTTAATTAGTAGGGTTCTTGCTAGCGCAGTTTATTTTGACAGAAAAGAGGATTAATGAGATCTCACAGCTGCAACTCTGTTGACAGATCTGCATATGATAATGTCTGGCATGGGGTGGAATTGAGCAGATGGAGTTGGTAACCTCTTTGGCAAATACAGCTATCCTTGATGTAGGAAGCGTGATAGCCTTTAATACTCCCACCAAGACCTTTAGGGATCTATGTACTGAGGCACTAGGGCTGTATGTGACAGCTGGCCTGGTTTTACTGACTGGACACCTTTAGCTTGTCATCATCAAACCTTGTTTTAAGCTTGCCTTGTTTGGAGTTCTCAGCTCACCTTCGGTCATTTCCAGGTACTAAATATTAAAAAGTATTTGAAATCAAAAGACTGAAGAGTCCATAGATCAGAGTTTTTTAGAATGGAGTCTTTCTATTTGCTTATTGGATAACACATGGAGAGTATCACTAAATCAGTTTCTAAGCAGAATTGTGGCCACGTCTACGTGTAAACACTTGCTCTGGTCCAGGACTCTTAATATTGCATAGTTTATTCAACATCTAGAAGTATGTGCAAGACTAATATCCTTCAAAGTCAACAATTCTAGCTAGTCTGATTAAACAATTTAATGGAAATATGTATTAGTATGGATGGAGTTTGCTGGCTTCCAGTTTCAGAGTTAGGTTTGAGGCTTAATGAACTTTTTATGCTACAATGAAGTGATGACTGCTGTAATAGAAGAAACATTAACTGTAAAAGAAATGAAAGCCAGTAGCTGTTTTTCTTCATTTGAGTCAGGTAAAACTTGTTCCTTAGCTATCAATTATTAAAAAAACACATCCGAAAACTCTCCCATGTTAAAATTTGTGGATAACCTCTACTTCCTTCAGCTACCCCATATTGCAATTTTTAAGTAAATACTAGTTCCAACAAAGGTGGTGCAAGGTAGAATGTTATCTTGAATGTGCACTTTTTCTGAAAGAAGGCATAAGGAAAGATACCTTACTTGGTAGAGCCTGAAACCGAGTACAACTTTTGAATTCACATCCCTGTTCTCTAAACACAGGACTTGTCTAGAACACACTGTGTTACTCTTCCAGTTTGTGCTTGCATATTCTTCCCATGAAGATCACTTTGAGAAAGCAGGGATAACGTACACTAATAATCTACTTTTAATAACTCCTCACATGATGGAACTGTGAGAGGATATTCAGAAGAAATATTACAAAAAGATTGAAATACTATTTTTTCATTTTTCAAAACCTGTATTTCTTCATAACTTATTTGCATTGTTCAGAGTCTTTACAAGTTGTGTTTTCTGTTGCTGGAGTTCATCTTCAAGCACTTCATAAGAACAGAAAGGGAAGGATATGAAGAAAAGTATGGCTCTGAAAAGCAAAGATCCTTTGACTTCAGTAGATGTGTTCGAATCATCATGCTGGTGGTGGCTTTCAGTGTCATATGTTACAGCAAAAGATTGCTGTGGGATAAAACCCAAAAAATCTTAACATGTCAGTGACCAGAGCCCTTGGTATTCTTTATCAGTCAAAAAACCAATTAATAGTGTGTCAGTGGTATGTTTTAAGAGGTGGTTTCCTCTTGGCTTAGTGTTTAAAGCAGACAGAAGAACAAGTATTAAGAGCCAATCAGTGTAGCTGGGTTCAAAGCAAAAGTGGGTTAAAAATGGGAGATGCAAACTCTGGTTCCTACTGTGTTTGGAGCTCGGCAGGACCTGGGATCTCCTTCCTCTTTCCATGGCAAGATTGCATAATTGCCTGAAGCACCTACTGTACAGCAAAAAGGGACAGGAATTAGCAAGGGCACCAGCCTCACTGGTTTCAAAAACCAAATGCCTTCCTGCAGTTCTGGTAAGAGCCACAAGGCTGTAAGCTGAAAACTCCAGGGAGGCAATTTTCAAGAAGCACAAGCAGAAAACCCAAACCAAAATAGGTCACTCATCTTTTCCTTCCGTACCAAATGCTTTGGTATTACTGGAAGGATCAAAATTTCTTATAATGTTCCTGACCGTTGCTGGTTTCCTATTTAACTTTGAGCCAAATAGAAAACAAAAAATTAGCTGGCATTAGTCACGTTTCTGACAATACTTCTGAGATGCATGAGGATGAATCTAATGCTGGTGAATTCCTTGGAAATTCTTGGATACAATTACTTATTGAACTCCCTGAGCACATTTTTGTTCTAGAAGTTGTCAGGTGGTCTCAGAAGTATGTAGCTCCACTGCACAGCTCTGCACTAACTTCTAGGATGAATCAGAAGCTGAAATTTCAAATGTTCCTAAAGTTCATTGTTTGCATAAGAAACAGTCCTCTGCATTGCTGCTCAACAAATTGTGTTGGGAAAATGACTGCAGAGATGCAAAATTATAAGATCTATCATGAAATGCAGCCTGCTTAAATAGTTTTTAAAAAGCTCTTAATAAATCTTGAGTGGTTGAAACAATTTTCTCACATCTTCATTCTTTCTCACTATGTACATCTGATCAAAATGTAGGTGGCACTGAATATCTTGAGAGATGGTTGAGCTGCACACAAACACAGGCATGTGACTGGAAAAGAGAGAAGAGGAAACATGAGGTTGCAGTGGTTTCGTTTCTTTGAAGTTTAAGCTTAGGTTTCACCACGCAGCATTTCTGCTGTTTAGACAAAAAGTGGTCAGTGGCATTTCAGAGCATGGAATCCAGCCCTAGACAATATTTAACACATTTAACCTATAAAATGAATCATAATGATGTTAAATGAGTTAAAAAGATGTGGGGTTTTTTTCAGGGTCATCTGCTGGAGTTGAAAGTGAGTAGTCAAACCAGAATTAATTATCATCATTCACGTCTTAATCCCAGAGTACTGAAATGCTTAAGTCTCCTAAGGGTTTTAGTACATTTATTTCTGTAGTTGCACAGAATGACTCAAACCTTGCAGCTAGCTTGGTTTGGGTTCTGGGAATGGCTTAACATTCACAGGCTTGAAGAAGCAAGCACACCCTTGGTCCTGCTCCGAATTCTGCCGATAAGCTAGGTGTTCACCTGCAAAGAAAATTAGCTGCATCTTGGAGACAGAGAATTACAATTCTCTGGGTCATCAGAACTCTGGGAACCCAATTTTCCAACTTTGGAATAAAAGAAATAAAACATGACACTTAACCACTACATGAGATTGTTTCAGTAGCCAGACAACAGGAAAAAAATAAATCGGGGTAAAGGAGAAAAGTTGCACTTTTTTCCTTTGTTGAGAAAAGAGCTTTTCCTTTCCCTTGTGAGAAAAGGAGACGCAGACAAGTAACATTTGATAATTCTAGCTGTGGCTTATAATTATATATTTTTTCTCTTTTCTTCCCTCAAAGGAATAGATAATACCACCCTTAATAACATCTGAAAGAAAAATATTCATGTGCGAAGAGAAGGTGAACAGTGGCTCCTTCTGAGTATACCTGGAAAGGCAATAAGAAATCTAGTTTAGATATACACACTTAGATTTATTCTGTTGAAATGAATTAGTTGGTTTTAGCTGAGTTTTTTGATTGTGTGTTTTACACTGGGATTAAACTAGTGTTTACCTTTAAGTCCTATGCTTAATGAGTTAATGTTACAATAATGGATATCTTGGCTCCTGATGCCTTGGTAACATTCATAAAATATCCTTGCATTGTCTCCCCTTGTGTTTTACGTGGATGTTTTGCTAGCTTCACTAAGGTTTTGATGATATCTTCAAAGTATCATGTCCCCTACTCCCTTCCATGCTAGTGATGTACAATTATTCTCCAGAGGATTTGCCTTGTGCTGTCCTCCCTTTCCTTTCTTGGTCAGCAGTAAAGGAGCAAAGAGCTTAGACATTTCCAGCAGAGCTATGAAGAGCTTTGACATTCAGCATGCTGTGGCTTCAGATAGCATCCCACCACAGTACTTGCAGGGGCTTTTTCACCAAATTTGGGCTGATTTCTTCTATTTCTTCCCTTTCATTCATGCAGTGAGGATTTTCTTTGTTTTCTTTGCAACTGCACTTTAGAAAGCATAAGGCACGCTTTCACTTCTGAAAAAAAAGTTAGCATGCAGCAAGGAAAGCTTAGTTAGCTGATAAATACCTATCAAATTGGGAGTCTGACCATAACACATAACTCTCTGTTTTATAGGGCTTTTTTTTCCTAATATACCCATATAACATAGTAGACTATCGACAGGAATTGTTAAAGGCTGTTATGTTTGGGGTTTTTTTTTATTAGTAAAATAAAGATAAGCATAGGATAAAATAAAGAATAATTAACATGAATACTGGTAAGTAGGTAGATTGGTTGAAGTGGAAGATAACAACAGGACAAGATCTCAATAGTTCTGGTTTCTTGCCTATTTGCTGTAATTAAGTGTTCT
Organism: Phaenicophaeus curvirostris; assembly: GCF_032191515.1. NCBI lineage: Eukaryota > Metazoa > Chordata > Aves > Cuculiformes > Cuculidae > Phaenicophaeus > Phaenicophaeus curvirostris. The sequence continues at coordinate 11,099,808 of NC_091403.1, forward strand.
AGAAAAAAATTTTTTTATTACTATGAATGTATCAAGTAGAAGAAAGAGGACCATGAACAGGTCCAACAAGGAAAGCAGCTACAAGAGCTGAAGAGTGGTAATGAGTCACCACATTCACCAGCCCTCACAGGATCTAAAAACCAGATGTGACTTCTTACTCTGTGTGCCTCTTTGCAGTGGCATGTCTTCAGTGAGCCAGCAAAACCAGTGCTGTTACAGAACAAGGTTTTCTCACCTCTGTCAGCACCTGCTTGAGAGTCCTTTTACTCTAGTCCCATCACTGTACTGTTTTTCAACTGTGACACAAGGTGAACGTGCATTGGTTTCCTGTCTGATGCATACTGCACTGTTGGAGGACAATTATAAGCAGTGACATGACTTGATGGGATAAAACACGAAGGTCATGCATAGCTGTGGTAACTGGTGTGTTCCAAGGCAGCTGCAGCTGTTATCACCAAAGACGCCTTAATATTTATCAGAACTTAATACAGTTACATGATTTCCAAGAGAAGACAAATTCCCATGCTAATTTTTTTAAAAGTCCATTTTTGAATAGTCTCTTAATAGCTAATTGATTTGTGGTTTTATTGCCACTAACTCATGGCAAGCTCTTCTCATTTTGGTAGATACTGGTTACAAGAATTTAATTTTTGTATCCAGTCTTCCTCCTGTTGCACCCAAGGAACAATATTACATTTTATTGTGCATATCTCTGCCAAAAGCTACTTTTTTTCAGCTTCTCCAAAAATCATACTCCTTTTCTAAAAGGTTGCCCTTGGGCATGTTTACAATTTTTTCTCTTTTGGCTGTAGTCTTTGACAAGACATGCACAGAATTATTTTTATGGCACACATTTTGTGGAATCGCTGAACAGAAAAGTATTTTAAAGAATACATTGTTCTTGTTCCAGAACTCATTACCTCAATCTGATACTTTCCTTGGTTTGGATGAAAAGATGACAGAAGTATTAGTAGCACAAGTTTTGTTTCTTCTCTGATTTTATGTGGTTGATTACTTCTCAGCCAACTTCCCCTTAAATTTTTGATTGCATAAGCTCAGAAAAACTGGCCTCCTCAGCACTTAGCAAACTTTTGTTTGCAAAGTTACATGCCCTCTAGGAGTAGCTGCTCATTTCTTGATATAATATTAACCACAGTAACTGCTGTCACTGAGGCTGTGCTGGAACCTTTAAGATCTGACCATTCAAACATGATTTTTAAGTTAGAAGGCAAAATAAACTCTGTTGATTTCTTTGTCCTGTAAAATTGCTCTTGCGCTCAAGCAATAATCTCACTAACGCTCAGCTCCTTGCTCCTGTGAATCCATGTGAGACTGCATATGTGTGAATTCATCCTCTCCAGGTTTGGTTGAAAGAATTGGAGTCATGCCTTTTATAATGTTTTCCCCATTTTTATTCAGTGGTTAGTGGAATGATTCTTTGCACTATGACAAATCCTTATTGCGTGTACATGACAACTTCTGTTTTGCAACAGCAAAACATGATTGCATCACCAAGTTTCAGTAGATGATATAAGGTGGGTGCCACTACGTCAGCTATATCTAAGATAACATGTAATTTCTGTTGATTGGAATCATAGGGATGGAATGTAAATAAGTTCTCTCACTAACCTTTTGGTTCCCCCCACCAACCCTCATGGCTCTACACCTCCTGTTGTGATTCCACACTCGATGGATATTGAACATCACAGGTGGGAAGGGTGATATGTCAAGTGCATGAGATCTCCGTGAAGGTGTGGGGTGGTGCGTGAAACCTGGAGTGCTCCAGAAACAAGCTGGTGTTGAACGGGCTGTTGAGCAGCATTTGCCTTCCCAAGCTGTGGCAAACTCATAAAGAAACATGTGGCACCTTGATTCAGCTGCAGACATGCCAGGTAAGCAGGTCATCTTACCCAATCCTGCCTTGGTTTCCTTGGCTGAAACACACAGCTGTGGTGCTTGGCTCCCTTGTTAGGCACCTGGAGATGCAGCCAAGAAAATATGTTAGGAGATGGAGCCAAGAAAACGTGTTACGTGGCAGCACTGTTGTTGATTTTATTTCCCTTTGCCTGTAGTCCTTCACGTAGTTTCCTTTCCAGCTCCACCCTCACCCAGGGCTCTCCAGAGGGGGTGCTGCCAAGGGCCCCTCTCCTCTGCCTCTGGGCCTTTGGGACAAAACTTTTGGGGTTGTGGATTTGTTTGAGGGATGCTTTGGGAGAAATAGCGTAGGGGCAGAGAAGGGCAAAGGTCTGGGAGAGGATGCTTCTGGGGGTGCTCAGAAGGAAATGGCCTGGGGGAAGGGGGATGCTCCAAGATGGGATAGTGTCCTAGAGAAATGATCTGGAGGGAGGATATGGGGGGGGGGGGGGGATGCGCAGAGGGGGATGCTGGGGGTCGGGATGGTGGGGTTCAGGTTGACGAGGAGGGGGATGATTGGGGATAGGGATGGTGAGGAAGGGGGATGCTGGGGGTCGGGATGGTGAGGTGGGGGGATGCCGGGGTTCGGTATGGTGAAGGAAGGGGATGCCGGGGGTCGGGGTGGTGAGGAGAGGGAATGTTGGGGGTCGGGATGGTGAGGGGAGGGATGGGATGCCGGGGGTCGGGATGGTGAGGAGGGGGGATGATTGGGGATCGGGGGTCGGGATGGTGAGGTGGGGTGGATGGCGGGGTTCGGTATGGTGAAAGAGGGGGATGCCGGGGGTCGGGGGGGTGAGAAGGGGGGATGCCGGGGGTCGGGGGGGTGAGGAGGGGGGATGCCGAGAAGGGGATGCCGGGGGCCGGGATGGTGAGGAGGGGTTCCGAGCCGGGGGGTGCTCGTGGGGGCGGCTCTCGGGGGCGGGGAGGGAGGTGCCGGCGGCGGCCCCGCCCCGGGCGGAGCGGGGGCAGCGGTGACAGCGACAGCGACACGTGCCGGGGCCGCGGCGGCGGCGGGAGCTCTGCGGGCGCTGCCCGGCGTCCAGGTAACCCCGGTGCCCGGGGGGGACCCCGCTCTGCCTTCTGCTTTGCTGCCTAGAGCGCCTTGTGCGTCGCTTTAAATGCGGAGTGAACCCTCTTCGACAGGAGATCCCCGGCTGGTTGCAGGAGCGCGTGCATCTCTTCGGGGTTTGTTTTTTTTCCGTTTTGTTTTCCTAGAGTCTTGGTGGATTTTTCCTGCCAGCCAAGTTGCTGTCGTTGTTCGTAGTTACCCAAGTATCCGAGAGAACTAACTTTGTAGTGGGAGGCTGGAGGTTACTTTGCGCTTTGCTTTGCTGATGCTGCGTGAGGAACTTGAATCTTGTGTGAATGTGTTTGGTTTGTTAGCGTGAGAAAACTGCGCTGGAGAAACCCTTTCCCTTCCCAGCCGGCTGTTGCTGAACTGATTCATCCCTCTGGGTACTTGGTTACTGAAAATGACTTTAGTTATAGACTTTTGTTAAAGGATTAAGCTACTTAATAATAATAAAGCAACTCCTAAAATAAACCCAAACGTGCAACAAAGAAAAAGGATTCACACAAGTCCGTCATTGTAGTTAAGTTGCTTTAAGGATACCTCGGAGGGACCTTTATGATGTTTATAATAAATTTGTTCATGTTCCTGTAATGAGAAATCATGTAATTTTTCAGTGATGTTATCCTAGCACAACTATGGCAACTGGAAAGAGACCGGTCGATGCCGTTAGTTTTATGATAGTCAGTTACTCAAAGCACACTGGAAGCTGAATTAATACTACGTGGCAATAAGAAAATAGAAATTCTCACCTGAGTGGTTTTGTATTTTGTATTAATTTTCTGTGATCAAGTTGTAGATTTTATGTCATGTATTTTGCAGTGATTTTGATTTGTTCTTAGAACATGCTGCAGTTGAGTGGGTAGATTTACCTGTTAGAGTGAATGGGTGTATTTCAGTAATAATCTTATTTATTTGATTTCTTGCTGATATAAAATAGCTTATTCTAAAGCAAATAGACTTTCATACATGTAGTCTGAAGATGGATTCAGTATGTGTAGTTTCACTTCGCAGAACCTGTGAGAAGAACAATTTGAAGGAAATGGTGCAGAGAGGAATTTCTTATTTTGTTTCTTGAACTTTTTGGTGTTTTAATTTTTTTTTTTTTATAGAGATGGTAAATTTTGTGCTGTTAATAAATGTTTCCCTTTTGTTACGTTAAAGAAGCTATAGCATAGCTTGTAAATGTGTGTATTTGAGGTGCCAATTAAGAAACAAGGGCCTGAGGAGGAGCACCGCTGTAAATGACAGTTGGTGGAAGGTGGGTGTCTGAACCGCAGGTGAGTTCCTGTAATGATCCCCATTCTGGCCAGTGCATAGGACCATAACAGAGGCCTAAAAGTGTTGCTTATCGTGTCGTTCCAGGTAATTAGTCCCATAACTGGTTCAACTTCACTGCAAGTTTTTTCCCGGTGTCTTTTGCCTTTAGTAATATAAGCTTTTCCTTCCTGATTAACTGTACTGATTAAATTCCTCTTACTTGAACAGATAATTATTCAAAATGTACTTGCTCAGGCAAGAAATGCTTCTGAGGACAGTAGTGGTTGTGCTTTTAATGTTGAAGTTCACTGGGATTTGGGGATGCGTGTGATGAAGGGGTTAGGCTTTGTGTGTGGCCAGGGTTGGCTCAGGACAGAGGATGAACCTCATCCCAGAAGCCTCTCACTTCCTCCCACTAAGGTTTCCAGGCAGTATTGAGTGTCTTCTGCTGCTTTAGTCTATATTGTGCTGTTTTCATCTCTTCTCCTCTAGAACTTACTGATAACTGAAGGTTGCCAGGAGGCTTCCAGCAGCAGGTGTGAAATTCACGCAGGACACATAAAACAACTTGCGCTGTCATTTTGTTGCAAGAATCTCTGGTGTTATTTGTTTTGGTCACTCCCTCATATACCATGAACTAATTATAGTATGGAGCTTTGAATTTCTGTCTCCCAGGGTATGGAGAGACAGTCTCTCATCATCTCCATGCTGGTTGGGGTCCCCGTGCCTAGGCAGCAGCCTGCTGGTGTGGAAGAAGGAGAGAACCTTTACCTCAGCAGAGGAGAGCAAAGCATGCTAAAAATGTTCTGCATTTCCTTCATGCCATTTCCATCCTTGAGTGGAAAACAGGTCCCAATTTCCTGAGGTTTGGGAGGATTTATGTTGGCACCCTTGCCATATTCCCATTTTACTCCCGGTTGCATTTATTAGATAATACAATTGCATAGAAGCTTGTTTATAAGCAAAAGGAATGTTTTTTTTCTCAGTCTGTTCTTACCAGAGTGAAGCAGTTAAATGCTCCCTGGGTCCCAGGGGGCTGTTTCTCAAGACTAAATCGGTCTTTGCAGGATCATGAGGCTGTCAGAAGCACGGGTGTCTCATACTCTGATTTCAAATTGAGTATCAGCAAAACAGCTATATCTCAGTGCACCGCTATTTTCTAAGCTGCCAGTGCTATAAAATCAAATCATAGAAGCAGAGGGAATATTTATGTGTAGTTGATTTGTGTGTCTCTATGGCAAGGCTTTCCTTCTGTATTCCATATAAGGATTAACTCCTCATTGCCTTCTGTGTGAGGGTCCTAACGAAGATTGAGAATAAGAGAAACTGGGCCAAGCTCCCAGTGTTTGATCACTTTATTATATACTTTGCTGTTTCTCACTTGAAGAAATTAATTTGGGTGTAACCACTGGTTTATCAGCATTGCCACAGAGTGAGGCGATTGCTGTGTGGGCAGGCAGGTTTGGTCCAGTTTTAGGGGTCAGTAGTAAAGATGCCTTGATATTGGAGGGTTTGTTTCTATTAGATGTGCTCCATCTCCCCTCGATTTTGGATATTGTGTGCATAATAAGGCACCACGGATGTGCAGTCTCTGGCCTGACCTGAGGCAGGCTCGGCTTTCGGCATCCCATTGCAGCACAGGTAAAAACCTGTGTCAATTCATAGAATCACCAGGTTGGAAGAGACCTACTGGATCATCGAGTCCAACCATTCCTATCAAACACTAAACCATGCCCCTCAGCACCTCGTCCACCCATGCCTTAAACACTTGCAGAGAAGGTGACTCAGCCACCTCCCTGGGCAGCCTCTGCCAGTGCCCAATGACCCTTTCTGCGAAGAATTTTTTCCTAATGTCAAGCCTAGATCTCCCCTGGTGGAGCTTGAGGCCATTCCCTCTTGTCCTGTCCCCTGTCACTTGGGAGAAGAGGCCAGCACCCTCCTCTCCACAACCTCCTTTCAGGTAGTTGTAGAGAGCAATGAGGTCTCCCCTCAGCCTCCTCTTCTGCAGGCTAAACAACCCCAGCTCTCTCAGCCGTTCCTCATAAGGCCTGTTCTCCAGCCCCTTCACCAGCTTTGTTGCTCTTCTCTGGACTCGCTCCAGAGCCTCAACAACCTTCTTGTGGTGAGGGGCCCAGAACTGAACACAGGATTCGAGGAGCGGTCTCACCAGTGCCGAGTACAGAGGGAGAAGAACCTCCCTGGACCTGCTGGTCATACCGTTTCTGATACAAGCCAAGATGCCATTGGCCTTTCTGAGTTATCAAGAAATTCAGTCTTTTATAAAAAGGCGCACAAACCGTCACAGGCAAATGTAAAACCCATTATTCTTTCAACTTAGTTAAGATTGTGGAAAATAAGATGTCAGTTAATTTTCCTTGAAACATTGTAGGTTTTGTACAAAGGTTTTGGATTTTGATTGTTTTGCATTGCTTTATATATTCAGGCAAATAAATTATCTCGAAGAGGGGAATGGAGGGAGCGGGAGGAAATAAGATTTTGTCTGTCTCTTGTGTATGTGCCAGTAAAGAGATTTGGATAGTACAACATTAACCAGGCTCCCTGAATGATCTGTTCTTTTCAATTAAGAGAGAACATTAGGGAGGATAATGCAGAAGTGGGCAAAATCTGAATGACGTAGAGTAACCAGAGAAAAAATTGCTCATAATTTCACATAACTCAAGGTTTTAAAGAGGTGAGAATAAATGAACAAAACTCAATGATTTTTTTTTTTCTTGAGGTGCTTTTCAGTAATAGATGATACTGTTTCATACAGGCATAATTTATCTGTGGAACTCATTACTGCTGAGACTTCCTGTTGCTTAAGATATAAATGAATTTTAAAAGTTACTAGGCAAATTAATAGAGAAAAAATCTGTTAGGAGTGTTAATCACAAAGATGCAGATACAATTTCTAGCTGAAGCAGCCCCTAAATCACAGGAAAACAGGAGATTATTTTGCAAGCAGAATCACTATGTAATTTCCTGACCTTGTATTCTTTCTTTGAGCCTATGCTTTCAGTCAGAGTTAGCGGCAGATTATTGGGTTAAGTTGATATTGGGAGGGGCACAGTCCACTTACATGCTCTATGTGATGCAAATATGGATGTGTTTTTCTCAGATCACTGCTACTATGTCCACAAAAATTCTAAGCAGGTGAATGTTAGATTCATTTTCCACATATGGGGGGAAAACCTGCAGTAAATAGCGTGCTTAATGCTGTTTCATAAAGTTTTGATTAACTAGCTATTTTTAACCATCCGTTAAGAACTCAAATTGATATAATGTTTTGCAAGGCTGCACAACTACTGGAAAGCTTCATTGGTTTATCACTTGTGAAATAATTTAGTTATTGCGTGAAAATCTGGAGGATGTTGTGATTTCAATTTTGATTTTTATTTTCTTGAACATATACTGCCTTTTTTTTTTTTTGTAAGGAGGCTTATTCTTTTTGTTATCCTCATATAAGAAATCTGCTGACCTTTAGGTATTTTTTAAACCTTTGTTTTTGGTGCTTATACCCACTCCTGTTACAGCCTGCATTAGGGGGACACATTGTGTGTGTCTGTGCTTTCCCATTAACTTCAGCTGCTGCTTGTCTTAGGCTAAAACAGGCCCTTGAGCTGGGAGCCGCTTGTGGAATTAGATGTAAAATGTTCCCATTTGGTCATGTAGGTGTCCAGCCTGCCCTTCTACCAGAGCAAGCACTCACATTTGTAGATAGGATGTGTAGCGTGACCACTTTTAGTCTTGCAGGAGAGAATCACAGAATCACAGAATAACCAGGTTGGAAGAGACCCACTGGATCATCGAGTCCAACCGTTCCTATCAAACACTAAACCATATCCAGCACCTCATCCACCCGTGCCTTAAACACCTCCAGGGAAGGTGACTCAACCACCTCCCTGGGCAGCCTGTTCCAGTGCCCAATGACCCTTTCTGTAAAGAATTTTTTCCTAACGTCTAGCCTAAACCTCCCCTGGCGGAGCTTGAGGCCATTCCCTCTTGTCCTGTCCCCTGTCACTTGGGAGAAGAGGCCAGCACCCTCCTCTCTACAACGTCCTTTCAGGTAGTTGAGAGGTAGTTGAGAGAGCATCCTGGTAGTGCTTTCTGGTGGTCCTAATTAAAACTAGTTAGCTTGTTTCTGGTTTTTTTGGTTAGTTTATCATGACAACTGAATATAAATGACCGGTAGGGTGACTTTTCTGCCTGCTGTGGTGCGTGTCTGTTTCACATGTATTTACACAGATGCTCCTTTGCTAGCTTGTTTTCACTTTCCCACAAAAACAATTTGCTAAAACACATGCAAAATAATAATGTAGGTTTTGAGAGATTTGTTTTGTTGGCCTTTTGGGATGGGGGAAACCCGGGATATCTTACTCATATCCTTCCTTTCTGGGAAGTACTTGTACCCTTGACAATTCTTCCTGTTGCCCACTTTTAAGAACTACATTTGTAGTCTGCAAAGTAAATTTTACTTTACTGGAAATTTTAGGTTTGCGCAGACTTCATTGTTTTGGAAGTTCTTAGAATGTATAGCTTTGCCTTAAGATCAGAGATAAGAGCTAGTTTGGAAAAAAATTTCCAGTTCCATGTAACACCATAAATTGAGACACAGAAGCAGGTCTGTTGTCTTTGAGTGTGTACTTTCACTCCTCTTTGTTCCTAAATAGATAAAACTTATTCTAGAATCAGGTTTTGGCTGGGACAGGGTATATAATCTATGTTGTTTGATAATCTTTTTATAGACATGAACAAAGATTAGGTGGCCACATTACTTTATTTGATCAGGTATTTGTTTCAATTGCTGTTGATGTGGAGGTACAAATGTTCTGGAGCTGTTAGCGAGGAAGGGACAGACTTGTAGCTCATGTTATCGTGACTGTGAACTGTTTTTTAAAAGCTTGGCTTATTTGAGTTTAAAGGGTTAGGGATTATGGAGCTCTTAGAAGTTGTATTGCATACAAACTCCCCTTACAGTAAAACAATGCTGAATTGTTTAGACAATTTCAAATAAAAATATTGAAATAAATGAAGTAACATAATTCATCTCCTTGTTGCTTGCTTCCCTGGATTTCAAGTGGAATATTTTTCGCTGTCTTCCTTCATGGGAAACATCTGCAGAACCAAATGGCAAATACTAATTCTCATTCAATAGCAGGCTTTGTTCCTGGTTTCTTGTACTTGGAAACAATTAACTCAAGATTTTTGTTTTGTCTTGTTTTTCTTTTTGAATATAAACATTTAATTCCAGTTATATTTTCGACTGGATTTCATAGAAACCCTACTAATTGGGATTCCTTGCAGTTATCTTAGAACGTACACTCCTGACCCAAATTCAGGTAGAGGTAATTGTGATAGTACCTTTGTTGTTGGGGTTTGAGCTTATTTATTTATTTATTAAATGTAATGTATGTTTACTTGTTATTATGTTTAATTTTAAAACCAAAAGTTAGAAATCAAAGCTCATTACACGCTGCTAGAGAAAGACATTTGGCTCTTGAAATGCAGCCTGTTTCCTCCAGTTTTGTAAGGTTTCCAGTTCCTAACATCTACCAAACAGATGCCTAATAGAAGAAAATCTGTCCAGCCTTTAACACTAAGCGAATGAAAGCTGAAGTAGATCAAGCGTTTATCTACTTAGGTGCAAAAGTTTCAACCAGAAAAACGCTTTATCTGTTTAGCTGGCAGTGGGCAGTTTGTGTTTTAGGACACTTCTCAAATTAGTGATTCTTTCCCATATCTGCTAGACGTACGTATTTGGAATATAAGTGGCTCTTAAATCCATTAAAAAACTCTATTGCATCTTGAAAGGTTTTTATTGTCACCTGTTGCAACAGTTTTGGCTTTGAATTCTAAGTGGTTTTAATTCCTGAACAAATACAGGGGATTGTATAATTATGGTAGCTGAATGAAAGTGTCTTTTAGTTAGTGTTCACCAAAATGAAACATCTATGATTAATAAACTCTGCTTTTTATTTGTTAATTTATGACCACTTAGCCCATAACTAAGAACTTAAAACTTAGTTTGAGAATGTGTGACTGGGACATAATGACAGGCGTGGTGGTCAGTTGCTTGTGCTCTAAACTATCCTGCCTGCAGCTACAAATACAAGAAAGGAGAATAAAAAATGAAAAAAAAAAAAGCAACCCCACTGTGGTAACAGCCAGTTACCCTAGATGAGCAGCCAGATCGTTGGCCAGCGGGATTAAGGAGCTGTAGATATGCTTAAGGGAAGGTATTTAAAATTTAGAAAACTTCACTCCACCCTCCCCATGGTAAATTTACCCTGGATAAATTAGAACTAAAGTGTTTTTAAGGACTGTGTAACGTGTCTACAGTTTTTTGCTGTGCGAGTGGTTTGATTTAGATAGAAATTAATGTCTTCATGGGTCCGCCAGTTGAATGTAGCATGCCAGGAGCTCTCTCTTTGGACCTAGAAATTGTGAAAATGGAATAAAATACAGCAAACTCTATCTAAATTCTATCTAAAATGCTAAAATACATTTTTTTTTGTTGAGGTTTGGGTGTCTTATGCCAACAGATAATGTAATTGCCTTGTCATTTAGTAGTGTACAGTGGGAATGAATAATGCTTTTAAAGATGCATGCTAGATGTGACATGAATCACTGGTCCATAATAGCGTTCCTCAAAGCGTGGGGTGTTTCTTTTTTCCCCCTCTTCTCCCAAAACGCATTTAAAGGACTGTGAATGAGTAATATGTCATGCTGAAGTGAGGCAGGCATTGGGATGGAGCACTGCTGTGTGGTACCCATGTTAGCCCACTTCGGGACAACAGCTCCAGTAACTGATTCTGTGCTGGGTGAAATCAATGGTGCGTGTCTCCAGGACACAATCTCTGATAGTTACTGAGAGAAAAATGCAGTTAGAACAGTGTAATATCAAAGAAGCCCTTACTGGGGCCCAGACAGGACAGGATATTTTGAAAGATTCTGGGTAAGAAAACACTGAAGAAAATTGTCCATGACATCAGATCAAATGACCAGAACACCAGTGTAAAGCCAATGAGCCCAATTCCTACATAACAGCTGTCTGTAACTGCAGTGAGGGCAAGAACGTGCAAAATGAAAGCTACAGAGCAGGTTTGTCACGCAAATTGAACATCTTAGAAGAGTTGAAAGTCAATTTTGAATTACTTCATCAAGCGTTTGTAAAAGAAGGGTCATCCTAACTTAGTAATGCCAATATTTCTCTTTTGGGGAGCTTTTCCAATTATATCACTTCCCAGAATGTACGAAAATTAACAAAACCAGGCTTTTACTATAGAGTTGAGGTTCTTCAAGCTTCTGCAGGTAAAATTCTGAACTAGTCACTTGAATAGTCATCTCTGCTATATAACTTGTGGCTTATTCTTACTATCAAAATTTTGTCATCTTTAAAAGCATAGCTTGTTGCTGATCATTAAAATGTCTCCTAAAATTGCCTTTGTGCAGCATTTAGCCAATACAAAAATGTGTCTTTCAAAGGTCTTTATTTTCAGGAGTTGTTCCCTAGTAATTATCTGATCCTGCTTCAGTATTTTTCTAAGTATCTTGTCTAGGGATTCTTTGTAATTGAATTTTAGAGTAGCTGAGAATCCATGAAGCCCACTGAAATGTTCATGTATTTTGAAAAAAACTTAAAGGGGAGAACTTTGTGCATAAGTTATCGTGCAGGTAACATGGGCATATGTGTGCAATAATTTTCCATGCTCATAGTTGATTTCTTGGAGATTTAAGAAATAGTGTGTGTCATTCAGCACTACTGCCCTAGAAAATCATACCAGTGACAAGGAGGGATTTTTGACTCCTCTCACGTAACACTTGTTATAACCTGGGCAAGTCATTGTGCCTATGTAAGCGCCTTCTGAGGCTTAGGATCTGATGACTGCTTTGAATGCTAAATATTTGGTTTATTCTTCATTAAACTCCCTCGTGCTTATCCTAGGGTTTCCATTTCACTTATGGTTGTGGTCTCTGGCATGTGCCACATTGCCACTGGGAAGGGGAACGTGCTGCAATAAGGAAGAAAAGAAGGCAAACTGTAGCAGGCTTCTTAGCGTGGTCTTTTATCCTCTTCAATCCAAGTTAGCATCAGGCCATTTCTATGGATAAGAGATATTCCGTTTATGCCAGTTCAGTAAATTGTGTTTAAATAAAGAAACATCTTTTAATAGATCTTTTGTCTTTAGTCACTGAGTTTTGATAAGTAGTGTGACCATAATAGTAGTTATTTAGGGAGCAGTGCTGACACATGCACAAGTAATTTGCATATAAACACAAACTTCTTTTATTTAAATATGTGACTGGTGCTAGTAAAAGGCACTGTCTGATTTGGCCTCCAGTGGAAATGAGTCTCCCATTTCCTTCCTAGGTTTGTTTTCCTTGAGAGTTATAAAAAGGGATGATCTATTTCTGTGCACCTCTTGTTATAAAAATATGCCTTTTCTTATAAGAGAGATGAATGAGGGCTTGACAGGAGAGAGTGAGAAGGAAGGAGACTTCAGGGCTGGATTCCCTCTTGGCTTAACCAGAAGATTCCCTAGGGCTTTATTTGTATGTGAATTTTCCAGCCTCCCTTTCAGCTTTCTCAGTGACAATGCACAACACCAGATATTGAAGTGCAGTGATTTTCTGTAAGGAGGCTTGTCCATCCTCTGGATGGGCACAGACTCTTTTCAACATGTGGCTCCCAGGCATCTCCTGTTCTTGTGGTGTTCCTCCTGTGAGCTGTGACAAACCTCTCCTTTTTTTTCTGTTTTTCTCTGTGTATGTGTGGCATGCGTGTCTCCTTATCTCATGCTTACTCTGCTTGTACCTACATCTCTCCTTCCCTTGCTTTCAGTTTTCCTCTGCTCCAGGAGTTGCCCTACTCTAGGTACTAAGTTTCCTGGGGATCACCCGATGTGGTTGGGAACAATGAGGCAAATGATAAAAAATATGTGTTGCAAACAATAAAGAAATATCTTGATTGGTGGCACAGTGCCTTCTAAGGGCAGAATCTATCACTCAGGATCTTTCTTGGAGTCAGCTTTGACAGGCACATTGCCCCCTGTGGTTACAGGGCTGTGGAAGGCAGATCTTCATGCACTGTAAAGTTCATATTTGATCGTACCAGCTCGGTACAGTCCCACAAATTAGAAAAGTTCGAAGGGAACTTTTGGCTTCACAGGTACAATTACAAGCTGCTATGTTTTGAAGGAAGCAGAAAGAGTGGAAGGAACTTGTGAAATTATTTTATAAAATTACACCCAAACACTTCCTCCTTAATTTTCCCCATACGTACTCATCATTTTTCTTCTGTTCTAGAGTAGACAGAAACAAAATGAAAGTAATACTTTTATAAGCTGGAGGCAGGTGCAGGGTTTGTTTCAGTAACTTTCACTATCAGATGCTATTTTAAGGTGCTTGTAGCAGCCAGTCGTTCTGTTGCTTTTCATAGTTACTGTCTGCTCATAAATGTTGATAAAAAAGCTCTCCAGACTGTGCAAGAGAGTCTCTAAGGAGTTAGAGCATCCCTGTTCCTCTCTTGTGTGAAAAAATGAAGGAAGATGTGTCCTCATTTCACATTTTTGTTGAAGATGGAGCTCATTGCATTTGAGCCAATTAAAAAAATGAAAAGCCAAGCATGGGATCTGAAAGCCTAGAGCCTAAAAACCAAGGGATCTCTAAACCCCATGTGCCAAAATAACAAACCCAAAACTTAAAAAAAAGTCTTACTTAAGATACCTGTATTATCTTTACATAATAGACATGCTTTTCATAATTTTTGTATTTACCCTATGTAGTATTTATGATTTTCTGCTAGGACTGTGATTTCTTTCAGCTTGCATCAATAAAATAAAGCTGGTCTCTTTGGGTTATCTTATTTCCGTTCAGGCACTGAAGCGTGTAAAATTGTCTTTTATGAAATACTTGTACTAATTTGTTTGACAGCAACAGGTGAAGGTTTTATTTTATATTCAAGTTTAGCATCCTAGTATGCTTTCCAAATGAATGTATAAGAGTAAAAGAGCTGGATCTGTATCAACCGACTGCCATCATTTGATGCCCTGCAGGAAATCTTAAGCTGAAATCATAGAATCACTAGGTTGGAAAGGACCCACTGGATCATCGAGTCCAACCATTCCCATCAAATGCAGTAGCAAGATTCGGAAGCTGGCCAAGACATGACCCTGCTTTTGCAGCAAGTCACCTATGCAATGAAGATGTTAGCTACATTCAGTACTGTGCTGCCTTTGATGCTTGTTACTACTAAAAATAATTCTAACACTGATTTCCCCAGGGTAATTAGCCCATGCAGAATCAGACTGAGATTAGACTTCTTCTGGTACCTTATAAAATTTAAGCTCAGGTATTTACCATACCATGTAAGAGACAGCTGCAGGAAGGCTGTATTCCCTTTTCTTTTAAATATTTTAAATATTGTGTATGAACGTCACTGGTGCTGGGTTTGGAATGCTACAGGAGAAACTTGTAACTCTGAATGAAGAGTTAACTTTATCTGGATCATATTTTCTTAGCTCTGTGGCTGTTGATGCTTATCATAAAGCTACTGCATTTCCAGATAAGGTACTGAAATAAGCTATTGCAAAGAAGGAGGTATAGATTTCTTTTTCTGAAGTAATTCCACTCATAGTAGTAATGATTTGCATTTGACTGGGCTGTGATGAGAAAAATCTGGGGTGTTGAGTATGACCTGTTGTAGAAATAACCACCTAGTACATTCTGTTGTTTAGCTATCTGAGAGCTATTTTTCTGGTATTTTTCTTTTTCTCCTAAGGAGGAATAGTTTAACTTATAGTTCCTAGGGACACAAGGTGGGATTTATAGTGAAAACTTAGCAGAAAAGTGTGAGAAGAAGATCTAAGTTCCATTCTTCCCTATTGCCTTATCTGCTTATTGATGTCGCCCTAGTTTTTCAGTGCACGGAATTCAGAAATTGTAAATCTGAGGGGGTTATACTCTTACAATAACTTTTAATAGCTAGATATGATGCTGAATAGCAGAAGTGTAATTAGCTTTGGTTGTAACCTGTGCAGTATCTCATGCATTAGGTTTTAAGCCAGTAAACCTGTGCCAGGCAGACAGAGATTGAGGAGAATGTCCTGTGCAGGAACAGCTAGAAACAGCAGAGGGTTTATGATGAGGGAGTTTCATTAATTCCTTCCAGCTTGAACCTGTGTTAAGATATATGCAAGTGAGGAGCATCTTCCTAACAGCCTCTAATGCATGATAATCTCTTCTGCTATGATGGATTTAAGTGTTGGCTAACCTTTAGTTGTTGCTGGGAACATACTGACTGAATCACACATTATGAAGATGGATGGCATGCAGACTGACCCAATGTTGTCACTTTAATTGGATAAGCAAATTGAGCACAGTGATTACAGGATTTATTAAAGATGTAATAGTGGTGTTCTCATGCTTGGTTGTGTTTTTATATTCTTGCTGGCTTGGAGGGCACCACTTAGAAGCATTAGCAGGGAGAGTTTCAGGGGTGTTTCAGTGAGTATTGTGCACTTCTGGGTGTGCAGTAAAGAGTTAATTAGTGTAGAAAGACAATATGTTCCATAATTTCCAAGATGTAAATCAATTTTGGCTTATTTTCCTGTTCATGTGTATTGTGCACTTCTATAATATTTTCAGAATGTCTCACTGTATTTCTCACTCGTGGCTTTTCTGGCTTCCTGACAAGACAGTAAGTGAAGTAGAATTGCAGAATGATTTTTTCTAGGCTTCCAATGGCATTTGAAGTACCTTTTGTAGCCACCTGTTAGAACATTTAAAAAAATATTTAGCTCTAAATATTATAACAATTTAAAGGAGTAAGTAGGGAGTGTTACAGTGAGAGGAACCAAAGCATATTAAAAAAAAAAAAAATCCCAAGGATCATAATTAGAAGACAGTTAAAGGAGGATGAAATGCTGGAAATATTTGTTATATCAGTCAGGTGGTGAGCTGTGGCCAACTTGTTTGTCACTAATCCTTTCCTTCAAGCTCCTATTGCCCCCCAAAAGAGGAGGAGATACAGAAAAGAAAAAGTTATAATAATAAAAACAGCAGGTGCAGCCAAAAGTGGTCTCTATGAAGGAAGAGATTGTGTGGATTCTTCTGAGCATCTGAGATTCAGCAACATATTAAAGAGTAGGTTCAAGAAGACAAGCTAAAAAGATATTACATAAGAGCAGAGCCACTCAATTAAATTAAAAACAACAAAGTTAAAATTGCTAACAGGAAATGTTTCTCTTGGAATAATCACTGTTTGCAGCATTTTGCTACAATGTGCCATCAGTGCAAGGAAAGAATAAAGCAGCCAAGCTTAGACCAAGAATTTGGCAAAGCACACTTTTCCCCCGTGGTTGCTTAGGGACTATTCAGCGATACGGTTGGCACCAAACTTCTGAGGCTGTGGAAGGAAGAGGAAGAACTTCTGGCCTGTGGAGGATAAAGAGTACGTGAACAACATGTTGGTACTGAGAACATACTTTTTGCAAGCAGTGGAGAATTTCTGTTTTAAAATTGTGTTTCTGTTGATGTTGCTTAGCACGAAGATGAAAGGCAGAAAAGAATTGTGTAGGAAGAAAGAACAGACTCATTTTAAGAGGAGCTTGTGCCTTGGTTAGGAGTGAGATTTGTGCATGTGAATACCTACTGGTTTGACACGTGGGGACTGCAGGAAGCCTGGCACCCCTGGCTCCAGCACTTTAATTTTTTGAATCAGAGAATGACTAGGTTGGAAAAGACATCTTAGATCATTGAGTCCACCCATTTCTATCTGCCACTAAACCGTGCCTCTCAGCACCTCATCCACTCATCTCTTAAATACCTCCAGGGATGGTGACTCAACAACCTCCCTGGGCAGCCTCTGCCAGTGTCCAATGACCCTTTATGTGAAAAATATTTTCCTGATGTCCAGTCTGAACCTCCCCTGGTGGAGCTTGAGGTCATTCCCTCTTGTCCTGTCCCTTGTCACTTGGGAGAAGAGGCCAGCTCCCTCCTCTCCACAACCTCCTTTCAGCACTGTACTGGTGTGTGTGAAAGATCCCATCCTGGACTTCCAATGATCTCTCTGGGGATCAGATTCCTGCTCATGGTGGTGACGTGTTTTCAGTGCCTGAACTGGGGATGTGGAAAACAGTGGCACTCCGTGGATGGCCGATGTCAGAGTGCATTTGCCCTCCAGACTGTATTTACTCATTTCTTAGATTAGAGCATTTTTTGTATTTTTTTTTTTTGTCTTATAACCATCATTTGGATTAACTCTTTCGTAAATACAATATTTATAAAAGTTACAGCTGCAGCAGGAGTGTAGGTGTAAAGAGGCAGAGGTGAATGCCCTTGGTCATCCAGAGATGAGTTAAACAGCTCGCCGGTTCTGTGGCCACAGTTCAGGCAACCCGGTACTCACTACGCAGCAAATATCACCACTGTGTTGCCCCAGCATGGGAGGTGAAGTGGGAGCTGCCAGGTGACAGGAGCCACCCCTGCTGTCTTGACCGAAACTCAGCAACTTGTCCCCACTTTTTTTTTTTAACTTCTGTGATCCTTCCTGGGTTGAGGGCTATGTCCATTCTGGGTTAAATGCAAGTGCATCTCAGAGATACGGTGTAATCCATGCACCATCCTTGCTGAATGGGCATTTCTATTTAGCAACTGAAGGAATGTAACTGGAAAAAACATTCAACTGGGGGAAAATACCTGGAAAAACCTGCAGGAAGAAGTTTGCTGCTAGGAAACAAACTCTCAAAGCAAACAAAATAAAAACCGATAGCAGTAGGTCGTCAAAATGAGAGGGGTGGAGAATACAAGGAAGGGAATAGGAAGCAGTAAGAGCCTTGGGAAGTGGATGTTGTGAGCTGGGATCTGCCTTTATTTGCAATGTCTTTACTTCACCAGGCTTCTGTGCATGTAGGCAAGCAAAGCAGACAGCATTGGCAGTAGATGAGTTGTTTAAATGAGTTCCAACAGTGGTGTTTCATAATGTTTTGTGCAAATGTGTTTAGCCTAATAATTTATGTTATTGGCATGTGATGTAACGCTACCAAGGAGGCCTACGGCTGCTTTGTTAAGGTTTTATTTAAAGAGGGAAGAGCCTAAGTGAAAGCTATCAGCTGCTGCGAGCAAATTCAGCCAGGTTTCTGGTGAGCCTGCACAGGATGCTGCTCTGTCATGGGCATTCCTGCCTCTCTGGTTAAATGTGTTAGGGTTGGCATTTATTTCTTGTACAGGAGCAAGAGAAAACTGATTATCTTGCGTCGCACCCTGAGTTCAGGGAGGAAAGCAAAGTCCCCCTATGCCTTTGTGTGCCTTGTATCACCCTCCGTGAGGTTCAGAAAATTGTTTTTGCTTCTCGGTGATGCTGTGCGGAAAAAAAAATAATTTCAGTTTGTCCAAATACACTTTGATATTGGGTCCAGCTTCTGGAGATGGAGGTGGCAATACTGTGTTAAACTTAAATACTTATACTAGCCCACTTTCTTATTTGGGCAAAATTTGTTATTGCTTTGGGACTGCATGTGGTACCTTTAAAGCTTATTACAATATCCTTTGTGTGGAATATAGGGATGCTGATATTAATAATTTATATAGCAGTATAAATGGGGGAGGATTATGTAGTTATAGTTATGTAGTATAGTTAAAACATTTTTTGTAAATGTATGAACACTCTTCAAGTACAGTGGTGTTATTTATAAAATCATTTAAATAAGTTAAATAAGTAACTGGCTATAGTGCCTCATTAAAATTAATGAATTATAAGAGTACAGTTTGTCAAAAGCAGACGGTGATTTCTCTTTCTGGATTCATCCAGCAGTTGTATTTCTGTTGCCTCTTGTGGTGTTTTCCCTAGTCATCAGGAAAATAATGAGATAAGTAATTTTTGGTCAACTATGCAAATATTAGGATGTTAAATGTTCTATGAGTTTTGGAAGCAGCAGTCACATAGTTAATGGTATACAGTTCTGCAGACATAGGTATGTGCTATGAGTTCTGTGTATCTTTGGGAAACTGCAGGTTTCATCAGCTTTTTTTCTTAGTGAGTTTTGATGATGATTTTGACTATCTCTGCTTCACAGAATAAGGATGGATGGTTGCTCAGCTGTTAACCACAAAAGACACTGCCTGCGAGGATATTCCTGTGCACAGAAGAGGTGTCTTTTTCACCACTCCTTTACGATGCAGATACAGTATGTGAAATTGTTTTGGCCATCTTATTCTTGTTCTTCCCTATTGTATAAATGCTCACTGTGAATTAACTCAAAGACGAGAGCCCACCAGTAGGTTTTCAAAATCTGTAAGTAATCCATCTGTCCATTTTCTCTCAATTGCCTTCTTTATAAGGAAAATTAATTCTACAGCAGCAACTTTCACTGGCAGTGGGTTAATGTAAGGGAGTGTTTTGGTGTCTCAGCTGGGGGTTTCTCATGGCCTGTACATTCTTTTCAGCCTCAGCCACTTACTTTGTGGAGCTGCTTTTTCTGTTTTGCTTGTCCACTAATGCATTGTTTAAGAATCCAGAATCTATGTAGCCTAGGAAGTGCCCAAAAAACACCTCCACAGGTGTTCCAGTTCAGCTTCCTGCCCTGGACAGTCCCAATTCTCTCCCCCTCAGAGAAAAGAATCAAGGAGAGAGACATATGGGTTGGAAAACAAACAAACAGAAACCCACCCCAAATTAAGGGCTCCAATGAATTGATAAGAATAAAAAGGAAAGATAGTTCTTAATAAGACAATAATAAAATATATATAAAACCAAAATCACGCTCCTTCTGGTGACTATAAGTCACCACTGATGCTGCAGGGCAGGCACTGGGGAAGTCGCAGACTGGAATCGGTGTCTGGTAGGAGCTGGATTCAGGAATGTGATCCCTAAGCATTATACTGGTTATGACATATATAGAATGGAATACTTCATTGGTCAGTTTAGGGTCACCTGTTCTGTCTGTTCTTTCCTGCAGGTACAAACCTTTTTTGGTCTTTGACTTACAGCATTCCACTGTCCTCAGCAATGGCTTTGGTTTCTACAGAAATAAGTATAAATGAGGTCTTGCTGTATATCATTCATCCTGCTACTTGACAATAACTATAAACATCAAGCATTATCACTTCTAGGAGCAGACATTGTCTGAAGAACACGTTCTTCAGAAAATATAGTCACTTTGTATAGGCTTGACTGAAAAGTTAGAGGACAATCGGTTCTTTTTTAGCTCAATCCAGGACAATAGGCTGGAAAAGTGTCAGCAGATACTATGGTGTGAGCTTTGCCAACATTTTTCCTGTGCAGGCATTATCATGATTTAACTCCCATCAGTAAGTTTTATACAGAAATAGTTTCAAGTTGGATAAATTTCAAATTTTTGCAAATTGGGACTTGGCAGAGGAAGGAATATATAACTTGTCCTGTTAGCAGTCATAAAATAGTGGGCAGACATAACGTTTTAGTGTAGGATGAAATACTTGTTCTGGCTGTTTTCTTCCTAAATAATCAAACTTACCCACCAGATTGTATTTGGAAGCAATTGCTAATGTGGCATGCTTTGTTTTAACTGTTTAGAAAAATTACTGAAAGTTTCAAGATGAGACACCATGAATCATCTTCAGCGGCTGTTCGCTTCCATGATTGACTTGCCTTCTTCCTACGTTCCTTTTAGTCACCCTGGGAATTGCTGAAACTCTTCTGTGCAGGAGGCATTGCTGAAATTTCCTTTGGAGCAATGGACTTGGACAAACCATCCGTCTGGGGATCCCTGAAACAGAAAACTAGACCTTTCCTACGAAACCTAAGTGTGAAGAAGACAAAGAAGAGGTCTAGCAAAATAGTGGAGAGGAAGATCCACTCCTTGGACCGGCGCCTCAGTGTGTCGGTACCTGACATGCTGGAGGTGGAGACTGTAATGGAAGAAGAAACAACTTATTCGAGTACTCGGGTGTTGTCGAGCTACTCACCCAAGGACTTCTCCAGGTCTGTTGTGTCCCTGAAAAGCAGAAGCACTTCAGTGAGGCCAGCAGGAGAGGACTGGCCGTGGACACCGCAGCAGCCAACACACACAGAGGAGACAGTCACCCACCCAGACATGCAAGTCACAGGCATCCCTGTGTCTGAGAGGAAAAGGAAATCCAGCAATGACCTCTTTGAGCTGCTACAGAGAGCTCGTCTGAGTGCTGCTCCGTCAGATGATGGGGTAGAGGTAGGTGGTGGAGGCATCAGCTGGGCGGTCTTGGGCTCATCATGCTTCTCTGGAATTTTCTGGGTTATAAAGGTATGAAGGAGGGCTCTTTTTTGAAGGAATGAATGGGGGATGAACCATACATGATTTATAAATTAGTGGAGAATAACTCTGATATCCTTTCTGTATATCTGTGGCTGCAGTATAACCCTGCTCCTTTTATTCTGGCAAGGTTATGATACTTCAGATTTTTCAGAGTTGTTATGATACCGAAAATGCCACTTAAGTCAAAAGTTATTGCAGCCCTCTGAGCTCTGAAATGTGCTGCTGACACGTCTGCTGTAGTATTCTTTTTAGTTAATATAGCTTTACCAGGACTGCTCTATAGCAAAGTCAACTTACCATCTGCCCACTCAAGACCCAGCTGAAGGCAAGAGGTGAAACACAATCAGTAAGTGAGGTGAACTCTCCCTGTACCTGGAGTTAACCAAAACAAGCACATGATGGAGAACAGTGAACATGTAGCATCATGCTCAGGGCTGGACCGAGCACAGTGGGAAATTCTGGGAAGTTACATGATGGCTGTATAATACAGACAGCAGGTGAAGACAGTGGCTACATGAAACTTTTTAGGCAAGATTTGTTTTATTTATGTTTAGTGGAAACGTTTCTTCTCCTGCTGAGCTATCACTGGGAAGTTAGATTTTGAACTTTGTTTTGAGGCATTTTTCACCCATTCCCTAGATGTTACAGTAGCTGCTTTTCATAGTCACCTGAGATGCAAAAATGGGAATTAAACATTTTAACTTAAAGTCCTCCTTTGGGAGCGGTGATTTCACAGATTGATTAACATTTTTTAACTGCAAATTCAAAATGATGCTTAGTTTTGCTATGGGGAAAATGGTCCCTTCTGATGTACAACTACTTGTTCTGCACCTTGAAGGTCTTTGTATTTTTATCAAATAGGTGTTAGCTTCTAGTCTATTTTGATGCAGAGTATCAGACTGGTGGTTACTGACCATTGCTTCCAATTTAGTGTTGCTAAATTGTTAACATGTTGGCTTCAGCTTACTGGAACGTACCATTATTGAGGTCTACATTAGAAAAACAGCTGAAATAGCTGGGAGAGAAAGTGTTAAACTTTACTCAAAAGTTGCAGCAGTTCACTGAGTGTAGGGTGGATTGAACATGCCATTATTTTAGGATTTTTTCCAGGCTGTTTTAGTGGTAGCAGCAGTTCTTTCCTGCTGTTGTACAGCAGAAACTCCAATGTAAAATTTACTACAGCAGCACCAAAGTTCATCCTAAATCTTGCTTCGACTTAGGGCAAGCTAGATGCTTTAGAAGAAGGAGTTGTCTGTATTAGGGTGGAACAGCTTAACTTTTTTTTCCTCCAGGCACACGGTCCAAGTGTGGCTTATTCTCTGCGGCATTTAAATCTCTCACAAACTGTGTATTTATGTGTATGCTTGTGTGTGGAAATTATTTTATGTTTACTTCTATACCAGGTCGTCTTGCTTTGTGAATAGCCTACCTTCCTTCCTATAATCTGCCTCCAGCTACAACTTTTAAATGCAGGAAAGAGGTTATTTTCTTTTTTCTTTATAAAGAATACATAGCAGAAAGTGAAACAGAGAAAAGTAGAAATAGATAAGGAATATTTAAAAAAAATATATTTTAATTTAGTAAAACCCTCAACACTAAGGTATTTACATATTTCATTGAAAAGCTACAAAATTTGTACTCTGTGTGCCTTAGAAGGGGGCAGTTTATTGCAGTGGTTATTGGTCTTCTAATACTGGGTGAGGTTGCTGTGAGGAGCATGACAATAGCTCACGTCATTCTTTTGTGAGCATCATTCACTGATCAGTGAGGTAAATTGGAAGAAAAGCAGATCCCTGAAACAAAAACTAAAGGAAGCCAAATGTAGGTTGAGCTTTTTTCCCCCCTGAATTGCTTGTCACGTGCCACCTACTCATTTCCTGATTATCTTTGGTCATCCAATATCGTGAGATACTTTCTGAGCCTCATGTATGAGCTCAGTGTGGGCTGTGGTTTTTACACTCTTAAACTTTCAGTACAGAGCTGTCAGTGCTCAGTGTGCATCTTCAGTAAAGGCTCTTGCCACAGGAGCCATATTTCCATTTGCTAAGAGATTTATTGTATCTGTTCTCTGTTGCAGCCCAGCTAGGCAAGTTTGAAGGGTGAAGAAGCAACTGAAGCTGCATTGAACCCTCCCCGATTAATTCAGGTTGCAAAGGGCACTGTTGATGCCACTTTTTTGCAGTTGGGCTTTGTCTGTGGACATGCATCATTGCTGAAATGCTCTAACACCATTTCTTCATCTTCTTACTAACACCTTTGCAGTGAGTCACTGACAACCCAAAGCCTTGTCCTGTTTCTGATGCACTCGGTGCCCTTGTATTTTTTCAATCATTCTACCACAAAAAAAAAAGGGGAAGTGAAGGCAGTAAATCTTGTCAGGAGGAACATTTGATTGATTTTTATGTACATGTTCATATATGTACTCATTTGATTTGTTTTTACACAGATAGACTTGGAACTGTGACCTGCTTGGTGAATGTGGCCACATTCATTTATACTTTAAAGTTCAGAATCATCACTGTAGTTAAATAGAAACCAAGATTTCAGGATGATATTTTCTGTGAGACATTTGTCTATATTCATTGATCTCATTGCAATTACCTACCTAGAATAACAGCATTTTACATTATGTGGAACTAAAATGAAAAAAGAAAAGCTTTTTTATTGAAAATTATAATCTTCAGAATCTGTCAATGTAATGCAAGTAAACAAAAGACAGAATAAAGACAAATCATAACTTCAAGGGTAATTTTAAAAATTATTAAAGGTATCAGGTTATCAGTGAGGGCAGGGGTTTTGTTATTATAGTTTCAATACTGTTTTTTGATTCTTACAATACAGTTTATGCCATGTAAAACAAGCTGTAAAGAGAAACCATTATCAGTGCCAATGATGGTGCCTGAAGGAGATTCCTGTGAAGCGAGGGACTGTGAGAAATACTAGGTTTAATGCACATAAGTGATATTTTATGCATACTAGTCAGGAAATTCAAAGTTAGGGTTCCCCTAGCAGCTGTAACTCAGCTCTATGTTGTGAGAAAACTCTTCTGCTGCTCTTTATGATGATAATTTTTCTACTTTTAATGTGTTTTTGCAAGGTGGCCAAGTTACGATTACTGTGGGAACCATAATGTTAAATTGTCTGTCATGCAAGTGAAATTTTACTTGCAATGCTGGATTACTGTACTTCCTGATATGCAATATGTGTATTTGGGAGGAGGAGAAGGAGGAGAAGAATTACACAAAAGTGTGTTTGTATTTATTTCAGCATATCAATATCTCCAAGTTTTATGATCTTTGGTGCAAGAACTGATTTTTTTTTTTTTAATGTTTGTATAATGCCCCACACAATGCAACTCTCCTCTGAGAGATTTGGATGTTACCACACTGCACATAATAACCTTTTCACATGAGGATCGAATTCCACCTTGTGTGCATTTCTATAGACTGAGGTTATTCTTAGCATAAATCTTTGTATTTGAATGGACTCCGATTGCTCTGCATTAGACAAAAAGAGTTGCCCAGGCGTGTAGGTACTCCAGCTGAAATGATGATCTGAGACTGTTCTAGCAGTCAAAATGGTGCCAGAGGTGTCTTGACAGATGAATTCCTTCTGTGCATCCAGACAGTTTAGACAATCTGCCACCACAGCCTCACATTTTTGGATGAGTCAGTATTTAGGAAGAAATATTTAACTTCCTCTCCTATGCTGGACCCTAGACAAAAATCCTTTGAGCCTTCCAGTTCCTGCAGAAAGTGGGAGGAAGTACATGTCCAGCATCTTTTCTTCCTTTCCTTTTGAACATTTCTTTCTAATTTGAACTTTTATTCAAGTGAGAGAGCAGTCTACTCTCCAACCCCAGGGTATTGCTTCTGCTGCCACCACTTTCGACATTTTTTAATTTCAGCTTAGTGAGAACACTTGGAGATTCAACAAATGAAATTCTGCTCAGGAATAAAAGCCGGTATTGCAATGCTGACTGATAAGTCACCAGATGCAATAACCCTCAGGCATCAGGAGACTTTGTGGTGAGGACCTTCGGCACTGAAAGCACAGGTCTCTACTGGGGTGGAGGAGAATTTGTTCCAGTAGCTGAAAGCAGGTGGTCCTGATTAGACTCAAGGGACTATGTGCAGTTACTGTAGAAAAGGAAGAGGGAATATATATCTAAACAATGGAGGGAAAGGTTCTATAGAGTTTCACTGGTCATACATATGTATTTAGACTACTTTCTTGACTGATATTAGGAGCACTTTCTAGATGTCTATATTATGGTTGTCTAATTAGTTGTTTTTTTTATTTTTTTATAGTACTCATGTGGAGAAATGGATCTGGACTCTTCCATATCATCTCAAGTTTTTGATGAACAGATAGTAAGTCCTTTCATCTTAAAACATTCAGAAACTTGATCCGATGATTTGGGGGAAACGAGTTCTTTACTTCTTATGAATTTAAAACCCCAGGAAGTGATTAAAGATTTCTTTGGTGGGTTTTTTTGTCATTTGTATGTATTTTGTTTGTTTGGGGGTTTTTGCCTTTTTTTCTTTTCTTTCTTTTTCTTTTTTTTTTTTTACCCTGGTAGTGCAAGGCAGTTGCTAATGGTTTTTTTTTAAGTAGTCTGTAATTTCTATGTTGCACTGTTAACTAATGAAAGAATTGGCATAAATACTCAACTAGCAGCCAGGAACAAACTGGATTGAAATAAAGAAGGCAGATGCCTTAACATGGCTGTAGGGTTTAACAGGCAGCAAAAATCCAGTTTTAGGGAAGTGCGAAAAGGCATTGTCGGTTTTGACATGTACTCCTTTTGTGTGAAGTTTATTTGCCTATTCTGGATGAATTTCTCTAGCTATGCCCTCTGATAACCTCTCAAGTGCTGTCCAGAGTCTTTTCACAGAATGTCCTATTTGGGCGCTGCTGCTGTTGAAGTGTGTAAACCTGGCAGCATCTCTGATGAACAAATATCCTCTTGAGTTTACTACTGCAAGCCCTCACAACAAGCATTGCCCACTGCTGTGTTGCTTTCTTTTAGAACTGTATAAAAAAGTGCTGTTTTCTCGGTAGCTGTATGAAATGTGTGCCTCCTCATGAGGTCATCAGATGAGTATGAATGGACTTGATGATCCTTATGAGTCCCTTTCAACTTGAGATGTTCTATGAGTGCATAAGAAACAGCTAGAAAACAAAAAGACACAGTAAGCTGGTAGGATTTGGAAAACCTGTGCATGCATTTATGATTAATATAACATTACTATTCACTTTCAGGTCTAACCCTCCTTGTGCTATCCCTTACTTTGTGAAAATAGCTGATGCTGATAGTTATTTCCATAACAGAACAAAGTCTGGGAAAGAAATATATATATTTTTTTTCTTTCAGTAAAATGTTGCCTTAAGGAAAGATGAGAACTTTGTCTCTGCAAAACAGAGAACACTTGCTTCATTCATTGTCCGCTTCAGGAGGCATGCAGTGGTGACTCATTTCGTTGTTCTCCTTAGGCTCTAGACGAAGCAAATGATTGTTTGAGTGACCTGCCCAGCCCCTTTGCTTACCTACTGTCCATCCATCTGAAGGAAGGCCGGAACCTGGTTATCAGAGATCGCTGCGGTGAGCCCCACCTTTCAGCTGATTTTCTTTAAAATTCACACGGCTCTCCTTTCACTGACTTCAGTTTGGCAGCAATTGGCTTCTTATCTCTGATGCAGCAAGTCACTGACTTGTGTCCCTTGCACGGGTCAGAGCACTCAACGATTGGGTTTGTCCACCTTAGGTACACAAGGGAGGGAGCTGCTCCTCCTGACTGCGCAGCTGCAAAGCATATCTTGGGTGGACTTAGCATCTACGCCCATGTAGGAACTGCAGACTGTTTAATTTTGAGAAATTCTGTTCGTGTGAAAGCGCCTGCTGCTAGCCTGGCTCTTCTTCAGGCTGTTGCAACAGGGAGTAAAAGTACTTAAAGCAGCTAGTTGGTACCTTCTCCAGTTGCTGCAGAGGGAAGAGCTGCCCTGCTGGAGGTCCTGTGGAAGCTTGTTGGGCTCTACAGCAGCAGCTGCTTCAGGACCTTTGATTTGAACCTGCCGGAGAGCTCTTCCACATGTCCAGTCTTAATGCATTTTTAGATCTATTCTTTATTTCATATTTTTTTTCTGCACGTGGAAATATTTCTTATGCTTTTGCATTGCAAATTATATGAGCAATTTCTCTTTTGGATGGAGCAATAGGATTTACTCACATGGTTTTAAAGAAAATGAGCTTGCACAGCTTGAAGACCTGTGAAGGTCTGCATCTAGATGGACCTGTATGGATTTAGAAACCTTCTCATATGGTGTGCTTGTTGGAATTTCCCTGTCTGTTATCTCAGTTAACTTTTTCCATACTGTTTTTTCATGTCTTCACCAAATAGTAACTCTTGGCCAAGTGTATGCTCCTTTTTTGTCCCAGCTCCCAGCTTTTGGAAGGAGTAAATGAATACTTAGATTAAGATCTTTAAACAGAAGTGTGTATTTCCTAATAGTGTAGCAGTTCATCAGATTTACTAGCAAACTGCACAAGCCAGGACATATTCAGCTGCTTCTATGGAAGGGATGTTATAAATGAGAAATTCCAGAAGAGCAGTATTTCTAAAGAAGGCAAAGCATAGTTTGCTCTTGGCTGTGTTTTGTTGCATAAGAAAGCAAATGCTTGTGTTAGTGAAGCAGTGGACGACACAGTAAACCAACATAAACAAGGGGGAAAGAAGTGGGTTTTTTGGGTCTCTGTTGTTTTGTAGTAAATAGTTTTTTTGTAGTAAATAGTTGTTTTGTAGTTGTTTTGTGTTTGATAGGAATGGTTGGACTCAATGATCCGGTGGGTCTCTTCCAACCTGGTGATTCTATGAATCTATGATAAATGAGCATTCATTTAGTAAGCTAACTAGGTGAGTGAGTTAACTAGTGCATCATTCAGTAAAATTCCTGCTTTTCTTTTGCGCAGAAATGAGGAGGGGTGGAAATAGTGACCTAATGATTATTCCTCAGCTACCATCACGTTGTAGTAGTGGCTCCTTAAAATAAAAGCATGCTGCTGATGCCCTGATGCTCATCTTTATAGGTCTCTACTGTCATACTGCTTACTTAGCATATGTGCGTGACACTCAGGCCTGACCTGCAACCACTGTTCTTTTTTTGCAATGTGTTTTTAAAAGCAGGAAGTTGTCAGCTTTGCTCATCTCTCCAATGTGAGAACATTTGTGGGCTGGGAGCATGCATCTACTTGCCTCTTCTCCCTGCACCATGACACCAGATAAAGCCACCGTGCTGGGGTGTACCAGCCTGCTCCAAATAACCTGGATACAGGAACATGTTGTCCACAGCAGAATCAGACCGCGGCTTGGGCTGAAGGCAAAGCCATCTTTATCCACATTTTGGGAACAGCAAACATCTAAAGCTAACCAAGCAGTGCTGCCTGACACAGCTGGGAGAGGGTTTCAGACCCTCTTTCTCGTGGATTTCTGTGTGCAGTGAGGCACTGGAGCTCTCTGGTTGATAATGCTGTGTTGCCGGTCCTGTGGTTTTTGTATGCTGGTGTTTGAACCCTCCTCTGATCAGCCTTGTGTGAGAACTGCAAAAATGCTCTGGGTAGGTAGGAGTGGTGGCAGAGTGTTGGGGTTCATAGGTAGGAGTAGCAATGTCCTCCTTTTATTCAGAAAAAAACGGTTATACCTAGTGGTAAGTGATACCTGGTGGTAAGTTCCTGCCCGGTCAGTGATAGAAACAAAGTCCAAACGCCGTGTGGAGTATGCAATGCATGAAATAACTAAATGTTACTGGAAACACACAGGGTGAGTGAAGAGTGTATGCCAGCATCTTTAGCCTTAATCAGATTTAAATTGAAAAGAGGGTAGATTTAGGTTAGATATTAGGAAGAAATGTTTTCCTCGGAGGGTGGGGAGGCACTGGGACAGGTTGCCCAGGGGAGCTGTGGCTGCCCCATCCCTGCAGGTGTTCAAGGCCAGGCTGGCTGAGGCTTTGAACAATCTGATCCAGTAGGAGGTGTGCGTGGCAGGGGGGTTAAAACGGGGTGAGTTTAAGATGTTTCGAGCTGAAACATCTCTGATTTTGGCGGCTGGCGGCCGGGGGTGGGCGGCTGGAGCCCTCTCGTGGCGGCCAGGCTGGCAGGGATGCTGCTGGGGATGCACAAGGTGCGCTTGGCGTTGGAGCGGGCAGAGTGAAGGCTCTTGTACAGGTGCTCAGTCTTTGATTCTGCTCTCTTTGTCCCCCTGTAAGAGGTATGTACCTCTGTGTGTCTGTAAATACACAAACACAAATCTAAGGTGTGTGACAAAGGCGAAATATTTCTGCAATTGGAAGCAGCTTCTGCTGGAAGCTCCTGGTTCTGCTCAGGGTGTTCCCTGGATTTACTCATTACATGCTTAGCAGTTAATAAGCAGGAATTGATTACACTTGGCTGAGTAAACGGAGCAGCAGTTCTGCTGATAACTGCAGGCTGTAAGACCAACATGTGATTTCACTTTTCCCCAACTTTCCAGGTATTTTTCCAGCCTTTTCGACTCACTAGGTACTGCTGTTTCCAGGTTATGTTCCCTTTGGTGCAATTTAAACTCCTGCTTAGCTTTACCAAATTTTTATTATTCTTTTCTTTTTTCCTTCACAATATTCCTGTTAACTTCTTTTCTTTCTTATATTTCTCTTCACCTTTTGCATATTTGGTTTTTTTTCTGTTGTATCTTTCCAATCCCTGACTTTCTGTAGCTCCTTTCCTCATATCTGCTCTGTACAGAAAGTGCAGTGCATCAGCCCAGGAGTCTGGCTCAGATGCATGTGCTTCCTGTAAAGTGTGTAAGCACTGTAGGAAAAAAAAAATAAAAATCACAATTGCATTGTTTCCTTCTCTTATGCTTTTTTCTTTTTGGGGAAGTGGAAAGGAAGGAAGAAGCCTCCACACAGAAACATCCAGTATCTGTTAGGATCTTGGTTCTTGTGGAAAGGGAAGAGGCTCTGAGAAATCCCTCTCTAGGTCAAAATTGCACTGTGTCCCCTCCTGGTGATCTAGAATGGCAGAGGTGTAACCTGTTAGTCATTTGTTTGCTTGGAGTCTGATTTATTTGCTTCACTGATGCTTTTTGAGATACAATCTGACTCAGTCATATGCTAGCAACTGCCTAAACAGATGGTAAAGTGCACTTGGCAAGCTGCATTCACATCACCTGCAAATACCTTTGTTGCCTAATGCTAGATGGTGCATGGGTCCTCCTGCAGTTACAGTTCTTGCAATTGATGAACCAAACACTGAAGACTGTGAATTGGTGGGTGTATATACACAACACCAGAAGTTTAGCGTTTGTGTACTTTTTGTAGTATTATTGTTACTAGATGACATGATGTATACTGGTGATAGCAAGAAGTTTGTGATCTATGTAGTTTTAATGCTGTAAGTAAAGTAAGAAAGCAGAAATGTGTTTTGTTTTTTTGCTTTTTATTTAAGTACCTCTGGAGCACTGGCTGTTCCACAAAAAAAAAATGGATTGCATCTTATTTGATGTAAGAAAAAAATATTAAGCAATCTTAACCACCAGTGTTCTAAGCATTGTCATCTTGTTTCACCCTTTAGTGATGCTTCATTGAGCCTATTTTGTGAAGCTCACAACTTCCAGCACCACATGCTTTGACCTGGGAGAGGCTGAAGCCCATTTCTACTTGCTGGTTTGCTTTCACAGGGCAGGGTAGTGCCTGATGTTCATTTGAATCAGTGTAATGAAATCTGAAATGTCCTGCTCCCTTATGGCCCCGAGATGCTCTGACTCTGCACATTGCTGCCTGTACGAGTCAACTTTGTACAATGGTAACACCGACCAGCAATGTGATGCCACAGCTATAAGGAAGTGTTACCTTCCTTGAGTTGACAAACCAGGCTCTATTGCTATAAGAAAAAGCAGAAACTGGGGTTTGAGTGCCTGTAAGGGTGAGAAGCCTCTCCTCTTTCCAAATCCCATACTTTCAAAATTTGAGTATTTTTTTTTCATCTGTTAAACACTGTGGTTACAAGAGGTAATGTATTTTTGCAGATATGATGTCTGCTCGTGAGTGGCTGTCATCTTTTTTTCTTTTTTCTCCCTCAGCTGCATTGCCCCAGCCTGAATTTTGTCCATCTCTTTTCCACATTTTTATAGGATCTGTGTGGCCTGTCTCTATTTCTTTCTCTCAGGTTTCCTGTGTTGTTTCCTACTGCTGCATTTTGGTTTTGCTCTCATTTCTTTCCTCTCATGACAGACAGCTGAATGTGTGAATGGAGCAGGGTGGGTTGCAGGAGTACAGAACATGCCATCATCTCACTGGGTGCATCACGCCTTCCCCATACAGAGCTGAACATCATCTGCTCTCACATCTGCCATCACTAGCCAGAGGGTCCCAGTGGCCTCCTGGAACTGGCAGAGAGGCTCTGCCACTCTACTGCACGGGCAGTTCTTAACATCATTGTGGGCTGTGCCAAAGCTTTGTCCCCCAAGGGCAAAATGAAATGAAAGTTGACAAAATAATGTGTCCTTTTAACTTTAAGCAGTAATGAACGTGCAGTAGCCCACTCATAGATCTGGCCCGTGCGCTGCCTGGGTCGATGGTGATCCCAGGGTACTGGAAGAAGGGATGTGTTTGTGCTGTGCTGGGCGTTCATCAGCTTAGAGCAAGTCCATTGTTTGGAAAGCAAATGATCAGAGCAATTAGGCTGAATCACTCCCTGCAAACACGCTGATTAATTTAGACTTTCTGTGTTTTCAGGGTATCTGCAATTACACCATTAGTCCTTCAGTTTTATTAATTATTGAGATTTATTAGGCAACTTTTCACACTTCTTTTTGAAAGGCGTAATCATGGCTAATTTAAAACTGCTAAGAATTTGAATGGTGCTGGGTACTTATTTTGATGTTTTCTGGATCCTGTGTAGCTCTGCATACAAGGGCTTGTGCTACAAGCATTTGTCTATGCCAAGTTGGGTTTCTGGATGTGCAATGTGTGCAGCTGAAACTTTGCCCTCATACACAGTGATCCGTACAAGTCTCCCTGTAGGACTGGCTGTGGGAGATGAATTAATCCATTATATACATAGGCACTTTTGCTAAATTAATGGTAAATTATGAAATATAGGAGTGCCAGCACTCGAAGAGAGTACCTAGGAGCCAGAGAATACCTGTGACTCTTTGTAGATAACTGTAATTTAATTAATGGCTTTCTTAATTTGAGCTCTATCAGTCATCAGAGCAGGTTCTTGGGGTCAGCTGCCTATGTTAACAGCTCACACCAAATCTTTCTGGGACCCCTACAGGGAGATTTTGTAAGGCCAAAGACTTAGAATACAATAAAATAGAACTTCTTACACCAGAGGTCCTTGATGCTGGCTAATGATGCCAAAGTTGCTTCTGCCCTATCCTCGTTCATGCCTGTATCTCAGCTGGGAGTATGATGTTCAGTTGGACTAGTGGTGTTTTGGTAGAGTCTTGGGTTTTTTTCTTGTTTTATTTTATTTTTTTTAAACATTATTTCTAAAGTGTCTTGCGTAGAATATCCTGCCTCTGCTTTTATTCTCTGAATGTTCAGTTCTGGCTTTTATTCTCTTGTGGTTTCTTTCCCTATCAACTGTGAGTTTGTATGCGTTCTTCACACTTCTTTGGTCTTTTTGGTTTATTTATTTTCTTTTTGTTGTGGTTTGTTTTGTTCTTGTTTGATGGGTAAGTTTCCTTCGGAACCTAATAGTGATGCTTGTTTTCAAGTCATATTTCCCTTCCATCTGGCCATGTAAAACTAGGTGGGCACAAAATTTTCCAAAATGACCTGACTGTCCTGCCAGCAAAATACTTTTTTCCAATTTCCGCTTTAAACCTTGATCTCAGCTATTTCACTACAAGAATTTAGTGGGTTTCCACTTAAAAAGAAAAGTGTGTGTTCCATTTTAAAGTGCCTTTTACTCCTTGTTGTAAATAACCTTGGTAATTCAATTTCTAGGAAGATTTTAAGAAACTTGTTATTTACATGCATATAAAATAAATCCTTCATTTCCTTCTTCAGATTAAAATTTAGTTTTTCAACCGAAACTTAAGATGGCCTAGGTTATATTTCACATTGTTCTTTGATTTTTCAGGATTTTAAAATAGCTTGGTGGTAACTTTTTTTAATTTATGTAATAAGACTTGTTTCATATGTTACATTTCCTGTAAGTTCACTCCTACAAAATAGCATATGCATTGAAATATCGGGTCTTCTGGTTTGTTTTTTTTTTCCTAATTATAAAGCAGGTATGCAGTAGTATTAAACACAGTTGATGTGTTACATCTCTCGGTAGCTGCTAGAGGGCAGCAGTATCCATTTAAAACCACCATTAACAGTTTCTTGGGCTACTGAACCCTCCTCTGCTGCTGTGTCCCAGCAACTTTTGCTCACTGAAGCTTGTTCAGATTTCAGGTCTGCCTGTGCTTGTTGTTGTTCAGTGTTAGTGAAGGAAAATAGAAGTAAAATATTACAGAAATGAATTGAAGGGAGCATCACTATTGAGATGCATGATCTAATGGAAAAACAGGTCCAGCTGATGGAATAGTTTTTTTAGAGGTCATCCTTTCTTTTTACTCTTACTGGGTATGTTTTAGCCTGAGAAGCAGATAGTCCTGTTTGTTTTCCATGTTTTGTCAATATATTTTACTGTGTGAGAACTTGTCATTGTGTAATCCTTAATTTAGCCTCAAAGCATCCCACCTTGCCTTTCCCACCAGAGAGGTATTTTTCTCAGAATAAATTCTCAAATTATTTCAAGAATAATCAGTCTCCTTGTGTTACCCTGTTGACCTGTGGTTACAGCTGACATGACTGAAAGGAACAGGTTCAGACCATGCATTGCAGAAGAGCCTGAGTGCATGTACTTAAAAGTTGATATGATTACCTTCACTAGGAAATGCCTGGTGAACAGCTTTTTTATTTTTAAAAGGTCTGGCTTCTTCCAAAAATTATTGGGTGTTTGTCATGTTTAAATGAAAATTGTAAAAATATATGCTTTTTTAGACCAGTTCATCTCTAAAATAACTAGGCACTTCTTTAAAAAGTTGTGCTCTTTTGGATAGACTGTGTATTGTCTCTAATAAATAACTTGTATATTGTCTCTAATAAATAATGCAGACATCTTTCTGATCTTGAATCCAGAAAGTATCAACCCTTG
This sequence comes from Phaenicophaeus curvirostris, assembly GCF_032191515.1. Taxonomy (NCBI): domain Eukaryota; kingdom Metazoa; phylum Chordata; class Aves; order Cuculiformes; family Cuculidae; genus Phaenicophaeus; species Phaenicophaeus curvirostris. Next base: position 11,134,513 of record NC_091403.1, read on the forward strand.
AATTCAATTGCAGTTAATTTACAGTGTGTACTGCTCATCCCATCAGGTGGGGCTTGAACACTTGACTTTTTTTCTCATTCCCTGTCTCCTTTTTAACCTTGGTTTGTTGACTTGGACAAAATCTGTGGCATCTTAAAGAAAAACAGAAATGAGCATGCTGAACCAGGGAGGTGCAAGAACTTCATCAACATGCCGGGAAGAATCCAGAGCAAACCTTGAAAGCCCCCAAAGAGGCTGTGGTGCCAAATCCAGCCCCGTCATTTCTCTCAACCGTCCATGTCCACTCGATATAACACCACCAAGCCCTAGTGTGCACCATCTTCTGCCACAGAGGTGAAAGCCCATCTGTTTGCTGACATGGAGGTGTCAGCCCATCATTTGTATGATCCAGGAGCTGTGCTCCTGTGCTGCCGACCCCTTTCGCCCGCCTGCCTAGTTGAGATGTTACCCCTCTGACAGCCAGACAGGCGAGCACTGCTGAAACCTGTGCCCCTCCACAATTATTTTCCCTAACAATTAACACCGGTACTAACTTGACACCTTTTCCTTGTTTGGCTTTTGTAAACCATCATCCCTTTTTCTATTAATTCCCGGCATTAATATTTTCTTTCGCACAAGTGCCACCGTTCACCCGTGAAACAGTTTGAACATTATGTAGCTGTCAAGATAGCGAGGGATTACCCAGTGTGCCTTGCTGGAGTAAGTGACACCACTGAGGCCGTGGTTTGAGATGTTTATTTTGAGAGGAAGCTGACAAGCATGAAGGCCTGATCCCAGAGCGGCAATCTTATTTAATTAAAGGCCTCTCTTTATTATAGCTTTTTCCCCCTCACTGTTTTTTATATATTTTTATATAAAGACTCATATAAATAAAGATATTGATTTAATGTACATAAATATGTTTTTATATATAAGTATATAAAATATGGATAATATAAAGGAAGAAATTATTTTTTAATGTGTGTGTATATGTATATACAAGAATAATTGCTAGAGCTTGGCTCACATGAGCAGTGCTCAGTATTCCATCCCCCCCTTTTATTTTTCCTTCACTGTATAACAACCTGGAAAGCTTTCAGAGCAATAATGCAATTGGGATGCTTTCTTAGCTATAGTTCTCTTTCTTCCCACCCTTGGAGAAAGGGCTTGGACTTTTATACTTGTAGGCATTGAACTTGCTGGCTGTTTGCTTTCTCTGTCTCTTTCTCTCTTTTTGAGTTTTGCCCTCATTCATAGGTTTTCTGTGCCAAAAGCAGAGGAGTTATTGCCCCTTCATGCCTTCATTTTATCAGTTGCTTTCCTTGTCTCATCCAGTAGCTATTTCATGCACAGGATAGGTTGTGGACTTCAGTATTTTTAATAAAGCAGCTTGCTTCTGCTTATCCTGTAAATAAAAACCATGTTGTTTTTTTTTTTTTAACTGTTATTTGTTCCCCCTGCTTCCTTTTTAAAGGAGCTGGAAGAAACAAACACTAAAGGGCTCAATGCTGTTATTTCTTAACTTCTGCATCCTCTGGGGGGCTACTGTGCTCACATGGCGGGACTACAATTTATGTGTGTTCCCACTCACTGTTGAAAGTGTGCTGGTTTTAAGCTTTACATTTTCTGTAAGAGCATAGTCATAGTTCTGAAAATGTATTGTAGGGAAAGGTCTGGTCCTAACCCACTAAAAACAATGAGAAGCTGCCCTATGACTTCCCTGGCTTTGGATCTAGCACTTATTATTATTCTCTCTTGAAGAAGAAGGGAAAAAAACCCTTTTTTTTTTTTTTTACACAAAATGGGGTTGAGTTCAGCAATTACGACTTAGACGACTTAAAAAAAGGATCAGCTGCAGGTAGTATTTGAAAAGCAACTGGTATTTTCCTTCTCTGAATGGGACACCCTTTATGTGTGGAATTGGCCAGGATTCTAGGACTTTTTGCTTTTGAAATGAAAACAGAACAAAAACTTTCTCTAATTCTTAAAAATAATTCCATGTGTCCCAGGGACACAGTTCTTCACAGTATTATGTAATTCCAAATAGATGCTAATGTATAGCTATGTTCTATTGAATCTAAGTCTGTCTTCACGTAACACTGGTTAGAGCTTTAGATATTTAAATATGGATTTTCACTGAACTACTGACAAAATTGAGTATTGGTTTTACACTGGGTTATCCTGAGGTGCTATGTGTTTGTGTACCAGTATCTCTCAGTGGGAACCAGAGGGGACAGCCTCAGATTATTTCTGAATATGTGAAGTTGGTCTTTCCTTGCCGGCAGCCCGCGCTGCAGGCTGGAGGACAGCCAGGACCATTGCATTAGCTCTTACTCTTCTAATGAAATTAAACTGTTAGGAGGGAAGTTTAATTCCAAATACAAGTTATAATACAGACAGTATTGAACGTGACAGATGAACGGCATCTGGGATCAGTTAATTGTATGTGCTGCTACACCTCAGTTTTATTCTTTGCCTTATTTTCAGCTTGTGAGATTTGTTTTTCCAAAGGCTGAATGCATTAGTAAATCAACCATCTAGTTAAAAGAGGAACATGGTGCATGAAGGGTTTGTTTGGTGCCCTGCACAGTGGCTCATGTTGGTGCAGATGCCACTGGTTTAATAACAATAATAAAAAGTTGATTCCCTCTTCTCTTTTCCTTTGACAGCTGCAAGTCTTTCTATTGCTGCCGAGTGGCACAAGCCTCACACTCTGTTCGTGGACATCTGCTCCATAAAAATATGGGACATTATAGGCATGGCAAAATGTGCCACTTGGATTAAAAAATGTGTTACCTGAATACTGTTTGCTGTCTTTACAGACTCTATTCTGCATGTGTTTTTTACCCTGGCTTGGTGAATAATGTCAGTGTTTTTTACTGAAACTTCAAATTTGGATTTAAGTAAATTGACGAGTGACACTAGTGATGAAATCCTGATGGGTATTTTAGCTATTGTTACTGGTTTCCTTCGAGCTCTCATCCAAGTTACGATGCTTTTTGAGTTTTGGTCTTTTTATATATTCATAGTCACATTTTCTTTCTTCTACTGTCTATGTTGTTAGTTGGCTTGTAAATCATCCTTCATCCCTGCTTCTGTTTGCTCTTTTTACAAATTAAAATGTTAACTAAATTGCTAAAGAATAATTAATGTTCTTAAAAAATAACGCTGCAGAGATCAAGCAAACTATGAAGAATTTTTGCTGCCTGCTTTCAGTTTTCTGATTTTGTTCAATAGGTTTCCTGTATGAACTAGAAATTTATATATATGTAATTATGTATATGACTGTAAATACAAAATAAGTAATTACCGTTTATTATTGTAAATAATTGTTTTATGAAAAGACAATTTAAGATTTTGGGGTTATATGGGGACAATGCTAATTATTTTTTTATTAATTATGACAGGTACAAGTGACCCATATGTGAAGTTTAAAGTGAATGGAAAAACTCTATACAAAAGTAAGGTAGTCTACAAGAACCTTAACCCAGTTTGGGATGAAACTGTTGTGCTGCCTGTACAGACCCTTGACCAAAAACTCTGGATCGAGGTAAGTGAAGTGTTGGGTTTAGATTTTTGAAAGATGGGTAAATATTTAAGCAATTATTTTCTACTTTAAAAACGTATGGATTTTTATTCACTGTAGCAGTGTAATATAAAACATGATCCGGTTTAAGACTTTCAGCAATTTCAAATTAAAATGCACATATGTCTTTTCCAGATTTTACTCACATGTTTTACTTTCCATCTGCAAAAACCCAAGTTGAAATAAAACTCCTTGACTGGATATGTTTAAAGCTATGGAGCTAAATTCTGCTCGCTCTTACTGTGCTTGTGCAAACTCAGTGAAACCAATCGCGGTTTCATAAGCACGTTTTAAGAGTGTAATTTGGCTGAGTTGAACAGAATTATTACCTGGGATACAGCCGTGACAAGTAGCAAAGCCTTTTCTCATTATGAGTAACGCTACAGTTACCAGAACTGGAAGCTACCAGTTGTGAGCGCTAATTGCTAAAACATCTGTAGCCAGAAGTACCTGATTTTTGTGCAGCGTTTCATTATGCTATCGTGCAGAGCATAAAGGAACAGGCACAATCCATAAGAGCACACATGTCTCTGTTTACATAATATTAAGAAGATACTTTCAAAATGCTGTTTAAATATTTAGTTAAAAATACAAATTAAAGCAGGGATGGAAAATTATCCCTGAATTATGTCTATGCTTTGATCTTTCAGATACGAAATTTTACTGAAAGGATTTGAAATATCTGTTTTTTTTATTCACTGGGATAAAACTGTCTTATGATGTGAAAACTATAAATATTTATTTTATTTTGCTACCAGGTGTATGATAGAGATTTAACCTCTTCAGACTTCATGGGTTCAGCATTTGTATCACTCACTGAACTTGAACTCAATAGGTAATATATTTATTTAATTAAAGTTTGTTAATGCAGCTTAATTGAGAAACTTAGGAAAATAATGAAACACTTTTAATCTAGCTTGGAATTTGCCTATTCATGAAAACTTATTCTGATAGAAGAGTGGGGCATACATTTAAGAAAAAAATGGCTTGAGATACATCCTGCACATGCATGTGTTTCTCCAGTGTTATGGACTGGATTCAAATCCAGCCTGGATGGAGCCCAGTTCAGCAGAAGGCTCCCTTTCCTTTTCATGTCGAGGAATAAGAGTTCCTATATGCAGCATTGTTTAGGGAGAACTACACCAGAATAATTTATGGAGATGGAAGAAGAAAGTGGCGAGAAGGTTGAGACCCCTTCTTAGCCCCATGTAGCGTGGGGTACTTTTTTTGTACGTGACTGGGCTAGGGAACAGTTTGCCTGGCTGGCTGCAAGCACCCCAATTCCAGCCTCCCCCTGCAGCTATCCATCCCTGCAGCAGCTCATCTGGCCCTGATTTAGTGCGGAGGCAAGCCCTGCGCCTTTTGTCTGCTGCCTCTTGGTCTCAATGTGGAGCTGGAAGCCAGGAATTCAAATTTTAGTTCCCTCTTTTGCACTGCTTTGCTGTGTGACATTTTTTTTGGAGAAAATGAGTTTTCCTTGTGCGGGTGGACTATCTCTCTCATGGCTGCTATATCTGAATTTCTCAAAACATTAATGAATTTATCCGTGAGATAGCACCACCAGGTAAATACCAGCATTCCTGTTTTCAGAGAGGGAACTGAATCACAGAGGAAGATTAAACACAGGCAAAGATAAGGCAGAATAAATATCTCCAAAGTTGAATCCCAGCTGTTAATGTTAGAAAATTCACTTGGATGAGTTTCCCTGTCATTCTTCCCTGTGAAGTGGAGCTAGTAACTTAATTCGGTATGTATCTGCACTCGGAGAGCTGTGAGTCTTAGCAGTACTATATAAACATTATGCTGCATTATTAAAAGAGGCTGTATTTTGTCAGAACTAAGAAGGAGCCCTCTAGATTTCCCATTTTAACATTTAAACTCAATACTGGTAATTTCAGACAAGAAGCTGAAATTTGCACAGCTCAGTCTGACCTTTAATAATGAACTCGAGTTAACTGGAGTCAATAAATGCACAACCTTTTTTTTTTTTTCTTGTAGAACTACTGAGCAGGTTTTAAAACTGGAAGATCCCAACAGTTTGGAAGATGACATGGGAGTGATTGTATTAAACTTGAGTCTAGCAGTCAAGCAAGGAGACTTCAAGAGAAATGTAAGTGGCTTAGGAAGTCAAATTTATAGCTGAAATGTGTGTGTGTGGGTGAAAAGAGCTGGCATAATCTGATTTACTGGGAAATGCCACCATTATTTTCATCCTCCAAGTCTCAATACTGAAATCGAGATAGATCATAACTTTAAAAAAAGCCCCATATCTATCTGGGTAAAAGTTGCTTAGACGTCTGTAGCTGGATGCTTCTGTCTCGTAGCTGTGGTGCGCACTGTGACAGTGTATGGGGGTATGGTGTCTATCACTGCAATGTGCAGGCTGCTGAATGTATGAAGCATACCTGCTCTGATTGCTGTTCCACAGCATACTATTTTCTGATTTCTGCCTAAGAGGGTTTTTTTTTTACCCATGAGAATCTAAAAATATATCCATGTGAAATCTAAAAGCAGAGACTTGATGTTAAGACTTAAACTGCATCAGTCCTGCAGAGGAGCCATTGGCTGAAAGGAGGGCATTGCTCGTAAAAAGCCCGATTTTGCCACTGAGTTTCTTGGCTGAGTTCAATTGAACTTGGCTTCTGATGCTGAAATATGGTGCATTTAGTGATGCTAGAAACACAAGAAAACCTGGGCAGAGGCTGGGAACAGCACGACTGAAGCTGATAGTTTTTAAATTACAGGTCCTGCACGTGGCTTTTTGCTTTTGTTTTCATCCTTTAAGATTCCTGTAGTGTTTTACACAGTGTGGAGCGTATCTGTGTTGGTAAACTCATCCTGTTTGTGGCCAGCAAGGGATGGGGAAAAGCCAAGATCAGGCATTTACTTGGACTGACTTGAAAACCGGAATTAATTTTAAATGTATAATATATATGCACACAGAAAATATTCCTATAAGTCTTCTATATAGTCTGGTATGAAAGTTGTTGTTTACAGCATGTTATTGAATTATAGGTATGGAATTCTAATCGGAATAGGATTATTTATAGAAAAAAATATTTCAAGGGGCTGGAAAGCAAAATAGGAAATAGCTAATGAGTAACGCCTGGCATTCATTATTTATTTTTTAAATAGTTGCCTCTTTGAGAACTGTAAAATCTCAATTAAAATGATTGTAGAGTTATTTCTACCTCAATCTATGATTATTTAAAAGCTAACGATGTGAATTCTCCCTCTAACTTGTACAAGAGTTTTGCTACCACATATGTAACTGGATTGCAGGAAGGGGAAAGCAAAGACATAAAGTTTCTTTAGCAAAAAAAAAAGCAGTTTAGCTATAAGAGCCTCGATTTTTTCTGGGTTTTTTTAGGAAGGCATGGACTAAAGTGGACCCAGCCAGTGAGAAAGAAAATATGTTGGTATAAAGTAGCAGCTTTTGGTACTCTTGGGTGCTTAGTTAACATTCAGAGTGCAGATGATAGCAGAGTTGGTGCACACTGTAATTTTTTTTAAAGACGATGTTTTAAGCCCTCATATTTCAAATGCAAATTGCTCAGCCATTTCCAGTAGAATCAGAATAGTGAAATGGGCTCCGTCCACATTAGCACTTAACAGCAAGATGATTTTTTTTTTCCTTTTTAAATTAGCTTACTGTAGAACCAGATGGCACCAAAAGTATAAGCCATGTTTCTTACTAATGGCTCTGGGTCCCTCCACTTTTTATTCTTGATTAGTTTTTTTATTTTCTCTTTTTTTTTTTTGGTGCAATGCAGGTATTTTGAGTTTGTTGATTGTTATACTCCATGAGGGAGAGGAGGTAGACAAATGCAGTCATAGATCCAGACCCCTACTTAGTTATAAGCTTTTCTAACGCATTTGATAAGCTGCTGTTTGAATGATTCCATTTTATTTTTCTCTGTTTCCTCTCTCTTGGGTTCTCTTTGGTCCAATGATGGGGACCCATATATAGAGATGGTCCAGTCGGAAGAAGCGAACTTCATCCAAGGTAATCCATATTTTTTTCTCTTAAAAAAAGCCCCCTTCCAAAATCTGTGCCCTCCTTTGAAACAGTGTAAGCATAAGAAAACTCTGAAGTGTTGATGCAACATGTCTTAATGTGGTGGCTGTGATACCCTTTGCTTTTTTGATTTTTTTTTTTTCAATGTGATGGGAGATTGCTGCTATTTTTCTTACTGTAGCTGGCATGGTAGTGTCTAGTGGCAATAAGACCCCATTCAGCAAAGAGCTGTAGAAAGAGAGAAAAAAGTGTCTGTGCTAAGGAAATGGATGTAAATTCAACCAAAAAAAAGGAGCTGTGGGAGATGCGAGTTGATTAAGGATTCCTGAAAGGTGGCCAGTAGTTGGTACTGAAGTTGATCACAGGTCTCCTGGATCCCAGTCACCTTCTGCCATGGGAAGAGTTTTGTGAGGCAGTATTTCTTCTGGTTGCTCATGTGGTTAGTGAAATCCCTTTTGTTCTTGGAATGGAGACTGAACAAGTGGTTTTCATTACCAGCAATGTAACAGGATTTCCCACATTTGTGTGTTGCTACCTATCAATGTAACTTGCTTTTCTTGGTCTTCTGTAGTATCCCTGCAGACTTCCATTACTCTTATATTCCTGTACTGTCCCATTCTTGAATTAGATTTTAACTTGTTTGGGAAACAGACTGTGGCTTTTTATTTGTTCTGTAAAGCTTTAATTTGCTATTGAATAAATAACAATAATATAGAAACTGCAGGGCCCAGTACCCAGCTTGAAAGCTATACAGTCTGACTTTATGAAAAGCAGAATTTGGCTTTTATGAGAAAACATACGCATCTTCATATATTCCCTACATAACTATTGCTTTGTGCCTAGATAAATGGAATAATTAACCTGCTCTTGTTTTATTCATTACAACTGCTATTGAGAGGAGCCAGCCCTCACAGGTATTCTGCCAGCAAGTATATTTTTGTCAACAGAAGAATTGCAAGTACAGCCCTTGGAGCTGGATGGCAGCTTGGCGAGCCCCGTTCTGGGGATAACACAGCCCTTCCCTTGGTGCTTGGCGTGGGGAGCCACTAGGCATCCCTGAATGCCACACAACAGAAAGTGGTGGAATAATTTAAGAGCTCAGCCCTTTCGTTTTTAACTGAAGCTCTGCAAATTCCTGTGCCCTCACTCCATCAGTGCAGCTTGATCCCTCACTTTCTCAGACATGCACATACAGCTGTCTCTTGACTCTGGTTGGCTTTGGGTCCCTGGAAAGGGAGACAGGGTTTTAAACTCTGGTTGTTTTTGCCCAGGACAGTCAAACTCCTGTCCTGGTTTCTATTACTAGAACTTAATTTTGATTGTACACTGTATCTTGTTGCATTTTGAATATTTTTTTTTACAAATAGTTTTTTTTTTTTTCACCTTTAGCTGTAAAACATGCTGGCAGGTTGTTCAGTTATTAAGACACTGGCCGGTGCCTCAGCATCTTTCTAAATAAAATTCAGAGATGCTGAAGCATGGTACCGAGTTAGGAGAAGTGAAAGTATTGCTTAAAAGAGGAGGGGGGGAAAAAAGAGCTGCAACGCTGTGCTCTATTCTGTTCCAGTCACTAGAGGGTAGGAGAGCTTCAGTTCTTCCTAGGGAAGACACAGTTCATGCTCCAGCGTGATCTCTAAAGAAAAGCTCTGTGACCATCCTAAGGCAGTAAAAGTATTTCCCAGCATGCGCTGGAAAAATCTGACAAAGCAGTATTTCCTAGTTTATTGATTCTGCTACTGCACTAAAACACTAGTACTGTACATCAATAACCATCTTTAGTTAGGAAACTCTAGTCTGTGGAAGCAGTACTAGCAGTTTGTGGCAGAACATAAAGGCTAGAAAGAAAAATTGTGTGCATAGGGAATATAGGCGTCTAGGGAGGGCACAAGAGGTTATGAAAGAATAGCCAGAGAGTATGATGGGGTAGAAAACAACGTTCCTGGATGAGATAAAGATACATGAATAAGGGGGCAGGGGAAATGGAGAGAGCTCTGTAACAGATACACACACTTGTCTGTTTTTTGGCTACTGAGCTGACTCTGGTTGGTTGTTGCAGAAGAAAAAGACTGTATGCTTTCCATTTGACTAGCCAAACTGTTACAGATGTAAACTTCATCTCTGTTGGTTTAGGCAAATAAAAGTTTTCTATTTTAAATTGCCAATTGTTTTCCTGGTTCTTTTTCTGTTGTTCCCTTTTTTTGTTGTTTTTTGATGTGAAAAAAAATCTCTAATTTTGACCTTTTTATATTATCTAAATATATCCCAAATGACAAGGCTTAGGGTCCTTGCAGGCTTCCCATGTTCACCCTGTTAGCACCCCTGTTGATGGCATTGATACCTGATGCAACCCCATGTCAAATGGGGAAAGGGGTTAACGTGGGTGGTTGTGGATACTCTGCACTCTTGATCATAGAATCATAGAATAACCAGGTTGGAAGAGACCCACTGGATCATCGAGTCCAACCATTCCTATCAAACAGTAAACCATGCCCCTTAGCACCTCGTCCACCCGTGCCTTAAACACCTCCAGGGAAGGTGAATCAACCACCTCCCTGGGCAGCCTGTTGATGTGTGTTCTCTGAGCTCCCTCGCTTTTTGAAGAAAAAACTGCATTCGGACAACGAAAACAGCAGCAGTACAAAATCTCCTGTCTAGCTACAGTTGCTTCACAGTCATTACAAACAGCGTGCAGGAAGGATTTCAGCAACTGAATATTGTCTTTTAAATCATTTTGGTGCAAGAGCTGTTGAACTGGATGATTTAGCTATCTGTTGATTACACACTATATATTTTTTGCTGCTGCTAGAAGGGAATCATCACATATTTGGGTGGACTCCCAAGATGTGGACAGCATCCATGATCCCTCGTTTTTTATGGGAGCTGAGAAGAGCATTGTCCTCCATGGGAGCTGTCTCCAAGAGTACAGCTTTCTTCTTTTTCTCGTGGAGGGTGGTATTGCAGAGGGAAGAGGATACTATTAGGCAGTATTAGTATATGCACCCATATCTGTTTATTGGCAAGCTCTTCTCTCTTTTTCTGTTTTCTTTTCTGGGGCACAGAGGGAGTTGGTAGCTATCGCTGCTGGAGCCCAACATGCTGATGCTCAGTAGCCTTGTTTGTCCCGGGTGGCTTGATTCTCACCCTGAGTGCCCCGCGCACTATTTCCAGCATTTGTACAGCTGACTAACCTTTAACTGTTGAACATCTATGAAGCAAATAAGCAGGTTTGCTTGGGGTGGATTGACCCGCAGCAGTTCAGTCCTGAAACAAAAGCGACGCAGTTGCCACCTTGCTGATTGAATAAATTGGCTGAAAGGCTGACTGGACCCAAGTGCTCCTTGGTGTGTCTTTACAAGGGAAAATCCTTTGCTTTCCTTTTTTTTTTCTTCTGCGTGGGCTGTTAGGTTTCATTTTTGCCTGCCTCATTGTATTTGGCTTTCTCCCACAATACCCTGTGGGCAGCAGCATGCTCTGAGCATTTCACAGAGTGGAAAGACTCACTTGCCACAGGGTCACACATCGTGGCAGCAATCTCGTATCGGTTCACTTGCCTTTCTTGCTGCCCTCTCCTCTTTCCTAGGGGAGACTGCCTCCGCAAAATAGTCTCCCAGCCTAATGAGGAGAGATCCAAGGAGTCTTTCTATTTGCGTGTTGTTGTTTTCTCAAATGGCAAATTACGTGGCCCAGTTTCGATGTTGACCTCTTCACTGGGGTTGCAGCAGGCTTTCTGTTGTCCTGTCTCATCGTTTTAAATGGAAGATGGGAGAGATGGGTTCACTTCACACTTGGCCACCTCGACGTGTCATTTAAATGTACAATTTTTCTGCATCTCTTTATTGCTTCAAAAACAAGTTTGAACTTGGGGCATGTATGTGTGTGTCAGGAAAAGAGACAGATTTGAAAGCAGCCCTGATGCACCAGAGGGGATTTGCCGGGTGTCGATAAAAGGAGATTATATACAAATGGTGTTAGCAGGGAGACTCGAGTTCCCAAAGGACTTTGTGAAGCTGGGTCAATGAGCGGGTTCTTTCCCCTTCAGAGCTCTGGCATTCTTGCTTGTCTCCTATATTTGCCTCTGTGAAGGCAGAATATGGCCCACCTGCTCCTTCTGGTCCAGCTTTCTTCTTTAAACCAGAACCAGAAAGTAACAAAAAATTGTAATATGGTATGAGAAGCTTTTATGTTCATTTTGAAACCACAAACCAGATTCTGGCAATGGTATTGTGAGCACTGATTTTTAATTTTTCTGTTCAGAGACATAGCAACTTTTCTGGGGAAATATTCTTTCTAAGCAGCAGGGAGAAGAAACATCTACAGTTCCTCATGTTGCATGGTCCTGCTCTATGACCAGGCCATACTTTTGCTTCAGAAAAGTTTACCTCATGTTGTACAGTCCCTAAATCTGCAGTAAACAAAGAGTCTTAGCCTTGAAAAGTATCTAGTTTGTTTTTTATGGGTAAAGCATAGTGAATATTCTTGTTTTTATGCTTTTCTTTGTTTGACTTGTTTTAGAGTTGTTTTTTTTTCAAATTGTTGTCCATTTTAAAGCAGCAAACTGCTCGTAAAAGTGACCTCTATGGTATCACTAGCTATTTGCACATAGCCCGGCCAAAATCAGAGATCTGGCTGGAGACAAGTCCTCAAATTCTGGTCAAGGCTATCTTGATTTCAGAAGTGATGGGGGAAAAATTGGGAGTGGGCTAAGCAAACATGTCCAATGTCTTGTGCTCAGGACATGTACCAACTTTCATCATAAAGCATGTTTCCTAATTTCCAGCCCTGTAGCCTATCTCAGCCAACTTTTCGGTACTTCTGCAAGGTACCTTTACTTTGGTCTGGGATGTAGCCAGAGAGTGAGCTAGTGACTGCAGAGAGTTTACAGGAAAATATAGTGGAAGAGACCTGAAGGACTTGGCATCCAGTATGTGAGCACAGCTGGAAAGGGCTAGGGCTCAGCAGGAGGAGCTGAAGTATCTAAGAGGGGAGGCATTAATATCCTGGGAGGTAACAGGGAAAGAGAGGAGCTGGAAAGGTAAAACCACATTAAAATTGTCACTGATTATGCAATTATGTCCTCCTGTTCTGGCCAGTGTAGAGAGGGGCTTTGACTATCCTGGTGTTTCATTGTGAAGGCAGGTTAGTGTAGTGTCTGGGGTGGGGTTTTTTTCAGTGCTTGTTTTTCCCCTGAGTAGCTTTGTTGGACTAATGAGTACATTGCTCAGTGCTCTGCTCTGTAATAGTTTGCCAACTCAGAGGGAGACTATGAAGTTTAATCAATTAGCTCTGTGTAAGTCAGTTTGAAGTGAGTAGGTGCGGAGTATTAGAGAAAGGAGATAAGATTTTTAAAATAAATAATTCAATAGCATTTTCTTGTCCCCCAGGAGGCATTTCCCATAGTGCAGACTTCCCCAGGCAACAGTAAAGTTGAATCATTGATGGTCCAGGTTTGTGGGTCTACCACTCATGTGGGTTTCCCCAGACATGCTTCATTCCAGAAACTGTGAGTGGAGCCTGAAACACTCCCTGTTTAACTATGATTTCCATCAGAGTAGTAAGAGGAACAGCCTGTTAAGTACCTGGCCGGGCTGGAGAGGTGGCCACAGAGCAGGTCTTCAGTGCATGCATAGACAATACAAGGCACAAGAGATCTGCCAGACCTGCTGCACACACAGACTAGGAATGGCCTGGGCATGTCAAGGAAATAAAACATACCTAACGTGATGGTCTGTCTTGCAGAGGCACCAGGCAAGCAGCTGTCCCAGGCTCCATGCTGTTCTGTTTGGAGATAGGCTGGTAATGGTGGCAGAGCTGGATTGGGGGAGGTAGCAAGCGGACTGCAGTCACTGAGCTTGTGTCAAGGTGCTGGAATCACCAATATGCCCTAAACCAGCTGCAAACATCTTGGCTTCTCTATCCCATGTGATGCTTTAAAGCAATGCTAGATCTTGTCCAGAAAGTATCCAGTTCCATTTGTCTGGACACTAACATAACCTTCTTCTGAGATGAGTACAGAGTGCTTTTGCAGCTGCACGGCCATCCGGAAAGGGGGTGCACAAGGCCATGTGCTGGAGACCACCTGTTTTGGAAGGTCAGAACTGATGCATTGCAATGTGCTCTAGTAATACCGAGCTGCAGGCGCTGATTTTTCCTGGGACTGTGTGGAATCCAGACTGGTTTGGGTACCTCCCTACAGTCCTTTGAACTGACAAGTCAGTGGCTAAAAGGGTGGTGTCGTGTATGCTACAGAACTCGGATAGGAAGAGTCCCAGTGCTGGGTGACTCCCTAAAACACTGGCCTGGTTAAAAAATGAAAAGAATCCAAATTTGATTTGAAAACTGGGTGATAGCAACTGTCTTTTGTGTTTAACCTAGAAGCTTTGAAGAGAACTGGATGCTTTGTTTTGAAAAGGAATTGTAATGTGGATAATAAACTTTGGTTGTTTTCTTTTTTTTTTTTTTTTAATGTGTGTGAACTAACATCAAATATCTCTTCCTCCTCCAAGGGAAGGAGTCAGGGGGTAGGGAGGAAAAATCCTTGGTCCTAAAGCAGCAAGTACATCACATCAAACTTGACTATGTTAAATACTAAAATGTTCAAAGTACAACTGAGATAGATAAAGGCTTTGATGGGAAGTGGATATTTCCCAGGGACATTACAAGCAATAATCCAGATGTTATGGTGTAATGCAACGAGTGTCCATGGATAGATGGGGAGCTCAAGCCAAGCAGCGCCTGCTGTAGGCCTTAGCCCTCCACTCCCATGCTGTTACGCCATATGGAAGCAATCTCCAGGCCCCTTTAATAGCCAGCTTTGGATTCCATTTTCACAGGGCTCATAGAGCTAAGTGGAGCTGTTTTATGGACAAGTTAGATAGAAGCCTTTCCAAGATAAACATCCAATTCGAAATTAGGACATACCAAGCTGCAAAATTATTTTAGGGCATATTTCATGGAAGCACTGCCATTTTTCTAAGGCGATTGCCAGACTGTAGAATGCCCTTTGATCCCTTGTGGACATTACTCCCTTTTTTATAAAAAGGATTTTGAAATAGTTCAGTGTTTAGGGAGGAATATATCTGCCGGGACTTTGAAGTATGTCCATGGGAACAGTCGTGCTTTAGCTTTTTGGCCTAAAAGACGAACTTTAAAAAAAAAAAAAAGAAATTACATTGCAGCTGGATTTATGAATCAAAATCTCGTTTTCTTTTTAAAGGTAGGAATTTTTAATCAATGTGCCAGGAAAGCCAAACGAGGTGTTTAAATAGAAGTATATTAATATACTTGTGGGATTTAAAGAGTTTGGTATTTTAACCAGTAAAAAGCAAGTAAAAAACTTGCGAGTTCACCACCCATGATTTAAGAATTTTGTTGCTGGGTAATTGATCCATAAAAAGTAATCTTCAGACATCAGGTGCTTTTGCAATCGTTTTATTTAGCAACAACATTTCTTACTTGCTTTTAAAGCTAACACGTCCTCTTTTAAAGTGACTTGTGAAATCTCCTCCGTCTTGCTCCCACCTGTATGTGACATGATTGAAGCTCTGAAGTGTGGCGAGTTAAAAGTTGCTTCACGAGAATAAAATATGGCAGGATTTTTACTGTGAGAAGAAAAGCATAGCCTTGAGTTTTAATGTTTCCAGCTCACTCCCCCCAAATAAAGGCCTATTTAATCATCCTCTGTCCAATAAAATACTGCCAGTTAGCAAACTGTTAGTGCAGCCGTGCCATGTAGGATGAGGCTGCGAAGGTAACAAATGTGGCTACCAGGTAACCATAACTCCAGATAAAGAGCCTGGTGGTGTCAGTGTTTTTCAGCAGGCATCAGTATTTTTGATTCGTGAGCTTAGTTTCTGGAAGCAGGATCTCCAAAGGCAGCAGGCGAAGAGCTAACATGGATGATGGTTGAGTGATTGAGGAGGTGGAAGATGCATGCTCAGCCTTTCACCTGCCCATAGACTTTATGATTGTGGGCTGTCTCCTCAGAAAGGACAGACCCATGTTTTGTGGTTATGGTTGGAGACATTTAAGAGTTTACTTTAGTTTCCTATCTTCCACCTCTCCTCTCCGGCACTCTTCTGTGTATTTCCCTGAGCTATGGTAACAGATTGCTCTCGGTGCTCAAGGTCTGCTCTTAACAAAGCTCAGCTAGGTTAGCTTAAGTCAACTTCGCTGGTGGTTTAAACTAATCCTTCTGAATTTCCTCTAACGCTGGGCATCATCCCTTCACTGTGCCAGCTGTAGTACAGTATAGACAGAAAAGCCATAGCACCTTTCTGCTCTCCATTACCTCCTTACTCTTGTGGGGGAAATATGGTACCTCTCTTGCTTCTGGTGCTTTTTTATCACAATCATAAAAATGCGGGCTTGGGTGTATAAATATTTTGTGTCATTGACTTACATTTCAGTCAAGTTTCATGCGGAGTATGCGACTCTCTGACTCTTTGCGCAAGAACCAGTTGTGGAATGGGCTGGTCACCATCACGCTCTTGGAGGGGAAGAACATCCCCTGGGGGGGCTTGGCAGAGATTTTTATTCTCCTCAAACTGGGAGATCAAAGATACAAGGTAAGTATTAAAGATTTCCATAATTTTGTTGAAGCAAATAATGTACTTGGTGTTTCTTCTACCGGTGTTGCTACATCAGATGGAACTATTCTTGAATCTCTTCTATGTATGTGAGATCAAAACTAGAAGATCAGATCAGGGACATTAACATTTTACTAATATGTTTTACATGCCAGTATAGCAATAGGAAGTTATGAGTATCCGGTTTTATGCATTGAATGTACTCATCATATTGATAGATGTTTAATATTTATATGAAATGAAATAAAGCTTCATGCATTACACATGTGTTTTGTTCTCTGCCAGTACAGAAGTTAGGTTTGCAGGGTTAGGTGTTGCTGGAAAAGCAGACCTGAAATGGTTCACAGTGCAGGGGAATTTTTTATTTTCATTTTTTTTAATACACCTTTCTTCAAAAATATTTTACTTAAACCAGGAAAAAAAACCCAAACCAAAACAAAAGAAAACCCAACAGAACCATAACACACAGTATAGTCCATGTGTTTGATATGAATTTTTATTCTTCTAGTCTGTGTTTACTTGTATCCAGTACCATTTCATGAGAATCTAAGAAATTAATGGGGTTCTCGAAGATATGCAGTTCATTTCCAAAGTCTAATAAGGAGAAGGGCTATAATTAAAATAATAGTCTGTTGAGAAAGCAAGAGCTCTGCATGTCATGAACTGAAAGTGCGGAGGGAGGAAGTAACAAACCCCCTCCTCTGCAAAGCGTACAGAGCAAATTCACAGAACATACAGATCAGATGCAGGCGCATCTGAAACCTGCACTCTGTCCCTCACATAGGACCTCAAACCAAGGTCATGATATAATGTTTTTATTTAGAAAAGCAGCTTTGGAAAATAATAAATGGGTTAGTTATTTTGGAATAAATATTTGTTATTCTGGTTAAGATCCCTTTTTGTGTTTCTCTTTAATGGTTCGTAGCCTGTGTAGTGAATCTGCAAGACTGCACTGTACGTAGTCACAGAAAATTAAGAAGTTTAAAATGAGGAGTCAAGTAGAATGTTGCCTGCAGTGAGTTAATTGCTTAGTATTTGTGTCTGGGGTCCAACAAAAGTTGAGGACTGCTGCTTTTACACCCTAATAAGACTTCAAATTGGCAGTCCTTCATGTTCTTTCCTGGCATTTATTCAACTTATGAAGTACAATCTCTCATGGTCCAGAAAAGCAGACAAGGTGGGAGAAGTCTCAGTCATGGTCCAGCTAATCCTATCTCCTGTTCTCTCAGTGGCTGTGCTGATATTGATGGTGGGTAGTGTAGTGTGACATGAATTGCAAGTGATTTAAGTCCCAATCTGGTGAATACTCAGAGTAATCTGAACACATGAACAACCTCACTGAACTCAGAGGGACAATTTACAGATATCAAGTTAACTGGATGTTAATAATTTCAAGGCTGCTCCTTCTTTGCCTGTATCTTAACTCAGAAGGGTGAAAAATAGTGGTTTGGGTTCCTGAATTCGTTCAAACCTGTTTTCAGGTGTTTATCCCCGAAAGGTTTATTCTTGTTTTCTTTCAGTGTGAGAGTGACATTGAATAATGACCCAAGTCCACTGAAAGCGGATCTACCTTGCATTTAAGAATTTCTCCAACCATTCATTCATGTCACACTTGCATACTTATCATTAGTGGGAACAGGGAATGAGAGTTTTTAAGGAAGATGAGGCTGTGCGTGATGGGCTGGGAAGCTTTGATTGGAATGACCTTAGTACTTGATGCCCTAACATCTGGCCTTGTTCTTGTAGAAGAATTGATGTGTGCTTAACTGTGGAAATAAGTGCCATTTAAGAAAAGTAAATATTATAACTGCATGTTTTCTAGACACTGTGTAAGAGTGCAAATCCTCAGTGGAGGGAACAGTTTGATTTTCACTACTTCTCTGACAGGAAGGATATGTTGGACATTGAGGTCTGGAGAAAGGATAACAAAAAACATGAGGAGCTTTTGGGAACGTAAGTTTTTTTTGGTGGGGGGTGTTAAGTATAAAAGATAATGATGTTTATTTTTATATACACGTGTATATATTTTTGTAAAATTGGTCTGTTTTCATTACCAGTATCATGCTGTATGTTTCTCTCCTTATTCCAGTCATGTCCAGATGCCTCTTTAATAGTATGTTTATTAAAACCTATTACTGTTATATTACTATTGTATAACCTATTATATTATTATATAATATTAATATAATATTAGTATTATTATATAACCTATTATATTATATAGCCTATTATATAACCTATTATTGATTAACCATGACCTGAATGCAGAGACACGCAAGCTGACTCCACACATGCTGAATGTAAAATCCAAAATACTCTGTGAGTTCAGTGGCAGCCTTTTCTGGGAGAACTGGTGGCAGCAAGGAGGCTGTACTTGTCTGCATTTGCCTGGTGATATTGCTCCAGACTCTCTGTACTCTGCAGGGCTGATTTCTGGCTGAGGGCTGGCAGCAGCTCAGGCATCTTGACCCTCTTTTTGAGTAGCATTGGTCTCCCTTTTCTGTGTTTGCCTCTTGGTGGTGTGTTCTTGTAGCCTTGTTTACATATCAGTCCTGCTACCTGGAATTGCTTTCTTTGGGTAATCTCTTGCCTGTCACCATAGAGGAATGATCTCTGAGGGTTTGGTACCCCCACTATTGCACAAGCTCATGTTGTTTAAAGCATCATTTTCAGGGACAGCCTCGCAGGTGATCTACCTACCTCCTGACTGACCCACACTGGATTTTGTCCCACTGCGTTATTCCATTATAGCTTCGAATTCTCAAGTAATGGTCTTATGCTACATTAGCAGATGAGACTTTTTGTGGGTTAGTAGTTGAACCTTTAAATTTCTTAATGGGAATAGAATATGGTTCCTACTGGGACATCCTGCTCTTTCTGCTCCACTCTAACTCCATCTTGTTCTGTAGAGTGTTAGTCCTGTCTTGGTTTCCTAGTAGTAACCACACCTTTCTTCATGTTGCCTCCTCCCTTCTTTTGGCTTGCAGTGTTTTCATCCAGACCATTCACCCCAAACTGCATCTGCTCTGTTGACTAAATGCAGCAGCACCAGGAACCATTTAATTTACTTGGGTCTGCCCATGCTTATCTGCTGGCAGGATCAGTGCTAAAACCTCTAAATTCTTAGGGGCGGAGATCCTGTCTGCAGTTATTTGCTGTTCTCACCTGGTGAGGGTTTCACAACTTGCTGACTAAATAACAGTAACTCATAAGAACATTCTCTTACTTTAAGCACTCAAATAGTTTGAAACTATTCACTGAGAAGAACAATGCCCTTTGGCTCTACAAATGTTTGTGGTTTTGCAGAGCAGGAAATGCTTTCTGGCTGAATGCTATTGCTCATCACATGGAGAAGTGGCTGAAGATGAATCTGTTCCTTCCATTCTCACAGTTACTTTTATTACTTCTGATGTTTTTTTCAGAGTTAAGAAATGTTGCAGTGTTTGCAGCTTGCCTCTCTTCAGTCTCCCTGGTGCTGGAGCAATTCTTCCTTAGGTTTCCCCCCTCCCCCTTTTTTTTTCCTCTACTGGTTTCTGGCAGGTGGTGTTCAGTGTGGCAAAATATTATCAGCAAAATGCTTATTCTGTTATTACAGATTTCAGCACTAGGTGAGCCTGCATGTGTTAGATTTACCGGAATGTTATTTTTGCTGTCTATGTGGAGAGAAAATATTACTGTTGTTGCGTTAAGCACAGCAAATTCACTGTAGCATCAAAACAGGAAGAAATTATACTAGATTTTGAGATTGCAAGAAACATCAAATGCATAATAGCAAGCCTTGTTTGTACAGTGTACAAACTTTTAACACCCAATAAATAATATTTTATGAAGGGTTCATGTGCAGTCTAATCTGGGAAAGGATCCTGTAGGCCAACAACATTATGAAGTGCCATGTTTATTGTCGCCATGACTTCCAAGTTGAGTTTTGAGATTTTTGGATTTCAAAACATTCCTGTAGGAAAGATTCTTTAGTAAAATGTTTGTGGGTTATATTTGGTCACAACATACAACAGTAAAACCTAACGGTCCTCAAATAATTTGTATGGGTTTGAGGAAAAGGCAAAATTTGCTAGATCTTAATTATAATTCTGTGGTCGATTTGTAGATACAGTTTGGATTCATTATGCCCCCTCAGGGCTGTGTATGAACTGTGTTTGTTAGACCTTTAAATATGTGTATGAATATTTAAATGAAGTTGTGGAGATACACAAGATGGAGCCATCTCTGATATGCCAGTGTGCTGAACTTGTGTGGAATGAAGATTTCTGTTAATTCCTTTAGACCTAGGATTTCATGTAGGATGGATGCCTTAAGCCCCTGGAACATGGCTCTTCTCCCAGGCATAATTTTGTTTCAAGGTAAAATATTGTTCTTGAAGTAGGGCCTGAAGCATCTGTGGAGACTATGGAACGTGTAGGATAAGAAATACGTTGGATGTCTGGTACTAAACACTAGTACCTGAGGCCTTTGTCTGCTTCTGAATTAGTAAGGAAACATTTGGTGAGATTTCACGGCACCCTTCTCTGTCATGAAATGAACCCTCACTGTCAGTGCACATCACAAGCTAAATTATTACATTCAACCTACCTGCGTTCTCCTCAGATTTTCAACTGGATCCAATTTCTTTTCCTCACTTAAAATATTGTGGCATTGAGTGATTCAGCTGCTGGAGTCTGACACTGCGGGGTGGCTGTGTTTTGGTGCTGGATGAAATAATCCCTCTATTTAGTCTGCACAGAACTGTTAGAAACGTTTATTGAGTGCTTTTTGTGTCCTTTGGGAGAAGCGGTATGCTATAAACAGGAGATGATGTTAATGTATATTAATAAACAGAGGTGTTAACATGTGCAGAATTTGTCCAGGCAGAGTTAAATTGTTTATGCCAAGTTGTTAGAGAGTGTTTCTGCATTAAGGGATAAGTTTTGAAAAAGACATGCTGCAAAATGTTGGGTTTTTTTTTTTCTTCATGTATTTACCCCAAGAAGGAGATACTATGAAAACTGCTAGACTTAAGATGATGAGCTATGAGATTGGAGTGCATCCAATATCTTTGTGATGAATGCCTCCAGGAAACAGTGTCTTTGCAACAAGAAATGATCCTTATTTTAAAGGCCATGCTGTTGTGATGGAGCACTAAAATCTACTATGGCTGTGCCCAAAACTTTCATTTAAATTTCACCAAGCTATAGGAAGAATCAGACAACC
Source organism: Phaenicophaeus curvirostris (assembly GCF_032191515.1). Lineage (NCBI taxonomy): Eukaryota > Metazoa > Chordata > Aves > Cuculiformes > Cuculidae > Phaenicophaeus > Phaenicophaeus curvirostris. The sequence goes on from NC_091403.1 coordinate 11,155,886, forward strand.
AGAACTTATCTGTAGAGAAGTTGGAACAAGACCTTATTAATTGTCTCCTTGACACGTGTGGCATTTGAAATTCCTTTTCAAATATTAATCATAGCTGCATTGTACTATATACTGTGATAATGATTCTGACCTCTTTTGTGAAGGGCTTTCAAGAACTCTGCAGGGGAAATAAATGGTGATCTTGTGTGCAGATTTTTTTATGTGTCTGTTTATATGTATTTAAGGATACTTATTGTAATTTGATGAACTGTGGATTAGGTAATAAAATACAACTCTGACTCCTGGTAAAAGGCCAAGCTCTGCACCTTTAAGTGCAAGTTTAACATTTGATTCCCAGATAAAGTTAAACAAATAATTTAACTCCTAATTTACTGTGTAGTATTCTTAAGTAATAGCGCTCTGCAAAATGAATAAAAATGTGAGGAGGGGAAAATTTTGGCAACTAAAGGTGAGGACTGAAAGTCAAAAGAACATTCTAAAATGAAAACTAAAGCTGTGGTGTTAATTCTCTCCAGGACTAGAGGTTAATATAGAAGTGTAGACTTCACTATTGATCAGGAGGAGGAAGAAAAACATTTAATTAATTGTGGTTAAAAAATTAAAACATGATACATTTGAGTGCACAGTGCACTTAACTTACAGAACTGTGTTGCCTATAGATCATGCATGTAGCTGTGTGTGTGAAAGATTATACCTGAATTTAATATGTAATGTAGAAAAGATGACGACAAGCAGAGCTGTCCTATTCTGAAATAAGATTACTATGTTGGGAATTTAACTCAGGAGATCACTTGCATCACTTGAAATACAAATAATCTGAGGCTCTTGCCCTTTGCACTCAGATGAGGCAAAAAGTGGATTGGCTCCATTAGTTTTATACTGTGCCTATCATGATAGTCTCTTACCAGTTTCCTGTGAAATAATTATCTGTAATAAGGTGTTACAGATAGAAAGCTGAGAAAGAAGGAAAGGAAAAGTTTCTGTTTCAGGAGAATGAGGGAAGTAGTTTGGAAATCATTAGACTCATTTTAATAGTATAGAAGTGTTTGTGTGGAAACTGCTGAATTTATATAGTAAATTGAATGTCTAATTGTTTTACCAAGCTGCATTCTTTGCCATCTGATCATTTATGTTGTATAGGCTAAATTAAACAGTTGTCTTTTTTTCTTAAGCCTCTTGCCATTTGTAAGTGCAAATGTGGATTTTCTTTTCAGTTCCTCAAATGAAAATACAGAGGCATACCATCACCTTGAGTGAACACAGATGTGTTAAGGAAGTTAGTTTGCACGGAAATCAGACATGATTTGAGGAAGAAATGCTTATATGCCACCTCCCGCTGTTTTCCCCTCCACATGTGCATCCCTCCTACTCTTATGCCTTTATACTCAATCTTTTCTTTGACCTTTGGTTAATCAAATTCTTTTAATAACAGAAACAATTCTGATTTGCCAAAACAAGCTAGATTATATTTAACTTTTCCTTTGAACTATGAGAGATTTCTGAGGTTATCTTTTGGTGGGAGATGCATAGTTATCTGAATGTCTTTCTTCTCTTTTTTATCCCATGGAAGGTCCTTAATATAAATAGCAAATGCAGCTTTTCCCAGCTGTGGACTGTGTTGGGTGGGTGGTGGATGAAATGCTAATGTAGGAGGCATGGCCTCTATTACCAGCTGAACCACAAACCAGCTGGGTCACCCTGAATTTTCCCCTGTCCTTGCATCAGTTTATTCAAAAATAAACCCCGAGATAATTATATATTCCCCTCTTTTGCACTGATACCTACAGTATCAGTAAAACTGCTGCAGTTTTAGAAGTGACTGTGTTAGGTTGACCTGACTATGGAAGTGATAAGGTCTTTTTCTCAAATGCTTGCCTTTTTTTGTTGTTGCTTTGTTTTCCTTTCATCTGTAACTTCTCATCATGTCTTTCTGAAGAGTCTAGGCATAGCAATGAGCTTTAAATGCTCCTCTCATACTTGGAAATTGTGTTGAGAGGCAGCCTACGCACCAAACAGTGTTGGTACTCTTACTGGTTTATTTTCTTTCTCTTTCAAAGCACTTGAAAGCAGTTAAGAGTAAACTTGCAACCTGTTGTACGTTTAGTACAGTGAATAGCAAAGAACACATTTAAGGCAAAGTCATTCCCATTGATTCTGGTCAGAAGAGCTTATACATATTGCTACTGGATGACTTACAAACTCATCAGAGCAAGGACTTTTACTTCATAACATATCTTCTTGCATTTTCAGGCTGAAATGTTTTGGGATTTTTTTTTCTGCCCCCCCCCCCCTTAGAATTCACAGAAACCAGGCTGTTAAGAAGCGGAAAGCATGCAATTTATAGCAGATGGGTATAAACCACTCCAGCTCTACTACAGGAATGGGATCAATCAGGAACACTACATGCACCATTTATCCAGAAGAAACCCACTTGGGGGAACCTTGTGGAATTTTAGCCTATTAAGACAACACCTTAACAAGTTTAGATTAAATAAAAACTTGTCGGCAGGCATTAAGCAGAGTAAAAGCTCTCACTCTGCATCATCCGCTCACTGTCCCTTTGAGAAATGTGACTCCCCTTGCACTGTGGCAACAAAGCTTCTATCTTTTTTTTTTTTTCCCCCTTTTTCTTCTGTAACTTTTGTTCAGCCTGTTCTTAAAAGCCAAACCCCACAGAGGTTCAAAAAAGTTCCACTCCATTTACTGGACTTCTAAATGGAAGGCATTTAGCCGAGCCAAGTGATTAGGCTTTCTATTGCATTGAACCACTCCCTTCACGTATAACTGGCCGTCTAGTGACATCTCTCTCTGCTTTAGCCTGTACTCGTCTTTTATTAATGTCTCCTTATCAATGTTTCTCTTTTTTGCTCCTTATTTTTATTTTTTGGGGGACATATCAGGTTAATGATACATATTATGTGCAGGGGTTGGGGGGACTTTTAAGACAATCCTTCCCTTTGGGAAATATTACAGTGCACTGAAAATGAAGCTCTAGTAAAGCTTGTAAAAGAGATTGGGGCATACAGTATAATGTAGCATAAAATGGAGTATGTGACTTTAAAGAAACTAATCTATTTTAGGCTAATGTTTTAAATTTTGTGTTTGCCCCTTTTCTTTTCCCGTAGGTGAAATAAAATTGTGTTTCAAATCCATCACAAAGCACTAGGGGATTTTAGAGGGAAAGTGAGGCAGGCCAGAGTTAAGTTTTCCTACTGTACTTGCAGTCCAAACCTTCTACCTCTGCTTACCAGTAGGTCAACCAGAAAGCAAAACTGACAATAAGTGCAGTAGAAACTGCTTAATTGGTTTCCCATGTTTAATTTTGCGATGTTTTTATTTGCATTCTTTCCATCCTGAACAAGCAATAAGTTTTGGTGCCAGCTTGCTACTGAAATCAATATTAATGTTACTTTTTTTTTTTCCCAACTTCTTTTTCTTATTAACTGTTTGCAATGTCATTCTAGGTGCCAAGTTGACATTACTGCCCTGCCAATGAAGCAGATCAATTGCTTAGAGCTGCCTCTGGAAAAACAGCCAGGGTCCCTGCTAATGTTGATTGCTGTTGCCCCATGTACAGGAGTGTCTATCTCTGATCTCTGTGTCTGCCCTTTGGGAGACCCCAGTGAAAGGCAGCAGATTTCACAGCGCTATGTGAGTTTGCATTTTTTTCCTTCCTTTTTTCTCCCTTAGTTTTGAAGTACTCAAAATTGCAGGGGAGGGGGAAGATTTGTCCAGTCATAATAATGTCTTTTACCAGAGAATACTATTACATGGAATAGTTATTATGTTTAGAATGACAAGGAGATTGGCAGGGCAGAATATACCCAAGCCATTTGGCTGCTCGTGTTTGAGTTTTAAACTAATACTTTTCTTTACAAACTTGAGTTGTATTAAGAGAATATCACGGGGAATGAGAGACACTGAATTTCACGGGGAGATCATAACATACTTAGCTTTCTTTCCTCCTTCGGGGAGGATACGTTTTGGACTTTCACCTGTGGGGAGGCAAAGCCTTTATGATGGCTTCTACCTCCATCCTCAAAAGCTGGGCAAGAAATGTGTCTGTCGAAAATAGGATGTGAGACTGAGGCATTAGGAATTTGCACAGCACAAGTCAAGCTTACTTTTAAGGAGTGTTTCCTCACTTCCGATTGAGTGTGCTGCCGTCCTGATCCATGCTGCTTTTCCAGGTCTACCTGTGTCCCATTTACTGTTTTAACTGGCAGATGATACTTAAATAAATATATTGGTCTCCTTCCAATAACGTTAATGTGTAACTTATGTGAATGGAGAATTTCCTTAGGAGCAGTTGGCATGTGATGTCATGAAACAGGGTTGTGATGCAGTGAGACTAGGATAGAGAAATGTATATATGAGAATTAGCTCTGAACTGAAACACCATTGAAACAGCAATAAATATAAAAATGTGTTTTGTGTAGCAGTTCATTAATTTCTGTTTCTTACTGAATTACAAACAAAATGTATCTTTATGTATTCCTCCTTGCAGTGTATAAAGAATTCGTTCCGGGACATGAAGGATGTTGGCTTCTTGCAAGTCAAAGTTTTAAAGGCTGTGGACCTGTTGGCAGCAGATTTTTCAGGTATTTTATTTCAATTTTGTAGCACATGATGCTGTAGTATATTGAAAGTGCTACTTAGACTTTGTGCATTACTGTTAGTTGATCAAGGAAAAGTAAATGTCATCACTTCTGCAGTGGCAAAACTTGCCTCAAGGAGCTAGGATGTCAAGTGATTTTGACTCCCAATGTGGGAAGGTCCAGTGAATGGAGATCTGATTTGATCTGAGAGGCATGACCGATAATTTAATACTTAGTGTCATGTGCTGTTGTATTTTCCAGTGGGAATATGTAAAATAAGAGTTAATACAAAATGATGGTTCCAGCAAAGCAGCCTCCCCTATCTTTTATCGGATGCCTTGTGAGTTCGTGAATGAGACTGAGGTTTTGGGGGCATGTGACATGGTGCTGAGTGTGTGAGTTTGGGTGGTGCTGAGGCTGTCTCCTAAAAAAGAAAGCTCACCAGTGATGGTGATGCAAGTGTGATGGTTTCTCTTACAGCTCGTTTGAGTCTTTGGTTTGGGACTTTTGGCACTCTTACTCCAAGAAAAGAATGGATTTTCCACTGATCTGTACCTCAAATTGTGCTTGGTCCTGACAGCAATGGACACTAACACCTTTCAGAAATACAACTTTATATTGTTTCTCCAGGGAAGGTCTAGGGAATTGATACTTCTGTGTAGCAACTGCCTGGATGTTATTTTTTTATTATCATCTTCTCCAAGATTCTGGAGGCCTTTTAATTCCCCTCTGTATCTTGCAGCAGCTCGTAATTCACAGACACAGCATTGTGTGTTGTATATTTGCTGACATAGTCATTTTTTAAGATAACTTGTTGGTAAAGACAGGAAGGATGCTAGAGAGAAAAGACTCTTGCTCCATTCTCTGGTATTCATGAAGATATTGTGACATGAGAACGCTGCTCCTAAAATAAGGACCAATGGAGAAATCATTGCTTAACCCTGCAATGGAAAAATAAAGATGGCTGCAAACACAAATACTTTAAAGAACTGAATAGTTTAATTAGAAGACAAAGCACCTGCCAATAATAAAAGGTAGCTTGTACAGAAATGCATTTCTAAAATGATATAATGTATACAACTGTACAGGATTAGGAGTGTAACTGCACCTTACTAACAAATTGAAGAAGAGCTGTACCATAGGAAAAGCAGAACATTTGTCAAAGGTCAAGGATAGGGCTATCTAGAAATATGTGATGTTTTAATATAGAGAGTGTCCAGGGAAAGAGCTGAGTCTGAAAGCTTATTTACCCTTTGGAAAACTTCACTGATGCTAATGCAACTGCATCAGTGATGGATTTGGCCCCCTCTCCCTCAATACTTAAACAGGAGCATGTGGGTGGATAATGAACATTGGAAGAGACGTGCAGGTTCTTGATTCTGCAATTCAAAGACTTTTCATACAGCGTATGTGACACACATTCCTTGTGCATAGCACAGAATGAAATTCTGCTTAAGTAAAAGGTTACTCAGTCTGTCATTATATTCAAAATAACCCAGGCTTTGAGCCTGATTCATGAAGTAAATGACAAATTGTTTTTCAATGGCAGTGCTGAAAATATCCTAGTATTATGCTGTAATAGACCCACCAAATTGCAAAAGGATGCAGCCATTTTAGGTAAAAATAGCATAATTTCTGATCGTGAAATGAGAGACATAAAGATTAATTATCTGTTCTGAGCCATTCATAAATGATTAGTGCAGCAATTATGGGCTTCCATAATAGAGCCCTCCTAGAGCAGTGCCATATTTCCTGCATTGCCAGCGAGGCTGCTCAGAGATATTGTTGCTGATAAAAGTAAATTCAAAGTCCAGCTAAAAATACAATACAGGGATAATTGCACAGACAATAAGAGGTACAAAGATTTCCAAGGGTTAATAGTGGAGCAGTATGAGCAGGTAGCATTCTCTCCCTGTCCTGTCCTGTAGCTGTCACGAGTCTCGGGTGGGTGGACTTCTGCAGACCAGTCATCTGATGACAAGTGTAATGCTACCTTGTACCCTATTCCCATGGTAAAGACTGTTTTTGGTGTGATTGGGATTTCTGTTGTCTGTTGATTATATGCTGGTACTATTGATTTTTAATTCCATGTTTGTAGCCTATTATTATAATAGCTGCCAGAAAACAGCATAGTGTCTGCTTTGTTTTTGAACAGTGTTTTGAAAATCCATATTTTGCCATTTGATGTAGATTTTAGTCTAGTTTCGATACAGCTATATCAAATACGTAGAAGCTCTTCAGCCATAGTTAGCCTGGTTTGAGGTTTCCATACTTTTATATTCCTACATAGTAGTTCTGTTGATGTGAAAATGACTTTGTGTTTTGTTGGATGTTTTCTGTGTACACATGAGAGTTCTTCTCAAACACTACATTTGCTCGCTGACCAGAAAATAGCATTCAGAGTACCAAATTACACAGTGGGATTGGTTTTGGCATATGCCAGTTTGCATTTCAAGCAGTTTCTCTGAAAGGCTACATGCGTTTTCCACACATATCAGGGAATGGGCACATAAACTGGAAAGGAGAAGACAAATAGATTCCAGTAATACACATGGTCTTTAAACTTTACCAGTATTGACTAGTTAATACCCACTGTTTACATACTGAAAAGATTTCTGTTCAGTTTATAAACTTCTCAGAGTAAGAACCTTAAGAGCGCTGCATTAATAATACAAAATTTAAGATTAAGAAAAAGACAGCTTTTAATTAAATGTCTTGTTTGTCTGCTATCTAAATCCCTGCATAAAAGTTAGGCTGGAGCATCTGTGGCCGAGTTATACATGAGCACTGAAAATTAGATTAAATTAGATATTGAACCAGAATTGCTGATAAAGGTTACTCAACAGAAACTGCTGAGCTGCAATAAGTAGTGAAAGCTACAAATTCATGTAATGCGAGTTATTAAAAAATAATACATTAACAAACATGTCTTCACCGTAATGGCTTCCACTTTGACATCCTTCTTTTGAGAGGAGGTTGGGTTTTTATGGTTTTTGAGGGTTTGTTTTGTTTTTTTGCTTTAAGTATGATACCTGAATTCTCCAGATGTTGTTGGGTTTTGTTTAAACTGTGGCACTGTAGAGGGTCTTCATAACTTCAAGGACTTCTTCCCATGGAACTGATTAAATTAATGCTGTTGATACAAGCACAGTGCTTCTTTTCTCATGGTGCAGATACTGTAACTACAGCACTGATGCTTACCTGGGTCACAATGACTGCTGCTTTCATAATGTCATCTGAATAATCGTCAACGTGAGCAGATCTTTATTGCTATAAAGACTTAGAAACAATTCACTGTAAGTCTCAGATTTCAGGTATTAGAGTGAAGCCACCTGAATGAGTTTTAAGGTGAATGTTAGAGTTTCTATAACTGAGAATACATTGGAGATACTATTTTTCTAGCAAGTTGTTCCAACAGAATGAGGCAATTTGCAGTTGTCTTAAGGGATCTTTTACTCGACCAATCACTTTCTCAGCCCTACTGCAAAGGAAGAATGTGCAAGCTAAAATACAACAACTTGGTTCACTTCATTTTTTTCTTTTTTTTTTCCCTATCTGATCTTTCTCTAGGTAAAAGCGATCCTTTCTGTGTGCTAGAGCTGGGAAATGACAGTCTTCAAACGCACACTGTTTACAAGAACCTCAATCCAGAGTGGAACAAAGTTTTCACATTGTAAGTGGATTGCTTTTGAAAACATGCTGCAACACCAAACAGTTAGCAGCTGAACTACAAAAGATATCGATTTTGGGGAAATGCAAAGGTCAAGTTTGAGATATGTCATTTTTTCATAGTCCGAGAAGATGTTGGAGAAATATCAAATATAATTCAAAACATTTTGCCTTTTACTAGTTCTTGCATGGAGTTTATTAATAGAAGTCATTAAAAGAAAAATTACTGTGATATTTATAAGAAGAATCATGACTAGACATAATGGAGTCATAGCTGGATCAATGAGATAATATAACAGAAAGTAGAGACCAGTTACTCATGCCTACATTTCTAGTAATTTAAAATAAAATGTTTCATTGAATCATGGTAGAATCCTTGTTTAATACATAAGTAAGCAAAAAATCAGAGCTCATTGTTGCTCCTGATATATCTTCTGAATCTAAAGTAGTTAAATGTAGCTTACCCCAAAGTAGAAGCTTAAATTTTTATGGAAATCGAAGTATTCTTTTTCTTCTGTTGACTTTATTAATAGCAAAAGTGATAGTTTAGGTATTGCTTTTAGGAATAACATTTTTTTTAGTCTTGCTTTATGCTGACAAAGATTTCTGTGAATAACTGAGTGAGATAAATGTCTCCAAGACTGCAGTAGTGGCTTGTGACAAGGAAAGCAACCACCAGAGCTGGCAATGGAGCACTTAACGACATTTGCAACTGTCCACTGGAAGAACAGTTTGAGAATGATGAACCTCTTGGAAAAGCAGCATTCATAAATATTGGGCTGGCATGCAAACACAATAAAAAGTATCTGATCTCTTTGATAGTAGTACCTTGCTGGATTTCTCTTTAATTCATGGGTGCAACTTGAATGCATGTCTCTTGGAGTCCTTTCTCTTACTTCATCTGTTCTCAAGAAGTTTCCAATCATCGCTGTTTATTTTGAGATTGTGCCAGCAGATGAGTCTTGCGATTGTTCAGCCAACAAAGTAAATCTAATAAGAATCTCAAATTATTTTATTTAAAAACAGTTTATGTCTGTACTTCCTGTGAGTCTCAGAAATGTCAGCTACAGGATATCTCTAACTTTCTTATTGCTGTTGCATGCCTAATGCAAGCACCAATTCTTCAGAGCCAGTCAGGCTCTCACATCTCTCCTTAGATTTTTGGCCATTTTTAGAAAATTTGTTTCAACACTTTAAAAGCTATTGATGATTTAGATTCATTTTGGAGCAAGGTGGAATGCTTTGAGTGGAATAATCCGTTTCAACTGGGGTGTTCAATATTCAGATTTTTCTGCAAAACATTTATCACTGTGTGTCACTGTGGTGTTTTAGTATTTTATACCACTGGTAGCTGTATCATATGAAAAATTATAATGATTTGGAGAGGAAGTATGGTTGCAGAAGTGGCAAGTTGCAAAGTATTTTAAAACCATAGTGTTTTGAAAACAGTGCTTTTCATGGTTGCTTTTCTGCCACTAGACCCTAGGTCACACCACATGCTATGGCTGTTAGCTGGAGAGACAATTGGATGGCTTTTAGTTTTGGACTTTGCTCTATAAGGACCTTCTCCACCATGTCACAGGCAGAGGTTCCAGGACAGGACTCCTCTGAAAAGACCTTCTTTAGGGCAAAACAGCTGCACTTAGTTATAATATCAAACACATGTTGTACCATATATCTCTCTTTTTATCTCTGGGACATAGAAAAGGGAAAAGGAGATAATTAATATAATTTACAAGTCATTTCCAGTTACCCATGCCATTGCAGGCACACAAATACAACTTTTCTCAAATGAGACTGATTTATCAATGATCTGATAAATACTTATGATGGAGTGCCTGTTGCCACATCAGTAGGGCATTTGCACTGAACCAAACAAAGCTATTGTACATTTGGCTTTCAATTAGGGTTCTTAGATATGTTTTTTGTAAGCAATTGGTTTTATTAGTACCTTAAAAGGGAGACAATTGTCCAAGTCAAAATAAATTACATAAGTTTTTGTTTCCTGTTTTTTTTCTTTAATGTCCTGAAGCCTGGTTTTGGATTCAGCCCTTGACTTTTCCCAGTCACCAGCTTTCTCTGTTGGAAAGCTGAGTTCTACACTTTTAGCAACAATTTCAATACACAGAAAATATCACTGTGTGGTAGTTATTTTCTTTACCTAGTTATGGGACTGAAACACGAGGGGAAAGCTTGGGGAATACCCATCATTTGATTAATATATTTTTTTAAATGCTAGTTTACAGGCCTTATGAGGAACGGCTGAGAGAGCTGGGGTTGTTTAGCCTTGAGAAGAGGAGGCTGAGGGGAGACCTCATTGCTCTCTATAACTACCTAAAAGGAGGTTGTAGAGAGGAGAGTGATGGCCTCTTCTCCCAAGTGACGGGGACAGGACAAGAGGGAATGGCCTCAAGCTCCGCCAAGGGAGGTTTAGGCTGGACATTAGGAAAAAATTCTTCACAGAAAGGGTCATTGGGCACTGGAACAGGCTGCCCAGGGAGGTGGTTGAGTCACCTTGCCTGGAGGTGTTTAAGGCATGGGTGGACGAGGTGCTAAGGGGCATGGTTTAGTGTTTGATAGGAATGGTTGGACTCGATGATACGGTGGGTCTCTTCCAACCTGGTGATTCTATGATTCTATATTCTAAAACATTAATTACTAAGCAGTATTCTCAGATCTTTGTGCATTAGGCTGTGTGCATGTATATCAAATACAATTTTTTATGTATCCGCACTTTTTGTTCCAGCCCTATTAAAGATATTCATGATGTTCTGGAAGTGACAGTGTTTGATGAAGATGGAGATAAACCCCCTGATTTTCTTGGAAAAGTCGCCATCCCATTGCTGTCTGTAAGTTACCTTTGCCATGTATATCATTCAAACATTGAGATTGAATTGCATTTCTTTTCCTCATAGTACAAAGCAACACAGATTTAGAGATAAACAAGTTTTGTGATCTATGTATGCCTTAGTTGGCAATGTTTATAGTTCTCCTTAGTGTAAAGAGCATTGCCAACCCATTTTAGTACAAATTTTGTTAATTGGAAAGAAAATTGCAGAAGTATCTGTACTTCATCAGTGCTATATCCGATGTTGGTCTGAAAACATAACTGAGTTATTCTGTATATTTCCACATCATCTTTTGAAGGTAACATTTTAAGTATGTCTTTGTTATGTCTTGCTGCTTTTTAGTCCAAGAAAGTAATTGCACATCACAGTAGGATTGACTAGAGATAGCTGTTGTTATTGGCACAGCTGAATAAAATTACCTAAAAGGGGTGTTTTCTACTCCGTAGTGCTTTTAAAGACTGGTGGCTTTTGTCCTGTAAACAAATATGTGAAGAGTAAGCGTTAATATGGCAATATGAAATCAAAACTGGAAACAAAGCAAACTCAGGAGAAAGTGGTTGCTCTGGAGAATAAGGAGAGCTGCATTTTCAAAAATCGCCAAAAAGGGCCAAGCTAAAGAGAAGGAAAAATAAAAGGGCCATTACAAGGCATTAATAGAGAAATCAGGGAAATCGACTTTGTATTTGGTAAGACTGATTTTATTGTGGAACAAGGCAAGTGGTAATACAATGAGTAAATCAGATGAAGGGGATGTCAACAGCTGCATGTGTATGTGCAGCATCAGAGAAAATTCTGGGAACTTTTTGCAGTAGAGTTTGAGAAGAACTTTCTAGGCTGTAGGTTTTATTCAATCAATAAGTAGACGAGTCTGGAAGCATCATGAGACTCTTGTGCTCATATCAGTCAAGTAGTGTAAACACGTTTAACTGTAAGTGTGGGGGTTTCCTTGAGTTTTGAGGCACTGATGTTTTGCAGAAGGTTCCCTTTGCAGAGGAGAGGTTTTGACAGGTATTTATGCAGTGAGTACTGTGTTGAGCCCTGTACAAACATTTGTGCTTGCTATATATAACTGGATTGAAGTGATACATGCTGTAGTAAGATGTTTTCAGTAATGCGTAGTGTGATGCTGTGGGTGATAGCACTCTCAAACGGGCAGATGGTGAAATTATAGAGAACAAAATTGCAGTATTGTTTTGAAACAACTTTATGAAAGCATACTCACCTCTGCAGAAAGGCTGGCACACTTCTCTCATGGTTAAGGCAAGGGTTTGTTTTGAGTTTTAGAGGTAGGCTGCTGCAGGAAAGACAATAATGGGTTAGTAGGGATCTGACCTAGCAGAGACTAGAGAAGTGGGAGCTTTCTAGAGGGAAAGCAAAGGTCCTATCTGATCAAAGCGGGCCATAAAAGCCTCACAGAGTCAACACAGATTAGGTGAGGGACCAGCTGAGATCAGAGAGGGGAACTGCAAATATTTTATGTTATCAGATAAGTAATGAACTGCCCAGAAAATTCCTGATCTGACTTAGAGGCTATGATCCCAACGTAAGGAACGCTCTGTAGTGGTAAAGAAGCAGGGCGGTGTTTTCAGTTTTGTTATTATTTTGTCTAAATAAGTGTATTTCTTGTATTTCTTGCCTTAAAAGCAATGTGGCTTCTGAATCTCTTCACTAAAGTGTGTTTGTTTTTATCTACCATGTGCTCTTCCCAGGTTTTACTGGAGTCTGTAGTGTAACCTCAGCAGTTTGGGGATAAGAAGAGCCTAAGCTATAGGAGCTGAGGAGTAAATACTGGGCTTTTGATCCCCCACACAGTGTTGTGGGCTTTGTAATCCTCTTCCCTCTGTGGCTCAGACTTCAAGTTCTTTTTGAGGCTGGGGATATTTTGATTGTCTATTTTAGTGGCTTGAGTTGTCAGTATCTCCAGTTTTAGAACAATATTAGTCTCATTTGGGCATGGAGGATGATTTGATGTTTACAGGGAGGAAAAACCTCTTAACATCTTTTATTCCATTTTTGATCGCTTTGTTAATTTTTCCCCAAGTCCTCATATCTCTGATGTTACTGGAAGAGAGTGGCTGGAGCAGCTGCTCTCCTGCAGATCCAGTGCTTGCCAAATGGTCTGCATGATCGGCAGCAGGCTGTGTGGGCTCACAGTGAGAAGATGTTAGATTTGGATTTTCTGTTGATTTTATAGGCATTTGTCAAGTATCCCTTAGGAAGCATGTAACAAGGCAGAGGAGGGGAGTGCATGTGTGTGGTAATGTCCAAACTATTCAGCGTAGGTTTTTTTGTCCAAGGTTTGAGACAAAAAAATAAAATAAAAATTGTTTATGCTTTCTCTTGCCAACTGATCTTCTTCCTTCCTATCCAAACTTCTCTTCTTCCTATTTCAGTCAAATCTAGTGTAAATATATTCATCTCTGCTTCTGATTAAAAAACATTCTACACCTATTAACTTAGTCTGCTCAGAGAACTGCAATTTTCTAAGCTGTTTTTCTTGAAATGGGAATTTCAATGTATGTTATCATTTTGACTATAAATTTGAATGTATCCTTTGAACCGTTTAGATAAATATGCTGAAGGAGAACAATAATTAAAGACTCAAAGAAGCCTCACAAATCATATAGGTTTAATTTCTCCTAGGTAATCAGGCCTAATATTTGCCTTGCATTAAATTCCTTTTTGAAAATAGAAGTGCCTTTTTTCCCTCTTAAAAATTCGCAAGTTTGACTTGAGAGCTGTCAGCACTTGAAGTAAGTTTACATCTGGAATTTTTCATGGATGACTAGAATCTTTTCTTAATAAAAAATTGTTTTCAATAAAGTATATGTTGGAGCGATATGAAATGTTTAATTAATTTGACAATGAATTTTGGTTTAAATGTGTTCAGGAGTCTTACACTGGCGTTTTACAAAAGTGTACACCTTCATCATCACATTAACACATGAATAACCTTACTGCAAAAAAAAAAATTGGAGATGGTGTAATTACTTATGCTTTACATTCATCCTTGTCTGTGATTTAGGCTTATTGCAGACACCAAATAAGAAACATAAAAAATTGGGCAGGATGAGAAGTGTTCTAAGGTGTTGGATCATGAACAAAACTGAAAACTTCATGTTCTTTTGATAGTTATGATGAAGCAATATTGGATGAATACACAGTTTGCTTTGTTTCTCATCTAGCTCTATTAATAATGCACTGTAGAGACATTGATTTTGATAGCATTGCACTGAGTTTGGAATTTTATCTGTTTGTAGGTAGGCAGGGGACAAAGAGAAAGAAGTGTTTATTTGCTTGCATTTTATCTTTTCCATGCTAATCAATGTACTGTGTTTTCTCTCCTGCCCTTCTTTATGTTAAACTATTGTCCTCTAAAGCATGTACTAGAGACCTCATCTCAAATACAGCTCTGCTCAGCCTCATTGACAGAAGCAGAATTTAAACTGGAAAAGACACAGATTAGTGCTACTAGAACATTCAGCAAAATAGATCACTGTCTTTCCAGAGATGATCAACAGAATCTGGCTTGCCCAGCATTGGGGCTGAGAGGGAGAATGCTTTCTCAGAGACTGGGAAAGAGAGGGAAGACCATTTACACCACTAAGCAGAGAAGGCTTTTGTGCTCAAAACAAAATATGATCCTGAGGAATGGAGAAGTGGGGCAAAAACTTCATTGCTTCAAGGAAGGATTTAGGTTTAGAAGTTTTGTAGGTTTTGGGGCACTGAACTGTCTGAAAAACACACAGTCAACTTTCAGAAAATGAAGTTACTTAGATGAGACTTAGCTGAAGTTAGAAAACTGATTCTACTTCAGCTCAAACCACAACATCTAATTATCCAAGAATTCCCTTATACCTCTCTGTTCCTTTGTGCCCTAGATCTTAGTAAAAGCAACTATATTTCTCTTTGTGAGGTTCTGTCTTTTTTGTTTTGCTTCAGGAGTCTCCCATCTCTTGGAAGGCTGCAAGATGTTAGAGGCATGGAAGCATATAGTATGCTTCAATAAATTTTAAAGCAGAGTACATCAAATATCCTCATGTAGAAGGACCTTTGAGTAAAGTTGTATTGCAGAATGGAATGGTTTTTATCTGATGAATTACCAGCTCAGAGTAGACTTCAGCTGCACCCTTTTTTCAGCAAACAGGAAGAGGTCTATGAAATATTTTCAAGTGCCAAGCAAGGTCGGTAGCCAACCATACACTGAAAACAAGCAGTGTGCCTTTTGCAAGCTTAATTATCTAAAACATGGCCTGGATTCAGAGAGCAGACACCTGACAATTGCAATTACTTAGCACTTGACCATAAGTGCAGAGCCTTTTCCAGGAGAAAGCTTCAGTTTGAGAAAAGAGAAAATGCTGCATTTATGCGATAGAGACAGCTGTGAATTGAGTAGTCTGTTCTGACTTTTATGCTTATCATAAACTAGAATTTTTGAAATGGGGGAAAAAAAACCCCTACGTATCTTTCAGAATAAAAGAACTTGTTTCTGAAATTAAATTCTCCCTTGACCATGCACTACTCACCTAAATGGTATCAACAGGAATTCTTTGCTAGAGTTTCACCTAAAATCCTTGTGCTTCCAGGGCTTTCAGCTCCTCCTCAGACTTGCCTAGAAGTCCTTGTGTGGCTGTTTGCTTTCTTTCAGACCATCAGCTCTATATCTATTTGGTCTTTGTGTATCAATTTTTGCCAAGAACCCAAATTTCCATTCTACTTTGGATCCCACAGAAGGTTGCTAGACCTGAAATGTTTTCGGCCAGAGTTTTGGGATGAATGAATGGGCATTTCATACAAAATCAAATGAAGATATATTGCAAGATTGGGGAGAAACAAAGAAAACCCTCTTTTTTTCACGTCTAGATGGATCAAATACATGGCTTTCTTTCATCTTTTCCTGGAGAAATATGTCCTTTGATAAGGGTAGGTGTGTGTCTATTACAAGACAGCTTTATGTTATTCAGGGCAAATGGTATGACATTGTGCATCAGCAATGAGCTCAAGCAGGAATATCAGAGGTCCCAAATGCTTTAGATGAATTACCCTTGGACAGTAGCCATTACCCTTTCCACACGTCACAGTTGTTGATGTACAGGGGTTTAACCCAGCGTTCTTCTGTCAGGTCATCAATATATGACATTGAATCTGCATCAAAGCTGGATACCGAGTGAAGTTTTCTTAAAATCAATGTAAAAAAAAAAAAGCCCCTAAACCATATTTCTTTGAGACAAGAGCAATGAAAAAACAGCCTTTGCTGTGTAAGGGTCCTGTCTTCTCCGTGTTTTGTGTCATATCAATCTTGGCTTTCGCTATTTCATTAAAATTCCCAAGCGGTCAGAAGGTTGTTGCTTAATAGATTTAGCATTGGCTGGCTACATCAATACTGTGTTTAGTCACATTTGTTTTACTGAGGACATCTGTGGGAAGAGTTTAGCAAATATATTCATTCATTTGAAAGCCGCCCAGTGCACTTTGGGCCTTGACTGTATGGTGGTCTCCTGTACCTGAATGTTTCCTTTAGCTAGAGGCAACTTCAAGTAGTGCTTTGTCTGAACTGCCTCCATAGGTCCAAATACTTAATGCACAAAGAATTTTAGCTTTTCTTCCAACTGATAATTTCCTTTGCTTGGTCCTGTATGGGGAAGTGGCAGTGATGTAGAATAGATGAATTGTTCTGTGAAAATACTCATACTGATATTTTGTCCTTGATTTGATGCAGAACAGGGAAATGCCCCAAATATTGGCAATTCCCATGGGATGGAAACCTGATTTTTTTTTCAAATGTGTTCTGATGGTGACCTTGCAAAGTGAAGCATGTCGATGTGGCAGGCACTACTGTCCTCACGTTAATCACGTGGTTATGGGCAATCTTATTTAGTAATGGAGACTCAATGTGTTGTATGCTATTAAGAAGCTTTCTTAGAATGCAGGCATTAGTATTCTATGAGGATATAAAACATCAACAATAAAGGAATAATATTGATGGTGTCTCTTTAAAGACTTCAGCTGCAGGTATTTTCACATTTAATTTGAATATTCCTTTCCCATAAGTAGACGTAAACATTCCTGGGAAAGATAACCTATTTTAGACACAACTATCAGAAATATTCATTGAGTGAAATCTGTTTGAAATCATCAGTTATGTAGTAAAAGGGTTTTGGATGATAGGAGAAATCTGGTCTTTGATATTTAGGTTCATCCTAGGACCCCAGCCCCAGCTGCAACATTTGCTCACCTTTTCCACAGCTGGAGAGAGCATTTAAGCACTCCTTGCAAACAGCAAAGTCTGGGGAAAAGTACCCAGAGGAGAAAGAAATAGATCCAAAATGAAATTAATATGACTGGCTGTCTCGTGAGATTGAGGGAGACATTGAACAGAATATGAACTCTGGCCCAAGAACAGCATGCAATGAAAATGTAGATTATGAAAAGCTATTTTGGATGTTTTCTTCTGGGCACAGTTGAAACATGCCAGTGATCTAATCTCAGTTCAGTCATGGGTGTTAGAATTACCCTACACCTTTTGCTGAACCACACTGGCTTAGCATGTTGCCAAAACTGTAAGAGTTATTGTTCTTTGACTTCTTTTAGCAGGGTTTTCTTTTATATTCAAATGAAAATGGAATGGAGAAATGCCATTTCATAGGCAGTTGTTCTCTTGTGGTTTTTTTTTTCCTCTGAAGAAGGTCAAAAGCTAGGCTATCTGTATGAATGTTTAGTCTTAGGCTGAGTTATAATTGCACATCTATTACCAGACAAGTCAAACACTTAGAATTAAAGATGCCAGATGAAGCTGACTTTAAAACTATGTTTGCAGTACATTATTTTCTGCCCTGTTCAATTTTAACATGGCATTGACAACAATAAAGATACCGTTTAAAAAAATTTCCCAAGCAACAAACAACTCCCATTTCCAAAGACTGAGATGGAAGTTATTGTTGCTGATTTGAAACTTACTGTGTAAACACACCTGCAGACACACCCAAGACATTTGATTCAGCTGAAGCAGTTAAAAGCGAAGAATCTTTTCTGTAAAGTCAGAACCATTTATTGAGTGTAGGATACCATGATATCACACTCGGACCTTCTCAGTAGGGACAGCACTTCTTTTCCTTTTTCTACTTAAGCAGCGTGTGATATTTTTCCCGTGTTGGCTATGCAGTAACTGCAATCCAAGTCCTTCTGGCCCTGTATCTCTACCATTAGTAAATCCATTTTTCAGTTAATTTGGGAAATTGAACAAAATCTTTAATGTCTGAATAAATTTTCTTTTGTTTTCATTCAGTAGCTTTTAAAATTCTTGTTTGTCCTTGCTTGAGGTGTGGGAGAAGCAAACTGTTGAAATAGCAGAATTCTTTATGATAGGTAAACAATACTGAATGTGATAGTTGGCCTCAGGACCTTCTGATGCCAGTCCATTTGGCCCTGGAAGAGGGGCTAGCCCCTTCAGCAGATCTTCTGTTTGGGGGCTGCAGGTTGTCTGCGCCTGCTGGTCTGCAAAACAGTTTTTGCCTGACCCCTTCCTGGGAGCTGCAGCATCTTTTGCCACCGGTTCCAGCCCAGCATGTGCTGTCTTGCAGTGAAAGCAGAGGTATCTCATGATCAGTTTTGTGCAGTGCTTTTTATAGTTATTATTTATCGTTATTAAATAAATTCCACATACGGTCGGATAAACTTCTATCATCCTGTTAAGCAAAACTTTGGATAAGGACATAGTAAAAGCTGGAGTTCCTGGTTGGACACCACTGAGGATGCAAAGTTGGTCCTTCTGAGAGCCCTCTTCCCTTTCAACCATTCACCAAAAAACGTATATACCTTTGGATGAGCTGTTTGGTACAGAAAAGGTGGAGCAACACTGGGAAGGAAAGTGACCTTTCCCTTGTCTTTTAAAATCACTTGGTTCCCATTATGGCTTTTTTTCCCCCCCCAACTAATTTCTACCATAGTTTGTATGAGTGCCTCTTCTAAATGCCAGAGCAGCAATGGTTTTAAATATGGTTGCAATTTCATGCCCTCAAATTTCCTCCGTTATCTTTAATGTTGATCGTTACAATTCCTGAATGTAGCTTTTTGGTAAGCTGCAGTTGTTTTGTGCTACTGCTGTTTAGAATTAACTGGTCTGCTTCCTAAAAAGCCAAATGTTTAATCAATACATATCCCACAGTGTATAATAAATACATTTCTGCCATCACTTTTTGAAGAGAGAATGCTTTTGATTTGAGCCAAATAGTTTACAAAATGGCAAGGGAGTTTTTTTCTGTTGGATAGTTTTTTTTTTTTAATAGATGCCTAATGTGAAAGAGCCAACCGGCAGATTAAAGTGTAGAAATGGCATTGAAATTCAGGGGTGGGGTGGGAGGGAAGTCTTTTACACGAATTAGTTAATTTTGAACATTTGTTTCATTAGCATTCGCTCCACTTAAGCTGATTAATTTCTTTGGATTGTGTTGGTTTCGTGGGTAATAATTTGACAACCTTACAATAAACTAAGCATTAAGAAGTGGATTTGTGTACTGCAGTGTGCAATAGGTAGGTAAGTTGTTTGTGGCTCTTTTCCTGAACTTTGGAAGAAAAATCCCATTTTAAACCTGTAATAAAGGAGGCTGATTACTTCCCATCAGCTCACTGGCTTCTAGGGCAGAATTTTCAGACTGGTTATTGCGTGCGCTGCCCTACTATAAAGTACAAGGTCTCTAAATTAAAGTTGGACCAGAAGAGATTTAATCTGCAATTTTATAGGTCTCTAATCCAACGGTCATTTTTGTATTTGAGGCTCCAAGTATATTATCAGGTTTGAGGAGGGCATTTTTTTGTGCTTGCAATTTATTTATTTATTTGTTTGTAGTGTCTTTAAATTGTATTGTGAATTACAGCTGGGAAAATATTGATGCTTTTTCTCCCCTCCAAACTATAGATTAGAAATGGTAAACAAAGTTGTTATACACTGAAGAATAAAGACTTGGAACGTGCTTCAAAAGGAGTAATTTACTTGGAGCTGGATGTCCTGTTTAATCCTGTAAGTTGACATATTTTCTTTTTGCTTATCATTAGTCTTAGAAATGTGTGAATCTGCAAGGACAGGGGTGGGGGGATGATCATGTAAAAAAGAGGAACCAAGCAAGAAAAGTCCTGACCCAGTTGCACCTGTGGTGGAGGGATATTTTACACCATGGGTGAAGTAGTACTGGGACATCCTAGCTCTGTTGGCCAATCCATGTGGATGGAACAATGCAGGGACTTTTTTGGTCTGACAAGTGACCACAGACACCTTAGGAAGGAGGTGCCCATTACTGTATGCCACAGCTTCATTTGCAGCAGTCAAAAAGGGCTTAATGTTTAGATTATTATATAGTACTTTTAACACCTACTTTCTCCCCAAAAAGCTGACCCACAATGTTCACTTCCCAGGGTGTTGACAGGAAAATTAATGAGGCATGTACATGGTGCACTTAGTTTTTAAGTGGCTGAGTCAGTCTCAATTGTTTATGCCCTACAGCCTTTTACTGAGTTAAATCCTATTTATTAAGGCCATCATGGGCTACACTGCAGCTCTGCTCTTGATGAAGTGAGACCAGCCTTATCCATTTCAACTGATCCACCTTTTCCCTAGCAGCTCCTCCTAAGCCACATAGTGCCTGAAATGAGTGAAAGATCCTGAAATTCCTAACCCACACTGGTAATACAAAGCTAAAATAACGAACTTAAAACTCCATATCTTAATTTTTATATATATATTTATTTTTTTTTTATTTAGATAAAAGCAAGTATTAGAACATTCAAGCCCCGAGAAAAGCGCTTTACTGAGGAGAACCGCAAATTTTCTAAAAAGGTGAAAATTCTGTCTAGGCTAACCTCTCGCATTTGTTTTGGGACGATTTGAATTGCTGTTGCAAGCACAAAACCTGTTTATGCATAAAATGCCAAACACATGTAAATTCTGCTTATTTCTGGGTATATTAAAAGGTTGGTTTTTGTTAACACGAAATTGCTTTCTGGTCTAGTTTGCATCAGTAGTTCTGCTTTGTGCTTTAAAGTGGGGAAAATGATAGCTGTGGATGTTGCACACATCACAGCACCTAATGCTCAATGAGAGGTTTATTCATTTCTTTGGGAAGGAGGAAACCAGGTCTAAATTAGTTATCTAAGAAGTCCATAGGCTTTTAGAACAATAGGCATTATCCTTTTTTATTAAAAGTAAAGATGCCTTAAAATAAAACTAAAATTCTTTATTTATTTCTACGGACTAATCCAAAACATGTAGAGAATAAGTTCAATGTTTCAGTTACATTCTCTCTAACCATTTCCCTGAGACACTGCTATGTTTTGAGAATTGAAGGGGAATGAAGGTAGGTTTGTGTTACTGTTGTATTTAGTTTTTGGCATCAAGACCTGCTTTCTCTTTCTTTGTCTTTTTTTTTAAGGGTGAGGAAAATCTGGAAAGTTTGGGTGTGATCAGAAAGCATGAAGGAGCAGGAGTGCATTTCTGAAATAGAGGCTTTATTTGTCATATGTACCCTGGCATGCAGTTGTAGCTTAAATTATCCCTGTTTCTGAAGCAATAGTGGGATATTAGTGTGTTTGATTAAACTCCTTCTTCCACCCTCCTCCCACTCAATATTTATCAGATCTTATCAAGAAATGTTGATCGTGTGAAAAAAATCACCATGGCAATATGGAATACAATACAATTCCTTCGGAGCTGCTTTCTCTGGGAGTCCACGGTGAAGAGTGTGGTAGCATTTGTGGTAAGTGGCTTTCTTCTTTTATTGCATGAGACGAAGTGATATAAGATCTCAAGTATTACCATACCTTCCTCTCCACTGTGTGACGCCCTTTATTGTTTGCTGTTATTGGCGTTTTGTAGCTACATGGCTGCAAGGTTATGGCTTTCAGGACCGCTTGGGCCACACTGGGCTTGATGGTCATCGAAATTAGATCTTCAGGAGTAGCCTTTCTTTGCCTCGTGCAGAGGTGTTCACCAGCCTGCACTCAGCACTGAGGATGACCATGTCTGTGGTGGGTGGTGACACCCTGCGAAGACTGTGACTGTGTGGTAGCTATGAAGGAAAGGAGGGAGGTGGTGTCCAAGAGGGTGGTGCAGGAAAATGCCTTTGATTTGAGTGATGCAGGGAGGTGATGGCTCTTGTCCCTTCCATCTTCCATTGCAGTGAGGTGGCACTTCACTGCAAGTTATCAATGCTTGCTATACCTGTGTCCCTATGGCATGTAAGCAGGTCTGCTAGCACAGGTGGCTGCAAATCTCTTCTCTTGATGGTAAAAATACATTGCTTTATTGAAAAAAAAGAGAGAGAGAAAAGGAAAAGGCCGGTCAGTGAGTTCTGCTGCGTTCTGCAAACAAAAAGCCAAGTTTTCCACCTGCCTGTCCCACTTTTCAGCTCTCTTTTTTTTCCTCTTGGAAGTAAACACCCCATTTACAGTTTTCTCATAATCCACTCAAGCACAAAAAGATTTTGCCTGCTTTTTATTCTGTGGTGTGACATTTTCTTCATGCTTGAAGTGTTTGGCATGCCATTAAAGGTTGCAAAATCATATTGTCGTGGTCCAGCATGCAGAAAGAAAGTTTCTGAATTGAGTGTTTATTAAGCAATATAACAGCTACATCTCCAAAATTTTCTCCCCCTTTTACTGTCTGAATTATAAGCCAATTAAAGGTTGTTCTGAGGAAAACACTTCAGTGTATTTGCCTCAGATGGGTAAAGTGTACCATTCCTGATTGAAAGAAGCTCCAGAGCAAAGACAGAGGAGTTGTCTTTCACCCTGCAGGTTAGAAGGATGACTGGCACAGAGTATTAAGTAAGATGAGAGGATCTTTTACCTGTACATTTTTTTTAAATTTTTTTTTAATATTTCCTGTTGCTTGAAGCTTATTTAGATCATATCTGGTGTTAATGGTTCAAGAGCTGGTGGAGACCAGAGCAGATGGTACCTCACTGAAGCAGGTACAACTGTGCAAGGCAGCTCTGTGGTTGTGTGCTGGGGAATCAGATGATCATGCACACTGGAGCTGGAAAGGGAGGGGTGTAAGTAAGATCCTAGTGCTGACATCCTACCATCACCTTTCAGCAACAGTCTAGGAAAGTACTTAAGAGATTTGTTCTTAAGGGATTTTGCACCAAAATAGTTATGAAGTTTAAATTTCTAGACTTAGGAAACATTTGGAAGTGGTGGAGAGGCAAAGAAGGAAGCAAGTGGGCAGAAAAAGAAATTGATTCCTAGTGAAAAGGATGAGCAGGTTACAGATTACAGATTATGAACACCTTTACTAGATAACATAGTACTCCTGGTTTCCTGAAAGCAAGTGGATAACGTGAAAGGAATAAAAAATACGTGATTCTAAGAAATACCACAGGCAGGATTCTTCTACAACCCAAAATTTAAGTCTATTTGACTTTTCCCTCATAGAAATAATTCAACTCTGGCACTTACAATTAAGTCCTAATTATGTATCTTTCTCTCTATTTCCAGTGTGTGTGTGTTCACAGTCTTGAGAATACACACTTAGCATAGTTTGTGCAGCACCCCTCCCTGCCCCAATCTGTATGTAAGATTCGCCTTTAACAGGTTAAATAAAAACATTGTTCCCCATCAAGCAACATCGATATACCTTCAGTACCTGGCTTTGTATCAACTTAGCCTGTACCAAATTTGTCCTTATTGATGACCTGCTTGTGGGTGACGCTGAACACCAGAGATGAGAAAGATGCACAAAGCTTCACACCCATTTTTTAGTTGGGTTCGTGAGACCATGGCTTGTAGCTTAAGTGATAGCCATGCCCTCAAACCATATAATGCCTTTTTTTTTTTTTTTTTACAGTCACTGTCCCTTAGGCCACTGGCAATAACTGTTTGTGATGATATTCTATGTATTCCATATATCTTCACTGTGATAATCTCAGAGAATGGGTGGTCCTTAGGACCTCCCTCGCCTGTAGTATTGCCTTTGGTTTCCCTCTACAGGTAACCCATGCCCCTTGCTCCAAGAGGGAGGAGGAGGAAGACAAGCAAATAGTATAATAATATGAACCCTGTTTTCTTAAGAAACCAGACAAAACCCCCTACCAGACAGAGGAAAATGTTTGTAACATCATCACAGCATGGCAATAGGTGAGGACACAGTTCCTTAGATCTTCCTGTTTTAGTCTTCATTACAATGCACTTTCCTCCCCATTAGTGCTGACAGCTTGCATGTGCAGCAAGGGCATTAGCTACTACATTTGGATGCACAAGAGAAAGAGGGACAGATAAAGAGGAAGCAAACAGAGGATAAAACAGGCAGGACACAAGCAAATGAGAAAAATGTTGTCACTATGTTTCCTTATTTATAAGATACATCATCCCAAACTAAATGTCTTTATTAGTTTGTAATGATGAGAGGAGTCAATGCAAGAACATAGTAGATTTTATTCTTTTTTTTCTGCTACAGAAATGAAATCATATGTTTTGTCAGCATTATTCAATTTTAATCTGCTGAGCTTTAACCTGTCTTAATTGAATAGGCACTGTGGACACTGATCCAGTCTGCTCAAGTGCAAGTAAAATGAGAAATTTTAAGGTTTAGAGGCTTTGGAAAGAAGATTCTAAGGAAGGTGAGGTGAAAAGCAAAATTCCACTTTTTGTGATATTTGCCCTGTGCACAAAGGGTTTTGTGCAAATTGTGTTACACAAATTCTAGAAAAAACATCCTGATTCAGAGGAAATAGTGACATATAGGTTTTCTGGATTCTTTTTAAAGGGTACATTTCATTGCTGGTCTGATGTGAAAAATGTTGCTCATGTTTGTGCATGCCTAGGAATATCAAGAATATTCCCACATGTGGAAAATGTTGCCTGTAGAGTTAGTAGTGTTCAAACACTGGGAGAGATTTTAGAAGACTTCATCTGTGTGTTCTACTCCATTAGTTCAGGATTTGGGGGGATTTATAGATTTTTTAAGACCAAAAAGATGTTCAAGCATTCTACTCTGATTTTGATATAGCTTCCTCTCTCGAGATGATGTGTTTTGACTGAAATGTGCCTCTCAAAAAGGTCTTTACTTTGAAGATGCCAAGAGAGATAGTCTAGTACATCCCTGTGTGGTTCTGCTTGTGTGCCTGATGCTCTTTATATTCTGCTGTGGACAATCTGCTCCTAGTTTCCAGGGTGAATGTTGTTTTTTTAGCCTCATCACTCCTTCCTCTTGTCACACCTTTCTCCATTGAGACATCGTTTCTATGCTGTGTTACTGGTGTCCAAAAAGCTGAAGCTGTGTGGTGATATGTGCCTAGGGGAATGTCTGCTCACAAGTCATCTTGTATATCTGTGTGACTATAAGCTGTTTGTTTTTCACACTCATTCATATGAAAACTTGTGTTTTTACGTTTCTGATGCACTTTTAGACCAAATTTCTGGTCCTTCCTTCTGCATGCAAGCACTCCCTGTCTGCTCTGCTCCCCCTTCTTGCTGGTCACGGATGTTAAATCCATAATAACTTACTGTTAACATCATTCTTACTGTACAATATGTATTTTTAAAATATTTTAAAAGTTAATTTTAGTCACAGAATGATTTTCATGAGGAATTATGCATCATTGCACATTGTGCTTGTGATTTTATACAACATAATTACACCTTCTATTGACAGTTTTGTCTGCATTAATGCTAATTATGTCATTTAATGAAATTACAGTAATTGCATTAAAAAAACTATAATCTGGTGCAAATTAAAAGGATATATTGACTGGAATTTTTACTATCATATATTTTTTTTAAAGTTTGCATGATAGTTGCAAGAGACATTGACAGCATCAGGCAAATGATGGGAAACCAGCCACTGCAGCACCTCTGGTGTGACTGGCAGTGCTAGCTGCTGATTTGCTTCAGGGTCCCTGCACACTCACCCATGCCAGCATACTTCATTTTTACTGGCAGCATGTCCCACTATATCAGGTTTAGGCTTCTTACTAATCAAGGCTGCTGCCAGGGTGGGTACAGGTGGGAGCTATTTTTTAGGCTCAGCCCTAGCTGGCAGCCTGGGCAAGCCAGACAAGGAATGCAGCATGCACAGGCAGTATTTATTTATTTTGCAGTGACATTGGAGTGTGTCTGATAATTATTTTATGATGGATTAGTACTGGGAGGAATGGAAGGAATATGCGGTGATGCAGTGGGATGTGTTGGAATTGTGGAGTTTTGGGTGAAACTGGCTGCAATTTAATGGTGGACAGCTGGGAAAATGACAGGCGTAGGATCATTTTGGATCAGTCGGGGCTTCCCAAAGTGCCATCTGATGCAAGCGGAGGGAAGACCTGGAGGTTGTGGACACCCAGCGTGGCTGGTGGGAATTGTGGTTGCAGAAGGAGGCCCAAACTTAAGCCTTTGAGCTCCTTGCCCAAATGGTGAAAATCTCAGAGGTAGGATTTTGACACCCTTCTCCATTAAGATCTCCAAAACTTTTAAAATCCATCAAGAGCTGGAGAATGCCTTGTTTTTTGGCACTGATCTCTTGGGCTGTGGGAACTGGAAGCCTAGAAAGTCACAGATCAAGCTGAGTGAGGCTGCAGGTATGTGCGTTGCTGTGCTTAATCTGGGATAACAGCAGAGACACAGGTTAGACTCTGCAGCCCATGAATCTCTGCTGATTGTGCCATTTAACACGCTGCCACTTAACCTTGCGACATGGGAGCCAGATCTGAGCCTAGTTATACTTTTCTTATAGAGGAGACAACAACCGTCTTCTTAGACATGAACAATTTTTAATCCCTGTTGAGCTGGGATATATTTATACTGATGATCTAGAGGCAGAAGGCCATTAGCTTGTTGACAGTGTCCTCTGAAATTGCTAATTGCGTTTCAGTAAGACGGAAATGTTCTTTTCCCTCAGGAAATATGTTTGTTAAGTTAAAATCTTAGACTTCTGGAGTTTACTTGGGGTAAATATTTCATTCTGCCTGTGGACAAGTGTTTCCTGCATGTTCTGGTTAGACTTTCCCAAGCAAAAGACAAAATGTTCCAGTCCTCTTTGTACCGAGCGTAATTCAACCCTGGACATGACAATATATGGGTAAAATATCCCCTCTAACTCGTACATTGTTTTGCAACATAGTGATTTTTTTTTCTTCTCCTCGATGGGAATGGAGTTTATAGATCAATGAAGGGAAATTCTTGGGACAAAAGTTTAACAGGGAACGTGAAGACTCTATGGAGAAGGGAGAACAGTAACAGCTATGAAATCCAAACAATTTAGGATAGAGAGTGAGTCACTAAGCATATTTGGACCTCCAGCCAACCAAGCAGAGCATAGAGGTTAAAATTAACTGAGACTTTGCTTGTGATTTACCAGTAAATGTTAATAATTCACTCTTCTATAGAGTAAAGAAGGAAGAAACTCACTCACATAAGCTTCCCTAAAATCTTTATTTTCGCTATGAATTGTCCACTAATTTTGAACAAACTGTTCCCTGATACAAAGCACAAAACACCCTATCATGCCTACATGTGTAACTGATGAGAAGGGTATAGTCTTTCCCTCCCCTCTTCCCCCTTTTCTCTTTCATACTTGTAGCTGAAGATGAAATATAAATCATTGTTCCCAAACTATTCCAGAACATCATTAAAGTAATGGTAGATTAAAATGCCTCCACATTAAAAAGCTAAATAAAATGAATAGATGTAATCCTAAAGAGAGAAGAATGAGTATTCTTCAAACGCTGAATAGAGAACTTGGAAAAAGAAAAAGCTTAAAAAAATTAAAAAAAGTATTAATGCAAAAGAGATGGTCTTTACTTCTGCATTACTGTTGAGCATTTGCTGAGGGCTTTTCTCAGTCTGTTTGAGGCTTGTGTTTTACTACAGCTTTAAAGAAACAGTCATAGAATTATAGAATCATAGAATCACCAGGTTGGAAGAGACCCACCGGATCATCGAGTCCAACCATTCCTATCAAACACTAAACCATGCCCCTTAGCACCTCGTCCACCTGTGCCTTAAACACCTCCAGGGAAGGTGACTCAACCACCTCCCTGGGCAGCCTGTTCCAGTGCCCAATGACCCTTTCTGTGAAGAATTTTTTCCTAATGTCCAGCCTAAACCTCCCCTGGCGGAGCTTGAGGCCATTCCCTCTTGTCCTGTCCCCTGTCACTTGGGAGAAGAGGCCAGCACCCTCCTCTCCACAACCTCCTTTCAGGTAGTTGTAGAGAGCAATGAGGTCTCCCCTCAGCCTCCTCTTCTCCAGGCTAAACAACCCCAGCTGTCTCAGCCGCTCCTCATAAGGCCTGTACTCCAGCCCCCTCACCAGCTTTGTTGCTCTTCTCTGGACTCGCTCCAGAGCCTCAACATCCTTCTTGTGGTGAGGGGCCCAGAACTGAACACAGTATTCGAGGAGCGGTCTCACCAGTGCCGAGTACAGAGGGAGGATAACCTCCCTGGACCTGCTGGTCACGCCGTTTCTGATACAAGCCAAGATGCCATTGGCCTTCTTGGCCACCTGGGCACACTGCTGGCTCATGTTCAGTCGACTGTCAACCAACACCCCCAGGTCCCTCTCCTCCAGGCAGCTTTCTAGACAGAGGGACGAATGCAGTTCCTATTTATATAGGGGAGCTGTAAAATAACACTCTGGGACAAAAATTTCTTCATATTTAAGGATAGACCTAGTACTCGGGGAACATTGAAAGGCAGGGTTTCAGGAATTTGACCTAGTAAGTAATTCTCCAGAGCCCCCGCTATTTCCACCCTTTCCCTCAGTAAATCATTGGCAAAGGCACATCTTCAAAATTATTGTCTTGAACTCCAGTTAAAAGGCTTAATCAGAAGTATTGTTTTTATTTTGAGCTATTACATCCCAGTAAAAGACTTTTTCTAACGATGGAGGAAATATTTACATCCTGCATCCTCCGCACTGCTCATGGTAGTGCCTGTGAATGTTCACATTTGTGCATGCTTAGCTGTTGGGAGCATGTTACCTGGCACATGCAAATAACTGCGGAGATGAGAAACAGGTTTCTCTAGACAATTAAAGGTTTTATCATTCTCCCAGCAATTTTTACATTTCCAGTATTATTGTTCTGTGGTTGAGGGGAATACGATTTACATTTGAGATCCGAGGGTTTGCTTTGCTGCAGCAGTTAAAATTCCTGGGATAGCAACAGTGATATTCATGATGCTGAGAGACACACAGCAAAGTAAACACATGTTATTTCCAGCTCTTTCAAAAATGCAAGAACAAACAAGGACAAAGTTAATAGGGAAATAACCACTTAGAAGCCTGACAGCACAATAAACAAGATTTAAAAAACGAAGTTTGAAGCTCTGGAGTTGGGGTGAGATGGAGCTGAGCAAAGACCGGTACAAATATCCCTTTTAACTTTGAAAGAATAGATGGGCTTATGTTTCCAGCTCAGGGAGGTTGGGAATTTGCTTTTTACCAGTGAAATGTTCCAAACCAAAAATAAAAACAAAACTGTGTTTTGCATATGAGTACTAATACTGACTTCCTACACTTACCATGCATAAAGAATCCCTTGCTTCTGGGGTTGGGGAGCTTCCTCTTACATTAAGCCTATGCTATGCTCATATTTTTGAGCAATAGTAGTGCTTTCTGTGCAGTGCACTCAAAACTTGCATGAATCATGTAGGAACAATTTCCTCAGCTCTGGTAATGAGACCAAAATGAGACCTCCCTTTCACTTTCTGTAATTCTGTTGCTTTGTTTTTAGTTGATGATAAAGCCTTTTAATGTTTGTTGTGTGTGTTAAACTCTATAGTCATAGTATTCAGGGAAAAGCCCAGTTCTGCTAGAGGATCAGTCTCTGGTCAGCAGGAATGTATATGCAGGTAGTAAAGAAATAAGACAATGAAAAAGAAATACAGCTTTGTTATAGTACGTAGATGTATTCCTAGAAGGTGCCTCCATTATGATACATGGATCTATCTAGCTCTGTCTTCAGAACTGGATTAGAAATACATAGTTTTCATCTGTTTGGCTATCGAATGACAGCTCACAAAGCTAAGACCAAATTTGCAAATGTTAATAATAATAATAATAATAAAACCCCAAATTAAAATGGGCTCTTTACAGCTAAAACCTGAACTAAATGCATCCACAAAGCAGTTCTGACTGGCTTTCTGCTTGAGTCATGACCTGTTGGAGAACCCTGCTCGGTGCTTGCACTTCCAGCTAATTTGATATCGCCTTCTTTTTTTTTTTTTTTTTTGTGGTTGAAGCTTTGTCATTTGTTTCGAAGCTGTCATTTTTATTAGTCTCCCTGGCTGATCTTTTTGGGCTCTCATCAGGTGGTGTGTGTTCTCCATTGTCTGCCCAGTCTTGGCAAGCTGTAGGTCCTTTTATTGCCATATGACGTGGGCGTGCTTGCAGCAGTAGCCTGTAATTATACCCACCACAGGTGACAGTTACAAGAGAGCTTTGGTAATAATTTTAGCTGCCTGATCTGATGTTTATGAAGAGTGAACCCTCTTTGTGGTCTGGCTGGAGTTTGCTATATTGTTTTGTATTTTAGCGGTTTGATTTATGAAGCCCTCCATTCCCCACCCCCCCATCACCCCCCCAATATACAATATCTTGTATCTTTGGTTTCTGAAGTTTTATAAGAGATTATTGTTATTTTTATGCCATTTTGTACATTTTTTCGATTATTTTTTTAAGATCTTGTATTTTACTTTGTCCAGCAGGGTAAAATCATACTCTTGCCTGTTGCTTGTTTTATTTGTATATTTAACATTGCTGAACTCCTGTTTCTAACCACACATTAGCAGATATACTGTGTTCTCCTAGCCACGAGACTAGTCACAGATTAGCATTTAATTACATTTTTCGTCTTTGACTATTATTTAACTGTTTCATAAAATAATTAAATTCACTACCCATAAAAGCAGCACTGGTTCCTTTACTCTAGATGGAACTGCATAACATGCATTTGCCAAAGGTGAATTTAGCTGATGATTCTTACTGTTACCTTACAAATCGACATCCTGATGTCTGGAGTTTGTTACAAAAAATGCAGGAACGTCTGAAGTGCACCCTGCCTGACAGCTGGCTTTTTTTCTCTCTTGGTGTCCTTCTTTTTGCAGTTTTAAGTTCTTCAGAGGAACTTCAGATTTAATGTCTTGAGCATATTCTGAATTTGTGAGAAAGCAGTAAGTTGTAATTCTTATCAATTGACTGTTAGGTTGAAAAACAAGAGGAAAACAAATTCCATTTGTAGCCATTTGCTAGCTTATCTGATCCTAAAAATACTGCATATCAGAACGCAGACACTTATTTTCCCCATTTGCCTGTTGCCTTTTCTGAAAGTTTGCTTTAGTCATAGATTAGAAATTGCATAAATAAAAATGAAATTAGTGTCCTAAGTGTAAGGAATGCTGCATCTGCATGAGACTCATTAAAAAGAAACATAAGAGAGAAGCTACTTACCCACTGCTACTGAAAATGCCAGAATTTGAGAAGCTTATATGTAAAATTCTTGAAGTTAGGTATGGATTTGCACTATGCAAGCTGTATGGGAAAAAGAGGCATACAGTCCAGCCCAAACAACGAAACAAAAAGGTAGGAAACCTATGGTATCAATTATGGAAGAGGTATGTATTAGGAAGTGAAATTGTCATTAAAAGTAGAAATTACTTTACTTTCTTAGTGTGCACATTTTTCCCCAGAATCCCAAGGAGTATTGATTTCTTTCAGTCAGGATCTGCTTGGCTTTGTCTCATTATTCACATGACTTTGACCTGGCACCCTTTAGAAAGTCCTTTGAACCACTTTGTTTCAGAGGAAGGTTGTAGATGTTGACTGTTATCTCCCTTGTCATTGGTGGAGCAAACATATTGGTTTTTTGTAGGATTTTTCTTCTTTTTAAAAATTTTTAAAAAGGCAAATCCTTTATTTTTTAAGGTAGGTGTACGCTTAGAACAGCGCATTCTCTTAAAACTAATGGACAAGTGTTTATTCTAAAATGAGGGAATAAGTAGAGACAAGTCTGTAGGTGGTTTAAATCACTGTAACTCCATTAACTTAAGTGAACCTGTGCTACTTCACATCAGTTACAAATCTCCATCCTTCTTTTGGGGCAAATCCTGAGTGAACACGAGTAGCAGGTTTCCTGCAGAGGAGGAAAATCCTGTAGGTGGCGATGGACCCTCAGGAATGAGGCAGCTTTGACGCTCCGGCTTTTGTCAGATTTTTCTGGCAGGTTTTCTTTCTCTTGCTCGAACTGTTTTATTTTTAATTTAATTCACCCGTTCTCTCAGCGCTAATCTAACACTAGTTGCAGAAATCTTGACAACTGGAAGAAATTTCCTATTTGAAGGTAATGCAACATTTTGGTTTTATGATGGAGACAGATGCACTTTGAGGGGTTTCTCTTAAATCATTCTACTTCTTGTGGGGCTTTTTTTTTCTTTTTTTTTTTTCCTTTTAAATAAGAAAGAGTTGGATCTTTTACAATATCTGAAATGTAAATGGATTAGTGTTGAAGTTACAGAGTAAATATATTTTTTTGAAAGGCTTTTATTTTTACTTCCCTTCAATGGCAACTAAGATGTGCTTTGACTTAGAGGTTAGTCTTAAACAAACACGAAGTTCTCAGGTTGTTCAAGGACAGCAATAAAAATAAAAATACCCTAAATCAGAATATGTCCCTTCCGTTTTTTTCAGCCTTCATTGGAAAATAAAGCTGGAGCAATGGGATAACTACAAAATCCCAGAAATCTGATTTTTTAAAAAAATCTGTACTGTTATTTATTAATAAATATTACTACTGCCACAGTAAGGGTACCAGTAGCAGCCCTAGAGTTTTGATCACTTACCCCTCCACTTAATGAGAAATATATCTATTAATATTTAATGTGACATCCACACTGCAGTCAAACTTAGCTTGGTTTCAGGTATTTCTTTTTGTTTTAAAGGCAGTACTGTGATTTTGAGAAGTGTTAACAAATATGTAAAACGTAGTGTTTTGTCCTAG
Source organism: Phaenicophaeus curvirostris (assembly GCF_032191515.1). NCBI lineage: Eukaryota > Metazoa > Chordata > Aves > Cuculiformes > Cuculidae > Phaenicophaeus > Phaenicophaeus curvirostris. Next base: position 11,188,976 of record NC_091403.1, read on the forward strand.
TTTAATGTGCTGATTTATTTAAGCCTTAATTACTCATGTGAAGTCAGCATGTCTACTGAAAAATGTGTCATATATGAGCAAAATCCTCCACTAAAACAATCTTTATTTACTCTGCTAGCTGAAGTTCAGAACTCTCTGCTTGCTTTTTGGGAGAATTTACCGTCTTCTGTACTTTCCCTAAGCTTTCATCTTTTAATGGAACAGAGGAGCTGCAGAGCTCTGTTGAAGCCAATTGTCAACTTTCATTAGATGTACTCTATTGTTTGTTCAAATTAGAAATAACTGCATTACACTTTGACTTTGAAGGCTTGTTTGTTTTTAAATATACTAGGTATATGTGACCTTTTTGTCATTTGTGATGCACTTGGCTTGACAAATTTGAGATACCCATTTAAACAGCAGCAAAAACTATTTGTAATGCAGATACTTCACAAAAAGTACTTTTTGGAGGTCTAGAAAAGTAAAATAAAATCCTGCAGCTAATATGAAGCATACATAGATTCATATGAAGTATTTTTATCTAGCACTGTACCTCAAATATATTGCATGGAGGGAAAACCTCACTGCTCAGTAGGACTGTGGCACCCGTTATTTAGCACTCGTTATGTAGCAGTGGGTGGGAATCCAGTTAGCTGGTTATAGAACACTGTTATGCATTGTTCATGTGAGAGCACTAAAGATGTGGCCTCTGTCATGGTGGCGCAGACGTCTAATTCCATTAAAAAATTGCACTAAGCAAATTTCCTTAAAATGTTTAGAATATTAAATGGAAAATGCATAATTGATACAATATTAGCTTTTCTTTTACCGAACATCAGGAATTAGATGATGACTTGTTCTAACAGTTAAGAAAACTTCCCTAGATACTTTCATGTATACGTTTGGGAAAAATTATTTACAATGATATATTTCAATTTGCTTAATAAACTAGTCCTGTCTTCCTAATTCCCTTTCCCCTGTGCTCCTCCATGGGAGTTAAGAAACGAAGTATTTTGAAATTATTATCAGATAACTGTTTCTATGAATAAAAACCTAATCTATGCTTTAAAAAAAATAGATTTATATTCCAAAGCTGGGAAATAAACAGTGGTGGTAGAAAGGAAATATGAGATTAATAAAAATGAAGACATTTTGCAGAGCTACTCTGGATTGTTTTATTCTTTTTTTTTTTTCCTGTTTTCTGGGAAGTAGTACTTCTACATTGCGATGGTTTTCCTGCTTTCTATTTTAAAAGTTATATGAATGCTAGCAGAGATAGTGGTCCTTTAGTGCCCAATGAATACTGTCTTGCACACTGATACCTATAGTAACACATACAAAGTGACTATGAGATCAAATGCTCTGGTTAAAAAGCCTTAGGGAAGCATTATGTGTCTGAGGTCTGATCTATTGTCTGGGAGGTCGGAGAGTGTTAATGCACTCTGCAAAGATTAGACTCCCTCTCTAATTGCTCCAACACTTCCTTAAAGGATTTAAACAATCAGGAAAGGTGATGCTCCTTGTCAATTTTTGTCTTCTGACAGCCGTTGAAGTTTATCTGTCTTTCCGTGGAGACCACTAGATCACATAAACCAGGCAACCTCAAAAGCCTGAACCCTGAATTAAGACTGAGAGCAACGAATGCCATTATTTACAACTTTTTTTATTCAGCTTTTAAATACTTTAAGGGTTGGGGACCAGAACACTCTTACAGGCCATTCCATTTACATTTAGTGACGGGAACTCCTGAAGTCCCATGAAAAGTTTATCTCCCCGAGTTTGATGAAAAATCACCCCTTCAGTTCTGAAATGGATCATTTCATTGTCTGTTTTCCTTATAGCACGGCTGGTGCTTCCCCACTGTATCTCTGCAGCACCAAGTCAGTGCTTGTAACAGCCACTGCTATTGTGTGTAGCACTGCTCACTTGTTTGAAGTGCAGTGCTAAGTCTGATCTAATGTGAGGGACTCTGCAATTTACCTAAAAATTTTCCTTTCCCTCAGTAAGTCTGATAATGATTTGATATCGCTTTGTTCATAGAGCCTGCGTCATGTATAAAAAAAACAACTCAGAAATCTGTTAGAACTCATTCAGGAAAGATTTTCTGCTGTTTAACAAACATACTCATGCTGACAAGTACCTGACCCCACCACTGGTTCTATGAAGTAAAACAGATTTTTTTCCAATGGATCAGAACCACTTAAAAGAATCAGATTTCTGTGGTGCAGTCTAGCTATTTGAAATTCAGTTTGTAGCTCCAAGTAGTTCTGTCGCTGGTTTAGGAGACTAACCTATTATAATGGCTTATATTTGCAAAGAATGCTTGTTTTGCATGGAAAAGCACATTAAGAGGAAGAGATGAAAAAGGGGGAATGTTACTGAGAAAGGAGAAGCGTGGCTCAAGCTCCAGAGAATTTGAAAGATTTAGTATTTCTGCAACGAGGCCATGGTATCCTAATGTTGACAGTAGGATAATGTTATTGTAACAGGGGTGGAATTTGACCCATCTTTTTAAAACTGTCTATTCCTGTTTCACAGACTGTTGTGAGTGTGTCCAGTTTCCCTACAGCTCACAGAACACAACAGGTCCTGCTGAACAGAAAGCCATCCTGTAGTTATTTTTTCTAGTGGATCAGAAGCTTTTAAATTTGAGCTAGTGTCTGTGTTTTTGCTAGTCTTGCAGCATCTAAATGTGTTGGTGTATATAATCCATTTCACGCATATAAATGTATAAATATGACCTATATAAATATACATAGATTTTATGCCTCTTTTCTAGACTCTGAGCAGATGACTAATACAGCTGTTCAAAGGAGAAAAGGATTATTTTTTTTTTTAAAAAGCCCTCTTGGCTCTGAATCGGAAATTGAGGAGCAGAATTCATCAAGTGTATTCTGATCGTTCTCACATGGGTAGTTCCTCCTTCCTTTCCTGCATAGCATGTTCCTTTGCACTGTTGCTATATTATATGAAATGTTTCATCTGTATATAAAAATTAAAAATTCAAACAAAAATCTGGCCCACATGAAGAACAGGCCCTTTGGGCATATGGTTCATTATGCATATTCGTTTAATTACTAAAACACTTGGGATGTCTCTACTGCCCTTGCTTTCAACTTGTAAAGTTGGATCTGTTCTGCAGCACAGAATATGTTGAACAGGCATGTGTCATAAAGGACTTCAGTTTTCTCCTACTTGAAATTCTATATAATGTTCTTGGCTGAATTGTTATTCTTTACTGAATATTAGTTCAATCCACTGCATCAAACCAGCATTTCAGGATTTCTTTTCCCTTAACACCTTCTCTAACCCCCAAAAGGCAAGTTTTACAGTGGTTAATCAAAGTTGTGTTTAGTAGCGAAGTAACGTGAGACTAAGGATTTAGATTTCAGGCACATTCCCACAATGCACCTAAAGTCGCACATTGAAGCTGTATAACTTTTATTAGCTAAGAAAGGATTGCTGTGATAGTGTGACTTTAATTGATTTTCAGGGCAAACAGGTGGTGATGGTTTAGGCATCCCCTAGTCTCCTGCCATTCCTAATTTGGAGCTGCACATATAATAGCTTTATTAAAATAAACAATCTTCTGGCTTTAGCTTTACCTGAACAGCTGCTTGAAATTGCAAGAGTCTTGTGACTTTTTTTTTTTTTTTCCAAATTGTTCTGTATTTTGGAGAATAAGATGCTATAGATCTGCTAGTGGAAAATCTCCATTATAATACATAGCCATGCTGTCAATACTTAGAATTATTTGTTGCTGCCACTGTTGTTGCTAGCTTACAATAGTAACATATTTGGGGTATAATTACAGTGGGTCTCCCAGTCATCTTCCTGCATTTGTTCTGTAATGCAGCAATTTTGTCATAATGCAGATTATGGACCTGTTCAAACTGTTTAAGTGTATTGTAATCACTCTCACTGTTCTTGGTGACCAGTGTAGGTGTCACGTGTGGGGAGGGCTGGGTTTGGTATGATTTTTACTCTCCTCTTGACTGTAGGAAACGGGTTTTAAGTATATGAGGTCTTCTGGGCTCCAGCATGGGACTGTGGTGGGGAATCCCATGTACAGCTGAAGGAACGAATAATCTAAAATTTTTTTCCTGAAAGGATGCTATCTTACTGCTTTATGTGTGCTTTTGGATTTCTGGCTTTGTGATATGGTTTTAGTGGGATTTTTTTAATATTTTTTTTTTATTCCTATTTTTCCTCCTGCTCTGTTTCAGTCTGGAAACATTTCTTTAGGATTGGAGGTTTCAGAAAAGCGAGTACCAGGTAGTTTTGCAGCATTACTGTGCATAAACATCTATTTCCTATTTATGTGGATTTACTGCAACCTGATTTTTATTTTTTTTTCCATGCCGTAGCTGGAGACTTTCTGGGAAGCAGTCTTACGTGTGATCCTCCTGCCACTGAACATTGAATTAAGCCTAATAAAACATACTTGCTTTGTTAGAAAACCCCTTTTCCTTTACTCATTCAGCTCTAATATACTCTATGAACGTGAAGGAGGAAGTCATTAAAGAAGTTGAAACATATCATTTACACCTCCCATTTGCTCCCAGTTGTAACCTGCTGTTGATAACCCAAAGCAGAACACTTCCACCACATACTCTTTCCACTCACTGTACAATTACATCACCATCTGACCCTCACTGCTAATGTTTCTCACAATGTTAACAAATATGTCTCCAAAGTAAGTGGACATTTATCAGCTCAGCTAATGATAAATTTTTTATGACCCTCTTAAGGTGTTCACCTTATCCAGAATAAATAAAATTAGCCCACATTTTTGCCTCCTTTTAAATAGACAGATTTTTTTTCTGACACTTTTTGGAAGAATTATTTACTATAAGATCAGGCTTTTAACTTACATAATGCTTGTCTTCCCTGGAAATAGATTTCTGTATGAGAGTAATTCCAAAACTATGACCCTGCTGATAAACAAACCAAAACATTAGAGATAAAAATGATCATTTAATTTAGCTACAATATAAAATAACAGATTTCTTTCTTTTTTTTTGCAAGCCCCCCCCCTCCTTGTTTTAGTACCTTCCCCCACTGCCTTTGTCTATGACAGTTACCCCTTTAGAAATAAGATGCAGATTTATTCCCTTGACCCACTCCCAGAGGATTACCCCAAAAGACAGAAAACTGTTGTAATATTTTTTCCCTGTTTTTTCAATTTTAAGCTTTATTGCTTGAGGGTCTTAACTGTATTTTACTTGGCGTAGGAAATGTAAAATATGTTAGATAAAAGCATGAGGGAAAAATTAGACCAGTCAGCATGCTAGCAAACAGCTATTTCTTCAGTGTCTGCAGCCTAAAAGGATTTGAAGTCTTTTGCTCTAAAACTGTTGTATGTACATAAATATAAAACCCCAAACTTGTGCTCTTGTAGTTGGCTCTGTTTTGGTTAACCTCTTTCAAGGTTAGGGATAAAGAGGAAGTAGCAGCCACAAGAAATCTGTATGGAAGCACCATGATAGACTTGAGGTGGGACTTTTAGGCTTTGGGGTCTAAATTTGAGTCTTAAAGGACAGAGATGATACCCCCAGACATGCACTTTTTTCTGTCTGACTAATTTGACAGCTAATCTTCAAATGGCTGGAATGCAATATATTACTTTTAACTTCCATATAAACTTAACAAGTGATAGGTTCAGTGAAATGAAGTTGAACCAAGTGGCTCTTCCATAACCCCTCATTAAAGAAAGAGCTCTTAAGATCTTATTTTATATTTTCTAGGTTGGCTAATGTCATTACTGTAACCAAAATAGTCAGAATAAAGGACTTCCCTTACTTTTTAGTTGGTTTATATTTTATGTTCTTGTGGTTATCTCTTTCTGCTTCCAGGCATTGTTATGAATAAGGAATAAATTAATTTAATATATTAATGACACGAAGGTATAATAATTCAGGATCAGAATGCAGACATTTTGTGTTTGCAGTCCTAAGTGTACTATCCCAACCTTCCTTGATGAAGTTACTAATAACAGTGTCCCAGGAGGATGGTGGAGAACAGATTGCAATATTGTCAACTCTTCTGATTTCACTGTGACTTTTGCAGAATAACATGCTTTTTCTTAAAGCACCATTTCTTAGAGTTGTGTGATTGCACATGAATCACAGCTTTCATTTAAAACACAAATGGGTTTCTATTTCTTTGCAGCAGCAAAGAAAATGAGATCCCCCTGAAGAGTCTAAACCAGACAGAGATAAAAAAAGGCCCCAATGCATATTGACTTAAACAATATGAGACCTTTTGTATGTTCTTCGGGGATTTTTTTGTTAGTTGTTTTAGGTCTTATTTTGTTTGAAGTGGGGGACATTGGGTTTTTTATTTTCTTTTTGCGTGCTATAACTGGTGTTGTAATTGTGACCCTGATGAGTATTATTCCTCAGATGTAATGTAAATTGTCAAGGACAAGTTGGGTGTTTCAGATTTCTACCCACCCTTAACCTCATCCTGGGCCACTTTCTCAGCAAGCTGCAGCTGGGACAAGCAGCGATGGGACATACAGCAGCAGTACATGACTTTGCAACTGTCATTTTGCCTGTGCTGGCAACTGAGGTGGGCAAACATGGCCATCGTGATTGTGTTACCCAAAGCATCTTCTGAAAAAACAGGTAGATTTGCATGATGGCACATTATACAAACTCATCCTTTATTCCTACTTCTCATTTCTGTGCAGACATGCATGTAATACTGGCAGAGTTATTTCGGGGGACAATTTGATGTTTTGATTTGGCTTTGGGGAGTTTAGATGGATTTTTGTGTGTTTGTGTGTGTCTTTGGTTTCAGATTCCAGTTGGTTTTGCCCTTGAAACAGATAGGTAAGCTTTTTGTCTATGATACACCCTTAAAAAATTAGTAACTTGTACTGATGTTTGGAGCAATGCAGAGATAATTTGTGATGTGGCATAAATATTTAAAGACCTCTATTCCTTCAGGTCATTTTTTTATTTTGGTCATCACCATTCAGTACAGCACGTTTTGCACCACTGTTGAGATGCTCTGCATTCTTTTGCTGGTGACACAAAAAGCAAATTCAATCTAAAGTAAATAAGTTTCTTCTGACACTACTGGTTTATTTAAGTATAATCTCTCTTCCTGCCATATTCTTTATTATTGCATTGCAATGAGGGAGTAACTCTGCTCATATCTGACCCCTCCTTGAGCTCAACCTTGGTAGCTACGAAGTAGCTATAGCATCTGGCCATAGCATCGTGAGCAAGCGTCATACAGATGTGGGCAGAAGTGTATTAGTAAGAGTGATTCTGGAAAGCATCTTTGGAAGAGGGTCTGTTCTTAAAAAAAATGTCTTTGGGAGAGGGACTTCAGTGGGAAAGATGTGCCAGGGGACTGCCTCAACCTTTATTTGCCATACCCGGAGGTGGGGTGTTAGACAAATTGTTACAGGCTTCTTTTTTTAATATTCTCACTACTGCAATGCACAAACAGCCCAAGTGCGGAAGCCTCGTTACTGCACTCACATCAGTCTGAGCCCACACCATGTACCCTGATTTTTATTAATGTGAGCTCAGCACCATTGTGTTCATGCACTCATATTGCCTGTATGTGGAAGAGATACCTCTTTATATAGTTATACATACACATGCACAAATGTCCTGTTTTATGTGATTGTGTTTATTCTCTCCTCTACTCTTTTACTCTCTCTTTCGAATGACAGGAATAAGTATCTGTCAGAAATAATTTGTTGTTGACAGGCTTCTTGCCTCCAAGGGATTTGAATGCCCTTTTGGGGAGCCAGTATCTTACATTATTGGCTAATATCTTGTATTTTATTTGGGGTAGAGGGACTGAACACTTTAAAAAATGGTTAGAGAGTTTGTCTTTATTTAGCTGAAGAAATTTCTCCTCTTTATAGAGTCCATTTCTGTATACATGGCAACTTGAGACTACATAACCCAGAGATAAGTTAAAAATATGTAATTCCCCTCCCGTGTAAATGAAGGGAAGCACGTCTTTGTGTCTCAAATCACAACCAGTGTTTTAGTTTAATTCAAAACTTGGACACTCACAGCAATGTCAGCTCAGGTTTTTCCCCCCTACTTCATGAATTGCCTGGACCGTGTTTATAAATTGCAAAAAAACGTTTGACAAAGCTGTTAGTCATTTAGAGTTCAGTTAAATTGTATGTGGTTTTGAAACTTGGAGTTTCGAGTAATATTTTTCACAGGTCCACTGATGAGGCATTTCATTAGCACTGGAACCTACACTGGCTGAGAAAATAATCTTCTACAATAGGCTTCTTGCATGCATTTACTTTTATTTTTTCCATCTGATGGCATGTATCCCTCTCTCCCATCACTATTGTTTTCCAGGAATTATTCTGTCACACAACACAGCATCTTATACTTCTCCACAAAGACTTACTAGGTCAGAAAGAGTTAAATAAATTATAATTGCTGTGTAGAAAAATGACACAGAAGAGCCTATCTAATGCTATTATAGGTTTCTAAACCCCTTGAAACTGTTCTGTCCCATGACTGTGGGTTTGCTAGTGACAAATGGTTTATGGGCATACTTTAGTAGTCACCCGTCCGAAATCTGTTCTTAATAGTCAGATCCTAAATTGGAACCAGAGGGGCAGAAAAACCAGATTTGAAACGTGTTTCTAAGGGTTTGTTTTTACTTTCAGCTGAGACTGCCTTCTCTCATCTTTTGTACTGCTGTCAAAAGGGCCACTCTCATGGTTGTTCAAACTCCATGCTTTTTGACAGGAACAGTTGGACCTCTCCTCAATGATTTTCAGATGAAACAGCTTCCAAACCTCCAGAGCTTTAACTTGTAGTTATTGGGCCCTTTGAAATAGCAACTCGTTAATCAGCTGAAATCGAGTGATCCTTTCTCCAAGACTGTGATTTTGTTATTCTCTTCTAGGTAGAACTCTAATCTAAATATTAGTTTCAAGATCTCTTCCTTTTTTCCCTGTCTAGATATGTCTATCCCATTTCTATTTTTATTGCGATCATTGATTTTATAATACTGTGAATTGAATTGCTTAGTTTTGTAATACTCTCAAATTGTCATAAAAGTAACACAGAAAGCTAGCTTCCACTTGTTTGACTTTTATTTTAGAAACTGGCTACTGTCTTTTCAGCTTTTGAAACAGGGGCTTTGTTTCCGTTCCTGACTTCTATGATCCTGAGCAGGTGATCTGAAACTGTTAATGATGTCCCTTACCAGTCTATGTATTAGGCAAAAGACAGACTAGGAACTACAAAGAATCAAGAAGACATTGTTCTTGCAACAGCCATTGTATGTATCAGTAGCTGAACCACTTGTGTTTTGAGCAAAAGTATTGCTAAGAAATAATTTAGGGATGATAATGCAGGAGCTTCTCCCAGTAATAAGGTTATCACTGGGGAGAAAATAAAGACATACATGATGGTGAATCATGTGATTTGAGGAGTGCATGTCTATATCACAGGGCTGCTGATGCTGTAGTCAGTGTCATGGAGATTCACGAGAGTTGATAAAATAGGACATGGGCCTGTTTGGGAACTGTTTTGAAAGCTGATGATGTAGAACTGCTCAAAAGGCTGTTAGAATGCAGAAATATTTCTATTTGCTTTATAAACAACCTCAGAACTTTTATTATGTACTGTATGTTCACAGCAATCATTTTCTATACCTCCGAGGCTGAATAATTTCTGAATAGCTAAATCAATTTGTCTTGTGTCTGTGTTGTGTCACAGTAATAAAAGTTCCCTTTACTGCAGTGGTAGCAGCAAAGCAACTCTTCATAAGGAGATGTGGGAGCTCTATCGCAGCATCTCTGTCTGAGTTATAACTTGGCAACTGATTAACCAGTGAGCATTAGAAAAGAAGCGGCCGTATGCCTCAGCTGTCAATTGAGACTAGAGTGAGATTTAGTAATTAAATTTAAGTTTTATTGAAGGTCTGAAACTTAATAATACACAAAGTGTACTGTTGGATCTAAAATCACCAAGGTCTTGATTTTGTATCTTGCCTGAATGACCTGTGATTGCAAGGTTGTATTATACTTGCAACCAAACGGAGTGATGTTCATATAGGATGGTGACAGATGAACTAAAATAAGTTCAAGTCCTGCAATTGAATGAATGGAGAGAGATTCTTCAAGAGCTTAATTGACTCCTGTAGGGCTTGCCTAGCTGAATGCCAGTGGAGTCTTTTTGCTGCCTTGAGAAGACTTGTTTTCTAGTATTCCAGAGAGATGATGTAAATGCAACCTTCTCCAACAGGCTGAAGCAAATGTTTTGAATTAATACCTGGCAATATGAAGTTCCATGAAGGAGTTTACATAAAGATTGGCTGTATATTTATATGTATGTGTCTATTTTCATACCTGCAACAGATACCTGTATTGATATGTACAACAACAGGTCCTTGTTCTTTAGAGTGCGTTTGAGGTAAGAAAGGAGCTGGTATCACCTCCATTTTGTCTTACAAAGCAAGTAGAGATTCATCCAAGGGAGCTGGAATAGCTTCAGAGGAACTTGTTCAGGTTAGAACTTTTCATAGAAGACTTTTTAGCATGGAATATCACAGATTTTTAAGTGTTTATTAACTAAAGCCATGCAAGACTTCTGTAAGACAGATCAAGGACCTTACCTTTTTGGTTAGGATTCTTGTATATCTGTTGCCTTGCTTACAAGTGAAATATGGCTGTTGAAATCATTATCACTTCTGATTTTTTAGTATGCTGAAAAGAAGTATCAAAAAGAAGAAAAAAATCAGAACCAAATCCTCTTCTCCATTCCTATGCTGCAAATCAATAGTATGAGGATATATTGTCTGGATGTCAGCCCATTTTATACATGAACATATCTCAAAGATTGTTTTACTGGCCTACAAATGCCAAGAACGGGATGACAGTCTAATTCCTTGCATAGCAACAGCTAACATAAATTCAGGTTCACTCCAGAAAATGCAACTGCTGTTTGGGCAGGGTTATGGATACAGTCATTGTTTCTTGGTTTATGTTTGGCCCCTGGTAGATATTAACTAGCCATTTCTCTGATGTCAGAGATGTCCTTTTGTTTAAAAGTTATAACAGCTGCTGCTTTGTAGGGGTATAAATTCTAACCATGCTGAATGCAGTGTAAAGTACTTCTTTGGTACAAAGTGGTTAGACTTTCAGGTCCACAATGCAAAATACACTGCCGTAATATATCCCATTCTACAAGTGCCAGTGTTGTCCTTGTATGTCATGTCTGATGGGCCAAGGGTGAAAGAGGGGTGGGGATTTAGCTTTCTGATCACCCATAAAGTTTTTCATTCATTGCAGTTTGAGATACATTCACTGGATCTGACTTGTTTTCACCTACCTGTATTATTCTAAAAATGTGACTTGTGTTTCTCATCATTCTAGGTTCCTTTAGGGGAAGAAAAATCAGATAAATGTGTTTGTGCCTTTTCTTTAAAGGAGATTATATAAAATAGCTTGAAGTTACTACCAGCATTAGGCAATTCTTTTGGAAACACTATGTGTAGAAAAGGAAATAGGATCACAACGTGCATTTTATGGCAGTTTTGGATTTAGTTTATTAATTTTGCATTGCCAGTCACTCCAAGTTTGGAGTCCGTTCAGGTGTCATTGCTACTTGTAAGATAGTACTGCCATTTGGCTGGTATCATTTGATTTGAAAAATCCTAAATGCTTTTTAAATCTCCATCATGTTAGTTATATATTTTACTAATCTTATTTGCAGAAAAGAACTTCAAAATTTGGCTTCTGGTTTTGCTATTAGTGGATTTTGTCAGATACCACTCCAAATGCTCAAATTTGTATTGTGTCTGGGCAGAGAGATTCCAAGCAACCAGTGAAATCTGAATATGCTGTGCTGAAAAAATGACAAGGGTATGGGAATGGAGAAGGCTTACTGGATCCCTTTCTAACATAATGCATCACATGCCACCTAGAGCCTTGCCTCCAGGACGGCGATGGTCTTTTCAATGTGCTGCTATGCCAAGAACATAAGTGGATTAATGGTGAAGATGTGTTTGTTGATCATCCGCTGTGGAGTGACAAGGAAGCTGGATGGCTTCTGTTGCACTGGAGGAAGAAACCCTCCTCTAGGCTGTGAAAGACCCCCTGGTAATTAGGGTTTGATGAAGTGGAACAGGTTTACCTCTATAAGTAGATCTGTTATGCACTAGCATTAAGGACAAAGGGCTTTCAGGCTTGAGAGGGTCCCAGAGTGGGCTGAATAAAGCCTTCAGACTAACCTTATGTTCATGGCCTTGTACTTCACCAGATACAGGGGAGGAGAAGCTAACAAATGACAACCTAATGTATTCAAACAGAATAGAAAGAGAGCACGTTTTACAAGCAGGTTTTCTTTGCCAAAATAATAATATGTATGAGGTTAACAGAGATTCAAGGATGAATGTACATAGTGATAATGACTGAAAGGTTTTCTTATGTGTCTTACTTTTTAAACACTCCTATTTATTCCCTTCTGCTGCTTTAATTCTCCCAGGTATTTGTGGTCACAGTATGGAGCGTGGAACTGTACATGGTGCCCCTGGCTCTGCTGGTGCTCTTTGCATACAACTTCTCCCTTGTCACAACAGGGAAGGTCAACAACGCCCAAGACGCCCAGGCAAGTAAAATGGCAATAACATTTCTGGCAGTCCCAGCTTGATTTTCCCCTTGAGAAAAATGTTATGCATTTTAATGGAATTAATCTAGTTGTGTAGCTAAACAGCATTTTTACTTTGAAATTACAGAAAATATATCTCAATCCTTGCCGTTTACATGATTGTATTCAAGGTATAAACCATTCAGAGTAGTAGGAGATGATGATGTGAGTGTGTAGGAGGGGGAGTTCGCTTGCTAAATAACTAAGAACATTTTAAACTAAGTTGATTTGAGAAAAACTTATGAAGTGACAAATCCCAGAGCCTGTGCCCCTACCAGTGTTGCGCTTTGCATCACGCTGATGATTCATGATTCATAGAAGAGGGAAGTCAATAGAAGCTGAAAGAGAAGTCAGTTGTTTTTAAGTTTTGTCCTGTGATCTGAGCCATTAAGAAGCCCTTATTCCTCCTCCCCACCCCCCACTTTTAAATGACAAATGTTTTTTTCCCCAAAAAAATTTAGCCTCCAGTTTAACTTGATCTGGGAGAAAAACAGATTTAAATACAAAAGTAATTGCAACATGTGTGGCAAAGTGCTACTGTTGGGGTATGATGTTGGCAGCTATTTATTTACATAACAATGGTAATTACAGATAGACAGGGGAGTAAATTCATGGGTGTCCATAATATTCTGGTTTTAAATGTGTAACAAGTGCAGTAATGAAATACAGGCTAAATTATATCTGCTTTCTAAATTTTGGTAAAAGATGATTGACATTTGTAGCCATGAAGACTATCTTTACCCAAATTAATCACATGGATTTTATACAAAGAAATAATATCCCAGAATTAAAAAAGATCAATAGCTGTTTTATTAGTTTTATCAAGATAAGTTACTCCTAGTTTAGTTTTCATCTGTTCTCAAATGGAAGGATTGTTAGAACACAGGGAAAGCTGCATTATCCAGACCATGACATAGACTTGAATATGAATAGTAAAATTAGTGGTTTTCTCCAGTTTCAGCCTAGTCCAGAATAATGTAGAAGGATATTGTGTGTCTTCAATGACTATTTTATTTCATCAAGAAAATGAGAACCTCCCTTTGGGAAAATCCCAGGCAAACAGGTGTTTTTGTTTTTAATACAAAAGACAATATTAAATAATAATAACTTACTCATGAAAAATGTACACAGAGGGTACCTCCATCCCTCATCCTATGCTATGTTTCTTGCATGTTCAGGTGAAGAGAGTCTCACATAAATCAGAAAAATTGAGCAGTACATCATTTATGTGGATGCTTAAAAAAGGCTATGTCTGAAAATACAGGTTAATTGTAGTATTACTGGAGAAAGGACCATCAGGAAGCTGTACCCTTTCCTGTCACATACCCAGCAAGCAATGCGATGCCATGAAATTCAGAGTTGTATTTTCCATAAACAAACTTGCACATCTGCCTAAGTGCTTTGAGGGATTGAGATCACATGGAACAAGTAGTCAAAGTGCAGTTACTATTACCTGATTTCTTTTATATGTGTGTCTACAGTTCTTAACGTCTGTAGGTCAAAACTAGACAATTGGGTGCTATCCCTAGTCACATCTGCCCTACAGATGAGAAGAGGTTTTCTTCAAAATACCTATGCTTTTTACACAGTCATTTATTTATTTTTTTCTTCTTTGGACCTTGGCTCCATATGTAGTACCTTTGGATTTTTTGTGCTTGCATGCACATTCTGTGTATATAGAGGAATGCAAGCCACAGTCTTTGCAAAAGTGGACCTCGAAGTCTCTCTGATTTCTGTGCTATAAAATGGGAATAACAGTAACCTTGTACACATGATCCAGTTGCCGGGAGGCCAAATTTGTGAATACTGGTAAAATGGTTTATGATTTACAGTCTGGGAGCTCCTAAAGAAATGTAAACCATGATCAGTGTTAATTTAGATGCTCAGGGTATGCCAGAGAGCCAAAGAGTAAAGAGTAAATCTGAGTATCTGAGTTCTCAGTGCTTTCTGCGTCGTGGATGTAGTAGATGCAACTGATTTCAGGGGTAAGGGAATGGGGACCCAGGACCAAACCAAAACACACCCTCTCCCTCTCCAAAAAAACTGCCCCCACCAAATCCAGAACATCTTTTACTGTGATTTTTGCATGTTTGCTGTATTTAATCTTGTACTATGCAGAGCTGAATATACCTATTAAATAACCAAGAAAAACTCAAAGGACCCCATTAAAGGCTCACCTTATTAAATACCTGAATTGAAAGCCAAGTGTTCCTAATTTCAAGTGTTAGCCAAGCCTTTTGTTTTCTCCCCTGCGTTAGAGGGAGGAAATTATGCTGCATGGAAATCTGACTGTGATCTGTGAGATTGACTATGTTCATACTAATATGTTTTCTAAAGTCTAGTGCTTCAGTAATGGCCCTAAAAGGAGGGAGCAGTCATTGTAGCAGTGAGCAAGGAACAAGTTGAGTAGAGTGCATCAGCCTTCACATTTTGACTGGTTCATTTGTCAGACTAAGAACAAAGCTGTTTACAGACAGTAAAAGTTGGCAATGAATTTGAAAGCCTGTTGCCTTCAAAATACTGGACACAGCCGCTAATGCTTAATTTAGGCTTAAAATTTGTATAGGGTATTGCATGCTTTGTTCAGAATGTCACAAAAAAGAAGAAGTCCTTGAATACAAAACGTTGTTTCTGAGAGGTGAAAGCAGTGGGGTTTTTTTGATGACTTGTAATAGAAGTGGGAGAAAATTGTGTAATGAGATGTTGTGGGAGTATCATAAGCTTTTTGAACATTGCTTGTCACTGAAAAATAAGTGTGTTGTTTTGTAATATGGACATCTGCTTTTGCAGGAACTTATGGGCTTGGATGAAGATGAAGATGAGGATGAGAAGGTAAGCATATCTCACAACTGTGTTAGCTAGAGTTAGAAGGAACGTGGGAGAGCAGAAATCCACCATCTTATCTCCATATGCCTTCATTTATTATCTATATTAACAATTGTAACCAGTTTCCTGGTTACAAATCCTGGCAGATTTGAAACTATGACAAGATTGGTTTGTAGATCATTCAGCAGTGGTGCTGCCTACATGACTCCTCTGAACGTGACTTCAATCTGAGCAGTTATCAGTTTGGGCCTGAAATCATACCAGGCACCTGTTCGTGTATGTGTACTTATAGGTATGTGTATGGGTGGATGAGGTGCAAAGATGTGCACGAGTATGTAAAATCACTCATCAGATCCATTTTGAGTGCTGGATGGACATTCTGTACTAATGTCTTTGCCTAAATGATTTGACATTTCCATTTCTGTAGGACAGAACTGTGTGATTTGTGGAGGACTGGTTAGAATTTTCTCTGCATTTCTTTTAGAGCCTGGGACAAAATGGTTTTAGTTTGTTGACTGAAATGTAGAAAGAATTGGAATTGGCAAGGCCTGTTTCTTATTTTGTTGGAGCATACTTACTCGTTCTTCTCGCTATGAAAAATTTAGTGGATTTTTTTTTCAAGTTTATCAAACCACAGTGACAAATGATAAAAAGATTAGAGGGCATGACATATGAAGAAAGATTAAGAGAACTTAATGTATACAGCTTGAAAAAACATAAGTAAGTGAAGGAGGATCTGATAATCTATAAATACTTGAAAGCTAAAAGGTGAGGAATTATTTAACGAGCAACAGCATGCAAAGGAACATTAGCTGTTAGGAAGAAAATGTTCACAAAATGATGTGAAACTTTCAAATTGCATACTAAGTTAATAAGCCCCTTCTTGAATATTCTTTTAAGACTGTCACAGTGAAATTGTTGATCACTGAGAAGTAAATCAACATCACAGTTAGCAAGTGCACCTTAATTCTTCTCAGTCCCAGGCACTAGAATTGAAGCTCAGCAGACTAATTAATAGGAATAATTATTTAAATTTAACCTGCTCTTGTGGTGGTTATATTTTAATAGCAACCAGAAATCCATCAAAGTTATAAAGTGAACTTTAGACAATCTAGTTGAATTATAGGTTTCTTGCAACACACAATTATTGTTTAAATGTTCTCATTTATAATTCATGCTTTGCATTGTAAAATTGGTCAACTAAACGGACCAATATCTGGAACTCATCAGAAGTTGCATTCTGTTCAAAGAATCCTATGCATCTCTAAGAGTCAATAGTTTCTATTTTGTGGGTACCCAGAGCTAAATACATATATATGTTGACCTGCATCTTATTTGTGTGATGCCTAATGGTGTAACTTCTTTGCTGGAACCAATCCCATGTACTTTCTTCTTTCTTAATAGTCCTCTTTTCCATTTGCAAGTGCTGAGGTGGGGAAGAAAAAAGTAAAAATTTATTTAAGGTATTTATTCTTGTTTCCTGTGCCATGCAACAGATTCTTTGCAGCAAAGCCAAAACATTCTGGGTTAAATTTACCCTAGATTTAACTCCTGTGACTTTGGTTCTCTCTATAAATACAATTGGGTTAGTTAAATATGGATCTAGTCACTTTGTATTTTTGCTCTCCTCCCCTCAACTTCACTGACTTTCTCTTTCTTGGTTTCTTTTAACTAAATATGCAGGTTTTTGAAAACTCAGGAGAGTCACTGTTAAGCTGATGATGATTTGACCCTACCATTTTGTGATCAGTGTTGCCTCTGTCTCCATTTCATGGATGCACAGTGACTTTTTGAAATGGAGAGCTGATAGCACTAGGTAAAGCTAGTCACAGTAGACACCCCCAACAGGCTTTCTAGTCAGGATGACACTTTATTTCCCAACTTTACAGGAATAATAATTCATACCTTGTATTAATTGATATAGTAGCATTATAGATCTATGGAATTCTTACGCAGAATTACCAGGAGAGAAAATTGCCAGCCACTACATATGTCCCATGTCAAGTACTATGCAGCATTTTCTTCCTCCTGTCCTGGGTATATCCCATGTGCATCAGTGATGGGCCATGCTTGCCCTCTGATGACCTGTGTGTTTAAGTACATTAGGTTATTCGGAGTGACTTTTCAGAGTCTGAGGGTGGCCAATGCTCTCTAGGGAGCATAAGAAAAATGTAATTTTATGACATTATCTCATGGAAATGTTAACATTTAAACAGAAAACTAGACTTAAAAAAGAAGTCTGTGTATTTTTCTTTTTCTTTTCCCCCTCCCTAATTCAAGAGCTCCTAAGGCTGAAATCTGTTAGTTGGGTTGTGGTATAAGAGGTCACTGTTTCTGTTTCCTATCATCATGCTGTATCAAAAAACTCACACACATAGCCTTTCTGGGCTCTGCTGCATGTTAGACATAACAGACCATGCTTCTGGGAACTGTAACACACCCTCTAAGAGATGAACTGTTTACAAATTATAAATACGCAGACACTTAGTTCAAAAACCCAAGAGCAGATTTACTTCCTCCACCTAAACTATCTGTCTCAAATGACAGAGCTTAATTGCCAGCTCGCTCTTTCTTTCTCTCTTTCTCCTCCCAAATACCAGCATGGAAGACTGTAAAAGATAAGAGAGCTCTGTCCCTTTGGCAAAAGCTATTTGGTGGATAAATGCCTTCTCGGATTTGTGCCATCTTGGACATAGACTTCAGGCTGTGTCCTGGCAACTCTGGGGTCTCTCAGGCTGTCTGAATAAGGATTGCTTTAAAATTACATCACTGAAACATCTTTTGCCTGCCAGTAGGAACGTATAGACCAGTTACATGCAGCTTAATATATTAAGTTGTCTGATTGTTGACTATTTCTATTAATTTTATTTTTTTTTCTTTTTTAACAATGACTGTAGAGCTTCAAGAGCAGCCAGTGACTGTGTTGAATGAGTATGATAGCACCAGACTGGAAAGTATCTTGGAGTCTTCTCATGATCTTAACTTGTCTGGATTTAAGTTAGCATGTCCTCCAAAACAGACAAAACCTAACTTACTACTATTTCCAGGTCTGGTAGCTGATTCAAAAGAAAATCAGAGATAGAACTAAATCAACAGTTCCTGGTTTCTTTTTCTTTTTTTTCCTGGAGGGTTTCTATTTGGTGGTGAGCCAACATAGCCCTGCTTGGCTGATGGGATGTAATAGGAAAGGATCACATGACACTGTGGCTTCAAGCCAAGTTATTTTGAAGCTTCCAAGAAATGTTTAGTATCTGATGTATTGGAAAAAAGAAAAGTTGGAAGAAATCCCCAAAGGAGGAAAATCCAGTGTTTCTAATATAGGAAATTCTCTGTCGAAAATAAGTACAAAAAAATATACAAAGTTATATGAACATAGTTCAAAAAGACTCCAGCCGAACAAATTAAAGTCAAATTCATCCAGTAGCAAACAGCTGACATTTTCCATTTGAGTTAGATTCAGCATGTGGAAACCTTCCGTATGGATCTTATTTGTACGGGTGGATTACGATGAAAATTGCATTAATTTTCTCCACAGTAAAGGTCAGTAATTGAAATAGGAACCAAGAGTCTATTGTGTAAGATGCTATATCCCCATACTTAGGAAAGGTCATTCAAGACAATATCATCTCATTGTTTTCTTCCCTGGAAGTATAAATAATTTCATTAGTTTTTCTATTTCTTTTCAACAGAACAATTGCAATATAATATTTCAACATCTCCCATTAAGATTGCTGAAGAGAAATGATGGTAAAGACTTGAAAATACCCTATGATACACAGGGCATGTTCAGACTAACAAGGAGCACTCACCTTGTCCAGAAAATTATGGGAAAGATTGTGTCCAAAAATCCCCCCTAAGATGTGTGTTTGTGTAGGTGTCAACTCCCTTAAACTGCTGCTTTCTCTTCAGTTGACTCTTTGTGGCTTCTCTCTCACTGCTTCCCAAGGAGTCTATGCACAGACCAGGAATACGTCAGTGAAGGAGAAGCCTAAGGGACAGATTCTGCTACTTGCCTGAGCTACGCTTGATGCGAAGCTGGAGGATGAGGCGCTTCTAAGCACACATAATCATCGGGTCTTGCAACCATATTGACTAAAGTGTAGCACAAATTTCCAGGTATCACTTGAGACAAAATTATTTCTTTAAGTTTTACCCAAGCTTCTTACTAACTTAAACAACTTCTGTTTAAGACAGAGTGTAGGGGTTGCTATGCAGGGGTTGTTCTTTTTTCTTTGCTTAGAAGCCTCTGATGTACAAGAAACTGGAAGATAAATGGTCTGTTGTAATTTTTATTTACACTGCAGCATTGTTTATGACTGCTTTTATCTGTAAGCATCCCATAAACTGACATAATCCTTGTTGCAGCATCATGACCCACCCGTTCATAGGATTAGGAGTGGCAGGAGAAAGGAGTTGAAAGGAGGGACTTACAGAGGGCAAGTGTCGATATCTTGTAGGCTGTGGTATGGCTTTCCTCACACAGAAACCTTAGCAGCCCTATGGCAGTCTAAAATACTTTCTTGTCCTTGAGGTAGGTAAGCCAACTTCTCTAAATCCCTGGAGAAGTGTAGTGGCAGGCGACTAGACTGAGCACATGAACCTCGAGGAGTCCTTGTCCCTTAAAAACTCTTAACAAAATGTTGTTAAAGTTTATTTTGAATCGGCCAGATACATGAATAGGTCTATCTTTCTCCTGTAGCCCAAATTGCTAAAAGATCATTGCCTAGGTGATGGTCCAGTGGTTTACATCTAATCTCCATGTGATTTTTCTTAGGTCTCATGTATTTCCAAGAGAGAGCATTTATTTTGACCAAAGTTTTCTTTCCCCTTAACTTTTTAAAATAAGATGACTGATGACTTTTTATCTCCATTTAGTCTGTCTTCTTGTTGCCTCTTATGCAGGTGTTCCTCACCTGAATGGTGTTTTATTCTGTTGTGACTACTAGCGTTGCTTTAAGACCTGTAGCAATACCACCAGACTTTGGTTTACATTACATCCTTATGCAAACATGGGCAAGTACTGAAAATGCCCTTGGATTTCACGCCTGTGCAGAGGGAGAGCAAGAGAATTATGACCTAAGCCTCCCCACATAATCCTTTTCTTGTGTTGGGCTTAGGAGACTTCTGCTGGTCCTCTGTGCACAGATAAAATTTGTCTAATGTAAGCAAAGAAAGTGTAAGCGTGGTTGAACAAGGCGTGAAATGGTCACGTTCTGCCTTTTAGCCAGTGGTCTCCCAGCTCTAGGGTGATGTGCCCTGATTTTAAAATGTGTCCTTTTCAGGCTGATGGTTCTCTCCTTCATATGAATCTGAAGTAATTCTATTGGCTCTGGTGGAATTATTCCAGATTTCACACCTTTTTAATCGAGAGCATAAATTGACCTGTATGTGTTGCATTTCCTCTATTTGGTAATTATTTCAAGTACACTCAGGTTCACTGAATTTCCATAGCCAGACAGGCACATTTGTAGCGTGGTGTTAATAAACAAAAATATCCTGTGATGCACAGTTTCGGGACTACACGAGGCAATCGCTCAGAGTTTGACAGCTATCCTTTCCGGGTACTGGTCCTCCTGGAAATGCCGAGGAGCCCTTCTCAACACACAGCAGACATTGCAGCACAGGGCAAGACAGTGACTCAGCAAGGCAGATTGCTGGGTTCATTTCAGCAGCCTTTGGCTCCCACCGAAGGCAGGAACCAGTGCAAGGTTGCTGTGGTGACTATTTTCAAAGCTCTGTCTGGAATTCATTTTAGCTACCATGAGACTGTCTGTCACTCCATGGCTACCACCTCCCACAAGAGCTTCATTCTGCTGCTAGACTGAAGCTGCTGAAGCTGTTAGTGAATGGTTTCCTGCATACAATAGAGGCCAGTGATCTGCTGTTTATACCCAGTAAAATCTTTTTGGTTTTAGAAGTTCTTAATCTACAAGTATTTGGCCTCAAGATATTGTTTGGCACAGGTTTTGCTGGACACCACTGAGACTGGTGTTTCGTACTCTAGCACAGAGCAAGTTGCATGTGAAAAATCCAATTTTGGCTAAGTTTGCTTTTCTTAAATAATTATAGCATGTTTGTAAAAAACACAACAGCATAATAGTGGAGCAAAAAGGCATGCCTGCCTGAACTTTTTCCTTTCTTTCCCCTTTCCATCAATCTTATTTGTTGCTAATACACTGGAGAATTCATATCTGATAGATGGGATAGATACTGGTAAAACGTTGCCCTAATGTTCTTGTAACAGTAATGGCGTAATGAGATAACTTCTGTAAAAAACTTCATCCTGAAAGTTAGGCCAGCTCAGGGCTAGGCAGAGTAACTCTTCAAATTCCTGAAGATATTAAAGATTTTCATTCCTGACTTAGTTGGCTGCATCCTATTTTCTTCCTCCTTTTGCATTAATCCCTATTTATTTTTTTCTCCTCCTCTTTTCCTCATCCTTGCCCCCAAGTGTTCCTCAGCTTTATATATTGAGTTTCTCTTGGCATGCCAAAAATCTGCTGATGAATACCACTTGTTTGCAAGTCACATGCAAGATTTCTTTTTGTGCGAGTTTTTTTTTTATTTGAAATCCAAGTGAGCAACTATTTAGCACCTCCTTGTGACTTTAAGCCTAAGTTTCTTGTTGTGTGCATATGATATTTGCAGTATATATCAGAAATACCCTTCTAGAACAACTTTAAACGTTGTTTATGCATTTTGGAGTCTTACTGGGTTGCATCCATCAAGAGAAAAAGTATCTGAAGGATACATTTAAAAAATAGGGCGGAGCTTTTTGTAAAGATGAAGGCTATTAATCACTTCAATTATTAAAAGAAGTAGATAGCTCCACCATTTAAGTTTTCAATTCAGTAACAGATTCTTTGCTGGAGCAGAAGCAGCATCTTTGTTCCAGAACAGACTAGACAACTGATAATTTTTGCCTTCAGTCTCTTCCTTCATAAGCCTTATGATTTCCTCTAGCAAGCCCAGCTCTGACCATTGTAGCTTTGTAAATTTCTGTGTTAATCCTGGAGACGTACTCTCCTGGCCTGCCCCATATTTCACACACATTCAGAGTCTTCATTATTGAAAGTACCTCCAATTTGGTGGTCATGTGACAGTTTCTTTCGCAACTGTCCCTGAATGTCTGGGAGCAGCATAGCATAGGGAAGGAAGATCACAGAGCTGCAGCAACCCTTTGAGTGCATGTCCATGTCCTGTTTAGTGAGTGTTTCCATTTCAGAAACAGAACAATCTAGAAGGCCCTTTCTTTCAGTGTGGCAGAGAGTTGGTGTCTTTATTTACAAGTTTAAGTTGTTGTACATTAGCTGGACACAAAAGACTTAATTCCTGATTTTTTGGGGTTTTTGGTTTGTTTTTTTTTTTTTTTCTTTCCTTCTCTGTCATGCTTAATCGTTTGTAAGATCCCTTTTGTGGTTTTGTTCAGGCAATTAATGCAGAAATGAAGGTTTCTTAAATCAGGATATGCATAGAAGATTTGAAGCAACACACTGATTATAGAATTAATTCTCAGTTGTAAATTCATTTTGATGGGGTTAATTCTTTCGAAGAGGCTGAAGACTAGTTTTGGTCCACCCACAGTGCTGTAATCAGCTAAGAAATAAAGAAGGGAAAGCTCCTGAAGGAATGCAAGTTTCATGATTGGTTTTAGAAAAAAATGCCAGAAACAAGCAGGATATTTTATTTCTAATTCAAGCAAAAGCTTCTGAGCTATGATTTTGAACCATGGGTATCCAAATCCTGTTTTCAAGCATCTTAATATATTGAGTCCAAAAGAAATCAGAAAATAATGAGACCTCAAGAGGATGGAAAATAATTATCTGGGTGGTGGGACCTTACTAAACATGCTTTCCCATTTGTGCGTATATAGGTTCATTATTTTACATCTTCCACAAATATGGTAATGTTCAAATATAACTTTCTGTATTATGGTTTGCATATACTAATGAATATGGACCAGTGGCCGTCCTCTTGATGGACTATGAACTCTCTTACTGCTTCTGATGGTGCTTTGTGAGGTGCTGGCTTTATAGAGCATAAACAGTACTCCAAAACTGAAATAATTTCGAAAATCCTGTTCATCGCACTTCATTTGTCTGCTTCTCTCTTGCTCAACTAGTCACCTAATCATCCTGCAGATGTGTTTAGATTGCAGGTTTTCAGAACAAAACAATAATAACAAAGAAAAGACGTTGACAAATTTCCAGGATTTTCAAATGATTTGCACACATATTACAGTACATATTGTAAGGGTGGTTGCTAGTCTACTTTACTCTTTAATAACTGATTTCATTTACAAGGCTTTTGAATCCCAGTCTGTCTATGCCTCTTCCTTAGCTGGGCATATTTTGTATTATAAATTGAAAACGCTATTGTCTAGTGGTGATTTTAGCATGAATACTAGGTAGGAATATGAATGCAATTGTCATTATGTCCTAGGAATATGGGTAGTTTCTGTTTTATTTTCTCAGTCTTCTTAGTGGCTGCAGGAGAAGTTATGTTATATTAGTTAAACTGCATTATCACAACATTTCTAAGCTCAGTCGAGGACATGTAAATGAAGACAGCATGATGCAGATAGACCTGACAGATTGCAGCTCTGGGTTGCAAGAATAGGCTTGCCCTGGAGTATTACTTTATCTAAAGTGGTTTCTTTTATCACTCTATCTGAACTTGGACAGAATGAAATTCTCTCTGGCTGGTGTTCCATGAACTATTCCTCAACTTCTGCTTCCAAGTTTGGTGCAAAAAAGCAAACTATGGTTAACGGACTGTTGCACCATTCTAGAGAGTGAATAGTTAAAAATAAACCTAATGTGTCATTTACATTTGAGCATAACAAGGTTATAACCGGAGTTGTGTGAAAATGACTTTTTGATGCTATTTCCCTGTAAACTGCCTATTTATTTATTTATTTAGTTCTGGGGTTATTTCGCACCCCAAGGGTTTCATTTTTGTTGGTTGTTTTATTAATGTAAAAATACTCATTTTCACACCAAAATGTGTGATTATTTAAAATGCTGCTTGTATTCATCATGCAACTCACTTGCAACCTAAAGGCAAATATTCAAATGTCTGGAGCTTGATAACTCTATGGTGGTTTTGGCTGACTTTTTAAACTCAAAAACTACTGCAAAGAGAAATGGGCAGTAATTAATTCAGAGGGTTACAAGAGCTGTACTGTCGTGTCTGTCTCTTATCATCCACGGACAGTTTGTATGTTATTCCAGCACACAACAATGCAGTGCCGTGCCCTCAGATGCACAAAAAGCCTCTCACAGCACAGTAGTGCCAAAAGGCTGTAACAATAACCCTTCGCCTCTCTGGCCTAGTGCAACTTTTAAGTAGCCTCTGAAACTCTCCTGCATGGAGGAATAAGGTGGGTTCACAACACAGAAGAAGAATTGCAGTAATGTTGATCCAAGCATCTCTGGCCCTTACGTATGTGCCCTCATCCTTTCCCCTGCCCCAGCTGTTGAGGACCACAGAGAGCACGGATGCAATGTGTGTTTTATGAGCAGCTCCCCTCTCTGGGCACTGACTGGTTAAAACACAACTTAAAATGTCATTTTTTTCTAAATTGGGCTGATTATGGAGAGCCTAAAATCAGTGTCCAGGCCTCTGCATTTTGTAATAAGTGAATGTTTTGCTGATTTCTTGCTAGAATATCTGATTTGCATGCCTGTATATGTGTTAGATTACTGGCAAAGAAATGCTGAATGCTGGTAATTGTATACTGATTTCCAAGGCTGATTTAAGTCATTTTTGATTTTTAATTCATTCTGTGCTTCCTTTTTATTTCTGCACATGTGTAGTAATGTCCTGTAATGTTGCTGCTTAAAATAAGCAGTAAGAAATAAAGTTGTAAGATGGCTGCTGTAAAAGGAAAATGACATTTTTTTCCTTGGATTTTTTTTTTTTCAGCAAAAGAATAGGTCTCTGTGTACAAACCATTCAAAAAATATTGCATTCGCTATCTTGCTGCTAGTTTATATACAGAAAACATCATGGCTGTTGGGAGCCTACAGACCTCAGAAAAGAGATATTCAGAAGTTTTGCACAATAATATTATTGCTCTTGAGAAGCACTGAGCACCCTGCACTCCCCTACGTATCAACTGGACTCAGGGGTGCTCACCATCTTTTCCAGTCTGGCATGCAACTGGGTTCTTCAGTGAAAGCCTGATTTGAGACGCTGCAGTCAATTTGTGTTAGAAGATGAAGAAACCTCTGCCCATATGCTGAGGAAAATATAGGAATCTATATATCTTCATGCTAATTGTATGTGATAAACCCAGAGTTTGTGTTCTGTCTTTCTGCCAGTGATACACTTGAGTGATGGATGCATCATCAGTACTGGGAATCTTAATTTCTTCCTATAGCTGTGAACATGTTAGCAAATAATTAATGGTTTGTGGGGTTTTTTTGGTTTTATTTTTTTAGGAATCTGAGAAAAAGGGGTTAATTGACAGAATCCATATGGTCCAAGAGATCATCATAGCTGTTCAAAGCATCCTAGAAGAAACAGCATCATTTGGAGAGAGGATTAAAAAGTAAGTCATATTTTTTTTTTGCTTAGCCATAATTTGTGATGAAGCAGAAACATGAGGACTAAGGTGGAATGAATTTCTTGCTCCAAAAATGACTACAAGGTGCTGCTGTAGAGCCTGACCAGTCCTACCACAGTTTCTTATTCTTATGGAGTTCCTTACTCCAAAAGCCTTTCCAAGGCATAAACAAGAGAAGCATCTGTGTGCTTTGCTGGTGTATCTCTCACATTCACCCATTTCTCCAGATTTCTGGTCTGGTCTGTCTGTGATGGGGTAGGGAGTCATGCTTGAAGTTGTAGGTGCAGAAGTATCAGGCATTTATTTTCTTTTCCTTCATGGAAAGTAGATAAGAATTGATGGTTGGTGTTCCCTTTTCCATGCCCTCCCCACCCTGGCCAGGTTACAGGGGTTACAAGTCTCTTATTTCCCTGCCCAACACATTAATGTTATTTTCTGTTTGCCATTTTGAGCTGTCTGCTTCCTGCTGGTGCCACAAGGAAGCCCAAAAAGGTTTTTTTCTGAGTCTTGTTGCAAGGGGAGGCAGACAGGGTATTCCTGGCCTTACAAGAGAGGGAGGAGAAAACCTACCCCCCCGCAACCTTGTATAATCCAATCTTTATTGAAACTTAATTGACCCATATTGTTTTCTGTCTTGAACACAAAGTGGTAATTTGTGATCAAGCCACATTTTCATGAGGAGCTGAGTTCAAGCTAAAAATACAGTAAACGCATGTGCTATGGTTCCATGCTGGATGCACCAGCTGGGGTGGAAGTGGCCCAAAGATGTATTCCAGTCTATGAACAGGACACTGTTCTGCCCAGCTGCATGGCAGGAAGACTCAGAGTGCTTAAACACTATTAATTCTTGTATTCATTTTGGTAACAATGGTCTTAAAGAACACACAGAGTATTAATGTGGATGCCCGATGTAATTTCAGAAGAATTCTGTTGTAACTCAACAGTAATGTACCATTAAAAAATTGCCACCAAAGTTTTTCCATAAGTGACAGACTGAATTGTGCTACGGTTTCTGTCTGTCACTCTACTTATACAGTCACAGGGAGTTTTAATAGTTTAACTGAATTGAGCTGTTTTGCTATTTTTTGTACTTTAACTTAAGCTATGTTGATTGATAATGATGGGTCCTCTCCCACCTATCTTTACTTAATCTTTAATACATCTATTGAAGCTTAAAAGTAATTCTTTTAGCATCCTATTAATTTTAACTGTCAAGGGAAATTCACCTGATTTTATAGCCTGATAAGTGGTCCACATTGATTCTCTCTTCTTCGTACTCCCCACCATCATGACGTGATGAAGTTATCAGGCATATTGTATGAAACAGAGATGCTCAGATTCATAAATCCACCCGTGAACTAATTGGCATTCA
The DNA here is from genome assembly GCF_032191515.1 of Phaenicophaeus curvirostris. Taxonomy (NCBI): domain Eukaryota; kingdom Metazoa; phylum Chordata; class Aves; order Cuculiformes; family Cuculidae; genus Phaenicophaeus; species Phaenicophaeus curvirostris. The sequence continues at coordinate 11,216,379 of NC_091403.1, forward strand.
TGTAGTCCAGGTATCTCAATGCTTGGTGCATGCTGTAGAGATGTATCTTACCAGGGCACAGGGGGACAAAATAACTTTAAAGGTGCCTTAGCAATAGCTGCTCCCCTTAAGTCTATCATGGGCTTACAGTGGCCTGTGTGAAAGGAAGTCCCATTTTTCCAATGCTGCAGAAGTCTGAATGACTGTGGTGACTGAGACTCTTGAGAGTGCTCTCCTTGGGAGGATGGTGGTGTTCATAAGCTTAGACTACCTCTAGTGTACTATAGCTTGCCCAAGACAGCCTCAAATATGCAGTATAGTAAGGAACTGCTGAAAACTTAATGAAATAAAAGCAAATATATTGATAATGAGAAAATTATATGAAATGTTGATCTCTAATAGTATTCAGAGAAACTACTTTCATTGCTCTTTTAAGGCCTAACGTCAGTCATAAATTAACCCATTCCAAGTTATTAGCAGGGTTGAGTCTGGCTACTTGTCACATTTGAGATGTGCACTGACACACATCCCGTGTCATCTCCACTGTGGCCCAGTGAAGTCAGCTCAAGTACCTTGCACCTGTAGCATGGCCTCATCTCCAGATCAGATGATCTACCCATGAATAATGGAGAGCTCAGTGACTGGTGAGGAGAGATGTGTAGTAAGTGCAGCATATACAAGAAAAATCAAAACCAACTTGCTATATGCTTAACAACTGTTCTGAGCTTCTCAGAAAATATCTTCTTACTCCTTATAATGATATTGGCCTCTCAGACATCTCCGTTAGTCCGTTATAGCATCCCGATGCAGGAAGCTGCTTAGCCACATTCCAAAAGGTCTGCAATTTACAGTGCATGTGAAAGTGCTGAGCACCATGAAGAGGTTATTAAATTATTATTTGGAAGCAGAAAACGAGCAATATCCAAGAGCAGAAACATTGAGAAGGATCCCTGTTTTTCTTTACAGCACATTCAACTGGACGGTGCCTTTCCTCTCTGTCCTGGCCTGCTTGGTCCTGGCAGCAGCAACAATCATTTTATATTTTATACCACTGAGGTACATTGTTTTAGTCTGGGGTAAGTACTCCACTGTGTCTCATTTGCATGCAGTAAATACAAGAGATCTACAGAATGAAATCAAACAAGCTTTAAACAATCTCTTAGACAGATAATCAAATGCTGTTGCTTAGCAGTGAATAGATATGCTATGAACTTCTTAAAATTACCATCCCCACCCCCTCCCTGAGTGATCCAACAATCTGCTTTTCTTAGGGTTCTTTATAAGTTTCCAATAGCACCACAAGAAGAGCATTAGTCTAGTTAAGCTACTTTCAGTAGTCTGGATAAGCTATTTTCAACATTATTATTCTGCAGGAGAGTAATTAGCTTCCTGGTTCTGGACCCCTCCCAGCTGGGAAATGGTTGGTAGTGGACAAGATGTGTTTGAAGAGCTGGACCACAGAAACCTGGACTATGGGAGCCTTTTGAGTCTTAACTCTCCTGCAGTCAGGAGAAGCAGTGCACTCAGTAACCCATGGTCCAACAGGAGGCACTGAGCATCTCTTTGTGTCACAGCTGAGAAAGTATTTGTGTGAAGGTGCATCGTGAAACAGAAGAGGAGTTTTTAAGAATGAAAATTTTCCTGGTAGTGTTACGACAAAGATAAAATGGTCTTTTACAAAAGGAGATGGCATTCCAGCAACTTTCTTCATCTCAAAATGGCTTTTATCTTATTTAGGGTGATAGCTTTTATCTCAGCCTTGAGGCACAGTGGTTGAGAACATAGTGCAGGTAATCCTTACTGAACTGCTGAAGCTCAGCCCCAGTATGGCTCTGGGCTGTAGAGAACCCTCTTCACCCTTCCAGGGCTGAGCCATCTGCTGCTGTCTTGGCTCTCCTGGATACAAAAAAGTGGGGGAATGAGAAGGTGGCGGAACAAAAAGTCACTCAAGAAATAAATGAAATAAAGGACTAAATCAAACAAAAGAAAGGGCAAAAGGGAAGGAGAGAAATTGCTAGGAGTAAAAAGTTCAGTTACAAAATATTTCTGTTCTTGTATGGAAGACATGGTGAGTACATGAAAACTATACATCCGTTCAACATCATCTAGACTGACAGGGCCTTCAAATATGATACATGTTAAACATCTACCCTGTGGCAAGGCCTCGAAAGACCTTATGGTATTTTCTGTTTTTTAAAAATCAGGTACACAGGAAATTGTGTTGGCATTTTGCTACAAGTATATGGCTTAAAAACTGAATCTCAGATGTGAAACAGGTATATTTCAGGGAGAGGAGAAGGCTGGAGCTGGAATCACGTTTGAAATTGCTTCCAGGGAAACTACTATGATATTTTGGACAGGAGTATGATGGAATCAAATGCTCTATTGTGATCCTCAGAGGCAACTAACATTTAAATTTTTTTGCTATTTTTTAAAGTGAGTTAGCTGATTTTCTTCACTTAATTATCCTTTGCTCTTCTACAACACCTTTACATAGCCACACTACTAGCTGCTATTTCTCAGCGGGGAAATGGTGACAGTAGGGTGTTAAGTGGCTGCATTGGCACAAGGGGAGAGTGGAAAGGGTGCTCAGGTCTCTCACTTTCTCATCCCAGTCCGTGCAATAGAGATGGCACTGGCTGAGGGCTGCTCATTGCTCACTCCTTTTCCACAAAGGCAGGAGAAGAGAAAACCTCATGAACTTCACACTGATATGAACATTACACTCCCATGGATCTTCTGTCCAGACTAGAGACCCACCTCTGTGAGCTGAAGCATAACTAAGTCCATGGAGATGGGGAGCGCTGTTGCTGCAGTTAATAAGCCAAATTATTCACCCCAAGATCAAAATAAACTAAACCTTTTGATAAGTTTTTACAGTTTCCCTCAGCATCATAATATGTTCAGCTTGTCAAATCTGGTTCTGCAAAGAGGGGATGTGAGACGTGATGGGGAAGCAAAGCTTTCATTTTCAGAAGAAATGGAAGGAGAAAAGCCTTTATCCTGCCCAATTATTTTCAGACCCCTCCAGCTTCCTGGACAAGAGGAGAGGGAATATCTTTGGTCAAGTAGGATAGCAGCTTTAACAGCAGTCTTGGCTGCAAATTTGTGTATTGTCCCTACAGTATCCCCCACAATAAATGCATTGTGCACTCTCTCTTTACCACATTGTTGACAACAGATGATCTCCAAAGCAGAGAAATACCTTTATAAATGATGTCCTCTACTTTTTCTAGGAGCCACTTGTGAATGATTCCACATGACAGGGAATGTGTGTTGCTTTAAGTTTGAGGCAGTGTTTTCACGCTAATTTTTACTTGTGAATTCTTCTTCCCTTTTACACCTTGCCTGGGCAATTCAGGAGGGAGGGAATGGAAAAGGATTGCATTATTTTGTTTGCTTTTTTTTTTTTCTAGGCATAAATAAATTTACTAAGAAGCTCAGAAATCCCTACGCCATCAACAATAATGAGCTACTAGATTTCCTCTCCAGGGTACCATCTGATGTTGAAAAGGTAGGTAATGAATGGCCATCGCCAATAGAGGCAACAAGTGGCACTGAGAGTGTCTAGGTGCTCTGCTTGGGGAATACAATGCCAGTGCACTTTTGAATAATGGATATAGGGAATCAGGGAAAACCCACAAAGGGCAGGGGGTCAGGGTTTTAGAAGAGAAGGGAGCCAAAATCCTTAGTCAGAAGGATAAAATGATTGCAGAAAAATTATCCTGAAAAGACCTACTTAAAAATGATCTGGAAAATCATCCAGTGCAGTTACTGAACTATGCTTTGCCACCTTTCTGCTCTGGTATTTATATGGAGGGAAGAGAAAAATAGTCTTTGATAGAGATAACCATCCAAAAGAATTTGCTGAATTCTCTCTGGGTGGGTAGGAGGGGAGCATTATTTCTATGACTTTGTGGTTGCTTTTTTTTTTCACATCACCTGTCCCTCAAATTTTTTCCTCCTCACCCATTTTGAGCTTCAGGCCTCCCTTGGACAATACTTCACTCATCTTTTTCTTTGAAGAAAGCCTTGAGATCTGTATAAAGTACTCTGTAGTTGATCAGATCAATCTTCTACCATTATGGAATTGCAAATTTTAATCTAACCAGAATCTATCCTCTCTCAATTTCAGTCAAGTCTTCTTCTCCTATTTCTTTTAAACAACAGCACCGTCTTCAGTAATCTCGCCCATCTTAATGGAAATTATTTGAACAATAAGTCTTCTGGAATGTCAAGTTCTGTTTGTTTCTCTCGAAGGAAAGAAAATAGTCTGTTTGGGGAATGAACCCACACAATATAAAAGATTCGTTCTTTTGTTTTAATCAACTGGAATCTGTGTCCTCGGATCTTCATCCTGATGCCCCAGATCCCACTGACATTGTACCTTTCTCTGTGAATCATGGTAGTTTCACAGTGAGAGGCTGTTTACTGTCAATAAGAGGACCATAATCTCACCTATAGTGACTTTACTCTATTGGAGACAAAAAATAATTGCCTACATGTGATGTTGAGGCATCTGGTAGAAAAAAGGTTGGAAAAGGCTTTTGGTGACAATTATCTCAAGAGTCCACCAGGCTGGTTGGTGGCAGCACTAATAACTCGGGAGAAATCTCTCCATAGACTGGTAGGAGCAAAAAAAGCTAAACAGACATTGACATGGAGACATTAAGCATCAGTGTGGTTTTATTTTTTGTCATTGCTTTTGTAGAGCACACTGGATTTGCAGTGATGGTTTGCATATGCCCTTTTAGTGTTTATGTTTAAAGTTTCGTTGCTTTTCTATTTATGTTTTATTTAACATTTCCATTTCTAACATTTCCTTGAGTGGTTTCTATCATTTTGGGATCCTTCGAGCTCTCCAAGGAAAATTATAACCATTTTCTATGTGAGGAATGATAAAAGTTCCTAGGGTGGGACAAACTTTCTCAAAGTTTTCCGCAAGTGCTAAAAAATAGTGAGCCTATGTGACAGTGAAAAGTCATCCTGGTTGCTCCAAAGCCCCCCGTCTACTTTATTTTATGTGCTATCAATGCATCATTATTTCACTGTGGTACTGCAGGGAGTTAGAAATTACCTCAGTCTGTACAGTAGCCATTTACAACCCATGTGTGTCGGACAAAAGACAGGAGGAGTGAAAAAGATGGCATGTTCAGCAAAAGTTTCCCCCTGATTTAAATGGGAATACTTTTCTGTATCACAACAGATAATTTGGAGACTCCACCATCCTTGTCAGTTTATCACACATGGTTTAACCATTAGATTGTATATGAAATTGTTTTGAAAGGTGGAGGCAGCTTTGTCCAGGTTCTGTTTGGGAAAGTATTTTCCTTCTTTTTTGAAAAGATTGAATATGTCAGCATCCCAAGGTCTGGGTACAGTTTTGACAACTATCATCTTACTGAGTATTGGGATCCACTTGAACTGGAACTCCTGAGAGAAGTTTATTAAATTCCAGGTTAATGCCAGAAAGATAAGAAAACCAGCTCCCAAACAAAAACAAACCCAAAAGATCTTGCCTACATTGCTGAAATCAGGTAGAACCCCATGTATCTCATTAGAAAAATCTGCTTTTAATATTTTCGTTTCAAGAAATGATGCATGACTTCTCAAATCCTTCCTGCAATTAATCCCCTATGTTCCTGTGTTTAGAAAATGATTCATTACTTTTGAACCTTCCTTAGTTTCCTTTAGTTTGTCCTCGGGGAGCCATTAACACACACTGTAGTGAGCTAGAGTTACCTAACTGCAAACGTCATGTCTATTTGTTTTTACAGGTGCAGCATGCTGAATTGAAACCATACAGCAGCTCCAGTCCCATTAGGAAGAAGCGAAGCGCACTATAGGATGCAGCATGATTTTGGAATGCAGCATCTCCCTCCACATGCTCTACACGTGCACACATGCTTCCCTCCTCCCCTTTTTTTTGCTTCAGAACAACACTATAACCACTTCCACAGACATGTTTTTTGAGAACCTATCCTGGGTTGGTTTTGGGGGATTGCATTTTCTGGGTTATCTTTTCAGCATGGAATCCTAGCCCAAGAAAATGCAAGGTGGAATGTATGGTCTTGTATGTGGGATGGGGGGACAATGAGCGAGGATGGTGGAACTGCACAACTGCACCCTTTGTTTTTACTTTTTTTCCCCCCTTCAATTTCAGAGGCAAGACTGGATGTGGCAGTACTCCCTGCTTTATGCAGGAAGAGATAATTCCGCTTAGTGTAGCAGATCAGCTGAGCTGATGTAAGATGCTCTGAACCAGTTTTTAACATATCCAATAGATTTACATTAAGATATGAAAGCTATTCTTTTCTGAGTTAAATCACTGTGCCTAGAAAGCTTTAAGCTCTGAATTAACGACTCTTTGATACCCATCTTCTGTTCAAGCAGTGTACATTTTAAAAAGTTTTTTATCATAATTAGCAGAAAGAGCTAGGAGCTCCAACTGTATCTCAATATTTCATACAGCACTTGTGGGCTTTTCTTTTTCCTTATTTTTTTCCCCTTCTTTTTTTTTTTTAAAGCCCACCCTGTGGTTAACTCTTTGGATACTGGAATCATCAAAGATCCATTGCTGGCAATGGATGCATTAGAACCTTTTGCCATGAAAGGACTAAGAGGCTGTAGAAAAGCCTAACTCACTGACCTGAAAAAACTCTGTTGACTTGCCTTTTATAATTCCATCTCATCAGATATTTTCAGCATAGCTGTTGTTTTCCCATCTAAATCCAGAGGGGTCAACACTACAGATTCAAGAGAAAAACACTTTATGGCCTTAAAGAAACAAGTGCTTGTACAGAAAGAAAGCACAGTGCCCAAAGGCATGGTTGTGCAATAGTCTGTAGGCTTTGGTCCACCACTGGTGTCTCGCTGGACTCTTTCCTGGTGGTTCACAAGGAGAAGATCAGAAAGTGAAGTCATAGAAACTGTGAAATGAAGAGACAGGACCCCGCTCGCTGTTGTGAGGAGAATGTGATTTCTTGCTTGCTTACCAATCTTTTACCTGTTGTGCTTTTACACAGATAACCAGCATTATTCATGTTATTTGATTGGGTGAACTGAAACACAGAATCACATGTAAACTTGCTGAATTTTGTGGTCCTTTAGATGCTGTAGGATGTTGTGAGAGTGACTTGCCACTGCAACAAGGCATTTGTAGGATGAGAGCTGTGCTTCTTGTGATTCCCAGACTGGTATTGCCACCAGCATTTGGTAGTTTACAGTACGAAGAAATAGATAATCCCTAGGGATAGGTTTCTTTTTAATAAAAGAGAACTTTGGAAGTCATCTAATTAAAGGGAACGCAGGTAAAACCTTCCTTATGGGTCAGTGATCCAAAGGGAACCACACTGCATGGTTCAACAATGCGATCTTGTGCGCTTGTTGTGTGAATTTGAAAAAGGAAAACTAACACCAGAGTATCTTCCACTGGATTGTTAGATAGATTCAGTGATTTTTCCAGAAGTTTATTTTCCAAAGTTACAAGGCCCACTGTGCCTTTGAATAAGGCACATCTTCATGGATGTAATTGAATAAAGAATGTATTTTGCTTATCCAAAGCTGTATGTACCTGCATAAGGAAAGACAGAAAAAAAGCCCCTGGTTTAAAAAGCCACAAAAATGCCTCTGTGTGTGCATGTGTGCTTGCTTACGCATGCGTATATACAGAGTTGTATATAGAGAAGAGTACATATATAATGTATGTATAGGTGAGTGTGGCGAGGGAAATGGGTATATATACAGATTTTAAAACTTTGAAAATGTTTATGAAAAATGCCAAGGATTCTAAAGCTTATGATCTCATGTCTGTTCTTCTTCATTTTGTATCTTCCCCAGCATGTCTTTCTGGCTGAGCCAGATCTCTGCATGATTTGATTTACTTCAAGTTAATGAAACTAGTTGGCAAGAGCCTTGTAGAAATTATAAAATCTCCAGTACAGCTCCTTCTTGTACATACAATAGATGTTCACGGACCCCTTTTGTTAAACCAGTTTCTCAATCTTCTGTGTAAACAATGCCTCATTGTCTCGCTTTAAACTATCATGTGGCTTATCATACTGTAGTCTTGTCATTTTATAAGGACCAAAGTCAAACATGTTTAAACAGGCATGTGAGATCTGATTGTAGATTTGAGTGAAAACATTCAGCTGCAGGAAAAATTGTTTATTTATTCAGAAGCTGGGACATTATAATTTAGTAGATTTTTTTTTCCTATAGATTTTTTCACTTGGAACTGGTTTACTGATTTCTGTTCAGAAGTCAGAGAGATGTCTTTTTTTGTTTGTTTTACTGTTTTATGTCTTTCAGAATAATTTGTATAAGATTGTTATGCTGGAGACATACCAAATGAAGGGGTTTGGATGGTCCAGTACATATATATGTTGTAATGAGCTCTTTGTTTTGATAAATGCTGTTTGAAATGCAATAAACGTTTGAGTTCAAGATGATTCTTTTAATTTACCTGAATTAGGAGATACATTTCCCATTCTTTGCAAAATGCTTACTGTACTATAATATTTAGTGTCTGACTAGGTAAGCAAATATATCACTTAACAGTGCAGTGTAACAAGTAATGCTGGGGGTTGCTTGAATTGTTAATCTATTTAATGTATAGCATGGGAATTATAAACTTACACTTTTAATTTAAGGTAGTTATTTCAGTGCAACAATGTGTACATTTGCAGTCTAAAATCTCTAAGAACAGAAATAATTAAGAAATTTGAATCTAACTGTAGGTCTTTTGGATGACTGTGGATAACAGAATCATGAAGATACTGGAATATGACTAAACGTGTCCACTAACTGTACAGTGTGTAAATAACTGGACTTGACATATATGTGCAAATGCAATATGTACTCATGTTTGCCCAAACATAAGCTGCTGCTGAAGGTTGATTTCCTGGATAATCATGAAGAGTCAGCTCCCCTATGGATCACTGTCAGTGAAACTCAGTCACTGAAATGCACCTTGTGGAAAGCAAGCAAAAAACTGAATAAAGCGAAGTTGGTGGAAATGTCGTGCACCTTTTCTTTTGTTCTGCTTGCAAAGCTCCGATTTTAACCTTCAGCCATAGCTGTTCCTCCCTCTGCTTCCCAATCAGTCCTCTCCAAAACCACCCACAAAGCAATGGAGAGCCCGGGCTCAGTCCTGCTGACCTAGTGCTCCCACTGGAGATCACTGCCCAGCAGACCAGCCATGCTGCACCCATTTACATGGTAAAGGGAAAGTGCTTGTCCCCTAGAAATTAGAATGGCTGCTGGTAATTCAGTGCCTGGGGTGTGAGTAGTAATGACTCCCCGAATTGGACTGTCTCACTAGAAAACAGAGACTTGCCATTTAATTTCCTGTGCTCTACATGGGGCTACTTTTATTTTAGTTTTTTTTAATTTGGAGGGCCTGATCCTGCAATTGGTACTGCAAGTGGAACTGGAGTTATTTTCCCATCAGACCCAGTAGGTTCCCACCAGGAAGGAATTTGATAGCTCTGATGTGTTAAGGAAAAATCGACAAAATACATTCTAAGCAAACCTTAACCTTTAGATTCTTCGTCCTTTAAACTAAGCTGATGGACTGTTTGGGAAATGTTAGCCTTGACTTTAAAGCCTGTGGCATTTTTAAGAAGTGAATCCTGTTCTCTCTTAATATTCTATGTGTATTTTATCTGTAAAGCTACATGTGTCAGGGTCCTGGTGCATCTACCCCTTCAAATCACACTGAGGCATGATAAGAATATCTGCTCTTAAGGTTTGCAACTTGGAAGGAGGCTGAGATACTACAAATGGTTGTTAATCTGCTGTATTGCAGATGGAGTGTTTTAATAGTTCTCAAACTGGGGTAAGTTTAGTCAAGTGAAATTCCCTCATTTTGGGACAGAAGTATCTACCTGACAGTTTATTAATGGGAAAGACTCTCAGCAGCAACAGTAATTATGTAGTTCAAGGAAGACATGAGCAAAAAGTACATTTATGATTAATGTGAATATTCACAAGCATTTAGAAATAATGTTGAAGTGGAAAAAAAGCCTCTTGAGATTATAGCATTTTAATCTACTTTTCTCTGTGATGCTTTGACTTAAAACAGCACAGCATTTCAAGAGATTTTAGAAGGTCATTTTGCTTTGAATAAAATACATGCTCTTCTGACACAAATCATGAATCTGAGCATGGGGAAGCAGGAAGTGGCATTTAGGTCTCGGTGTTTGCAACAGCAGCAGCACCTGGGTGGGCATGAGTTCAAGTTCTCAGCATGGCTTTAACCTGAGGGCTGGTGATTCTTGTTAAATTTTATGTGAAGAAATGTTGCCAATCAGGTCCTGCATGTGGGATTGAACACCTGCAATTTCCCTCTTGACTGCACAACATGATCTGCCGCTTATAAAGAAGAAAGTGGAAGACATGCTGGTATAAACTTCCCTTGAGCTGATGTCTTAGTGCAACCGGTCTTCTAACCTCTTGAGGACTTCCTCAAGGAAGGTAGGGCAGGCCTATATACTGATCGCATATATCTGGTTCTGTGTCTTCCAGCACCAATCATGGTCTAATTTAGATGGTCAACAGATTGTGCCTCACAGTAGTGCTCATTGGCTGCTAGAATAGCTCTATGAAGCCATGTGTTCACAGCTAATACATTTAAAGAGTGGCCTTTATCCCATGAAGGAGGGATAAGGCACTAGACTGCAATGATTTGAGGAGTAGATGGATGGGTGTGAGTAAGGAACCTATGCTAAGGACTGCTTCCTCAGGGAATCTGAGACTACCTAGCTAGGGATTTCTCCCCTACACCTGATTTGCTGTGATCACATTTCCAGAAGATGAATGAAGGATTTTTCTGCTCTTGGTGTCTGTGTTTTTGGCAAGTTACTTTAATGACTGGGAAGAATGTTAAATATTTACCTCTCATTACCAACTAGAGATGATAAAACCTAAAGAGCTGGGATTTACACTTCCAAATGCGAGGTCAGCCTAGATTCTCCTTCAGTCCCAAAGGCATGTGGAGATAACAAACTCCTTCAGAGGAGTACAAAGTCTGCTCACCAGTATTTGGATTTGATGATCTTTTCCAATCTTAATGATTCTATTGTTTGGGTGATTTCAGAGATACTTCAGTTGCATCCTCAACAGGGATGAATGAATAAAAGGGGTCTTCTCTTGCATATACTTGCTGATACTTCTATTCTAGCTGCTGTTTGTGGAAGATGGGTTTTGACTGTTTCTAAGGTCCTGAGTCTGCGCATAGTAAATCCATATATTATTCACTTGATAAGTACCGCCACTTTCTAAAGCAAAGTAAATATCTTGTCTTCATATTCAAGCAAAGATACACAGTGGAAAGAGCATATGCTCCTACAGACAAAAAAAGACTTTTAGTTTCATTGACTTCTGTGCTAAATTTTGCTTTGATTGTGGCTGTGTGATTTCTCCTTCCACCTGTCTGCCTGTGGTTGGTTCACTGCACAGAATGAATATCTGGAGCAGCACAGCAGCTACAACCTTAGAAAAAAGGCTGGGGTCGGGGGAAAGTCTCCGTCCATCTCTGGCAATAGATGACTTTACTGAAAGTCAATGCCATTCCTTTGCATTTATCACTGCCACTCTTGCTCTGCATATTTTTGGTATTCGCCATGCATTGTTAGCAGTGATTGTCATGTAATTAAATCACTGCTCATCGCAAGAGCCTATTTTTATGCTGAGATAAGCATCAGAAGTCTGCTGCAGCGTCCCCCAGATCAATAAAGATGTTCCCTGTAGGATTACAAATAGTCTAGGGTTGTACAGGGCACTAGAATTAATTAGGAATGATTTCTCTTTTTCTTTCTTCTTTCAATACATTTTTAATTGTTTATCCATTTTCGATGGGCTTGTTTTTAACTCTGCCATGATGGTCCAGATGCTTCTGCTCAGACCTTTTGAGCATGATACAATATCAATCTGGGCAATACTATTTGCTGTAAGTAGTCACTATTTTCATCATATTTCTATAGGCATATGTGGCTATTGCTTCAAAATATCTAAATAAGATATTTGCATCTGGGGCTTTGCACTTGAGATTACAGTTAAATGGATTTATTAAGTGGTTGAACTTGGAGATCCAAATAAAATCTTCACAGCTGAAGTTATGAATTGTGGCATTTTGATTGGAAGACTGGAGGGCAAGTGGAGAAACTTGAGCCATTTACTGAGGAAGCATATTTTCCCAAGGTCGCAGAGCAAGTCTGTGGCAAAAAAATTACTAACAACCTGGATTATTGTGGTTTATACTTTCCTGTTTTCAGCTATATGCTTTTATGCTTTCCTTTGTCGTGTCTTAAATTTTCTCCTACTTAGGTGCCAACTGGTTTTATCCTGCTGCATGTAGTGTTCTTCCAACATCAGGATCAGCTGCTCCTCCCTGCCTGTAAACCTGTCCTATCTACAGGGAAGTCCAGGATTAGCAACAGCCCCATGTCAGAGTCCTGCTGAGAGAAGTGTGTACAGACCCCAGGAAAGCCCTTTGAGTTCCATAGTTTGCTGTAGAGGTAAGTCCAGGTAAAAGTTTCAAAGGATTGGGAAGGACAGGATTATCCAAAATAGTTCTTTAAAGAGGCTAACTGAACCAAGGTCAATTAAGGTGTCTGTTAGGGAGCAGGGTAAACTAGAAACACAATTATATAGTATATATATATACTATATATATATAGTATATATATACACTATATACTATATATTGTATTAGTATATATATACTAATACTATATATTGTGAAATTATATAGTATAGACCGGGTACAGGAATAGAGGCTGTGGACTGCCTGTGTAGGACACTACAGGGAGATACAAGTCTATGGAGAGTTCATAAAAACCGAGTGGGTGGTGTCCACAAATGGATGGGGTGTAGGGAAGGTGAAGGAAAGTCTTCATGTTCACTGGCTGGGAGCTTGTGCTCTGCTCTCAGTTGTTCTCTCACCTTATTGTTTCAATTTTACCTTGATTTGGTGGCAAAGAATTGGCCAGCAATTGGACTTCAGAAAGCACAGGGATCCTCAAGAGCTCCAAGCACCTCAGGTAGCTGGGGTTTACAAAAGCAAGCTTTACGTGGTGTCTGTATGTGACTATACAGAGGCAGTAGCTGTTCAGCTTCTGCCAGTAGCTGACTGTTCCCAGGGTGTGATACAACACAGGGTTCTCTCCGCCAAACAAAACTGATCTGCCCAGGATTTGCATGTGGCAGTACAGGAGAAGAGCTGGCAGCTGATGAGCATCTCTGGGTTACAAGCTTGCTGAATGAGCCTCTACCCGTGTGATCAGCTAGAAGAGAGCTGCTGCACAGCTCAAATTCTGCAAATGTTGCATGTCTTCTCCTCCACTACAGCTTTCTGCCCTATTAGCAGAGAGGACTGCCTATTACCTGTGCCAGCAGAACTCTGGCATTTTCAGAGCTCGATTCTGGCCTGCTTTTGTAAGACAGAGAAGTGACGCTTGCTGCTTTTCCAGCTATCACTTCCCTCCTTCCTGGGAAGGGTCTCTGAAGGATTTTATTTGTCTCCTGAAGCCCTGCAGAGCTGCTGCTCACCAGAGGCAGCACCCAGGAGCACAGTGCACAAACGTGCTCAGGAAATGAGCAGTGTGGGGATGCAAGTGGGGTTCCTGTAATTTTTCTATTGCACATGCATAGTGTTAGTCCTTTTTACAGGGGATTTTGTTCCAAATAGTTATTTTCCATTTTGTCATGTGTTCAATCTTTTCCATTTTCACAGTATGACTTGGATTAAGGTAATTCAGAACAGAAGACTCCTCCTGTAAAATATATGCTTGCCCTATAAATGTTTGCCAGAAATATTTTTTCCTATTACCAGCTCTTAAGGTCAGTTTTCTTACCATCAGCCTTCCCATTATTTTAATTATTAATAGCATTATTATTATTATCATTATGGCTCAAATGTGTATAGGATGTTTAACCTTGCTATACATTTTGACTGACTGCACTTTTGGAGAAGTGTTGGTATTCATACTACATAAAAATGTGCAGTGTTATGGGAAACTGTAATACTTAACCAAAGGGGAAGCCTACAGAAATTTTCAGTGGATTGTTCCTTAAATTCATTTGGCACCATCCCAGCCCTGCTGAAGTCGGTGCAACTCTCCTGTTGTTCTGGACAGCACTGATGAGTACTTAACTCCATAGTCTGTGTTGTTTGCAACTGCATGGTTGCTTCACAGATAATTTGCGAATTGTTTGTGAACCATGTGTATGAACATGTCTGGTATGGTGCTAATGTTCTGGCACGGCCTGGGTACACAGACCCAATGTGCTGCTCAAGGGGAGCCTCAGCTGTGCCCAGTAGCTGGCTTAGAGCTTTGATTTCCATGTCAGGGATACGTGACGGATGGGCTCACCATCGCCTTCACATATGTTTAGAGGCCAGGCCAGGATTTGACAGATGACTACAGTGGGGAAGGCACTAGAAATATTTCCATAAAAATAACCCCTCCACATCCCCAAAAAGTTATCTAATATCTGCATGGGTGTTACCAAACCATCATTCATGGCTACAGGACATGGCTGGACATTATCTGTCTGGTGTTCCGGCTGGTTTATTTTGGGGTGGTCAGAAAGGAAATCCCAATGTAGAGGTGGGTGGAACATTTTTGTTGAGCTGATGTGAAAAAGAAAAATACCTGGCCATTTGGAAGGGTTTGAACTCTCAGTTTAAGGCTCTGGGAGATGGATGAATGGTCAGAGAGAAGGTGACGGGGGGTTCAAAGGTCCTACGGCATAACTTATTGCTGTGAGAAGTCCACATCTCACAGTGAAAGTATAAGAACTGGTTGGCAGTAGCGTGACCCTTAGCAGTCAATTAATCAGAAGGATTTCCTGTCTGAATATGCAGATGTGTGCACAATTATTTTACCTATCTTCGCAAACACAGTCAACGTCCCTGCATGCTTAAATAAATCTTGGCGCTGTCCCTTTCAAAAGGCATTTCAGGTTCAGCCTGGTTGCCTGCATCCTGCATAGTTTTGTTCAGCAGTCCTTGCAAACAGCCCATCTCCTCTTCCCTTTCCGCTTCCCTTTCCTCCTCCTCCCATCCCATCACAATCACTGCTGCCCAGACCCATCCTTCACTCGCACAAAACTGATTTCTGTTTGTGGAGCAGCTGGCAGCAGCAATGCTCAAGCACTGAGCGATGACTAAGAAACAAGCCCACTTTTCCCTTAGCTGTCAGGAGCTTTTAGAAATAACACCCTCCTCTGAGGAAGTCAGAATAGCAACAGGAAAATAAGTAAAACCTATTATAAAACAGTTGTCCAAGAACTTAGGCATGGCACAGGGTAGAGATCAATATGCTGTGAAGGTTAAATCTATTTTCACACTGTGTTCTATTTCACAGTTTAATGGTGTTTTAATGTGTCTGTCACTGAGCCCCCTTCATGTTATGCAGGTACAGCCTTTACAAAGGAGAAATAACGTTGGCTTTACAAGCTTCACAGTAACATCTTATTTACCAGCTGAGATCTGATGCTTTCCTCTCTGGAGATACGCCAGCGTTTGACTATTTTATTTTATTTTATTTTATTTTACTTTATTTTATTTTTTAGAAGAAAGAAAGTGTTGTTACATTCACAGTATTTTTTAGATGGCTTTTGAGGAATGCCAGTAGAGGAGGGAGCAGCAAGAGTGTGTGTGTGTGTGTGTGTACCTGTGTAGAAGGGACAGAAATACCTACTGCTGTTTGCACATGCTGAATATATGGAGGATATGTAGAATTCCTGATCTTGAGTTTACATCCTATGCATCCTATCCCAAATAGTGTATTTGGATGCTTTAGTTTGAACTCAGCTGACACTGGGATGTTGCATTATGGTTGGGAAGAGAGTAGAGGACAAAACTAGTGGTCAAAGAGGAGTGATCACAGCCCACTGTGATGGGGGATGAAAAAAGAAGAAAAGATGCTGAAGGAGAATAGGGTAGAAAAAAAAAAGCTGATTTCATCCTGGGGCTGGTGTAAAGGTGGAAAGGGGAGGGAAGGAGAAAGGGAGGAAAAACAAAGAAAGAAGTGTGGTATAAAATCCAGGGTATGTACAGTGCTAAAGCATGCATGCGTTTGGGATGAAGCAGTTTATATCTCCACAGCTCAGCTCACACACTTTGCCTAGAGGCTGAGGAAGAAAAAAATCCTATTCTGCTTTAACTATCTCTCTTGAGCTTCAGCTGGGGAAGGGAGAGGCTAGGGCATCCTAGTCACAGGCTACTGCTGTTCACGGCTTCAGATGTGTATCTGAGTGTGCAAATGCCACATGTTGGTGCAGGTTTGCTGATGGGTTTGGTGAGGATGCTTTGACAAACCTCGCACTGCCTCTGGATGACCCACCACCTGGATGAAGCCTCTAGTCATTTTCATCTCCCTACAATTAGCTGGGGCTATGCACAGCTGTATTTTCTCACACTGGCGAGGCAGGGTAAGCTGCAATCAAGTAGTTCCTCTGGTTTCACCATGACTGAATCTGAGTGCCTGTGTTATCCAGAGGGAATTGCTCCAGACATCCTCACATTGTAGTTGATGTGCAGAGTCAACGGAGTCATGGGAGGACAACCTGCTTATGCTGGTGGCTTCTCTTGCGTGATCTCTCTCCCTCCTGTCTTTGCCCTCCACAGCTCCCTCAAAGAGCTAGCAGAGTGCTCTCCTTTGCAGCTGTGTTGCTTCCCACCTCTCTCCTCTTTTGCTCCCTTAGTTGCTCTTTACCCTCCTCTTCCTTTGTGTTGCAGACAAATGACTTAACTCTGCACAGCCTCCTGGGAGGGATAGGCTGTAGGAAGGGAATGAATAAGAGAAGGAGATATAATATTAAGTCTTAGGAGCAACTTGTTAAAGACCTCAAGCTTCCCCTCTACTGGTTGTTTTCCCAGAGTAATATGCCTTTGCCCTGTTAGGGTCTGCTGAGGGCTAGTGCTTGCCAGAGTGTGAGTTCTTAGACTTGCAGAGCATTGACTTGGCTTAACCTGAGTATCCCACTGTAGCAGAAATGTCTGCAATGTGTGTTTTGGCTTTGGTGCACTGTGTGTTCCAAGTTCATCTCTTCCCCCCTTCCGTTTTCCATTGTTGGAACAACAGTCTTCTGTTGGATGCAGTGTGGCCAGCCCTGTAATATGGGGCCAAAATAAACTCTCTGCTAGCATGTTTTCCACCCTCTAAAAGGTAAAATACCAGTGCTGAAAGTAGTTGACCCCTAGCGTGGGAGTCTGTTGTCTGGAAATCCAGTGACTGACTTCATAGGACAAAACTTTGTCTCAAGCAGTACTGCTGAGAATTGAATTTGCATCTTTTGGAGCTGCTTGATCAAAGGCTTTGCATCCTTTGGAGCTAGTGGTGTTACTATCTATAGAGAGAGAAAAATGAAGTTTTGCTGGCATGGTCCACAAAAAGAATAGTTCTTAGAATATAACTTAGATTTTTCTTCTACACTTTCTACTCATAAAGCTTGGAAAATATTGTTTATAATTTTTTTCTAATTAACATTTGAAAATGCTGAATGATGTCACATGGAGACTTTGTCCTGGTGGATTGTCTCTAGCAGCCTGCAAGGAGGCCATGGTCCTGCACTCTGAGGTAAAAAAAGTTCTTCAGAAGTTCATAGCCAGTTCCACTTGTATTTTACATCATTTCCAGTGGGCTCTTACCTGTGGAGCCTTTTGAATTCTTAAGCATATTTTTGAAGTCATGTTTTTGATATTGATGTTCTCTTGTTCATATTTTCCAAGTATCTTACATTTTCTTACTTCACATAAAATTCTTTCCCTGTAGCACTGACCCTATAAAACACCAAAGAAGCATCAGCGCCACCCAAGCAGTTCAAGTTAATTCAAACATCTGCAAAACATTGTTTAAAACCCTCACCTAGGTCTAAAACTTTTTGAAATTTAATGGAGAACAACCATTATCAAGAAATCTCATGTCTTGAGTTATCTCTGTGTCTTTATAGATATCAGACTTGACTTTAGATCACATAGTTTTGTCAGTAATGCTTCTATTTTTTTTCTCTTTTAGTCCTAAATTTGCTAGTGTCCAGTCTGTTATATGTGAGGAGCAAATCAATTCATAACCTGATAGTAAGTACTATGATACAAGTATGGATTTATACATTCCTCTTAAATGCCAAGACACTTTTTGCCATTTCTGAAGTGGAAAGTGGCAAACTATTAGTTAAAATGCCTGATAGTGTTTAATATATTTTATTTAAATCTCCAACTAAGTTTCATTGCAAGACTTTGGAAAATATTTTGTAACAGAGCAATAGTTCTAATAATAAGTTAACCTAAGCTATCACAGGAAAACAAATCTCAACAATTATCCTTCCCACCCAAACCTTTTATTAGAAGCTATAATAGAATTTTTTAATGGCATTTTACTCCTACTACTGCCAAAGAGTGTTTTGTCATTGACTTGAAGGGAAGTGATATTTAACAGTAGAAAGGCAGAAAGGAATAGTTCAGTCATTAGTGGATCTTGTACTGAAACGTAGTTGTTAAAATAAGCCCAGTTCCATTTAACCTGAATTGAGCAGCTCCCAATTTACCTCAGTTGATGTTCTCATCCTCTGCTTGAAAATCTCTGCTCAGTTGCCATCATGATGCAATGAAAAAAAGATACAAGTTCACTGATTATAAATAAATTGCTACACTCTGCTGCAGGCAATGCACAGGCTGAAAGGCGATCGTCATGGCCCCAACATAATGCTGACGGGAAGCCAGGAGCTGTCAGAAAGGTCAGAATTTCATTAACGTGTCTGTGCACTCCCAGCACTCATTGCAGCCCCTTCTCCAGGTCTGTTGTTTCCTTTCCATACCCCTTTGGAGCACATACATCTCAGCAGACCTTCCTGTACAAAAAAATGTAATAAATGAAGGAAGATTCAAAGTCAGAAATCTCCTTCAAAACCTCATGGAAGGAGATATATTTTGGAGCATGAAGCTGGCTCTGGCCCATTGAGCTTGCAGCTCTCCTTTCTACTCTTGAAAGGTTTGCACCTTTCTTTTTTCTGGAATGATTTGCTAATGCCCTTCTTGTCGTCTGTGTACCTGGCAGTTCTGCTCAAAGATGGTGCTTAAAATGAAGTGTTTACATGGTGTGACTGAACACATTTAAGTCTGAAACTTAGTCCACTGCATTTAAAAAATTTAAGATTTGAGCTCTGATTTGTGCCTGCAAAACTATATCAACTCAAGTGCAGATTAGATAAACTCACAACAGTTCTTGTCTAAATTTCAGCTTTATCTGAAATGGTTATCTACTCTTTTCCTGTGGGAGCTCATTGTAGGCTGCGATCTCTGTCTGAGAAGCTGGAGATGTAGTGGGGTAAACTCCTGAACCAGATCGGGTTGACTTGTGTGTGATCGTGTAGCAGGGCTGTAATGTGCATAGAGATTGTCCCTAGTTCTCCTGAGTCAGTCCAATGCAATAACCACGATACCAACCTCTTGAGCAGATTGATGATATTTTTTTCCCACTTACAGACCTCTAAAATTTTACCAGTGGAGATGAGGATTCCTGCATAAATGTGAGCCTGTGAGAGTAGTCTTGATCTTCACAGTGGCTTTTACAGGCATTTATGATGTGCAGACACAGCTCCTTTCACCTTCAAATGTACAATAGTTTCCTTGAAACCAGTTGTGTACTGCTTAACTTTGTCTTTAAAGGAAATTTTTACTCTTTTTGTTTCAGCTAACAGAACAAAGGCAAAATAATTAATAAGTGCTTAACAAAAGGAAAAAAACCCAAAACTAACACAACCCAAAATCTGCATCCATAGCGAGTCATTCCAAGCAACCTTTTCTTTTAGATATACCCTTTCTACAGCTGTTTTGTTAGGACTTTTTCTCCTGGGTACCATTTTCAGATTAAGCCAGGACCGCACCTGTGGTCCCACCTTGCAGCTCTGCCACAAGATGTGTGGAAAGATAACAGTGAACAGCTTCTGCCTGGGAACATGTGAATCTCACTTTGATTTGAGTAATTTCTATTCTTTGAGTAATTTCTATTCTGCAGGTGAGTGTCCTGTATCACATGTGTATGGGGAAGTGAAAATCTTGCTTTCATCCCTTACTTTTCCCATTTTTACTTGCTTGATAATGATTACAAGCACATCTCCTGAGAAATACAAGGAGAATTTTAAGGATGGCTAAGATCAAACAAAGCACCTAGACCAGACTCGAAGAACTTACCTGCAGAACTTCAAATCTTCAATGTGGGAGTTAAAATTACTATTTATTCCAACAACTTGCAGCCCTGCTTGGGTATATAATTGTGCTCACTGAGCCCCATTCATAGAAGGATTGTTAGTAAATCAAGTAAAACAAGGGCTGTGGAGAAAGCTAATATCTATTAGTTGGCAAAGTAATCTCATTCATGTGGGAGGGAGGAAAACTTTCAGGTATTCCAGACCACTAGCAGGTCTGAGAGAGCACACTGTTTTCCTGGTTGCAGTTCTCCAGTTTGTCATTGATCACGTCTGATCTTGCCTCAGAGGATAAAACCACTAACAGAAGCTGCACGATTCCTTTAGTGGGCCTTTCTACTGTGAATGTAGTTATTTTCGTCCATTAAATTCTTTAAGAATGAGGAATTATTCACAACTGTGGGCTGTACGAACAAGGCACAGCAACTGCATGCACTGTATGACCTAAAAATGAAGCTGGCTTTGACTTTCAGTTTGTTTCTTAGCAAACTGGCCATGTGTATCCCCAGCAGGATTGCTGAAGAGAAATTGTCCACTATATTTTGGCCCAGTGTAATCATCATTTCTAATTAAAGCTATTCGCAAGTTCACTTATCTGGCACATGCAAAGAACAAGTAATAAAGCAATTAGAAAATAACAATCTACAATGAAGCCTCTGCTTTAAAATTTCTTCTTTACTCTCTCTGGTATAAATGCTGAGGGCAGGTAGCACAAAGGATGCCTTGACAATGGTAAGCGCTGCTTCAGAGGGTTTTAATTGGTCTGATCTGCTTTCCACCTCCAGAGCCCATCTCTAGGGAGTTACTAACAGGGATACAGAGTTTTTTATCAGAAATAGCTCTGTGTGCTTCTAGATTCTATTGATTTGGGTGGATTTCAGGGGCTCTGCCACTTCAACTGAACATTCATTCAGCTTAATGACATTTTCCTCTTGGAGACATCCGTGGCTGGTTCTGGATCTTAGCTGAGGTGCAACCATATTCAAAACCAGCGCTTCATAAGTTGCTCCCTTTTGAGGTTTCGAGTCTTTGGTCTCTCTTATCTCTTTTGAAAGGAGAGCTGGATTTTGAAACTTTTAGAACAGCTTATACGTTCAGCCTTTCCTCTGATTGTTTGACATGTGTTGCAAAAAACTTCTGCTTTTCCCCAGCATGGAGCCTCACTTCTTTCATCCACCTTGCCACTCTTCCGGCATTGTCTCTGGTGCTTGCTGACAACCTACCACGCTCTCGGTGAATCCCCAGGTTGGGTCATTCAGTCTGCCCCACTGATTAGGCTGTTTGCCTCTGATTGGGGAACTGCTCAGAAGAAGGGCTAAAATGGAGTGGGAATCTCCAAAGGCATGAATTGGCAAAGAAAAGGTTAAAGGAAAGAGTCCCACCTCCCTGGAATGTAGGTTGGTGATAATTCTACTGAGAGTTTATTGGAAGAAGCTGTTTTGGGCCAAAATTTAATTTATTGGAAAACAGTCTCTAATGGCAGTTTTCAGTTTGTATTCAGTTTTCAGTATGTATGCATATAGGAAAATGTTTTACCAGGCTCAAACATCAAATTTCATCAATTTACCTAGGAAACTGAGGCTGACTTTTATTTTTTTTTCCTATAAAAATATAGATTGGGAAGTAAATCTTATTGTTTGTCTTCAGATTTACATTTCCAGTGCTGAGAGAATACAAGGTGAATTGTCAGAGGAGTATTCTGAGACACCACATCCTTCCTGTACATCCATCTGTTGGATTTAGAGGAGAGTTAATTTTAAGAGTTGGTTTACGTCTTGAGACTTCCATTGTTTCTGTCAAAAAAAGGCACAACCTGCAACATTAGATCACAGTTTCACTCCACAGAGCTTTTCTCCTACAACAAATTTTTCTAAAACCCTACTACTCAGTTCTTCTCAAGCACCTAATCAAACATGGCATATCCCCAGTGTTCAGAAGTTACGACAGGCTTGTCTAAATCATGGATTGCTTTTAAAAAGCAAAAGAATTTAAGGCTCTGTGGGGCTTTTATTTAGGCTTTCTCTCACTGCTGAACCTTTAGCAGTCCCTTCTTTCTATTTTTTATGATTTTCAACTGTTCTTATACTAAGATGTTCCTACTGTTTCTTTCTTACAGAAGCCACTGCTAAAAAAAATTTTAAAAATCCCCAATACATCATAAGACTTGTGTTATGTAACCATGAGACTTGGCAATACTTGCATTTTACTTCAAATTTAGCATCTTTTTTCATACACAGGTTTCCTCAGATTTCTTTTGCTTGAGGAGGCAGCCTGAAGCTTTGATTTTTCTGGGCATCATATAGAAAAAAAAATGAGAGAGAGGAACAGTGGACCACTGCTACAGTTGGGAAACCTAATTTTTATCTCAGTCCGTCAGTGAGTCAGTCCTGGATGGATGGCGGAGCTTGTTCTTGTGACCGTATGGAGAAAAACTGGAACTGGGATGCATAATCTGAGAGCTCTTTTCCATGAAGAGACACAAAACATAACTGAAGGGAAGTGTTCAGAAAAGAGGTAAATAGTCTGTGAAGTGGTTAATCTTTGTCTTGTTTGAGATGTTTTGTCTATCACTCATTGTATTGCTCTGCCTATCCTTCTTTTTTTTGCTGAAGCCAACGTGTACCATGCACATCATCATTTATATCTTTCACGGTTTCCTCTACCTCTGGCCTTTGGCACTACAGTTTGCAGAATGGCTTGGTGAACAGTATGAGATGCAGATTCATTTCAGTCCTTCCTCACTTTCCAACTCTTTCCATGGGTTAAAATTCAGCAGAATCTCATCCCTGGTATGATTCATACCCTGGGAGACAAGAACACAGCTGGGGGCTGCAGCATGCAACAGGTATGAGGAAGGAAAACACCTTAGGCGGCTGTTGTCACCAAAAATACATCTGTAAGACCAGTGACAAAAATCCTTAAGATTAAATGCAAATAAGAAAGAGCAGAGGTGAGTCTTACTTTTTTTGTTAGCAGCAGAGAAATAAATGTTACGGACATGCATGCACTTCACAGATAATCCCAGTTTGTGATATGTAGCTTTTATTTTCAGTATGATCTTAAAATAATAGCATGTAAAATGAGAATTTCCTGCTTCTCCCAGTCCTTGCAGAGGCCTAAACCAAGACATCCTATCTGTGACCCTTGAGCTGGGAAGATCATACCCCAGCAAGTCTTTCCTACTGTGTGAGAACAGTGACAACCTACCTCCCTCATCCATTGCAGGCTGTGAAAATGAATACAAGGGGTAAAGCGCTTTGAGATCCTTAGATTGGGAAAGGTCAGGAGAGCATCGCCATCTCTTTCAGGAGCTCCAACACCAAGGGGAAAAATAAATCACACAAAGCTTAAATAGGAAACCGCAGCTGCTGTCAGATTAAATCTGTTACAAGTGCATTCCACTGCCTTGCTGAACAGTGTTTTATTTCACACCTCAAAATGTGAGGCCCTGTGCTACGGACTTGCTCCTTTTTCCCTATTCCCCCTAGATGACTTAAAAAGCTGAAAGTGCAGCTGGAAATTAATGCTTCCTGTCTTTTTAAATAATGTGACATTGAAATCCCGATATTTAATGCGTTGGCATTTAACATGCCACAATATTTCAGTTACTTTGCACTGGTTGGGTTGTAGAAGTGTTATTACAGCTGTTCTGAAATTCTGACAAAGAGGTGCATTTCTCTCTTCTCTTTTTTTTTTTTTTCTCTCGACTATGTCCCACCATAATTGCTTTTTGCTGCATCTCTGAACCGTAACCATGGCGATCCACCACATTCATCAGAGGAGCCTCTTGTTGTTTTGCTTGTGTGAATGTAAGAAGAGGGAAAATATTAAAAAAACCAGGGGGGTTGTACAATATTTGCAGAACTTTTTTTTAAAAAAAATCAGATTTTTCCTTTTTTTCCCACTTTTCTCTCTTTTTTTTTTTAATCTTTTTCTCTTTTCCTAGTGACAGAAGCTGTATTGAAGAAGTGGCCTGACCAAAACACCAAGGACTTGTTCATAGCCTAAAAAAGGGAAAGGAGGAGTCTGGTTCTGGAGGTGTCACTCTGTGCAATACAGATAACTGGATCTTTCAAACCATTCCTCCTGAAAGGGGGAATTGTTATGTGCAGAAGGGGCAGGAAAGGTTGACCCTTTTCCATTTCTGTCTTATGACAAACTAGTCCTTGTTTGGAGGACAAGTTAATGCAGAACATCATTACCATATTGAAGTCATGCTGGTTATGACTGGGGAAGAAAATGCCTGGCTTTGGAAAAAGGTCCGGGGATACCCCTTTCTGAGTTTGCTGGATGCATGGTCTGCTACTCATTATATGGATGATAAGGAACAAGAGATATTGAAACCTTTGACTGTAGTGGGGCAGGCAAGAGATGAAGAGGAAAGTGAATGTTCTTGCTCTGATATGCTTTTCAATACCTGCTGCCTCAGTGTACTTTTTCAATGCTCCAAAAATCTTCAAAAATTAGCCTAGAAACTTTTATACTGAAGGACTTGGGCAGCTCAGCTTTTATCTGATGTTCTGGAGCTGCTTAGAAGAGACAGAAACATGCCCAAAGTTCAAAGTATCCTTTGATCAGCTTTGCCCACCAAGAGTAGCCAATTCCAAACCATCAGCCACCGTTGGTGAATTTTCCAGGACACGAGGAAAGAAGAGGAAGCAGTTGTTCTTAAAGGGCCTGTCTGGAAGCCCATAATGCGAGGCATGGGTATAGTATGACTTCCACTGTCCAGTCTTTCAGGTGAGATGGCTGAGAATGAAGGTTTGGTGCCCTGTAAAATCTGGTTGCTCTTTCCTGAGGAACTCTAGAAGTCACTCTACATATATTCATGCAACATGATCTAGCTGTAGATGAGATTTGTTTGCCTGTAGAGGTAATATGGCTCATTTCCATTTAGTATGAACAACTACAGGATATTATTTCACTGTCCTTCAACATGAAAGCCAGGAATGGAGTGATGAAGCAGCTGTGCTCTGGACCCCATGGCAGCACTTACCAAGCTATCATGAGATATTCCCCAAATGTCCTTGCTGTGGCAATCACCTGTGGCAGTACCTGATTGCCTTCTAAAGTGGTAGCTTCTGACATAAAACTTTATCTGAATTAATAATTATATGTCTCAGGGCCATAACTTGTTATAGTCACGGATTGGGTTTTTTATTGTCTTTTAAGCATTTGGCACAAGGGCTCTGCTTTCTAAGATTTCAGTGCAGTAAGAGGCAGATGCTGATGCAATTCACCCCAAAGTCCAGTTACGGGGGCTTCTACTCTTTCTTATTTGCTCTCCTTCAGCCAGCTGCACCTCTGTCTTTACATCCCTCACTAGCAGTGCTGATGGATCAAAAGCTATGTGCATGCCACTAATGCTCCAGTTAACAGGTTGGGATCTGAACACACCCAGCCTGTGTCAGGGGTTTCAGCCAGCTCGCTGGACCATGCATGGTGCTGGCTGAGGCAGGGGCACGCATCTCCTCCTGCCATCAGTACAAAGAAACCCTAGAGGAGGAAGGTTCCTAAGGCAAAGCTATTTATTGATGTGCCTCAGCATGGGCATTTGCTGGCGAGGCAGAGCCACCAGAGCATTGCTCAGTGACCTGAGAGGTATTTGGTTGGAAAATGTCTGGTTTTGTTCTCGTCTGAGAGCCATTTGATCCATCCCCAAAGATGCAGCACAGCAAAGGCCCTGAGGCCCTCCCGTGGGTGACAATGAATACACTGGGGTCTATGGAACAAACTGGGTTGTCTACAAGTCAGAAAGTCTTAGAGACCCGTTTCTAGGTGGGGTTGTCAATATAGAATAACAAAGCAAAAAGCACTCCAGGCTAAATGTTATCAGTGATTATTTTTAACTTTATTTTTATTGTTTCTGATGTGTTCTTCAATCTGTCTTGTTGATATTTATTTTTCCATTTGTGATAAGGGTCATATGTCATGCCTCCCTTGCATCAGGTGCTATACGACCATGTACTGTCCTTCCCCCAAACAGTTCACAAAGTCTTTCTCTGTAGATGAGTTCTCACTGGTTCTGTGATAACTGAGTTGTACATGCCCTTTAACAGGAGGTTCTTTAGAGGACGTAGGGCTTCTTTCTCTTCCTCAAAGCAATGAGGAGGTATGACCCTCCCCATTGACAAATAAACAGAACCTTAAAGAAAACCCCAAAGTCTCAAAACATTTTCCATAATCAAAATTATCATCTATTTTTAATAATTAGCAACACCTGAATATTGAATGACATGGCTATTGAATACAGTGAAGCCTATTTGCCCTTGGGTTCTTTTATTGATTTCTGTTCCATTCCCACGTAAGGAAAATGAACTTATTCCATGCTCCCTAGAAACCTGGGACCTAAGTGGAAATCTCAAAATAATTTTTTAGGTATTTATCAACCATAATGTACTACTTCCAAAATACTCAAAGTTTTCTGCTAAATTCAAAAGAAGGGTCTGTCTGTGAAAGTCCGTTGTGTGTGCTGTTTGTGTGTGGAATCTGAAGACAAAGGTAAAACCTTTTTTGTAAGCAGGAACTGCAGTAAAGCCTATTCCAACCATGTTTGATTAGGGGTTCACTATGTATACATCTGCAGATGTAGAAACCTGTTAGTAGAAATTTTATATAAAACTATTCCCATTGAATAAATCGAAACAAGGTAAATTAGTAGTGATAAATAAAAAATAACACAGGGACTTCTCACTGAAGAACAGTCTTACCTTTTCTGGCATGCAAAACTGTATGCTGAAGGAACTCTGTAAGGTCCCACTGGACCTTGTGAGGGTCCAGCCTGTGAGGCTGCAGGAGCTCTGGGAAAGCAAAATCTCATCTCATCTCAAGCAAAAGGGCCACAGTATCAGCTGGGCTCTGGAGCTTGTTGTCAAACAGTGTATGCTACAACCCTGAGGTGCTAATTTTAAATTAGGGGTTTCCCCACCACCCCTAGATTTGAGCAATGCCTGGAGTTTGCAGTTTCCCGCGGATGAAAAACAATAATAATGTTCTCCAGGGATGCATCTTGGTGTGTCTGGAAAGGTGCGCTTTCCATATTGCTAATTTCTGAGTGACTTGGTCTGGTATAAGGTAGGTTCTGAGGCACAAATGATTTTTTTTTCTTTTTTTAGCTCTCTACTTTGGTTGTTATGGCTGAACATGAAACTGGGCTCCATGGGGCCATTTAGAGGAAATGCCATAGGCAGAGGAAGCTGCTTGAGGTTTCCTCAGAGCAGCATTGCAGCGGTCTGTGTGATGAACACCAGAAACTGTGATGCCAGGTAGAGCAAATGAAACTTGGAGCTGAAAATTAAATATTTTTAATTAAAATCCACATCTGTGAGCTGCTCACTGGGAGCCAGGGTTTAGCTGCTAAATTATGCTGACACACTGGGATCACCAGTGTCAGAGACAGTAATCCCAGAGAGGCAGCCGGCAGATCTCGCTGGTTAATATTTAAAAAGCTGCTGGCGCCTGATGGAGACCGTTTTGTGAAATACTCCATCAAGGTTGATTTTTTTTTCTGCTTGTTAGTAGTGTCGTACATGGGGAGCTGTCACTTTTGGCTACAAGGGCAATCCTGGCCTTGATGCAGATTCCAAGAAGTTTTTAAACTGTTTCTATGCAATGGCCACTGAATTTGGTGTTATGCCAGTAATGTGCCATGAGCACAAGTGAGGCAATCCCCTAAGGGGCTACTATTTCAGTGGCCATAGATAGCATCTCCTGACCACTCTCTCTGGTGTCCCAAATATTTTTGGGCAGAAGGAGGCTCATAAGAGATAGCTAATGCACTGCTAGGGTTACCAAGTCAGGGTTTGTCCTACATACCCTGTGAATCCCACCCTGCTGCTGGCTGGTGTCCCTCCACTTCTCCAGCTATTCCATTGGCCACCTTGCAGCCAGGAGCACAGCAAGACCCAGAGCAGGAGTTTTTTCTCTATGTGGTCTGAAAAGACACTCTGGGACTGAAAACATATGCCAGGAGATGTTTCAGTTCATCATCTTTTTTTTTTTTTTTGCTTTTAAAGGTAAAACTCTGAATCAGTCTCACACAATCTTGTCTAATGCAGGTACAGAGGCAAGGAAGAGCTGAGGTGGAGTTAACTATATTTCTCTGTACCACTCTGTGTATGTTGTGAACCATAAGAGAAAAAGTTAGGAGCTTTGTAGCAACGACTTCAAAGCCAGACAGTAGAGCAACACATTTGTAACTGGTTAATATACCTCAGCTTTCATCAGCATTTAGCAACATCCTACTCTGTCTTTACTGCTGTGTTGGTTTTCTGCATGAATTAATTTAATAGCATGATTTTAATTGAAGAAGAAACAATAACGAAATTTGTATCCTAACATTATCTAGTGGGAGAGAAATAACATCAAGCAGCAAATTACGAAAGAGGTGCCAGAAAAAGGTTTCAGAAAAGGTACTGGAAAGTGAAAACTTGAATCTTTCTCTTCAGCTCCTAGATTTCAGATTTGGTGTTTTAAGTTTGTGTCTACTTACAGGGAGAAACAGGGTGTGTAAGAGAGAGCTGAGAATTTACAGGTTTCAAGCATGAAATTCTCTGCAAGACAAAAGCTTGCCACCCTCCTATATCTTCTCAATCGGATGGGAAACAAGACTTAATCAGTTGAGACAGTCTGAGAAAACAGCACTATCTTTCAACTTTCTCTAGAAGTGACCAGATTAATAGTAAATTCTGTTGAACAAGAAGCGAAGTCAGGAGAAGCCAGCCTGCCTCAGAGAAAGCCTGCTGACAGTGCCACAGAGGAGGTGATGAAACACGAATGGTCAGGTTCACTTTTGTTTAAAATCAATTTAATTTGCTCTAACGCAACCTGGTTGAGTTTGTATTTTCAGTAATGACTGGGAATAATTTATTCTCCTTCATTTAACAGATCACTTGCTCTCTCATCACTCAAAACCCCCAAATTGTGTTAAAAAAATGACTCTGACAACAAATTATCTCAAGATTTTAAACCAGTTGTCAGTGTCCCTTTAAGTCAAATCCTCTTTCCACTTATAGCACAGATGCATGAAAGAGGAGGCTGCTGTTCCTGAGCAAACATGGAAGAAGATTGAGTTGTGTGTGGGAGGACAGAACAGGAAAGTACGCCAGTTACTTGGGCCACTCCTCTAGCAAAATTATTAAGTATTGTTAGAAAGTATTTTGCAGGGGTGGGGGGGTAGTTAGTCTCCTAAGCATAGTCAAATGATGGGGCAGAGCTGTCAATAATAATAAGTAAGGAAAAAAACATTTATTGAAAAAAAGTTGCCTAATTTTCTCCACCATTCAGCCTTACTCTGGGGAATGAGGAGATAGAATTTTTGTCACCGTCTCCCCACTGGATAAATCACCCAATCTACAAGCCATAACAAATCCTTCTTCTGTTCCAGCTCTTTCTGAAATTATTTTTCCTGCACAGGGGAACACTTGCAGCCCCAAACTTGATTCAGAAGGGTCCAGGATATTCAAGACTTCAAAGGTCATTCAGATACAAACTAAGACAGACCATCTAGCAAGTTTGTGGCAACAGAGTTCCAGGTAGTACAAGCACCCAGAAGACTTTTCTTTCCATTTTCTATTTTGCCCCATCACTCATATATTGTACTATTGAGTTACCCAAAGGAATAAAGCATGTTTGTGTTATCTAGATATATTTAACAAACTTTATTCTGCTCCCAAGTGTTCATCTATCAGTTCCTGCTTCCATCTAACCCAAGCATGTGTGGATCTGTCAGTATATCACTGCCTCTTTCTGCATCCTATTCCTCATGATGACCAGCCAGCAATACTTCAAAGAAAGGCCAAAACTGGATGCAGACAAATCCCATAAAGCTACCAGAAACTGAGAGGGGGCTAAATCCTTCTTGGTCTTCAGAAGTATCCACAGAATCCGAAGCATAAGATAAATAAAATGCAAATCAAGAGCAACCTAGTCTCCTTTTAACCCTTTGGGGATATACTGACATGCAGTACTTGTGTCTCCTTGGCAATACTGTCCCTTCAAAGTCTTATCAAATACCAGTTCAGATTCCTTCCTATAACTGACAGCTTTAGAAAACCATTGCAGAGTTACAATGCTCAAATAATCAATACTCACACTTTAATTTTCACTGTAAAAATATTCACGGCCAATCTATAATTAACTGATCTAGTTCCAATACTTTTCTTTGACTTAAATAATCTTTCTTTACTGTTCCTCTGGCCTCATTGTCCTGAAGCCTGAATACATTTAAGAAGTGTCATAATAACCTGTTTTAATCTTTGGCTGTTTGAAAAAAAGACAAAGCTCCTCCTGTACTTATGTCAGGAAGGTCATTGTCATTAAATATCAGAACTAGATTAAATATTTCCACAGGCTTTTATCAGTGCTTTCAATATTTATACCATTATTTGCTTTCAATATTTATACCATTATTTTTGTTTTTACCAGAAATACCTGTTCTAATGCATTCTGTTAATTCTTTGGCTGACCAATAAACCAGATTCTTTCTTTCCTCTGTGGCACTTAATGGATTAGGGTTCTCATTCAAGACTTTGATGTTACTTTTTCCAGGACTTGGTGGACCTTTCTTTGGAAGAGTGCAGCTGTAGCAATTCCAGTTTGATGAAGCCAGAGAATCATTGACCTTCGCTGGCTGTTGAAATCTTACTGCTTCATATCTTCTCAGCATCTCTCTAGCCATTTGCAGTGTGACTTGCACTCAAAGTGGAGCAGGGATTGTTTCTGTGTCTGGATGGGACTGGTAAGGTGAAAAGAACTCACAATTCTATAATCATAATAATAATGATGATGATGATGATTCTTGCATAATGGCAGTCTGGGCCATCCTCTCTTAGGTTGTATTCCTAATGGGGTTCCAAATTAGCAGATGAAAAGGGATTTTCAAATAAAATGAGAGTGTTAGTCTGACTCTAATCATCTTTTCACCAGTTTTTACAAAATTGCAAATCAAGTTGTGTTGCCTATCAGGTTTTCTAAGAGCCACTAAACCAGTTGAAGCAAGTTATGGGGACTGCATGGGTTGTCCAGATGGTGCTTCAGCGGCTTCGTGGTGGTTTCTTACGTGTCACCAGTTTAGACCAGTAGGGATGTCCTAAGTTATCATTTGCTTTTGGAGCAAAGATCATATTTTTATATGAAGAATAAAATTATAAATACTTTATAAACTGTTAGTAAATTATTAATAGAGAAGAATACTCAATTCATGAATAACATGTTATAGATTATTTAAAGCGCATCATTTCTAGTTGTGTAGATGAATATAAATCTGGCTAATAAGCACAATATTGAACAGTCCATAACAATTGATTTACTCATTATTAATATATACGTTACTACCCGTTGTTCTGTATTTATGCCATTTCCCTGGCAGTAAATGAAACTAAACTGAGTTCTTTTGAACCAACCATTTCTAAAAATAATTCTTCTTGATTCTGAGTTTTGAATTTATTGAAGAAAGAACATAAGCATTTCTTTGTCTCTGTAGTATATTAAAAAACATGTGATTGATTGTTTTTTTGTGGCTTCCCAATGGCTATATTCCCTCTGCCACCACTATCAAAATTCTGTTCTGTAAGCTAATCAAGTTATTGTGCAGGCAAGTGAGTAAATGAAAATAATTATGTTCATCTAGGTCTTTGAAAGGAAAAGTGTTCACAACTTGATGAATGGAAGTTAACAGGACTGGTGGAAATGTGATCCATATGCAAGTACATTGATGAGATGAATGGGTTGTATAGCTCTGGTTCTACACGACATTATCTGAGCTTGGATCCTGGGATGACACTGAGGATGGAGGAGGTAGGGTGAATATCAGGAAGCATTTCCTGGCAGTGAGGTCTGTTGGGCGATGGAATGATCTCCCCAGAGAAATGGAGGAAGTCCTGTTGCTAGAGTAAATTAAAGGATAGTCTAGACAAACCCCCCATTAGGTTATTCTCCTAAGGACCAGCCTTGTAGATGGGGAGGGAAATGACATGAGAGGTGGGAAAATGACTAATCATAGGGATGGTTTTGTGATATGGGTGGGAAGGATTCAGTAAATATCAATGATTCATAAGAACTGGCAAAAAATCCTTATGACATGTCTTCTGGTCACTGGTTTTTGATGGTCTGTATAATAATTGGCTAAGTACATTGGAAAACTCTTTGGTCCATTAGTAAAGCCCGATCAGTTAGTGTTTGAATTGTTAATGTTTGGGTTTCATCATCTTAAGCAAAAGATAACAAAATAAAAATGATTAAACTGAAGTGCACCTAAAACTGTTGGAGCCTTCTATGCTGGAGACAGTCATCTTGGCTCCATCCATAGCTGCATTACTCAACAATTAATCCTGTAGCATAATCAATAAAAGGAGTTCAACTATACCAGGGTAATTGCACCTGGCTTTATTTTATCTCTTATGACAGACCTTGGCCCTCTGCTCTGTAACAGCAAAGGCTGCTCAGCTGCTTTATAGCCCTTGCTGATGCAAAGCAGCTGTCCTGGTGGGACGGCTGGTTACCTGGGGCACCCACTAGCAGAGGGTCACTGGCAGCAAAGAACTCTTCTACTGACTTTCTGCCCTCTCTGTCCCAGTATCGGGCAGATGGAATGCAAACAGGGACCCAGTCTGCCTGCCTGGGTTTGAGGTATTGGAGCAGCTCCTTGTTTGTTTTGCAGGCAATGTGAATGTGATCAGATTCAAGGCTGTTCCAACTGGCATCTTCAAGACAGCTGGAAATGAGAGTGGCTTAAAACTTCTCAGAAATGCACCAAATAAGGGCTTAGCACAAAAAACCAGCCCCAAGCCTCATGCAGGCTGAGAAGGGTCTGTCAAACTCTAACTGTGCTGAAGAACAGGGAGGAGATAATTATGGTTTTTACCTTACAAAGGTAGGAATTGTTTTCATCCTATGCAATAGAAGTTTAATAGTGTACACCCAAGGCAAACTGTAAAATTTATATCATAGTCAGAATGTTATCCTGAAAATTACACTCTAGTTAACAAATTACACACCAAACCTCTCCTTGTCCAACAGCTAGAAGTCTCAAAAAATCAGGTAGGGAAGGCTTAAAATTATTTTTCATTCTCTCACACGATATAAATTGCTTTTGACTGTTTGTTTTTGTTTAGGCATTTATTTATTTCTTCTTTAAAGTGAATTTCCAAGGTCATTAAAAATGAATGTGGGCCTTTAAATTTCTAAATACCAGAGGAGCTCCCATTAGCTCCCCTCCTCCTGTCAGTGTCTTTTCGGGAATATTGAAGCCACAGATGTAGAGGAAATGTGCCCAGTCGGTAGATAACGCCTGACTGGCCTCTGACCCTGGGGTTAAACTGCTGTCTGGGCTGTGTGGACCAGCAACCCCCTTCCCAGGGATGGAAAGCTGCCAGCCAGCTGTCAGTGTGCCAGGGCATTACATCTAGCACAGGAACACAACGATATGATATCTTTTTTATATCCTTTCCTTTTAAGCCCCTCTGCACCAGCAAGGGACAGGGGGAATGTGCGAGCCAGTACTGAGCTTCCCATCAGTTGTGTTTTCATAGCTGCCAAATAAATCTGATTAGTTTGACTGCATTCCCAGGAAAGTAAATCTGCTGTTTATCTCCAGGTTCATCAAATCCTGGGCATTTCGACTGATGCTTGTTAAGGCACATTATTGTTTATTTTCCTTATTGTGCAATAGCTACAAGGATTTTTACAGTCTGTTGAATTATAGGTGAATGGGTGGTTTATCAAGCTAATCCAATGAGACTGGTAAGCCAGATCCAGCCTCTCTGAGCCTCTGGTGCAATATGGGAAGGGACAGAAAGACAGAGATTCATATAGCTTTGATTTGGTCCTGATGCCACTAAGGAGGGAAGAGTGATTGTTGTTATAGCTGGGCAAACAAGCATAGTGATTTGCTTGTAGACTAAGCATCATGCACAGGCGAGTCCCTTCTGACTGCTCTGCTCAAGAAGGTCTCTCCCATGCTACAGAGCAGTGCCCACCTGAAATATGTATCCCAAACGTGCCCTTTCCAAAGCCTGGATATGCTGTGGCTTCATTAACAACATCTTGATCTGATTTGAGTAGGGTGCCAGAGAACGGGGCACTGTTTCCGCCCAGTCCATCATAAATGGTGGTGTTTAAGTCTGCTCTGGTGACTAAGCACCTTACAGGATGCTCCCTGCCCTGGCAATATTTGCACTTGCAATAAGAATGTGAACTTACAGATGGGAAATTGAGTTTAAGTGACTTGCCACAAACAAAGTCTGTGCAGAGTGAGGAGCTGAACTGGGGAAACTCAGGTCTTGAACTAACTCTCTGCCCATCTCAACACCATCTTCCTTCCTCTAGTCTTAAAAGAAAAACAAAGGTCATGACCAGGCACCCTTTAAAGCATGGCATATAAGCAAGAGTAGACACAGGACTGAATGGCTTCCAAACAGGATCTTCCTACCTAAAATACATCCAGGAGTTCAGCTGCAGAAAAGACTTTTCACTTCCCTCTGTATAATAGTTATGTTTAGCTGCTGACTACCCTAGATGTGCCTGCATGTTTGTGGTGGGTGAAATGCCTCCTGGGAGGACATAATATAGACAGCTTTTATTAGAGCCATTTTTCCGGCACTTAGAGCTTCCCAAGCTTTGACTCGACACTGATTATCAGTGGGATGCAACATAATCTTCATGGAATACACATGAACATTATTATGATGTGTTTAGAAAGTGGTTTTATATATATATATATTTTTTTTTCCCATTGTTGTGATGAAGGAGTTCTTTGGAAAAAAAAGCAGAAGTGATTTTCAATCTGGGAGCAAAGCAGTAAGTACCATTAAGACTGGTCTAAGATCTTTTCCTCAAGTGGTAAGGGCCTACAGTTAGTCTCAGTCTGAATCTTGCCTTCTTATACCTACACAGCAATTGGAAAATCAGACTTAAAATACTGCAGGCACAGCAAGTTTAGCTAGCACTGTTTCTGGCAGAAAGATGGAGGACAGCACAAGTACAAATTGCTCTGGTTCGGGTGTAAACCATTGCATTTGACTTAAACTCAACATCACTTAAGCTTCCTTCCTACATCCCTTCCACACTAAAATCCCTCACGCACAGAAGTATTCAAGTCTGTGCTTAAAACACACATAGATTTGAGAGACCACATCTGCTGGCAGAAGCAGCAGCAGCTGTACAAAGGCATCCTCTGCTTGCTTTCATCTCCGTCTTAATGGAAAGGAAAATGGAGCATAAAGATATTCTACAGAAGGTTAAGTGCTCCCGTCTAAATGCGGTGGGTTTGGAGGAGTCAATGAAGCAAAGCCAGGGGGGATGGGAAGCAGGTGGGGGGCCTGGAGAGGATGCAATGGTTTCTGCTGTTTGGCTGCAGATGTGTTATTCCAATTAACTTGAAAGTGGGAATGTGAAGGGTGAGCGGGAAGGGAAGGTGAGGAAGCATTTTTATGGTAGGAGGTAAAGTCTATGCTGTAGACAGTGATGGAGATGGCCCTCCTGGTCTGTCTAAGGTCATCTGGTTTTATGTGAAGCAAGAGGTGTAAAACCGATGCACAAAACCCAAACAGGAAGGGCTTGAATGGCATATGTGGAAAAGCTTAACAGGCACATGCTTGACCCAGAGCTTAGATTGCTGCTCATCACCCAGTGGCCCCGGTGATCATTGGCTTTCCTGGGCATGTCTCTATTGTAAGTTACAGGATAACCCACTTGCCTTGATTTGAAGATAAACCCTCCTGTTTGACTATGTGCGCATGTCAATGTCCATGGAAAAGCTTTGTTGGATGAATGGCTAACGTGAGGCTGCAGATGGAAGAGAGGTTCCTTAAAACATCCCTGCTGGACTGCAATGTTGAAGGTACATACAACTGCACCATGATGAGAGTCTGGTGGGTTGAACGATGTTCCATGGTAGAAAAGAGGAGGAAAGGAAATGTGTAGGGGGAGTACACGATAATACTGAGAATAAAAGTTAATTAAAAAATAAAATCAAGAGAAATGTGTCTCTAAGGCCACTTCTTTTGCAGAGACCACCTGTCAAATGCTTCCCTGTCTATAAACCCAAGATTGGCTTCCAATCTACTCTGCAGTTCTTTAATTTTTAATGCCTCTCTCCTGGTCTCACAGGTGGCTATTATAGACAGAAGCTGTCGCCTGTATAGATACAGATGTGTGTGATGCACAAACTGAACATGAGTGCTCAGGATTCAGGAACTGACACCATTCAGGAGCAAGAGAAGCTAAAGGAGGTTGTTAAACTGCAGAGAGCAAGGTGTCTCAGCATTGTTAGAGATTGCCACATGTCTTCTTCCTTTTTTTTTTTTTTTTTATTTGCTTTCCAAAATGTCATCTTGGTGCATTTGAATTGACAACAACACTACAGGGTGAACTGGAGACAGACAGTTCAAGATGTGGTTTATGTATGGGTTTTTAAGACAGGAACTGCTGGTCTTAATCCAAGCTTCCTCTGTGTTACAACACTTAGCTTCCCCATCACCGTGATTCCAGGCAAAAAAAGGGGAGTCATAATTCTTTCTTTACCTGACTCACAGGGGTGTTGTGAGGCTCAGTTAGTTAATTATAGTAAAGCTTCTGAATAATAATCATAATAACACTTAGCAAATGAAAAGCGGGTATTATTACCGTTAAAGTAATGACAAGGCACCCTGCTGAAAGAAGCAAATATAATGCTGATTATTAAAATCATTTGTATTTAGTGGAAAATGTTGCCGCTGCTTTATAAACTTAGAGATGTAATCTTGTCTCCAAGCCATAACAATAAGTAATTCAAAGTGCTTTGTTGTTAGGTTTCTTGGGATACAGGAACAAGCAGGTACCTTCAATCAGATGGCTTTTATTTTAAAAGTTAAGAGAACAATGGAAGAAAAGGGAAGAAAAGCAACATCTTTCTGAGATGAGACCAAAGGCGTGTGTCTTATCTGAGCACGAGGTGGCTGCTCTGCCCTCTCCCTCTGGTGTCGCTTCCCCCCAGGAGCAAGGGGTGAATTTGGGAAAAGCTTCAAGGGGAGTCAAAGAAGCTGGGGGAGAGTGAAGTTTGAATTTGAAGGATAATTGAAGGCAAGATTTTGGTACAAATTACACACACTAACTAATTATTTCCACAAAGCCCAATGATAAGCTCTCAGTCTTGCTACTGCCCATATAGCTCATGTATCTTAGGTTTTATTTGCACTAACTCCCTTGAGTGCTCAATACCACAACCAGCCTGGCTGCTCGGGCTCTACATTTTTGTTTCTTTTTTTTTCTCTCATGTATGACTGCAGCTTTCTCTGAGAAAACTTTTTCCAACCTCGCCCACGATATAGCAGGAATATGCCCCAAACCTGTCAAGGGCTAAACACAGCAGTGCTGTGAGGCTGTCCTGCTGAGGGAATCAGCTGGTATGAGGAAAAGAGAGAGAGTTTGGGTTAAAACTAGTGAAGGAAGAAAACAACTTGTGATTTTGAAGTAAACATCTATCTTTTGGGTAAGACTATGGGGTTTTTTCTTCCTTTTTTTTTTTTTTTCCCTTTAACTACAGTTTAAAATTTGAGAGTCTGGAAGGAACAAGTCAGAAAGTCATTACTGTCAACTGCCTAGTGGAAAAAATGCCTGCTCCCATCACAAATATCCCACCGCAGCTGGTCATAGCCAGCTGACACCATAGACGTCATCTCAGAAAAGGGTAAAAATATTGAACGGGTCTCTGGAGAACCTCTTCACTCTCTGGATATACTCTCTCTGAGTCCTGCATTAAAACAAACAGTAGAGAGAAAAAAAAATATATGTGTATCTGTGGACTCGCTGTTTGTGTGGTATATTTTGTGTTGATGGATGGGCTCAGTTACCAGAGCTATTAATCCAGCAATTCTTAGGAACATAAAATTAATTTTTGGAGGAAATAAACTACATAAATAAAACTATTATAATTGGATATCACTCTGGTTCCACTGATTCTAGGGCTGTAAATTACACTTGATGTTCATGGTATCAGGCTCCGAGGTCTTTAATTCTGTTCTTTAAGGATGACTTATGCAGTGATGGGTGAGTGTTTGCTTCTGCAAGTTTGACTGTCTCAAGGGGATCCCAAAATTGCTATAAAAGAAAAGGACTCACTTATTAATACAAACTCTTTACTTTTGGGTTTCAATATTTCAACTTAAAGTTGACTTTCGATTCCAGGAATTGTTATTTTTCATATAAATTTAAGGCATGGGAATGTGGTATAAATATTTAGGTTGACATTCAGGTATTTGTATATTACTCTTGCTATGTATTGGTTGAGGTTCTATTGTAACTGTGACTGCACAACCTACTTCCAAGGTCTTTTGCGGCCAGTTTTGGAGGGTTGAATTGTGTAACATTTTCACTTCCTGGGGTGAGAATAAGTATATTTCAACTTGTGAGCATTCAAGCTCAGGAATATGGCAAATGCAAGGACAGAATAAGTTTTATGGTACATTAGACAACTCCTCTTTCGTCTTGGGAACCTTCCAGTAGGTTTTGATCCATTTCTGGAAGGGCAAGTTTTGAGATCCATCAATTCCTTGCCATAACTGCAGCATCCTTAAGCAGTACTGTGAGCTCCCAAGGATAGAAGACGTTAGATATACGAAATTCCTTTTCCTTTTATAAGATCTTATAAGATCTGGCATCTCCCTGGATGATTGGATGGAAAAGAAACAGAATCCACAGGGATATGTCTTTTAGTCCAGTCTGGCAGAGACACTTAGGAACTCTTCACTCCTTCATTTTTTTTGTTTAATTTATTATACTGTCATGTATAAACATATTCAGAAAAATATTAATTAGTATGTATTCCTTGACAACTAACTCTAAATGGATTAAACATACTTTACTCAATGAAGCAAAGAGGTGTTGATTAAGAGAAATTGAATTGTATCCCTGAGATAATTTCCTACCTCCGTGTCTGGAGAGTATAGGCAAACCAATGCTTGTAGAAGAAACTGACCCACTAGACTACAAGTATCTCAAAAATAATGTTTAGAACATGCATATTAATTGATTTAATGTAAAAATGTTTGATGCAAACTTGTGCTGAAACTTTAAATTGAGGTCCTGACCGTTCTCTGTGGTCACCAGAGAATCCCATAAGGATGGGAATGACCTGGCAATTTCCAGTTTGGGTAATTATGTTCTGCTTTCTGAATGTTTCCCATGCCCTTTCAATTAGTATGGTAATCATCCTCACTTTGTTACCTACACTGAAGTATAAGTGATAGTACATGCTGTTAAATAGCTACTATGCTCCACCCCAGAATCAATCATTTTTCAGTGGTGATGCTGGAGTGGAGAGCGCTTTGTCACCTGGCGTGCATCAGCTGAAGGGACCAGGAAGGTGGGGGACTTCAGGACCACAGTGGGGTCAGAGTGCCCCTTCTCTGTGAGATGGTTTGGAAACACTTCTGGATGAAGTCTAAAACATGTACAAAAGCTCAGTTCAAGCAAAAAGGGACAAGTAAATGCGTTGTATAGCAAGGAGGGGAGAGTCATTGTAAATTCAGTAAAATAACAGCAGGTGAGGAGACCTCCACTGCAGCTCAAGGGTAAATTTTTAGTATGACTAGTGCAGTCCATCAAGCAGCTGCAGAAGAATGAAGAGGTGCTGTAGCTCTCGTCTCCCTGACAGTGTGATTTAAAGAACTGTTCTTTGCTGGCCTGGCCTTGCATCTTTCTGTTGCCTTGAGAGGGAGAGAGAACCATGTCTCTGCTCCCTCATTGGCATCTGTCTTAAAAATAATAAAAAAAAAAAAGAAAACAAAAAACCCAAAAAAATGAGGGAGTGTGTGGTTGAGTGTAGGAGAGAAAGTTTTCCATGCTGAACCCTCCAGATCAGCCACTGAGTAACAAGACAACAGGAATATTTCCCTATGCCTCACATGATTTGTTTACGTGGGCCTTAACTGTACAGAGGTTTTCTTTATACCAGTGTTACACCTTGTAACAGATTCAGTTTGCACCAATACAGTGGTTCCCGGCTCTCTTTTGGGTAGCACAGTTTCCTTGCAAGAGATATGTTGCTGTTTTACATGTTTTTTTTTGATATGCAGCCTAAATGAAGTCTCTGAAGGAGGATCTGTCTCTTGCTAACAGCCATCATTTTTATATAAAGTCGAAGGTATTCATATTATGTCTTCATCTTCTATATCTCAACTAGTAACAATATCACAACTACTCCCTCCTGACAACTATATTCATTTCTCATTAAAGATATTTCATGTTTTATTCAGGAATTTAAATGAAGCTATCAGAGCCTGTAATAGCAACAGTTTGGGATAATTGTATCTCATTGATGGCAGCCTCAAGAGTTCTAATTAATATATATTTAGCTCCCTGGCTGTCTTTAGACCAAACGCCTCAGTATGAAAGACAGAGAGAGACGGTAAGGGGAGGGGGAAAGGAACAGACTCCAAAATAACAGCCCCTTATTGAAATTTGGATAGGAAAATCTGCATTGCAAGAAGGAACTGCGTGCTTTGGGATTCTTTCCTATTTTTTTCCTCTCATTCAATCCAAAATAACTTTTGAGATATAGAGTCCTTCTCAAGAAAATGCAATACAAGAATAGAGATTTACTGCCCACTTCTTTGAGGGGGAAGGAAGGATGACAAATACATATTTTTCTCCTCCAATGATACACCTGATATCCAAGTTCAGCTTATCAGTGGTCTCTGCTTTTATTACCTCTTTCCCTGCCTCCTTCAGCCAGAGTGCTCCATTCAAAATTGCTCAGTTTCACAGCTATGATCTGCAATGCAAACTGGCTCTCATTACACTTCTTCATACTACCAAAAAAAAAAAAAAAAAGCCTTCTTCAGTGTATGACTGATTAGCCCTCACCATACAGCTCTCAATTTTCTTATCCCCTTTGGTCCTTTTTATTCCCTACCCCCTCCCTTTCCTTCAACACTACCTTTCTCTTCTGTTGTATGAAATGAGGCTAGGAAGAGATTTGGGGAGGGGGCATTATTCTGTCATTGGAATTCATAGCACTTGTATTCACTTACAAGCCTGAACTATTTTCTCAAATCACTTCAGTCTCTGTGACTTTCTCAGACTGTAGTTTATAAATCACTTTTGTGGTGCACTATCTGGAGGGGATCAAGACCCCTGGAAGCTTGAGTCATATTGAATTGCATTGTGTAACGGAGAGTCATTAGGAGTTTACAGTCAGGGGAAAAAAGAAGTCTTATAAATAGGCTAATTCAACTGGCACTTATATGTTTTAAAGGCATTATTGAGGAAGGAGGATGGTAGTATTATTTGCTCCCAATTTTGCTCTCAGCAGCAGCAGCTAAGGGTGGCTCTTGAATAGGACAGGAATAGAGATTTTGTAGACCTCCAGCTTTAAAACCTCTATTTTTTCCCCTTTATTATTTAAGCAAGTACTAGGGACTGTTTAGAGGTTTATTTAACTGGCTCCTAAGCTGGAAGCTAATCCAACCTATACTGACTCAAATTGCCTCAGTTTCTCCTGAATAAGAGTGGCTTTTCTCTTACTCTTGCTGATTTTTTTTTTTTTAAGATGTTCGTTTGAGAGGAGCAGCTTGTGCAGACCAGAAACGGGGCTTTCTGACAGTGAAAGGGGTTTTGATAGGAGGTTTACATGGCTGCTGCTTTTTTTCAGTCCTAGTCTGACAATAAGCCTATTCCAGTAAAGCATCTCTTTTTTTTTTACCTTCCTCCACTTCTTTTAAAGTTAAAGAAAGAATGGTGATGTAATTTCATTTTGGTGTGTTTCACTTGCAAATTCATGACACAAAAGTGTCGATCCAAGGGTGTTGCCTTGCTGTGGTCTGGATTTTCTTGGCTGAGGTCAGAGGGTATGGAATACCTGGATATCCTTGGGCATACAGGTGTGGTAGAGGGAGAACAATGACCAGAAGCAGGTGCTTGGCCCTCAGGAACTCAAACTCACTGTCAACAAGCTCACTCCTAGCTGAAACTGCTGCTTAAAAAAAAAAAAGACAATTTTCAGTATCGTCTGCAGATCTCTATCCTATGTCATTCACTTCTAATCCATCTGCAGAGTCGTCATTCTTGGTACAGGCAGGGTTTTCTCAGAAAAATAAAGTGAACCCAAAGCGAACCCTCAGTTAAAAACAAGAGCGGAGTCAGAAGTTCAAAGGGTGGATAGTTGAGTGGGCTCATGTGGCCAGCAGTGACTTTCCATGGAGTATCTCCCTGGGATTCGGTTGATGGGTTGCTTTGCAGCTCTGCCCCAGTGCTTCCATAACCTGGGCTGAAATCCAGCCCAGACCTGAGAGACGGAGGGTCAGTCCAGTTTGATAGTGTAAGGTCAGAAATGGAATGAAGCTGGGATATCTCAATTGAGATTCGAGTGTATAAAAGTATAAATCAAAAAAGCAAAATCCTTGAAGGGACACCTCTCAGCTGTCTCGGAAAATGAAAGGCTTTAAAATAAGAAGGCTTGAGAATAGGAGAATTCTGCCACCAGTGCAAGTAATAATGCCTTTCAGTCTTGACTCAGAGAATAGCAAAGTCCTCTCTGTTTTCTGGAAAAGTACAGGGTGTATTATGAAACCTGGGAAACAACACTGCTCCTGAACATAGCAAGCTGCCAGCATACTATGTAGATTATATATGCATGTAAATAAAAATCACATCACTTAATACTGCTACTTGCTGATCAAATACATCAAAAAAGTTTTTTTTAAAGGCTCCAGCATCTGTACAGACCCTCATACTGTGTCCTTGAAAATTTTCAATAGGCTCAAAGTTCACCACCAAAGTCACAGAAGGGGAAAAGAATGGGCTTTTTCATCCATGTTACTCCTGAATGCTGCTGTCTCATTTTGCTGTAGGATACTCATAATTTTATGCTTATTTAAACAGACACATATCTAGTTTATGGGCATATTCCGGGGAAAAAAAAAAAAAAGAAGTCATGTAGCTTGGAGTGCATTTCTCATGGGCAAACACCTGATCCCCCTTAACAGGGAAACTATTCCCTTGCCAAGCCACTATATTAGAGAGCTTTGCTCACAGTTGGTAGCTGGTAGCTGTATTTCTGACTAGTATATGGTGTGGCAAAGGCTCAGCTTGCAGGTACAGTGATTATCAGCAGCTTGTGCCAATGCCACTTAAACCCGCTGTAGCAGAACTTGCATGTGGCAACGAGTGCCATACAGTTAGGATACAAGAAAGAGTTTAAGAGTTCAGGATGTGCACATCAAATGCAGGTCAAGGGTGAACTTAATTGATGTTTCAGCTGCATCATACTGGATCCTTACTGTTCTAAGGATTTAGGTTTTTTGTTCTTCAGTAGTTCCCAGTGGTTTGATATTTTTATCGCTATTAGTATTTCCTTGAACTCAGCTCCTGAGGGCTAGCATATTTGCCCTCTCCCAAGGATATTTATAAGTTTATGTTTGTGGGTTTTCTCTGCGAATGGTCCATGCTGGTGCACTTTTATTCTTTGTAGTGTGTCATCTAGTTAGTTGCAAACTTTGGTTTACCTTGCATTGCACACAGAGATGGTCAGAGAAGTTTAAAAAACCTCGATGGCTCAGCTGTGTAAAGCAATAAAAAGTGTGCAGGTTAAAATGCTGGCCCTGTGTTTACAGGGCCAGCTACAGGATGCCTTCTCACATAGCTTTAAAGCTGCTGCCTCTCCAACATTGTCTTTAACCAGTTACAGAAAGAGAAATTCTAAAGGTAGTTTACCAATCTGACACAGAACTGGTTATTTGGGAAGCTTAAGGACTCAAACCAGAAAGTGTAGGCTGATCCATAGAATTGCTACCCCCCACATACCACCACCTGTATTACAAAAAAAGTGCCCTAAAGACTTTTTTTAAGCAAGTGGAATATACAGAGTTTGGTATTTGTTATGACTTAGATAAGAAAGGCTCTCAGCTCACTTTTCTAGTTTGAATTTGTGAACCTGATCTCCATTTTTATCCCTGTTGAATGAAATTGTGCTGTTATTATCTGTTTTTGAGGATATTTAAGAACTGATCTCTAAACTGATCACCCAGGATCTCAGATTTAAAGAAAAAACAGTGTAGGTGAGTTTGATGGTTCTGACATATAAAAGTCCAGCAAGTCCTCACATTCATTTTAAAGCAGAAAGTAAATGTTGGAGATGTTGACTGAGTAACTTTGCAGGCAAACTTGTATCTTCACTGAACCAGAAGGTATCTCTTATTCACACCAATATGGACACACCAGGAACCCTGTAAGAAACTACATTTAAGAGAAGGTTCCATTGAGCAAAACCAATGTGCACTTAGTTCAGATAAACCCTGGAGAGTCAACCAGTGAGACCTCAAAGTCCAGGGTAATTTGTGGTTTGATGTATCCCAGTCAAACTTTACCATTCTCTTCCTACAAATCAAATGGAAAAAAACCAGGCAAAATGGTCACGCGTTCAGAGATGGCTCTGGAGTAAGTGCATAGTCTGCTCCATAGTGTCTGGGTCTTGTCTGATTTCTGTTCATGTGCCATTCAAAAAGTGAGTGTAGGTTTTAATTTGATATTAAATCTGTGCGGAGGCATCTACATGCTTAAAGATAATGTAGGCATTATTCAAGTGTATTTAATTTTTA
This sequence comes from Phaenicophaeus curvirostris, assembly GCF_032191515.1. Lineage (NCBI taxonomy): Eukaryota > Metazoa > Chordata > Aves > Cuculiformes > Cuculidae > Phaenicophaeus > Phaenicophaeus curvirostris. The sequence goes on from NC_091403.1 coordinate 11,261,144, forward strand.
ACGATATTGTGAATGAGTCATTTTCAAAATCCTTCCTTATAGATGTTCTGTTTGGATAATTGCCCTAACGAGCAGTAGAGTTAGGTGGCTAACTTGCTTCTCTCTTCAGTTAGTTGGCAAAATAATTCTTGCATCTAAAGCCTTACATGGTGCCTTTAACAGAGGTAGTGTATGAAGAAAAAGGAAAATACTGTGGAGGTGCACCTCAAAATTTCTCCAAATTTTTCTAGCAGCCGTGCAGAACAGAGGGTTTCCTAGTGGAAAACGTGTTGCCCTTCTGGGTAGGTAAAGGAGATCCTGGCAAGTTATTTTGCAAATGGGAATTTGACTTGAGCAGATGTCTGCTCTTTGATGACTGGAATCTTCCTTAATCTCACTATTTTCTTTTAGGCTTTGATCCATGCTATTATAACATTTTGAAATTTTCTGGTTTGAACCCATTAGTTTTCCTGGTATCTGACAGCTCTTCTCTTTCTAAACAAGAACAGAAAACTTCACACACTTGGAGAAACCAATGATATTGAAAATCTGCTGAAAGCAGGATGAGAGAGAGAGTGAGAAAGGAGGAGAGAGGATTAAGGAAAAACCCTGTTTTGAATCCATTCTTTTGTTTTAGGGCTAGTATAGCCTGTCTTTCGATGTATTAACAAGAAACAAAAAAAAAATGGAATAAAATAAAAGGATTGGAGATTAGAAGAGAATTGTCTCTAGCATTTTAACAAAGCTGACAATTGCTGTGCCAGTGTTGGCTACTCTCCCCCACGTCTCCCCCTTCTCTCCCCCTCGTTACACGATACTACTTGGGAACATGTTATCAAGGACTGAGAATCAGGCCAGTGGCTGCTGATGTTAAAAGGACATGACATGTGCACAAGGCAGGGCATAGGGGCTGGCTGCACATATTAAAGGCGAACACATCACAATCCGATTAGTAGAAATGGAGTGTGTGTGCTGGCTCTGGGAATTTTTTTTTTAAAAGTAATACTTCTGTGCTTTTTCTATTGATTGATTTATATTTGAAAGGAGTAATTCCCTTCTAGCTTTTCTCTCACTTCTCCTCTCTCCTTCTTTCCACCTTCAATTCCTTCATCCCTGCATTTTCACCTCTCCAGAGCTCCCAGGGAACAGGAGTTCAAAGACAATTGGAGTAGAAAAAAGAAAGATATTGCAAATGCAAAGAGCTCTCCAATCTCTTTTTGACCTATTCTGCACAGCAGACAATTTCTGCAAATCTAACATAAACTTGTAAATCTTCAATACTGGGAGCCTGGGACAGATAGAAGTGACACAAGATGTTTCATTAAAATTTAAGCTGACAAGCTAAATATGTGTATATAAAATTTTGCTAGCTAAGTTTTCTAAAGTTGTTTTAAGTATCTCATCTTCCTTAATATGTTATTCACCAGAGTTTTTATTATTTTACTAGAATGTGTCTCTTGCAGCTTTCTTTCAGTATTTCAGTAGGAATGGAGAAGGGAAACAGATTCTTAAGGGAAGGACAGATTTTAACATTATGATACTTGAAAAAAATACAATTTTCATTAGACTCAAAGGTGACATATGACTTCAGATCATCTTATTGAATGCAGAATAAAGCATATAGTTTGTATTCAGTATCTATAATGTATTCAAGTTCTGGTATAATGGGCAATACTGTGCTATTGGACTACAGTCTTCCTGTTTATCCAGCTCCTAGTCTAACTGAATAATTAAACAAGTGTAAATTTAAGCTTGTGTATAGTTCCATTGAGAATAGCAGAATTTCTTGTCTACCTGAAGTTACACTCAATGTAAGTAGTTTGTTGGTTGAGGCCCAAAATTTCAACTCAAGTAATTAGATTCAAATGTATCCTGACTCAGCACATCACTTAAAAGCCTGCTCAATTTTAAGCATGTGCTCAAATCCCACCATTCAGGATTCATTTTGGTAACATGTGTGGTCATGAGATTAGTCTAAGGGAAAGGTCAATCAGCAGAGAAATCAGACAGGCTTTTCTTTGCACTCAGGATGTAAATACATAGAATTTAGCTAGAGGAAAACAAAACCATGGGGGAAAGGAGAAGTTCAAATGAGGTAGGTGGACCTACATGGGCATTCTTTCTTCCTTCCTTCCTTCCCACAGCTTCCTCTGTTCCTATAATCTCAGCACAGATGTTTCCTTTTTAATCCCTGGCTCCAGCTGGCAGCAGCGCATCTCTGCTTTACCGTACTTAGTCGCAATTACTGCAGACATTAACTCTGCACATGCTTCGGAAATTGACTGCTTTTTCTTCCTTGGAAATGTTGCTTATCATCAGGTTTTTAACAGCCAGAAATAAAGGCCATTTGTGTACTGATGAATCCTATTGCCTTCAAGATTTGTAAGAGAGATAAAAGGCACAAGAAGCAGGCTTAAAACAATTTCTGGCATGGTGGAAAATTTGGATATTTAATTTACAATACCTGCATTTACCATTACAGAGAGACTTCATCATGTGATAGAAAAGGAATGGGAAAAATATCAAGCACATGCCACATTCACCTGTCTACTGTTTTCCAAACCAACCACATTTAATTCATTTATTTATTTTGCTTAGCAAAGCAGAGTCTTGTTATATCAAGATAATTTCATGGTATGTTTTCTTGCAGATGAACTTTCATTTACTAATGGAGAAAGATCTGATCAAAATGGCTGGAGTCAAGCCCATAAAAACTCCACTTGACTTTCAGATCCACTCTGTTCCTTACACCCAGGCATGAAATGGTCTCACCTCATGTTCATCTATTTGTGGTGTGATGCTGCTGAAATGCCATCAGAGACTGGTATGGCCCGGGAAAGATTCATACTGAGAAAAATATAGCCATGCCCTGGGCTTGACAAGAGTGAAGAGTCCTCTAGCTGCTGAATTCAGAATTCTTAGTTTACCTCAGTTGTCCTGGTAATGTATTTTTTCCATAGCCACATCCAGGAACTCTCCATTGGATGCATAAGCAACCTGAACCTGCCACGCTCCCATGGCAGATGGGCATGATGGGTAAAGAAATAGTGAAGAATCAGGAGACCCTACACATCAGGTATCACAGTTTATTTGCTTTGATAAAAGCTCTTAAATAATCTAAATATACTGTATGAAATATCTTTAAAATGATCCAGAAATATTTCAGTGGATCTGGACTCTAGCTTTTTCTGCATGGTACTCGTGGATTAAGATTTTCTATTTTTGATTCTTGAGAGCAAATTGATTTTGTGCACTAAAATCTGTTAATGAAGTTACTGTGTATTTCTCACCTTGCCCTACTCATTCGTCATAGCTCTTGATGAAAATACTACATTGCCATTGCTTTCCACTCAATTCTTGTGAAGGAGGCAAGCAGATAGTACATCCAGCATTTCAAATGGTTGCTAATATGATGTGTACAGCTTCAGACATTTATGTGAGCACCCAGAATAAAGGGATAAAGCTGGCAACAACCTGAGGTCATCTTGTCTATAAACCACCGAACAACTTCCCTTCAGGTAAGGAGCTGGAAACCTGTGCTTATCTCTACCGGTTAGTGTTCCTAAGTGAGCAGACCATTGCAGATTAGATAGATGTGCGGTTATGGACATGAAAATCTTTTAAAGGCCCCGGAAAGCTTTCAGGATGGATTCATACTACCTCTCAGTCAATAAGAAACACAGGATTTGTTTGACAATGACAGTTCTAGGACTAAAATGAGAAAGTTCAGACGAATTATAACAACTCTGTAAGCTCCTATGGAAAACTTGCATAGGCATGTGTACGGTTTTCACAGGAGTGACCCATAAAACCTAGAATATTATATAAAAGGAGAGGTTTATTACAGTATTGTTACAATCCATTGAAAGGGGACAATTAATATCTCAGCTTCCTACTACTGTTGTATTGATTCACTGATGGGGAACAAGAAAGGAGAGTGAGAAGCAGAAAACAAAACTGAAAGTGCTTGAGGACAATTCAGCTCTGAAACTGTCTTTGTTAAACACAAGGAAAGTGTGAAACGAGCCCTCTTTGAAACTTTTTCAGTAAAAGCTATTATGAAAGCTTTCAATAATTTTCAAATAATTTTTGTCCAGCTCTGGCTCTTCTTGCACTCTTGTAGTCAGGATGAAATGCTTATGTAGACATTACTGAAATTAGCTATCAGCAAATTAAAGAGAAGAGTACGTGCAGCTTGTCTATTGCAGAGAGACTAACTATGCAAAATCCACTACATAGGAAGAGCAAGAAGAAAAAAGAAAGTTACTGATTTTATTAGATGTGGGATTTTTTTTCTCTTATTTCTTATAGCATGCCCAAGAATGCCACAAGTAGTTTGATATCTATAAGGAAAAAAGAAATGTTTAGGGGCTTTTGCACTAGGGATTGTTTTACAGGAAAAACTAAGATTTTTTTTTAAAAAAATAACACAGACAGACAGCAAATATGAAGAAAAACCCCAATACAAACCAAAATCCTGCAGGCATGAGAACTCACCGAGGCGAATTAAGGTGGAGCTGCTGTGAAGCCAGATTAAAAAAAGTTTTCTGCATTGTAATATTTAACATTTGAAACCAGTTCCAAGTGACTTAGAAAATAGTTGGGGTTGTGAGAATGAACATCAGTTAAAAAAAATGTAGTAGTAGTAGTCACATTCCTGGAAGGATGAAGGCACTTCAAAGTAATCTCTCTGTACCATCCCAATTATTTTGCTTTAAACTGTAGCAATGATCATTAAAAAAAGTTATTTTTTTCTGTAAAGAAGAGCTTTTGCAAATTTGTCAGCTTTAGCTTTTACTAGTTGATCTGTTTTAGCTGGTAGTTGAAAATGTTTAAAAGGAACTAATTTGCACTTACAGGAACCAATAATGCATTTATTTAGTTTTTCAATGAATCCACTGCTTGTTATACAATACATTTCTGGCATCTAAAGTCATCAAGGAAAAGGGACTCAGCCTCTATGTGCAGCTAGCTAGACTCAAAAGTGTTCCCCATCCTTTTTGAACTAATTTCCAGATTTTCACAAGCCTGTTGAGTCTCACTGCCTGAGCATGTTGACTGATGCCATGTAGAGTTTGGAGCAGAGATCAAGCGTATGCTCTTGACATGCCTTCTCTCTAATAAGAGTTGGCTACTGTGGCAGAGTTGAATGAGAATTCAATTATGATGAAAGTTAATAGGATTTATGTTTATCACTGAGCTGCTGGGAAGCGGATGAACCTTTGAGCTCACTTTGGCTCCCAAGCTACGCCAACTTGTCCTCAATGGTCTTACCACCTTTCCTAGTCTTTCCTTAGACCTCTTTGCAAACAGCATGGCTGCATCTGTATCAATAAGAAATGCAGCACCTTACCAGCTACTCCACGGAGAGAAGTATTTGATGCTGTGGGCCTGATTTCTACGCCATAGATTTCTGGAGGAGGACTTGCTGTTGACTTCCTGTACTATGGACCCAGAAAACGCCTTTCCGTTAACAGTTTGGGTGCACATTTTGTTATTTGTATCTGGCTGTGTGTAATGCACACCACAATCCAGATTGTGGGGGTGATTGGGAGATAAAATCACATCTCTAATCCAAACACAGACAGAAATATAGACACAGCCTACATTTCCCTCTTGCCAGCTGCCTTATGAGGAAGAGGAGCTGGCTCAGAGAAATGATCCTCCCTAAATTAGAAAGACTGGTGTAAGCAGCAGGGGAAATTAAGAATAGAGGCTTTTTTCCCCTTTCTGTTTTTGACACATACAAGAAGGCAAAAAGTTCTTTGTATCAACAGCTTATTTCACATGATTATCACATTATTTATGTAGGCAGCTCTGGATGTTGCCTGTCTGAGAGGTTACGTGGTTTGTTTTTGTTCCCTGACTAAATTGACTTGATGTTGAGATTTACAGTTTTTGAACTGATATTCTTGTTATGAGTTTAAGCTGGCTTCCCACAAAAACTCCTGAATAAGTGATACAAGTTGTCTATTTCCCTGGGAAAACGTATGTCTTAAAATATTTGCAAACCCCAAATTTGTATTAAGATTCAAATCTGAATTGACATTGCCTGCACAATGTTTGTCCATCTCCATTGTATTTATAGGCATAGGTTATGTTTTTAGCAAGTTGACATCCAATATTTTTTCTATAGTTCACTCCAAAAGTAACAAAAAAAGTCCCAGATTGCAAATTCAAATGGAGATTTTCCAAATGCCTATATTACAAGTTCCCATTCACCATTTGAAAATTGATCTGTGTACTTTTTGTCCTTATACTATCAATAACCACTCATGATAATAAATTTAGTAAACATTTTTCATAGAGTTAGACTCATCAGTCCCATGTTATCACTAAGTGGAGTTTGAAAGAAAGCAAAGGCAGAGTCAAGAGACACACAGCAAAGTATTTGTCCCAGAGGAATGGGCAAGATGTGCCAATGTCTCTTCTCGCCTTCTAAGAGAATGTTAGCAGAAAATAACTATTTCAGCTAAATGAAGCAGGACAAAACCACAAAAAGGAAATGATGGCTCTAAAATAAAGGAGTATAGCAGCCAGCAAACCAGCTTCAGAACCATTTGGAATAAGGCTCCCCCCTCGGCACAAAATAATCCTATCCCCTCACTTAAAACTGTAGAGAGGAAAGAAAAGAGAGAGAAAACAGGAAAAGGGGAAAAATAAAAAGACAAGGAAAAGCCTTATAGGTCAGCTAGTCCAACCTTTGCTGATCCAGGCATGCTACTGACAATATTTTCACATCCATGAAAGCTTTGTCCAGGATACTTTAACTCCATCACTCAGGCTTCCATCTGCTCTCAGGAGGGATCATTCCATTTATTTGTTATGAGTTGGCTATATGGATTCTTTTAAGTTTTATTTTTGTTTTCATTGACAAACCAAGCAATAAAGATTGGGTCGCCAGGCCCAAACTTCTCTACAGCACAGATTATTTGGTTTGTTTGTTTTATTTTTCTGAGAATGAGGAAAAAGCTTTCAAAATAGAGTATCACCTCTTCCTTGCTGCTCACCATCACGAAATCCTGACTACAGAAGCGTCTCATTCATCCCCTGAAATGTAATCCCTTGAGAGCTCAGAAATACTCCATAACCTGAAAACACTCTTTGTTTTGAAGGATAAGAAATAATGGACTGTTTCCACAGTAAGTAAAATGCAGGGTTTTGTCTTGAATTAGTGTCAGCTTTTACTAGGACATGGGGCTTATGTGTATTTCTGAAGTAGACATGTGTTATGATCCTGCGTGTGTTCTCTGCCACATTAGCTGTGTTACTAAGCGGAGCCTTTCTGTCTAGGGGTCCACTTTCTAGCAGAAAGCAGTTTTGAGCCTGATTCTGATTTAATTTACACCACTGGTCTAAATCAGACAGTTGCTCTCAGCAGGATGATTGATGCCTGCATGAAGCAAAGGTGCATGACACTGACCTCATGCACTTTGCATTTCAGGAAGGAATCAGATTTTGCTTCCCAACTCTCACCTTTGGTTGTAGGTGAGCCATATCTAGCGTTGTGAAGGGAAACAGTAGGAAGGTGGCTATATGGGGGGCAAAATGCAGTTACATTGTACTCTGCCTGTGAATTTGCAGGCTGCTGTGCTAGGCATCCAGCTCTGTACTAACAGGAGTGCTAATATGATATATTAAATGTCACACCAGCATCGCTGGGTATGCATATCTCTCCTGTTGTACTGCCTGTTTATGCTTATTCAGCTCTTTGAATAATTTAACACATTTCATACTCCAAATTACCCATAACAGTTTGACGGGGCTGCTGGCAGTTTACTTGAAACACTCAGTGTTAGGTCAAAGTGGGGCCCAAGCATCTGCTAAATAGAAGGACATTTCATACTTAGCAAAGCATAATTAGATGTATTCCTGCACGCTTTCCTTTTTGAAAAAAAAGGTAAATCTCTGCTAATCCCAATGCTATCATAGAAATAATAGACTGTACTCAACACTGCTATGTACATCCCTACCCCAGGAATTATTTGGGTTGAAGAAGAATGACTGTGGAGGCCAGGAATTGTGGAGGACAGATAAAACTGAGCAAGATGACACCACTGTATCAGCATGTCCTTCATGCAGCTGCAGAGCAGAGGTACTGATTGCCTTAGTATAGTTAGACCAGAATTTTGGATGTGGGAAATTTCACTAGCAGCAGTGCAATAATCTCCATATATTTACCTGAGACTTATCTTGGGACAACTATCCACAAGTCCTTAAAATGCCAAATGACTTGGGGAGGGAAGAGAAACTTCATGTTGTTGTCCCTGGTCCAGAGGGGATATTAACATTTTCAGGCAGTAATTTTAACATCACCAGGGAAGGAAAGACTCGGTCTTTGTGTTTGCCTGAACATGGAGCTGGCCACATGTGGCCAAACCCACACAACGGCACTAGATGGTTCCATGGGCCAGCACCTGCCTCCCAACTTGTCTGGAGATAGGATGAAGCTGACAGATGTCTCAGTGAGTGCCTGGACTGAGCACACAGTGGTCTGCACGTATCCACCCCCTTCACTGCAAGATCCAGTGACACAGGAGGTGCCCATTTCAGACTGACATTGGAAATTCTCAAGCTTCACCTTTCTCTACCATTAATTAGCTCAGGTCCTTGCTCTAAGAACATTTCTGCTGGGTGGCTGTAGAAGAGAAGTGGGAATGAAGAAAAAAGGGTCATTGTCCTTGGCTGGACAGCTGGATCTGGGCACCCTGCTCAGGATTAATGTGAGTGGTGGTCCATAAAGATCTGCTGTTGTTTGGGTTAAATTAGGAAGGAGACTGAGTTGAGAGAGACAAAGTACCCGACACTTTGTAAATGTGCCTATCTGGAATTAGGGTGGGTTTAACCACTAGGACATTCATCTCTTTGTCTTTTTATTGTAAGGAAGATGCAACATGAGCATTGATTTCACAGTAGTGCCTGTTTGCCCCCGAACTTAGTGGGGTGTGGCTGTGTGATGGTCCACACTGGAACATTCACTTCTGCAATACAGGTAGTCCAGTAAAAAGTCAGTGGACTTGTTATGGTGCTGATGAAATTACTTTTGGGGTGTAGCTGGCAGAAGGGTCAAAACTGCTGACTGCTGGATGCATGTGGCTCTGAGCCACTCATGATGTTGTGGGCTGGGAGGAGGACGAATCTCCTCCAGGGCCACCCAATCCTACATCAGCACCTCTCCACGCTCCTCTGCTAATGCAGAAACTGGAGAAAGGGAAGGGCAGCAAAAAGGTGAGTGTTTTCAATTAAGACTTAAAAATCTCAGCCATCACAGTGCATCAGGTGGTAGGAATCTCCCCAGTCCAGCAGCTTGCCCAGGGCCTCACAAAGTGATGATGCAGGGCACAGTCAGCAGAGATATTCGTAAAGTGACAGCAGGGCTCTGATTGAGAGAACCTCCCAAGTCCAAAGCACCACTTTGCTCTGGAGGATATGCTGAAAATCTTCCTCAGGGATTTGCACATCCTTACAACAACTGAGGGTCTGTAATGAAATGTTTGCTTATCATCCATTTAACCCACCTCGAAGCAGTCTGAGCCTGCATTGTAACCTCAGGTCAAAACTATTTTGGATAGCTGAAACTCATGATAAACACATGCTTTTGAAGGTTAGAAAGCCATCAGCGGGAGACATCAGATTCACTTCTTTATTATTAGAAGGGGAGAAAAATCCAGGAGTGTTCAGAGCAGCAAGTTTTGTATAGAACATGAAAAGCAGATGGGAGGAGGTGGCAGAAGGAAGGAGGAATCTTTTTTGCTACCAAGCAACATTGCTTCTGCAGCAAATCCTTTTTCCTTGCAATTTAAGATTATACTTGAAATAAGGAACCAGCTGCACCCCGGGGGGAGCAGAGGGCAGTCTGTCCTTTCGGGTGCTTGATTGGCTCTTTCGTGTATACCTGATAATTACTAGGGAGCTGGAAGGAATCCAGTTGTTCTACTTAAACATGCACTGAGCAGCTTTGTATTCATGGCAGCCCTATTTGGTCTAAGATCTCTGAAAGAGGGAAATATTGTCACAGAGCACAAGTCTTTACTAACAGCAGGTTATAAACTTCACTATAACTGGACCTCCTAAAGGTCTATGCCTACCTTGGGGCTTTCAGCTGTATTAAGCATCTAGATTAAGGTATTTCACTTAGAAAATAAGCCTTTATTTCTCAGCTCCACATAAAAATCCTACTAGCTCTCTGTCATGTGGGAGGGCTCCCAAAGCATAGATTTAAGTGCAGTATCACTGGCATGGCTTTTAACATCATCAGAGTCTGGGGCTGATGAGTAGAAATGGGGGGAGATGGGAGGAATTTCTTTGCATGTGTCAGCTTTGAGCTAGTGCTGATTGTTTGGGTATTGCACGGGGAAACCAGAAACACTTTAATTACTTTTTAATAGAAATCTTGATAGACATGTACACGTGTATCTGTATAAATATGCATAGGCATGCAAAAATCAAAATCTTCCCTCAAAATAACAGTCCTGTACATTTGTCTTTAAACAGTTTTCTGTATGGAGGTCTATGCTGTAGCTTTTCCCCTTGTCCATATATTATGCCTAATCCAAGAAACATTGCACCACTGCAGAACTTCTGTCTCAGCATAACATTCCTGTTGCAGAAGGTTTTCTGCCACAGCATCCACCTACAGGTGTGATTAGAAAAGCAACCATAAAGGAAGACTCCTCTATGGGGAGGACACCACATTTACTCTCTTCACACTATCTCCATGCTAAGTGGGCTTAGTTTCTAAGTTAAAGGATGCTGTTTTTTTCTCTTTTCCCCTAATGGTCAGAGATGGCAAACTATCTCTGGGATCTGTGTATTCAGCTTTGTTCTTTCTCTCTCCCCTGCTGTTGCCAGTAATTAAAACTAAGCAAAAAAACTGAACATGCTATTTTTTGAATAGATATTTGAAATTTAAAGTGGAAAAAAAAAAGTTGTGAAACTTGTCAGATCAATGATTTGACACATATTATTTAGCTGGCTCTAAATATTCTGGAGTGAGAACTTAGTTAACAACTTGTTAACAAAGCGTAATTCAGAATAAAACCCAGTTCTCTTTTTGCTAGCCACATTTGCAGTATGGGACTGGTTCTAATAACTTTGTCTCACAAATACCACTGTGCTTCCTACTGCAGTTTTAAGGAGGTTTTGCTGCTGTAATGCACAAAACTAGAATGGAAACAAAAGACAGACATAGGATCCACCAAAGCTTGGTGCTCAAGATACTGCTGAAGACCTTGATGCAAGTAGCTTGTCCAAGGCACATGTAGCATATAGGTAGTGGGGAACTCAAGTCAGAGCTCTTGATCAGTGCTTAAAAGGTGGGTTCATCCTGCTAACGAAGCACTTGAGAATGAATGACATGCAAGAAGCAAGTTCTTTGAGGAGGAAAAAAAAAGGTCATTTCACTCATGCCTACACTGTAGTCTGCTGTCTCAAAATTACATCCCCTAAAGTACATCCCTTGTATCCTCACACTTGCTAACAATGGATTTTTCTGCATGAAATGAAAGGGCAAGCATATCCTACTACCAATTTTGACTCTGTAGAGTGATGTAGCATATAATCTCTATTATTTTTCCTGTTATACGTTAGTGACTGTTCCTAGGTAATGCCTTTTCCACTAATTAATAGTAAGCTAATGTGAAGGCTTTCAGAATGTTTTATTATATAATTAAGCCTTTGGTGGTGCAGACTTCTGCTTTACACAAGTCTCATGTCTTTTTCATGTGGGCAAAGAAAGTTGTTATGGCATTACACATGGGGGCACAAAAAGCACCACTGAAGCCAATGCAATTTTTTGGTAGCACTACTGTGTTCAACTTGCTTTTATTATTTGTTATATGGAGCGATCAGCCACCCATCATGGTAGCATCTAGCTACACTATGTTGTTTAGATAGAAAACATGACAAATACGTGGAACATATGACCCATTGGAAGTATCACTAGATCCCAAATCTCTCTCTGGACTCCATACTCCATTAAACGAATGTGGCCCCTTTGTTCTGACATCTGGACACTTAGTCTGACTCTGACCTTTGCTTCCCAGGGACAGCACTGAGATACAGAGGAGCTACTTCAAGATGACATGACTGGCTAGACTGGAAGTGAGAAGAGAGATTTTTCCCAAGATCTACAGACATGTGAACCTCAAGGTACTGTTAATTTTCTTTAAAGAGTGGGAGAAAAAAAAGGGTGAAGGACATTACAGTGGGAAGATGTAAAAAAAACCTGAGCAAAATAAAAACAAATGTTAGAGTTTGTATTTTGTCAGATTTCACACTAAATTTCAGGATTGGTAGTTTATATTGGAGGGGGAATACCTGGCATCAAAATATACAGGACTGTGATGCATAAAGCAGCTCTGATGTAAGTTTACTTAGCATCGAGGATGCCTAGCAAAAAAGCAAGAAAAAAATTTACAAGGCAGCTTTGATCAGTCCTGGAGCTGCGTGTGAAAGTCTAGCTTAGTTCTAAGACTGGCAGGGTAAGTGAAAGAAGAGCCTTTGTAATTTTTGTCTTACAATTATGCCACTCAGTTCTGTAGCCTTCATTCTCCCCATGCAATTTGTAAGAGACAACAAGTCATTCAAAGTACTTCTGTTTACAGAGAGTCTCAGTAATACAACACCACGGTCGGGCAGATTCCATGAACTGTAGACCCCGTGTTGACAGATGGGGTTTGTGACTGATTATTTGATGGGCGCCATGGGTGAGGTTATAGGGGAATAGCGGGAGAAGAACAGGGCACTGGGTTTTTTGAGCTCAGAGGTCATGTCGGTTACCAGTGAGAACAGCTTTCAGTGTTTTTCTATTGCATTGTTTTCTTGGTACTGGTGATGAAGTTTTAATTGGGGAAAGGCAAGGATGATTCTGCTCTCATCCTACACAGTTATACAGATGATGCTGCTACCAACAGCCTGGGACAAGATTTCAGGAGTTGTTTGCTTTCCACCAGGCATGAACCAGCAGAAAGGGAAAAAGTGTCTGTTGCTGTATGCATGTGGAGTATCTCCTATAGATAACACTGATGTGGTGAGCAAAGCCAAAACAATATATCTGAAGATATAAATGCCTTGCATGGAATAGATGTAGCATAGACAGCAGTGCAAGTCCCCTACACATCAATAATACAGTTTAACCTAATCCAATCTATTTCTATGGCTTGGTAAGTTTTAGGACTCTCTGCTGGAGCCATCTACTATCAAGATGGTGATTAAACACAAACATTTCTATTCTGTAATTAAAAAAGTACAGAAAACAACTCACAAGCTAAAAAAAACACTAAAACCTCTGTGGTCTATTGCATGAAAGCTACTCAATAGCTATTAGCTAATATCAGATACCTTCTTGCTATGCAGGCTTCCCATTAATGCGAAGTGTACTTTGGGTATTCGAATGCAAACAATTATTTATTAGGTGCCTCAAAGCATTCAGAATCCCATTCATAGGATCCCTTGTGTTTGAGGGCTGTAAAAACAAAGAACAAAAGAAGAGTCCCGAACTAACACACTCGCAAAGTAACTACAAGGCAATTGGCAACAGATGAATACCGACAGAGTAGTATGCTGGGAATGATTATAGCAGAACTGTCAGCTTGAAAGGCAGTGCTCATAAAATACCTTTAATCTAGCCACTGGTGATGATTATTTTTCTGGGCAATCAACTTCCCTCTCCCCTCCGCCCCGTATCTTACAAGATGTAGCAAGCATGAATTCAAAGGTGCTGTGCTCTTCCAAGAGACTAACCTCCATTCTCATCTTTATCAGGTGAGAGACAGAGATTTTCTGAACTGTTAAATGTCAGACCGAAGCAAGGGATAGATCCCCAGGATCCTGGCCCTGGGTTTCTCACCCTGAAGCAGAAGACAACGCTGTCATTCAGAACAGCAAGTTCCCATTCACAGTTATTTGTCATGTTAATTACTAAAGACAAAATTCTCCTTCATCTCAGTCATGCAGGTCAAAGCAGAGAAGTTTAGCACTTCACAACATCAAACTTAGCTTTCATCTACTTGCAGGATGTTATTCTGAAATTCCTTTTAATCAATTAGGAAAAAAAAGAGAGGAAGACAATTTGAATGTTTGCAAATTTTTGGGGTGGTTATAACTTTGTTAACATCAAGGGAAAAGGATTGTCTCTAGTCATTAGGCATTGGCTGGATGTGTCCTAAAAATGCATCCTCACCTAAGCAGGTAAAGCATGAAGAGCCACGAATAAGTATTGACCCTCGCTTCCCTCCATAGTCATGCAGGATCCTCATCACATCATTCTTGCTTCATTAATTTAAATCAACGTTTTTAGCTCTATTAGATCCCTGTGTACTGTACTATAGGAAATACCTCTGGCTCAAACCCCAACATTTTTCACAGAAAGTAGATGCATATCATGACTGTATTTCACTGCACAGTGTAACTGCCCTCTCCCACATTATTTGTAATCCGTGTCGTGCTCACGCCAACATTCCAGCAGTCTTTGGCATTTCACGAATGCCGTATTTATCACAGAAGTTCATACAAAGTTGCAAACCCTAACAAGGCTTATCAGCTTTTACAAACCATCTCTGTCCATTGGAGTGTGACATGCTGAGCATAATTCCACTCACTGTGCAGTCATCAGATGTGAAGGAGAAAAGGGGGGTGGGTTTCAAAGCAACATTTCGTATCGCTTTAAATGAATCATGAAATCAAATGTCCTTGTAGCCTCTAAGTTCCTGCAGGTGAGATGTAACGTGCAAGCAGGGCACTTAGAGCAGTCTCTCAGTCAAATAGAATCTTCTCATTGTTATTTATGTGGTAATTATGCCCTGAAAAAGAGCAGTGCAGTGGCTGTGCAAAGGGAGAGGGACTCAGAGCTCAGTTCCAGCAGTTGCACTGGGTGGCTGGGGGCAGATCAGGTCAGTCAGCCTCGGTTTACCTACTGTCAAGACAGAAATCATCATAGTTATGGATTAGTTTCAGAAACATATCAGAAATTGTAATTAAATACACAAGCATATAAAACTTCACTGCTAAAGTTTAAAAAGATTTAGAGGACATGAATATAATGGATGATATTAATATGAAGAACCTGGTGACCTGCTTTTCTGCCAGTCCAGCTCTATATCTAGGGCAAGAGTAGAGACAAGAAAACTTAAAAAGGGGCTTGTGGTACCTGTGTTTTTTAGCATGTCTAAATGCCCCTGGGTATATAACACCCCATCACCACCCTTTTCTGCTCATCAGGCACAAATGTGACACACTGATGTGGGTGGAATTTGATTGAGAAATGAGTTACTGCTTGTATTGTCATCACATAGCTCTCTAAAAGCAGGAATTCAGTCTGAAAAAATCAGGATGTTAAAAATGAATGCTATTTTTTTTCCATTTCTGATGTGGATTTTGGTTCTTCGGTCTGTGTTCATGTCACTTGCATGAGGTGGTGTTGGGATTTTTGATATGACTGGAAGTCAGAAACATGTCTTTTATAATAAGACCACACAAATGCTTGTTCCCTCTCATTTAATTCCATGATATCAGGAGTCATACTGATAAGTTTAGTGTCTTGAGGTAATTCTTTAATTATTGTGTAGGCTTTCATAGTTCCATTGACTTCAGCTGAGATGTTAAATGTACCCCAACTGCAGGTACATCCCCTAATATCAGAAGTCTAAAAGAATAAGAAGAACCAAAGTTTGTATACAGAGCAGAACAGTGTATCCCCTGTCAGGTAAAGATTTGTAATGGCTGAAGAATGGGCTGGAAGATCTTACAGAGTTATGAAATTTAAAAAGCACGTTCATTAATTTTGGATGTTCCTAACCCTAAAAACTACCGAAGTCCAGTGCTTAGGTAGCACTTACTTGTTATACTCACTCTGGCCACAGCAGCCTGTGCCACTGTGCCTTGCCAAGGGAGTCCAGCTGAAGAACACTCCAACAACTAAAGCAGATACAGTCACACCTACAGGCAATGTTTTCTTTGCCTGTCTTTTACCATAGACTGACTGTTTGCATAGTAGCAGCTTGAACTGCTTCAATAAATGTTGTTCATGAAGAAGGAATGCTTATTTCTTTCTCCCCTCCTGCCCCTGGATCCTTTTTGGTGAGGCTTTTTGCAGCTAATGAAATCCAAGGCATAGGCATAGTGACTTTGAGCACAGAAGCAAGTTCATGGCCTCCTTGCATGACTGACTCATGCACTAGACTTGGTCAGGTCATTTGGGTGGTTTTGTTCTCTATTTCTTAGTCTTTAAAAGTGTACATTTGTTTTTCCTCACAATTCTGACATTGTAACATCTTTCTGGGTTAAGCAGCAATCTGTATCATTTCAGATATCCTATCCTGTACAAAAACATCCACCCACATCTCATACTCTGAAAAAAACACAGTAGCCCAAACTCCAAATTTAGATTGAAAAATGTAGATTTGTATAGGCAAGGGAACACGGTTTTCAAATGTGAGTCAATAGACTTATTCTCTCAAAATAGTTTGGATTATCAGGAATTCTTAGTCTTTATGTTTACAACATCGTGTCCAACTGGGAGCTCCTGGATATGCTGGACTACCAAGCAACCAGAACTGAGATTCACACTTCAGTAGTATTTTTGTTTTGCCAAGGGAGAGGGTGGTTTCATTGCAGATGTCAGGTAGCTGCAGGCTGATGCCCCTCTTGATCCATGCATGCATGCTCATACATTCTCCCTGCCCTCAATGCACAGCTGGTTCTCACCTTACTTCTGCTGCTGTCTCCTTGCTGCTCACCTCCAGCAGCTGAGGAAAAGGAGGAAGCACGAATAGAGAAAATGGTCTTTCTACTGCATTTTAGCCTGGCTGTACGAACATTTCCAGCAGCTAAAACCAGCAGCTACTAAGAGATTCCTGCTCTAGACCTGTAACCCTGAACTGGAAAGAGCTCTGTTCAGATGCAGTTGTCAGCAAATCCTTCTGTGATCTTGTTAATTCCCTCTCCCTTCCCACCTCATCCCTGCCAAAACTGGAAAGCAATGGCCAGAGCAGCTTTACACCAAAAATATTCAATTCCTTCTTTTTTTTTTTTTTTAAAATATTTTTGAGGGACCTGCAAGGAGGGAAAGAGTTAAAAAAAAAAGTAAATAAAAGCAAGTTTTGCTGCATTTTGGGAGGAAATGAACTTGTGTATTTTGAAATGTTCCTACAAGGCTCAGATTTTACAGTGCGATGAATCACTTACTGAAGATATCTGTTTTTTCTGCTCTGACTACACGAGGCGGCCAGACACCTTCTGTAGGCACCGTGCAAGAGCCCGGGCGTGTAGGCAGGCTGAATCCAGCCCTGCCACCAGGCAGCTAGTGCCACTTCCCAAACGGATGGTATTACCATTTCGTCAATTCTCACTGAGGACAGGACCACACCGTCTTTGGCAGGACACCCAAGGTCTCTGTGCCAGCATGCCATGCTTGGACTGTCTTAGGACTGTGTGATGCTGTTCTTATGCTGCCCGAGTCAGTCTCTCCCAAGAATGTATTGGTCCAGAACTCTCCTAATGTGACTAAGAGCTGTTTGAACAGTAGGGGTTGCCGCAGCCCTGTTTGGCTACAACTTCATATTCCCTCAGCCTGCCTATGGAAGACCAGGAGGACACACACTAAAGATTATTCCCCAGGTTAGGTGTAGCTACAGCATGGCAGATATATATTACTCTCATTTCCCTAAGCACCTACATCCTGAGCTACCACTCCCTTGATCTTCTTGTCATCAGATCCTCTGCTTTTCTGCCAGTGGGCTGATGGTAACACTGGAGGACACTTGACATTTCTTGGAATTTGGACCTTCATGGCTCACTATGAGGAGCTGCTTATGGAGCTGAAGGTCCTTCACTGAGAAAGCCTTGACTCTGGGTCCATAAATAAGTCACCCTCCATCCAGCTTGTTTACACCTGTGCGATCTCAAGTACAGACAGAGGGAGGCTGTCAGCCTGGGCACTCCAGCACATCTTCACCGTCACAGAGAAGCACATAAGGAAAAGCAGTCTGTAAGATAGCGAAGGACATATAACATACTTTTATTTTGTACAGCAGTCTTGATATTTTGTATGTACTTATTGCTCTGAGTTTGTATCCCTTTCCCACCTGTACTTACACTGTCTTTTTTCTGTGGCTTGTTATTATTTCTATTGAGCAATCTTCACCCGAACTGGGAGATCTTGCAGTGACTCACTTACTTGAACATTATTGCCTAGTACTTTACACAAGACAGATTGGATATGAATGAGATCTCTTGTCCTCATGAGCATTATATTTATTTCACAAGACATTTTCTTCAGAACTCTCCCTGCAATAAATTATGTGGTATATTTATTTTTCTTCTACTGTGCTATAGCTCTGTGCTTTTCTTTTTGTTGTTTCTCATTTTTCAGACACCACTTCTTCCACGATCTGTTGTTGTTATTTTCTGCTTTTTTTCTTCTCACAATCTCTGAGCTATATCCTTGGGATTCTTTCCCTTGCGCATTTTTTAGTACAGTGCATGTATTTGATGTAGTCAAAATGTGAGCTTGAGATAAGTATTTAAAGTAACAAAACGATTTCCCTCTTTTATCTTTCAGATATTGTGTAATGACTGGGAAAAAAAAAGAAAGAAAAAAAAATAAAAGCAGGTAAAACATTTTAAATGAAGTATAGAACTGTAAGGAATACGTTCATGTGTACCATTTTCTGTTCTTCATAATGTCTAAGTGAAAGGCTTTGGAGGTATTTTACTTCTGAAGACTCTCGTTCCTGGATTTCAGCAACTGCCTTTGGGAAGAGACTGCAAAAATGCTGAAACCCCTGTGTAATCAAAGGGAAGGCTAGTATATTTAAGGCGTATGACACTGAAATCGGCCTTGAAGAAAGCATATTTCTGTGGTATTTATAGAAGCCCCATCACAGGACTATACCTCATTGTCAATGTATTAGTCAAATCATCATTAAGTTCCCTTGCTTCTCAACCTTCCTGCTTGATCTGTCATCCCCTCTCAACTTTTTACTCCTCCATTGCTTGTTGGAGGTGTGCTAGAAGTCTGGATTTAGCTCTGTTGTGGCTATTCTGTGCAGGAGTCCTGGAGGAAAAGGTAGTTTGAACTGGACTTTGAATATTTGTGCTTAGTCCTCTTTCTATTCTTTCAGTAACTTGACTATTCAAACAGAAAACCCTGGATAGTCACGGCTCAGGGCAGACAGCTTCTTCAAAGGGAGGTCTAACCTATTTACAGCAGAAACGTTTTTTACTGAAGTAGCATCTCTGGTTGACAAAATGGATAGGTTATGAAGGGTTTTGTCTCACATATGTTGTATAAAATCAGAGTTTACTTTCTGATGATAATAATTTATTTTTGTATGTCTTCAAGTAGAAATTCGATCACTGAGGCATTACTCACAAAGGAAGCCTGTGAGAATCTATACATTAAAATGCACTGAATATTAGTCTGTGGAGCAATGACTATCCTGGCTAAGACTTAGTGTCTAACATGTATTGGACAGGAGTCTAGCAAGATATAGAAGACCTGCCAGACCATTCGTCCAAGTCTGTTGCCGTACCATGTTTAGCTACTAAAGATGACTGCTTTATTTTAAGACTACTTTCTTGCCTTTTGTTTAAAACTAGAACTAAACTTCTTTACCTGAAGTGCAGTACAACACTAGGATGTATAATCCAGGGAAGTGGTAGAATTGCTGTCCTTGGTGACTTTCAGAGTTCATCTACACAAAATCATCCCCAATCTAACTTGGTATTGAAGTTAATGCAGCTCCAAGAAGCAGGAAGTTGGCCTAGAAACCTCCAGAGGTCCTTTTAAAATGTTTTTTTCTATGTTCTTACAGTTCTGGTAAGTGTGTTACTGTAAAATAACCAGATGGATTTTTTGGAAGCATAGAACAGATACCCTGAAGGCAGAAAACAGTGTGTGGAGAAGAAGACATGGGGGGTGAGGGGGAAGACACTCACTTATTTCCATTTATGAGTTATAGAACCA
Organism: Phaenicophaeus curvirostris; assembly: GCF_032191515.1. Taxonomy (NCBI): domain Eukaryota; kingdom Metazoa; phylum Chordata; class Aves; order Cuculiformes; family Cuculidae; genus Phaenicophaeus; species Phaenicophaeus curvirostris. Next base: position 11,281,089 of record NC_091403.1, read on the forward strand.
GGACTCCTACAAGGAGTTGAGGAATTTGTCTTGATTTGGAGATAAGAAAAACAAACACTTCTGAGTAGCTTTTCACAGTAAGGCTTCCTGGCTTGTGATCCTTATCCTGTCTTTAGAAAAGTAGACAGTGTTTCAAATGTTAGGGTCAGGCTGGTTCCTGCTCTGTCTAATCATTTTGGTGTACATATCTTTCCAGTAGGGATTAAATATGTCTTGTCTTCTTGTCTTTTGTGGTTTTACAGAAGGGCAGAGAGGAGGCAAAGAGTCTTTCACTTCTGACAATGTTTCTTCTGATTGCCTGAGGTATGTATCTACTGCTGGAGGAGAGGGAAGGAAGAACAGATAAATCTCATTGCCATAACCAAGAATAATGCAGGAAAACTTTGTGGTGATGCTGAGTCCATACCTGAGGCTTGCTTTGTCTGTGTACAGGGCCAAGTCTGCAGGAGAGGTGTGCAGGAAAGGGGAATAGTCAAAATGTGCCCAGCATCCCCCACAATTGCCTCCACAGGCAATAGTCCTCATGTGACTGGAATGGTTTTGCAGTCAGAGTTGCTCGGCTATGGATGTGCTGAGATGTGCTGTGTAGAAGCTTAATTTTACCTTTGGGATAAGCCAGTGTCTTTTTCTCCCTTTTCCATACACAATCCTCTTACTAGATAAGCCAAAACATTCTACTGTCACCGACACTGATGTTTTTGTGCAAAGCTAGACTTTTTGCACTTAGCAAGGGGAAGGGCCAGCTCTTGCAGTTCTGCCAGTAGATGTCCCTGCAAGCACAGCTGCGGTGGCTGCGCTGCATCTGCCCTGAGAAAACTGATTTCCAACACACTGAATTCACATCATTCCTGATGGGAATCGTTTGTATAGATTATTTTTTTTTCTCCCATTTGGGCTTCTGCTGTAAAGTTTAATCAAGCCTCGCTAATAAAAACACTGAAATTAAAAAGAAAGTTCATTCTTTCATTGTGAAGCATTCTTTCCACCATCTCTAAATATTTTTGTGTTTATTTATAAACTGCAAGGCAACCAGGGTACTGACGCTAGACAAACCCCCTGAACTGCTTCACTCTGTTTTGCCCTTTACTCTGTTCTGCATCATGCATTCAAATAACAACTTCCACATTTTTTTCCCTTCCTTGTATTGCAGCATTTTCTTGAAGCAGACATTGCTTTGGTGCACTGAATTGAACAAAACAAGACCAAACGAAATGAAATAGTGCTGAGCACCAGGTCCTTGCTGCTTGGTAGAAGTCACTTGGCAATTTTACAGATGCTGAGAGTCTCAATCTTCAGCCCATAAGGTGTCTCCTGTGATATGGAATTTCTCAGATGTCTTTCATGGTCATGCAGGTGAGTTTTTAGTGTTTTCCACAATGCTCCGTGTTATAATCCTGCAACAGCATATTTGCATGCCTTCTAAATTAGCACCAAAAAGTTATCTTCAAAGGTGCAAAGACTGTTACTGCTACTCTTCCTGAGAATATGGGAATTATAATTGTTATGAAGGAAAATTACCTTTATACGATATTGATTTTTTTGCCCTACTGCCTGTCATTACTCGGTAGGTTTTCCCAGCACAGAACAGTGAGCAGCTGTGCCGGCAGCCCACATGGCTCCAGCTCTTGGCTGGCTGAGGGGGGAGAGGCAGCAGGCAGGGCTCTCGCACCCGCAGCCGCCAGCATCAGTGTTGTTGCCAGCCCCACAACTCGTGGAGGGGGCACAAGTGACCTACTGTAGCTCTTTGAAGCAGAGGTAGCAAGAGGCTTCAAAAAGATGAGAGCTGAAGCCATGAGTGGGGGAATGGCTCAATAAATGATTGGTGGAATATAAGTATTTATTGATTTAAGAGCATTCTTTTCTTTTGCCTTGCTTTTGTCTTCTAAGGCAGCTTTCTTTTAAATTTATGTGCCACATTGTCACATCAGGAGGAAAATACATGAGAAATGTTTTGTTATTTCAAATTTATTGCATATTACGTCAGCTGGCATTGTGGACTCACAATATGTAATGCTTCATAAATTATGAAAAATAAATGTTTTATGGGCTTACTACACACTCTGTTTGAAAACCGTTGAGCTGAGGAGACTCACTGACCCCCGTACAAATTAATGTGCACATTATTTTCATTATTGCAGCTCATATGGGAAGTTTGAGCATCTTTATATATTTATTTAAAGGAAAATGAGGGCAGAAGTTGTTTGAATGCAGTTAGTCTTTCTGGCAAGAAGCAGGTATCATTGCACCCAGCTCGTAACCTATTGCTTCCCTCACAGTAATTGTTATTCCAGGCCAAAGCTTAAACTCAAAATCAGAACTGCAAGGACTTAGCACGAGCTTCCAGAGGTCAAATCCTGCAGTCTTTAGCCAGACAAACTAAACCTCCAACTTAGTAGGCTTTTGTCTATGCAAGGACTGCTGTGTTTTCAGAAAACTAGGAATGCAGAAGTTGGGTTCCTGCAGAAGGGAAGACAGTGAAAGATATTACTACTCAACTTTCCAGCCCTGCTTTCCCCGAGTGTGATGGAGAGCAACAATCAAATGAAAGCCACACATCTCAGCCATCAAGGGCCTCACCAGAAGCAAAAAGCTAAATCTCAAAGCACCAGAGATCTTAAACCTTATTGAACACAGCAGCCTTCAGCTCCGAGCTTCAGGAACTGGAGGGAAATGTCCTCGCCTGCCTGCATGTGAAAGTTTGTCAACCCATTTTCTGAGGAGCAAAAGTTCACTCCAACATGTGTTGCATAGGAGGTGTGAGTCTTTGAGGGGGGAAAGGGCACTGTGACGTGAGGTATGAGGCATGGTGAAATGCCCTTGGCTATATTTTTTTTTCCCCTTGCACCCAGATATTTCTGTTACTTGCAAAAGGAGGTCAGGTGTTGCAGCTCTCCCCTGGATGGTTTTTATATTGCACAGTTCCACCACTGTGTTTCTAATAAAGCCATCAAGCGCATAACTAGGAGTTCCCTGTGTGGGAACTTAAGCAATATAATTCACTGCTTCAGAGGACCATCTTAACTTGGGGCTGGATGGACTGAAAAATCTTCCAAGTTATTCTCTCCTAATTCAAGTCAGCTGAGGCATCAAAATGTTGGGCAGACGGAGAAGGGCTTTGGCTTGTGTTCTGCTGCTGCCAGGACTATTGCAGTCAACACTAAGAGACTTTTTTTCTTTTTTTTTGAAAGAGTAACATTTGAAAAATTAGTTTTTATGTAAGCGTATTTAAGAATACTCCTGTGTGCCTTCTAATTTAGAAGCCCATGGTCTAAGGATCTTAATTTGTCCTAAACAGGATTAAACCATGCTGCTTATCAAAAAAAAATATATAGTCTTCCTTCTCTCATTTCCCTCTTTCATTCTTTCTTTTCATAGTGCTATTAAGAATTATTGGATTTAAAGACTATAGCTAAAACATAGTCAATCTTATGAGCACTTGGCCAAGATACAGTGAAAATTATTTTCTCAGAACCATTGACTCCAGTCACTCTATCCTTGGGAGATTGTATTGTCGAGATGCAAAAGAACAGATGAAATAAGCAAATACACCCCAAGTTTATACTTTTTATTTTTACGGCGATTTTTATAGTTGAAAAGAAACCCTGCCTTTTGCTCTCACAGCCAGTGGAGGGCAGCTAAGTACCATGATACAGAGCAAAGCTAACTTGCACTGCGGTGCAACACTCTCAAGGAGGCAACCAATGATTGAAATTAACTGTTCTTTGCCGATGTGAAATATCACTTAGAAATACCTGAAGAACTAAAGAAGAAGAAGAAATTGAAAGCTTTTCAATTTAAACTGCTTTTTAAGTGGTTTTGTTAGAGCAGGAGCAGATCTAAAATTTTCTTCAGCAGCTGGGGGAAAAAAAGTGTCTTATATCCATATACACAAGTTTCAAGTGTTTTCCTTTTTATATTTTAATCAGAATTTGCACTATGAAAAATGTTCCCTATTTTCATTTTGCCTCCTGACCTCAGTTGTCTTAAGGTTTTAATAGTATACTCCCAATTTCAGCATGAATACAAATTCTTAAGGGCAAAATTTCCATTCTTGATGTCTCTCAGCTATACCAGAAAGGATAAGACAATTCTCAGGGACTGAGATTACAATGTAAATATAGCCATCATTGAAACCGTGACTGGTTTTGATATGTCACCCTAAAAGAAAAGTTTAAACCAAACATTCCAATCAGAAACAGAACTCTAACCATGTTCCTCTTAAAAACGGTTCTCCTCCAACTCCTCCAGTTTATAGCACATACCCTTCGGCAACTGCAGTCTAGAAAAACCTGAAATAAAAACCACACTTTTTTCTGGGTCTGATCATGTATCGCTTGGTCAAAAAAAAAGTTTAGGGCCTCATAAGAAATAAAAGGTTTAGGCCTTCCTCACACATGTTGTTTCTTTTTAAAGAAAACAGTCTACTGTGTCTTTATTGCAAATACATCATTTTAGTTTCATTCCTTTTAAAGGAATTACAGGTGGATTGAAAGTGAAAGCTTTAAAAATGTTTGCAACTGCAGTTGCACATAAATATTTTTATGGTCAGCATCCTGGTTATTTTTCACATTAGCGAGGTTATTTACTTTTCAAATTTTATTTGCTTCTCTCTGCTGCTGTAGTATAAGATCAGGCAGAAATAACTGCTTACACCGAAAATTAAGTTTCTGTAAGTAACTATTTTAAAATGGTTGTCTTTATGTTTACTGCTGAAGAATCTTGAGCACTCCTGCCAGAAAGGAAAGTATTTTTATCTCTCTTTTACAGATGAGGAAACTGAGACACTGTGAAATTAAAAGCTTGGGGAAATTAGTACACAGTAAATCACGGTGTGAATTTACTGTGTACTAACTACCCTGCACAAACTCATCATGTGGCCTGGCAAAGAAAAAGGATTAAACTCCTTTAAATTATCTCACATTTGCCATGGACAGACAGCTACCATGGATCAGCTGACATGCAGCAACTTCTTAACCTGCAGTGAGTCGTTCACACAGTGAATCCCCTCAGAGAAGAGGAGTAGATTCACAGGGCACTGTGCTGAGTAGCTAATCCACTGCAACTTTATGCAAGAATTTATTAGTCACTAATTTCCCCAGATGGCCAGAACATAAGTGGTGTACCTAAAAAATCACAGAATGGTATCTCTGGCAGAACTCAAAGTCAGATTTGAGTATCCTTGCAGGCTTGAAAGCAGAAAATGTAGGTTAAAAGCAGAATATCAGGAGGATATAACCTTTGTCCTTTTTGAATGACAGAGCAGCTATAAGACACGTCCAGGCAGTGTATGGGTTAAACTGGTGAATTAGAGTAGTGGAATGATAAGATGAGTATTTTCATTTGAGAACCACTGTAATATCTGACCATTTTTGGCATCAAAGCTGTTTCCAACATCGTGTGTCACACCCAGCTCCTGACAGCCCAGCCCAGCCAAACTGCAGACATTTGCTCTGCAAAGCCACATGGCATCCTTCTGTCCTGGGAATCCCATCAGACACCTCCTCCAACCCACATCTGGGTTGGGTCCATGCATGTGCAGGCAGGGCACCCTGTCTGCGTGGTGACCTGCTTGCCAATTTTCCTTCCATCTTGGCAAGGCCACTTCTGGAGAGCAAAGCCACCGGACACAATTATCACAACCCCGGGCACTGTTCTCTGGCCCCAGCAGTGACCTCGGGGCTCAGGATGCCACCAGCAAGGCTTGAGGAGTTACCTCCTTGCTCTGCAGCATGGCTGATGTTGAAATGACTTTGGCAGGAGTGCTCCCCATTGTGTCGGACCCAAGCTGGAGAGATGAGCATGTGGGGAGCTGGGACAAGGGCTGGCTGGTGGGAAGAAAATTACTTACAAATTCACTCCATTAATAAACAAAACCATAAATGATGACACGATAAAGAAGAAGCAGGAATCTCTGGAGAAAGCCCTGGACAGACCTAGTAAGGAGGAGAGGTGTTTAAACAACAGTTTTATGTTCCACCACTTTGTAAAATATGTTCTATTTTAGCTTCAAGCTTGAGTCCTGTTAGAACTGCATAAGGGTCTAGGAAACAGCATATATTTTAATGCCCTGTGAACAAGAATAGCTGATAACTAGTATGTTTAAATGCGAAAAGCAGAACTTTTCTCTGGGGGATGTATTTTTTTTTTTTTGTGGATTTAGTCTTCATAGTTTACATTGCAGCTATAGCATTCCATTGGCAGTCATTTATCTAATGACTTACAGCTTTCAGGCTTCAGAAAATGCAGGATAACAGAGAGAGACAGAGAGAGTGTGGTGGTAGTAGGGAAGTTCTTTTTAATTTTCCTTTCAGGGCTGAACCTAGGATCATAAATATACAGAAGTTAGCACCTTCCTAACATCCCTCTGCTATCTTATTTCCAGAGCTTTACAATATGAAAACAATGGGATTAGGGCACTATATACTTCAATCCCTCTCACCCCCAATCCCCAAAGTAAGTCTAAATAGAGCTGGATTTGCTTCTGGTATAGTTGAAATTAAGACAAAGGTGTCTGTCTGGGAGAATTTCCCACTCCCCTAAAGCTTAAGCTTAGAAAATGCCTGTCTGTGCTAGAGAAATGGCTTGCATGTAATATGACAACTACCTTCTACAGAGGCAAATCAGACTTACTGGGCTCTAATGTTGTAAAAGTAAAAGCTTTACACATATAATTAACCTGTGGAATGCCCTTCCACAAGATACTTTTAAAGTATTGGCACTAATGCCATCTGTCTTCATAACTCAGGGCATCACCAGCCTACTAGTTGAGATCAAGAATCAATCTACTGTGTCTCTTCGTGACCTGACTCCACTGAATGAATTAAGAGGTCATGATGACTTTTGGAGTAATGGTCACTGCTGTTGTTGGAGGAAGTTTCGCCTTTGAAAGAAAAATCTGCAGGTGTTTCCAGAAATGAGCAAGAAAGTGCAGCATGAGACTTATGTTAAGGACATTGCAGCCTGCTGCTGTGTGTGATGAGGCAAGGGAGGTCTACGTGTGCCAGGGAGGCTGGCCAAGAAGAAAGTCAGGTTATGTCAGGGGTTTGCTCATAATCTTCAGCTCTCAACCCCCCACGCTCCCTGAAGTAACTAATTGAGATGGTGGGCCAGGAGGGACATTTAGTGCCTCAGTGAGTATTGTTGATTTGCAAAGAAGCAAAAGTGAAGGTCTATAAGGTCATTATGGTCGCATGGCCACAGAGGGATAATCTTGGGCCCCTGAGTGATTCAGCATTTGGCACAGCTTTACTGCTGAGGCATGTGAGAGGCAGCAGTACCTTCATTCTGTTGAAATGGCTCAGGGGTTCATGGATGAAACTTTTGAGGGAGGTGACCTAGACACCAGAATGTGTCTGGATGTTGGTGAGAGTGTTTGAGGTGAGGGGAAGGACCAGATTCCATCTCTTGAACCTGAAGACTCATCTGTAAGGAGAGAAAAGTAGTAGCAGGGATGTGGGAATGAAGAGTCTCCACAGAGATGATCGCTGTTTTGAGGATAACAGTGTTTGGAGTTGAGCTTGACTCCCATTGTTTGGTGCCATGAGGACCTTTTACAGTTGTACCTGGGTCCAGAAACGTTGGCTCTCAGAAACTTTAACATAGAAACTGTAGGAAACATTTGAATTTTAGATGACTCCAGACTTCAGCTGCAGTTTAGTAGTATTTTAAGGCTGCTGCTTTATATGTATAAAGCATACATAAATATGCACACAGATATGAAAAAATGTGTGTGTAGTGTATTTTTATATAAGCTTTAGTTTTTTTCAGTTCTGTCAAATAAATTAAGTAGCTCTGTCTTGAGCTAGAACTGGAGGAGACTCTCTTGTAGGAAGAGGTTTGATAAAGCCATGCTAAACACTAGGGAATTTGCATCAGAGGTTCTTCCCATGTTTCATTCAAAGCCAGCTTATCATTAACCTGAATATTTGATTTGAAGTCATGCTGGTTTCACATGTCACGCTACCCTGCCACTGTGTGAAAGTGGTGGGAGGAGAGACTGGAGATGGGAAAGAGCAAGTAGGGAAGGATTTGATTATCAAAGCAGAGGACTTAGATTCAAAGGCAACTGACAGAAGGAGATTACTTCTGCTCATAGTTCAGACAAGGGCTTTAACCCAACAAATTAGGCCACCCTCTCACACAAACACAATCACCTCCATGTGCCTTACCATCTTCATCCAGAGGCAAGGAGATGATGCCATTGGCTTGCTGCCAACCTGGCCAAACAGCAGGTTTACTGAAGCTCAGCTATGAAGAATATTAATAAAAATAAACAATTTTACCCTTTCTAGTCTTGCTTATAGCAGGCTGTTCATAATGCCTTATGAGGCTGCTGCACAATTCAATCAATAGTTTGATTTTTCTGCCCTAGAGCTGCCACAAACACAAACCTCATGCTAAACTGGTTGAGCAAGGAGCGGGCAGCAGAGACAGAGACACAGAAGAGGAAATACAGTGCAAGTCACCTTGTGACTTCTAGGAAACTTGGACATGGACCACTTCTGCCAAACCCCATCTGCCGCAGCTGCTGCCACACTTCGATGAACCTATGGATGCTCCTCAGCACCCGGTACTTGTTATTTATTATTTTTTTGCATTGCTTATGGAAACATTTGGGTTTGTTAAAGGGAAGAAGCGATTCAGCATCCTTTGACAGAGGAAGGTTGATTTTCATTTGAGACAGAATGGCTCATTTTTACCTTTTTAGCTCCTGGAAGAGTAAAAAGTGAGAGGTCAAACCTGCATCACCATGACAACCCCTGCAGTGAGGGTTTTTGAGCAGATGAAGGGGAGTGATAATGGAGCTGAAGTTTCTGCTGGTTCTTAGAGTCACTAGGCTTTTTGTTTTGTTTTAGCATGTTTCTTTTCTTTAAGACCTGTAAGGTGTGGCCCCATGCATTTTTCAGGGGCTGAAAGAGAATGCCAGCCACTTTAAACCGCTGCCATACTCTGTTTGAGATCAGTCCTTGGTGTAGCCTGGACACACATAGGTTTTATATTAAACCATATAAAAATGCAGATCATGAGAGCTAGTCATGGAAGACCAAATATCACCTCAGATGCATTCCCCGCACTATTGCACGTGCAATACAGCAGCAAGTGCAGTCATATTATCAGGTTTGCATCAAAAGAAACTCTCATCTTTGCTTCCCTGGCAGGACTTTTGGAGTCAAAATATAAACTCAATAAAACAGCCATTCTCTAAGGAGAGGAGGTACTGTACTAATGAAGAAATCCAAAGTGGGGTAGAGTTCTAAGAAGATACACTCAGAAGTGGTTGCCAGTGGAACTGGGAGCTTATTTGAGATTCTGAGCTCATGCCCTAGTTTCCTAGACCTGCCCAAGACTTGCCTGTGTAACAACAGATTGCAGATAGCTAAGGTTACAGCTGCTGAGCAATACCAAGTCAAACTGAAGTCAGGGAACCAAATTCTGTCCTATCTAGTAGCTGAGCCTAGTCCAGGGAAAAACAAGTAAAAGTGAAGATTACTAATTTTTTCCAACATCTCTGTTTACTCCAGATACCTACCAAATCTTGTGTTTCTGTAACATGGGAAGCTCTCTCAGGCTGGAATAGGTCTCCTTTGGTGTGAAAATGTAGCACCTAGAATGGGTTTTTCTCAAACCCTAACTGGAGATTCTAGATGTTTTCCTTTTAACACTATACCTCTTCACAAATTTTGCAACATCTATTTTTACCTAAATCTGATACTCCAGTTGTGGTAGCAACAAAAAAATGAAACAAAGAAGAAATACTAAATCACATATTACAGTGTCAGAAAAGTTAAATTTGCTGGAAGCTTTCACCAGAGTCAGAACTTAGTGAGATGTATACAGCCATCAGACACTTACGCAGAGAAAAAATAGTCAGTTAACACTAAAAAAGTTTTGAATGGCAATAAAATCTTAAGTTGAAGCTGTTCTCTGTGCCCAAAGAATTAGGTTAGTAAAGTTTTTGCGGTGGGGATGAATTATTCCACTTTTGTCTAACTGAGGGGTTTCTCATATCTTTTTCCAAAGTGGTGGAGGATGAGTCTTTTATGTCAGTGTGGAACCACACAGCCCATCAACCAGAAAGGCAAACTGCAAAGAAATAGCACAGCTATGGTCTGTCTACCACTAGATTTGAAACAATAGCTGTATCAACAAATTCACCCAGCAAGGAAGCAGAGCTGGGCTATTGGGATCAGCCTGCAGATAAATCAAAATAAATCTCTTTGATAGTGATTTGATGTTGCAATAATAATTCACTCCTCATGTTGATTTAGAAGAGGAAGCCAATTCAGAGTTTCACAAGCACAAGGGCCAGCAGACAGCCCTGTGGGACAGTATGAAAAAGAATTATCCGTTCATATGGGGAGAAAGTATAGGTCATCAATTGCATAACATACAGACCTGGCAGAAAACAGACAAGCTAATTTCTGTAGTGGCTTTGGGTTATAATCTGTGCTTCAGACAACCGATTTATGAACTGCTGGACTCTTGTATTTTAATCAACCAACCCGATAAATTAGGTTAAATATGAAGCCTCTCTATGCAAGGGGATTACAGCAACATTAATTTAAACAGGATTTTAGAGTATGACAGAAAATGCAATTCCATCCTTACAACAATGGGCCAGAAACCTCAACTTTCCTATTCCTACAGTGAGACTGAATTCTCTTGAGTTGGACTTGAACTTTAAGTATGACCTCAGAGAGGGGCAGATTGTGTCTCTGCTAGTGCATCTCAGAATAGACTCTTCTTGGGAGCTCATTCTTTGAGGACAAAATAATAATTGCCAGTCACATTGGCATCAGACCATTTGGAGGCTTTAATTACATTTATTTGATTTTTATTCCTCACTGCAATTCTACTCAGCCTTTCCCAGGCACAGTGGAGTCAATGCAACTTGATGTTGTTTTTAATTTACTAACATCTCTTTGAAAAACAATTTCATCTCACTGTAGAAAGTTTCTGAAAAAAAACCAAACAAACCCACGACCATTCCTGCCTGCCCTCCAAGAATAACCAACTGCCAGAGTTTTATTTTATGGCTTGCTTGGATAATATTTGGGCGTAAATGATACCTGGCAATTGTGCTTTCATCGAAATTACATCTTTAGCATTGCAGGTGATTCATCGGGAGCTCATAGATTTTAATCTTTAATTTTAAGAAAAATTTTGTCCACAGAACAGAGTGCTTAGCTTCAAGAATACAATCAGCATAGAAAAGACATATGGACTGGCACAGACTGTGTGAATGCCACCAGAGCTCTGTAAGAACTCAATACTGCACCACCTTACACCCGGGAGAAGAAAAACACAAGCAATGCATTTTTCTCTCTCTAGAACTATTCCAGCATACCTTTTTTTTTTTTCTGTGAAAGACTCTGGCATGTTGAGCAAATAATGCTGTCCATGGGTTAAAGTTCAAATGCATCACTTGAGTAGATGAGTTCAACTAGGGCAGAATGACTAGCCATTTCCTTTGGGGAGTGGTGACCGTGGGGTAGGGTGGGGAGAGATGTGGGTGTGTGGAGTAGGATGCAGACAGTCACAGCCCTTGTACAGCAATTACCATAAAAACTAAATAAATACAATAGCCTAATTTCACATGGAAGTACACTTTAATTAATTCTCTGCAGAACAATGAACTGCTTCCATAAGAGCTGCGAAAATCGTCACTGGGGACTGTCCAGAGGAAGAGAGAAACAAACAAGAGAAGGTCTCTTTGTATAGAAAATATGTACAGGAAGTATTTTGAAAAGCTGTTCCCAGTTAATTTACCTAGGAAGAATTAATAACATACTCCAGTCTTTTGCTCTGCTTTCATATAAGCTCCCTATCCCAGAGCCTCAAGGTGCTTACCAGAATGAGGGAGACACAATTCATTCGCAGGCTTATTGCAAGAGTATCGCAGTATGTTGTGTGTGATGTAGACCCATGGGCTTAGCAAGGCTGACATGTAGTTGCCGCTGGGCTGGAAACTCTTGTGCAAGATAAACTCCAGTTGTATAAGGAAAAACTTTTCTTTCAACAAAGGTCATGATGCATTCCTTATTAAAATGTGGTCAGGTACAGAGTTCAGGAAGAGATGCTAGAAAAGCATGACCTGTAAAACTTCCCTTCTCTCAAAATACATTTCCCATTACTTTACTTTCTTTACCTTCTTGCATGGTCAGAGTTTCTATTGCACTGGAAGTACTGCATGAAAATAAAGAAATTTGCCTTTAAAATTTCCACAAATGCCTGGATGCACTGTTTGAGTGCAGGTAAGCTTGGCCAAGTCATTATTCTTTTCCTGAGACCAGGATACCCAAACAAGGAATTTCAGCTGCTGGGTGCCAAAACAGCCACCCTATGATTTGTGACAGCTTTGAGATCAATAACAACTACAGAACAGGCACCTTCATTGCAAAGACAGAGTCAAGTGCAGGTTACAGAGCAGCTTGATGTTTCTGAAGTGTGACTTTGCCTTGAAGCCTGGATGAGTATAAATTGCCAATAGTCTATTTTTTTACTACATGGTATATTATAGATAATTTTTTAAAAATTATTTTTATTTTTTAAACCCTTTATCACTTTAGAGACTGCCAACTGACAGCCTTCGTCTGTGCAAAGCTCAGGCAGTTTAGACCCAGGGAAGAACCAAATCACTTGATGCCCATCTTCTATCAAGATTGTAGAGGCTTTTGGTCAGGCACTGCCTTTGTTTGCTTTTCTTTGTTTTCATGCAGCTAGGTAACATATCTGGGCCCAGCTTCACAGCTGTTGTCTTCGGCACGACTGCACTGTAACCAGAAAATCTTTACAACCAGACCATCAGGTCTCAGTGCATGCAAGTTTCTGCTGTCTGTTTGAAAGAGAGTTGCAGTACTCATGGAGGTTCAATCAAAATTTGAATACATGTGACTGAAATTGGCTTTCTGTGGCTATTTATACAAGTAAATCTCTGCTTCTCAAAAGTTCCCAGAAATCAAATGCCAGCCTTGTGTAATCATTTTTTAATATTCATTGAAAATTCTTTGTATTAGTTCTACTCTGCCTTCTCTCTGGCAGCCCTGATAGGGATGGAGAAACTCCTGGTGTACATCAATCAATGTAGGGAAGAGGGACCAAAATAGCTGATTACTTGGTCCAAAACTTGTCATCTCAGAATGAAACCCAAGCTATTCAGGTAACCAGGCAGAACTCTTAAAATAGCTCATTTTCATTATACATATGCAGACCTAGCTAAAATCTCCGAGGAAATTATCCTTGTTTGAACACTATGTATGTCAGGTACAGGTATTTTAACCAGGAGGTAATTTAAGCAGAGTGCTACATATTTCCATGTTTTCATAACCCTCACTTGAAAGCACATCGGCCAGTAAGTGGTTTGTAGCTTGAGATTCAGACACCAGTATTTTTTTAATACTGTAAAATGTTGTCAGTCCCTCTGGCTGACCTTTTATTTTTTTCTTCTACTTTTTTTCTTTATTTTTTTGTGCTAACACTTTTACCTTCTTTTTCCTTGCTTAGACCCATTAGCAGGATGTTGTGCAATATGGTGCTTGTCATCTGTTTCAAAGACACAGTGATGAGATACAGGTATGCCAGATGGATAAACCTAGTGTGACTAATTATTGTGTATTTGCCTTTAATTATTATCATTTATTACCAGAGAAAAGACAATAGAGGTTCCCAGACTCGGAAGGGAATGTCGGCAGAAGGGGAAATATTTTCTTTTTTTTTTTTTTTTTCCAAGAGACTGGCACATCAGCAAGAAAAGTTTTCTTCCTGGGGAGAAATACAAGCAAACATCAAGACAAGAGTCGTCAAGATGACCTATGCAATACTCTCCTTTCCCAGACACATGCTTGAGGATCAGATGTCTCACAGGTAATAAATAGTTTCTTTGTAATTATAGAACAACTGTTCTCTTGCCCAAATGTCCATGAAAGGCATAATGAATGTATGGATATTCTTCAGTCATGTGCATGGGTATCCAATACAGGTTACAGGATAGTCTTCCATCATCTCTGGTGCACTTCTGGGAGACATGTACAACTCTGGACCTGCCCTTTTGGCACCAGCAGAATGGGGAGTGGTCTGGTATGGGTGTAGACAGGCACTCAGGTGAATGGGAGACGAGGTTTTCAACTGATCCAAAACCCAGATGTACGTTACCTGAAATCCCTGAGTGGCAATTTTTGAATGAAATTAGGCTCAGGGTAGCAAATGTTATCAAAGGTTTCAGTGCCATGAGCTGTTGAGCTTTTAAATGGAGTTTGCCACCTTATCTGACCTTAGCATGTAGGATCTCTACAGTGTTTGGCATAGACATAGATTTTCCTCTTTTAGATATCATAACCTTCTTTTCAATTAGACCCCCTCAACACACATGCTTTATAAATGTTTCGATATAAACAAAAAAATTTAAAACAAAAGGGGTATTTCTGTTGCATCTTGAAAGGTATAGGACAGACAGTTGGGTTGTCTGGAATGCTGGACTGTTTTGAAGGCTAGATGGTCGATGATGGTAGGAGACTTTTTAAAATGTTAACACTGTGGTTCCACAAGCTACTTTAAGAGTGCAAGTAGGATTATGATGGCTTATAATTCTGATCTTGCTTATGGGGCACAGCACTTTAATTTGGAAGCAGCCAGACTGATTTGATAAACAGGTTGAGGAAGAGCTTCAGACTTAGGCTTTAAAAGTCATAAGGGTCGGATTTAATACATTTTACATTGTCATTTTAACTTATTTGCTCTGTGGCTAAATTTCATCATAACCAAGAGGACCAATCATATACCACAATCTATTGTAGGTAATACAAGATGTAATTAATGTTGCCAGGCTGCTGAAGTATTTCTATATATAGCATTTGTCAGACAAACACATGCAAAGGCATTAAAAAAACAAAGTCCGTACATGGATGATTCGCAAACAGGAGAAAAGGCTAAATTTGCCACTGTTTGCTCTGAATAACTTAGATTACAGGCCCATTTTGTTTTGGGCAGAAATATTTTCCATCACAGAGTCTGCTGAAGTCAAAAGTACTGTTCCTTTGGCCGCAGGATGGACTGAAGGGCTGGGTTGTGTTTTGGGATTGGCAGCTCTGACCGTTTCCTTTTAACCCATTTGAACGCAGTTTGATTGAGATTTGACTTAATGGTCTGTGATTGCCTGGATTGTGGTCATCTACTTTTAAACCGAATGCAATGTCATTATTACATCTAAAGACAAAACTGCCCGATAACAAGAAGTATTGCGCTAAGTTGGCAGACTAAGAATTAAATATGTAGAATCAGCCTAATGAAATAACTTGCCTTTGGTTGCAAGAGCCTTCATCATTCTTAAGAAGATTTAAAGCTAATCTCACTTGGAGCTGTTTCAGTCCAATTATTTTTGGGGAATTTTGGGGCTTTATTTTTCTTTTCACCAACATTATTCAGTCTTGACAGTTCATATGTTGTTAATTTTTTGCATATTGAGTAAATGGGAACCATTCTTAAATAGAAATGAAATGCCCCATAATCCAATTTTTATCAAAATTCGTCTTTGCTTTTCAGGGACCAACCAGCCTGTGCAATTATCTCTGTACTGCACAGAGTTGATAAAGCAAAGTAAAGCTCACATTCTTTTCCCATTGCACATGCTGAGAACGGGGCATTGTTCAGCAGGAGAACAATGTTCTGTTCCCCCAGTGTGTGGCAAAGCAGCAGAATGGCAAGAAGAAGATTTCTGCCTGTGCTTCTAGTTTTGTTTCTCAAGTATCTACAGGTCCAAAGTAAACCTTTCTTCCCACCACTGGTGAGTGGTTCTCTTCCCTGGAAACCTTTCTGTCTCCCTCTCCTGATGCCTTGTGTCCACAGAACATAGCTCACTACTGCAGCACCTTTCCTGAAAGCAGTTTTGAAGAGGAGACTCAGCTTCAGCTGTGTTCTCAGACGTGTTTACAGCTCCTCTGCCTTTCACTTCAATACCCATTGCATTTTGGTTATGCATAGGAAAAGGAGACAAAATAAATCACAACAATACAACTTTTTTCCAAATAGTGACTGTACAAACAGACTTTGTATGTCTTATATGGTACATAGAGGTATTCCATCTTCCATGCTTTTTTGCTTTATGCTGGCTTCAGTGGTTCCAGCTAAGTTCTTAATGGACTTTCACTGCAGCTCCTCTTAACCATGGGACAAGTTTTTCTCCATGTTTATTTTTCTCTGACATCATTTTACTTCTCTACATTCTCAGAGTTCCTGAGTATGTTTATGTAACTTGTGACTTGCAGTGGCCATGTATTGATGCTGCTTCAGGTAGAGAAGCAGAGTAGAGAAAATAGATGGCCTGAGGAACTCTGAGAACAGTGGTAGGAGTTGTAAGTGGAGGGACAGGCAGCAGAGAACAAGAATGGGAGGAGGTGAATTGTTTGATCCTTAAAAATATAGTAAATCTTTTCCTTCCTTGGTGACAGGAGGCACCCATGCTCATCACTAAAGAGTATGAACTTTTAAAAGATATTGGTTTGTCCTTCCAAGTTACATTTAGTTTCATTTACCTCTCATTAGTTACATTCTTGTTTGTGTCTATTCTTCTCAATACATCTTGCAGTTTCTTAATCCTTCCTTCGTCCTTTCTATTTTCCTCAGCATCTAACCTTAGAGCATGCCTCTCTTTCTTTCTCTCTGAAAATCTGCCTCCTGGTAGTTTCCATGAATCCATCTGCATTGAATTATTTATAGATACAATAAAGTCTGCTTTTGTCTAATGTTTATTTTCTTTAATAACAAGAAACATGGGGAAAATGTTCCAAAGAACAGAAAAAGGACTTGACTTTTCCTGGACTCTAGGCAACGGTAGCCAAAAAGTACAAAACAAGCCATAGGATGTTCATAAGATGCCTTCTAAAAATAATAACCTTAGTACACTAGTATCTAATGTGCTTTTTTTGCATTAGTTATATTTCCCAAATCTGAGCCTTGGTTCTAATGCTATCATGTCACTCTGTAATGGACAATGAGTTACTATGGAGGCAACCAGGAGCAATAAGCAGATGGATTACTGCTAGTGGAGCCAGATCTCTGCTACCTGTTTTCCTTGTTCTAAACATTTTCAATAGATCATGAAGGTCTCTAATGCTGGTCATTCCTGACCAGTGGGTTTGTCTTGTATCTGGTAAAAATTAGAGCAAATAAGTATATTTAATTAATGAGTCATCACTAGTCCTCTGTTACCTCTTACTGCTTTTTTCAATTTTCTTTTCATTATGATTTAAAGGCTTTTCCCATATCCTTTCCCAGTGGAAGGTTTATGTTGCTCATTTGCTTCTTTCTTCCCTTCAACTAGTCATGGAAGCATTTCCTCTTGAACACTTTCCAGCTCCCCCCACCCAATACTTCACCCCTCCATGTCTTCCTCCTTGTTTACAGATCCATTTTCTGCTGTGTTTCCTGCACTGCCTACACTAATTGCACTTAGCATGGATGCAGTGGAGGAGGTAGTATGGAAAGTGAGAAGGTGGAGAAAGGACTTTTGAGGAATCTGGGTGAGTTAAAACTGGATACTCCTCTGCATATGTAAAAGATGGAACTCATAAAATAGGCGACAGAAGGAAGCGGAGAGAACAGATTGAAGTCCAGGTCTGGGGGGACCAGAGACACCCTCAGGGTGGGAGCATGTTGGTTCTCATTTCTTTCAAGGGAGCAAGGAGGCACCTGAAAGCTGCAGAGACAGGAGCTCAGGAGACCTGGCTCCTGCTTTCTACTCCACCCGCCTGCAGCAGAAGCTGGAGAGTAAGGCTTATGGAACCCTCCTTGCCACCTCTCCTTGCAAATGGTTATTCAGCATATGGGGGTGGTTATTTTTTTCTCACTCATTCTTTTTCCTTCTCTATTCCATACCCCTTGACCACTCATAGTATTGCAACTGCTTGTCTAAAACACATCTTCACTGCCTCTACTTCAATTCCTAAACCACAGGAAAAAGTAGGATGCTGACACCACAGAAATGGCATCCTGCACGTCAGAGCCGCTCCTGCAGGCTGGGGATGACATCTGGCTGGAGCATTCAGTCCCTGCATTCCCTGCAGTGTGTTATGGCTGTGAAAACTGCCTCTTTCTCAGAGAAGCTTTTAAGCATGAGTATTTGTCTCAGAAAGAACAAACACACACCACCAAACAACCTAACTAACAAACAAGACCTCGGAGCAGCAGCTCCCAAAATCAGCACTCAATACTCTGAAACATCACTCATTTGGATTCAAAACCACTTAGACACAAAACACGAGTTAGATAAGCTGCATGTTTGTGGCATCTATTTATTTATTTATGTATTTATTTATTTATTTATTTATTTTTCTGGTCTCACACCTACTTATTTTACCTGATCTCTTGTTATCAAGTTGTGATGGAGCAAAAGTCATAAAATGCCTATAGGGTAGAAAACCCTGCCTGAAGTTCACCCACACCTCAGGTAGAACTAGGAGATGCACAATTCAATTAAAAGCAATACGAAGTTTTTCTCTCTTCACCTTGCCATTTTTCCCTTCTCTTCTGTGTATTTCATATATCCATATATATATATATATATTTATATACACACTCACACACACGCAGGCATATGCGCACATACACGCACAAACCCACCCCTCCCCTTTCCAATCCTTCCTTTAAGGTTTAATTTAACAATAACATTTGCGATCGGGGTCCTGAGCATCTCAAGGGCATTGCGCTTGAAATTGCACACACTCCGCACCATTTATCATAGCCTGACATGTGTCATGTTCCAGACTGCAGCTCCAAGAGGTTACAGCTCACGACTGCTCCTTTGTTGATCAGCTGCTGAGACAACTGAGGCACCTTTCGTTTTTTCTTTCTTTCCTCCTTTCTATTTTTTTTTATTATTAAAGCTGCACCATCTTCTTTTCAAAGGGTTCATTCTGACACAATAGAAAAAGCAAATGAATTCTACTCCACTCCCTGCAGTCTCCCCACCTTATCTTCATCAGCACTGATTCAGATCACATTTACCTAGAGTTTGATAGGAGACCATGTGCTGGTTAATATTACTGCTTAATATTGACTGTGAGAAGGATGAACTATTTTCAAGGTAGTTCCCTGCTTGAGGAGAACAGCAGCGTGTGTTAACTGCTAGGGATATTTGGAAAAGTGGTAAAGGAGTCCCAAAGTGCTTTCCTGTGGCAAAATCCATGCTTGCCAAGCCAATGAACTTCTTCCTTTGTTGAACCTCAGTCCTGCAATTTTGGGGAAATTAATTTTCTTTTCTCCAGAGCTTCTGCTTCATTTACTTCACCCATTCTCCTTTACTACCTTGGTGTCTTGCAGAGTTCTTGCTGAGTGCAGAGCACCTGAGACCTGCATGTATCTTTGCAGAAATGATGCGTACAGCATTTCAACAAACCAGGCAGTTTATAAAGCATATTGACAAGAGCCACTGAATTGCATTCATAAATCACTTGTAGACCTTACCTCTACCAGTCTTCATCCTGCCCATCAACATTTGTCCAGGGTGTAGGTACAGGTGTCATCGCAACTTAATATGTGAAAGATGCAAGGTACTGCTGATAGAAAAAAAATGTGGTTTGAATATTGGTTTAAGATCTGAACAAAAGTGGACCTTGGTTTGTGTATTTCTGCTTTCTGGAAAAGATTAGCATGTCAGGTGAGCTCTAGAATTTCTTTTTTAACCACATGACTTGAAAGTAGGAAATGCTGAACTGAAGCTGATTTTTTCCACTTCTTGATCCCATTTTCACATTCACCCCATCCTGGAAGATCCAGAGCATGAATGTTCAGGTCCCAAAGTCTGGCTGTGTTTTGGAATGATATTTGATATTCCAGATTCCTGTTCCTCTCAGAGTTCTAAATCGTGTGATACTGGTCACCACCTGTTAGCACTAAGCACAGCCTCTGCAGGCACAGTGGGTGCTGTCTTACTTTCTCTCACTCTCTCAACTCTTGTCAACAGATATTTTTGGAGGTTTCCTTGGTTTAGAGACTCTTAATCAGAAGTGCTAAATCGGAAGGCTCAACTACTACTGCGTGTCACATGCCTAACAAATTCACAAATGGAGGGTTTTTTTGCCATTGGCCAGCAAGATTTCACCCTCTATCCTTCTTTATATATTTGTCACAGCTAGCCACCTTGATTCTTTGCCTTCCAGTTGAGCATGTTCCTCTTCAGCAGCCTAACCAAAATAATGTTTTGCTGTCTGATAGATGGCTCATTTTTGCCCCTTTCTCAAATGGAAGAAAGTTTGGTTCCATGGCTGTAGCTGAGCATTCCCGTATTCACAGCATCCTCTCTGAGCTGCTCTGGGGCTCAATGCAGAGCCACCACATCTCCTCTGCCTGTGATGTATGCCCTCCCCCCACCCCCAGCATTGCTGCTCGTGTTCCTGACCTTGACTCAAGAGTGATCCCTGCCCTCTCCCTCTGCCAGCACTGAGACACCCGCCCAGCTCTACAGGGATGATGTAGTGAGACCAGCTGGGATGGAGTAAAGCAACAGCAAGACTCGGCCAACTTTCAGTCACATAACTCTCCCTGTCCCGGGGAACGCGACCACCTGCGCAGTCCTGCCTTCTTCCATGCTGAATGACCGGAGAGGTTCAGCAAAAGTAAGACTAGGCACAAAAGCCAGTCATGCATAAAGGCAAAGACCACCAGAAACACTGCTGCTCCATCAATTTGCCACCCTAAGCAACTGCCTTCCTGTGTGTGCCTGACACTGGCACTGCTCCTCTGCTCCCAAGCAGTGAGGAAGCGTTATGCTGCTGGACTGTAGAGTCTTGAATGAACATAACAGCTCCCCACAAGTTGTACTGAGACTTACTGAGGCTGTTGCAGGGGAATAGAGACATGTTATTTATGGAGGGGCTATGCCCAAGGTATGCCTGTGCTCCGCTCTCTTTTTAGGACAGTTGTTCCCATGAAAGTTGCTATGCTAGATCCAGACCGTGCAGGGGCCAGAGTAGCCCCTAGCAGTTTTAAATGGAAGATGAATTAAGGGTATTTTGCAGATTTGTAAGGAGGAAATAGGAAGGCTGCACAAAGTACAAAAAGAACAATGCATGCTGTCATCAAAACTAAAAATAAAAAGCCCTCTCAGCTTTCTCCCTCCAACAAGAGATATTCTCATCCTAATACAGTGCAGAAATGGAGTCCCTTTGGACTGGGAGTGAAAGGGATACACAGATACTTTGAGCATAATAGAAAAGCAACAAGGAAAGAAGGACACGTGGCAATCAGTCAAGCACTCAGTGTTTCAGCTGAGACCAGGTACCGAGTATCTCAACCATGAAGAGTGCTAAGAGTGGATTCAGAATTGGCTGAACATTGTGGTCTCCCTATGGAAGGAAATATGGCTAGAGCAGCCTCTATTTATTGGGATGGCATTGGGGGATGCTGGAAGTTAATGTGCTCCTTGGATGTGAAGAATAAAAGTAACCTTGAGTCCCTCTGCTAATAAGAAAAGGGGACAACCGCCAAGCCAAGCAACATATAAATAAGACGAGAACCAATAATAACTTAAAAAAAGTATTTAAATGTATTTGGGCAGAGCTGCCTGAGAAATCAGAGGAAAGAATAATGATATGTATACAGTAGACACAATGTAAATTACAATTTATAACAGGATACAGGGTGGAGACAGCATTTGATTAAGAGACCATGTTACAATTTTTTCAGCATATGTCCTCTGTTTTTCTTTGCCTTGGCATAGAAGGCCGGGCACTGCTGGTAAGTAAATCAGATCGTCAGAAAATGCCCATGTTGATGAGTATTGCAGTATCCAAGGAAATTAACTTGACTTGTATTTTAGACAATTCTGCCATATCCATTCCTTGCCCAGAGCTGTCAACTGGGAAAGTGTTGTGCCTGCTTAGAGTTTTAATCAGAGATAAAAATTATCTCTAGTTCATGAATATGTTTATCACAAAGATATGTCAATGGCAGAGAACAGCTTCTCAGCATACAGTTCTTACACTGAAACATGACACGTACTGAAGTGTTTTGTTCTCCACTTTACAGTCTCATACTCTACTCATTGTCCAGACACAGGCAGAGCCTGGGCAAGGGGAAGTCCTCCAGAATGAAACACAAGGAGCTTCTGCCGATGAAGTTGTAGGGCCCTAAAACTCCTTGGATATCTGCTTGCTCCGCTGTGGCCACATATGGACCATTCACCTGATGGCCAAGGTGGAGTTCAGGAGGGAGATTTTCACTCGGTCTTGTCACAAAGGCTGTTGGGGCTCCTTTGATCTTTCTCTGTGGCTTAAGGCATGGTCTCGCTCCTGGATGTGTTCACAGCTGCATGTTTTCCAGACTTGATGCTCCAGCATGGCTCTTGACTATTAACACCAGTAAGTTTTGCTCTCCAGTGGGACAGTGGAGAGGCCAGGAAGTGCTATTTCTTGTGGGTAGATGGATTATGATAAAAAGAAACAGTCTTCATGAATAGAGTAATAATTTCTACTTTGAAATGTCTTTGCCATGCCAGCCTGGTAACACCACAACCCTCAGAGTATGCTAAATTGATGAAAGCAATAGCAGAGCAAAAACAGAACTAGGAATGTGAATGACACAGTATCAAAACAGAGAGTAAATGGCTGACAGAGGATGTTTATATGTTGCACTGTGTTATTTTTACTGCTTCGCTTGTTCAAATCCCCGTAGAAAACAGAGCACAAGCAGCTAAATGAAGGCTTCTTGCAGGGCAAGGGCTTGCTGGATCCCAACGTGTGTGCATGTACCAGTGTGGGTGTGTTTGTGTGTAGGGAGGAGGGAAGCTTGTCCTTGTGTTTTCCTTACTAGACAGGCATAAACATCCCTGTTTCTTTCCAGCATGCCATCTAAATTCAAAAATAGCGTAAGCTGATGATGTTAATTGATTTATATGCATGCAGGCAGTGCTTTATCAAAGGCAGAGGGGCATAGGTCACTCCCCTAAGAGCCGCCAGGGAACAAGTACCCATCTGAGATAATATCGAGATTGGCATAGTTGGGTATATAACCAGTTCCAAGTGTGAAGAGGTAAAATTCTTTGTCATTAGCAAAAAAATATTTTTCCTATTAATATTGTAATTTTCCTTTTAATAAAGGCTGCCTTCATTGAGTTCTAGGAAAGTGCCCTCCAGGTCCACCTAGGGGTGGCCTGGGCTGCAGCTGGTAGGCTGGCTGCCTTCCCAGAGAAGGGAAAAGTTGTGCTGAATTGGACATCTGAGCAAGGCTCTAGGAATTTTGTTCCCTTCAGGTCAATCTACCATAGCCATTGTGGAAATACCAGAACACTGAGAGGAGGTCAGGGATGACACTGAAACAGCAAGGACCAACAGTGAGTTCTCTACTCTCTAAGAAAATTTCATGAAGATATTTGCCCATTGTCCTCCAGAGCTGTACCGAGAGCAGAGCCAGAGGAGGGCCATGGTTTCTAAGTGCCAAAGGAGAGAAAATGTCTCCCCTTGCACTGCTACCACCTTTGGAAGGGAGCAAAGGGGACAGTTTTTAGTGTAATGTGTTGAAAGCATCTCATTATTACTATTGTTTTTCACCAATCTATTTTGTTAAAAAACTTACTATTTGCTAAGCATGAAACTAGGTTAATCTGAACTGGCAGTTAATTCTTCTGGGGTAAGTTTGGGGGAAACAGAAATGAAAACCACCTAAAGGAGCATCTTTTTTTGTTAGCAAACCTACCCTGGCTGGCAAATTGGGAATTTTTCTTTCCCTAACAGGAGCCACAATATCTGATTTCTCTCTGACTAGATAGGAGCTTGACGAAGCCACCTTTAAACTGAACAATCCCATACATCAGAGGTCATCCCTTTCAATTTAATGGCTTTACTGGTGCTAAGAGAGGATATTGGAAACTTAGTCTTAAATCACACCTTTGAGGTAATAAGCAGCAATGAATGGAAGAGAAAAAGAAGCAGGAGGCTTGTAAGATTTAAGGAGTTTCTTTTGAAAAAAGAATCCACCCTGCTGCTGATGGCCTGATGCTCATGTGTGTCTCTAGAAGTGCAAATAAAGCAGGGTGTAAAGCTGTTAGTGGTGGTTCATGGTAACCGACTAGCTCCTGTCAAGGAAAAGCAGGTTAGGTAAACTTTTCAGGTGTTTGGAGGTGAATCTTTTCATTTGTGCACAACCCTCGTTTGACCCACCTATTTCACATCATTACCAATTGCTTTGTTCGTACGTATCAAACTTCCTTCTTGTGCTTTATTGGTTTCTGCTCTTGCTGACCTTTTCCAGCAGTTTACTTTCTAACATCCTGAGAGCTTCATCATGCCTGTTCAGCACACCTCACCTAGGGCTGAGATTAAAAGTTAAAAAAAGACAAAAAGTGAACACAACAGGAGAGAAAACAGAAGAGCTTTTGGCAGCAGCCTGGTGACACTCTGGGGTAAGTGAAATGGGATGGGTAACCACCTGGAATAATGGCAGGGGAAAAAAAAAGAGAGAAGAAACTCTAACAGCAGGGCTTGAGCGAGAGGATTAGTGGAAACAGCAAGCTGAGCAGGCCTCAGGAGAGGAGAAAGGCAGAAACTCTGTCTAATCTGTCTCAGCTCTCTGTGCCAAAGATAGATGCCGAGACCTGTTTAAACAGAAAATGGGCTCATTTAAATCACAAGACTGAGCCCAGATATCTTGCATCCAGTGACTGATTCTCTCCTGAACTAAAAGTCCGCTTATATCTAAGGTGTAAAAGTAGTCCCAGAGATATCTGCAGTGAGAGCAGGACTAGGGGAAGATGGGGATCAAACAGAGGGATAGCGGATAGCATCTGACCCCACCTACAACAGCTGCAGGACACTGTTGTAGCACAGCCAACACAGCATCGATAATATTGCCCCTCCATATGTGCTACAGAGCTGTGTTTGTGCCCCTTCCCTGCATACTAGACTGCATGGAACAGAGGGGATTTGAGAGGACATTGGTCTGGCTGAGGCACGCTCAGGCTGAGCCTAGGACCTTCTGTCTCTTCTATTCTGGGAACTCACAGCAGGGTTATGTTTCGGCTGCCTAAACTGAGAATTATTGCCATTGGTGGATAAACATTTTAGTCAGCATAGGGAGGTTGAGATTTGGGACCCTGGCTCCATTCTGAATGGGAGTGACAGTGGAAATATTCTGTACTCATGCCAGGAAACATCATAAGATTCATTTAGCATCAATAAAAGAAAAAAAATATGTTTCAACAAACCTACAAAATTTTCCTTTTTTAAAATATAATTTTCTACTACACCATATAAAATTAAAATGTAAATGTAAATATTGTTGTGTCCCCTCAAAAAGTTGTCATGACTTCTTTAGCACAGTCAGAACCTTTCTTCCAGTTTTCCTCCAAAAGGAGTACTGGCAAAATCAATTTGATATTATGAAGAATTTCAATGTTGATGGATTCACCTAAGTCAGGATACTTATGGCTATCTTTACCTCAGTTTCACCAATGAACCTGACCTCCAGGTGTTTGTCTCTAAGGTTATCATAAAAATCTGCAAAATTCAGGCTTTGCTTTTGGTTTGCAGTGCTTTGAATCATCATAAAGTTCAGAAATGCTTGGAATAGGTTTTGACAAATACGAGCAAAGAATTGAAATATAATGTTAAAGCAAAAGAAATTCCAGAAAAGAGCAATTGGAGGTCTTTTTTTTGGAAAATATCAAATATGCGGCTGGCAGCGCAGCTGTATGAAGTCTCATAACAAAAGAAAGCATGCATTTTTTTTTTTAAAGTTGGTTTGAAAAATGTAGGAGCATTTGACCCATACTGTTTGGTGGTTTTTTTGTTTCTAATTAAGTGTGGGTGTGTATATATATCTATATTTCTGTGTACAATCTGCTTTTTTTATAATGCTAATGAAGAATTAAATTGCTACATCTTCAGACTAATGACCCTCGTCAAGCCTCTTTTAACAATTTCTTCCCAGCCTTTTCAAATTACTGCCTCATGTTTAGGAGACAGAGAAGTTTAGCTTCCATGTCTGCCTTTGGTATTTCTGCCAACTGTAGATTTGAGAAATGCAATGTTATGTCCTAGGGTACATAAAGCTTCATGTTGGTGTCCTTGACATCTTTGGTCCTTTTTGTGGCTATCTCATAACTCATGCAAGTGATGCCATAGTACTGTAAGTTTTTCATGAGGTCATAAAACTGATTTATAGAGGTTTTCCCATAATCTCCAAGCAAATTAAAGAAGGTTGATGGAGCTATGCAACTCACTGTTGCCTCAACAATAGTCTCATTCAGAAATGACACTGAACAAGATTGAGGTATTAAAATACCAAGAATGTCCTTAAGAAGCCTTGTCTGTCTGTAAAAAATGCAATGCCTACAAACCAACAAGGGTTGTTTCTTCTATAAACTGCTGATTTTACCTGTGGCATCTACCTTAAAATTTGTCAGATATTTTCTTCCTTCACTTTCTGCTCCCAAATGTAAAAATCTGATTAATCTGTTGCAGATCAGCACTTGGGAAAATAGCTTTAGGGTAATCTACCTGCCCTTCTGAAATATTTGAAGTTTAAGGTTATCCCTTCTTCAAAGAGTGTTTTATTTTGCTTTTTGGGTTTTAAAATAATTTTACAATAAAGGAAATATTCCAGTAAAGGAAAATTTCAATTCTAAAATTCTGATAAAGGAAAAATTACACATATATATATCTGTATATGAACCTGTATATATAAAGCTGTATTTGTATATATGTATAAGCTATTTAAAACATACATATATAAACCCTAAATACAAATATAAAGCTACTCTACTTCCGAACTCTTAAAAGAGGATATTTCAGTATTGTGGGAACTTTATTCTTCCATCTTTACTTTTGAAGCTTTTTGTGAAGCACTTGCGTTTTGACAGAACTATATAGTCCTAGAAAATGAGCTTTCACTAAACTGCCTTCTACTTCAATATATGCCCTATGTCAAACTCAGAGAAAGCTTGGATGTAGTTCCAGCCTCTGTGGCTAGGGCTGACTGCCAATTATGCTGCACTCAACAACCTATAACTGTCTTTTTTGCTTCTGTGAATATCAGATTTCTAGTTAAAACCTTCAGCATAGCTTGCAAACTATTTGCTACTATTGCTCTGGAGTTGAAATTAACCTTGAAAACACTTCTCCATGATAGAAATCAATGTGATTCTTCCATCTTTTCTCAAAAATGGTGGTGTATCATTCCTATCTTACCTCCTCAAACTCTCCTCAGCAGGTTTCTCAAGACCTTTTCAAGGTAGGTGTTATCCTTTTTTTTTTTCCTTTATATTTGAAAGTTTCATCTTAAACTTCACAGGGAGACTGCTATCTCCCAGCTGCATGAAATCAGCCAAGAGTGTTTTATATGTATGTTCTAAAGCATTTGATGTTATCTGCGCTGTGATTATATACAAATAAAGAAATTTTTTTTAAAATCACTTCTTTATTAGAATGAGTGGGCCTTTTAGAGGAAAAAGACCATAAAGATCATATGCAAACCAAGAAAGATCAAAGGAAAGAAATGCAAGTACTTTGAGTATTTGAAATATAAATAAGTAAATATAAACATTATAATAATTAATTTTATTATTATTAGAATTAAGAATTCTCAGAATAATTTCTTGAGTAATTTAAAAGTTCTAGTGAAAGTATTTGTCCAAATTCTGATCTCATAATTTTGTAAATTAAAAGTAACTGGACAATGTGATTTCATTAAAAAGGAGATGGCATTAACTTTGTCTTGTTCAGGTGCAATATAAATAGATATAAGCATTCAAACAAAAGACAGCTTCTGTGACACACACATTACATAACTAAATTTCTAGGCAATGCTGGCTGATGGCCAATGTATTGCAACAGGCAGGTAAAAGCAAGCAGTGAAATAGATACAGTGGCCTGGCATCTATTTTCTGTTCACTTAATATTAAACCCTTATTAATATCATCATCTTTGTTATTCTTCTAGCATTGTGAATTCTTATAGTTTTCTCATGACATTCCTTAAAGCCTTAGATGCTGGAATGAGGTGATCATCGGGAGAATTGCAGTTGTTTTTTTTTTTCTAAATGTAACTTAGTTGTCCTATTTGTAGAAAAAAGTTCACAACCATTTTTTGAGTGCAATTCGAACTATCTAATTTTATATAACTATATCAGATGTATCAAAGTACAAAAATTTACAAGAAACTGTCAGTGTGTAAAACATAGAAGCTGCCCTAAAGATCCCGGCATGTAATTTAAACTAACTCCATTGTCCCCAGTGCCAGTAATTACAATAAGCTTGGCATTTCTTGTTACCCTGTGAAATTACCTGCTAGGCCTTTTCATATTGTTTCCATGCTGTTGTTTTCATGCTTAGTAGAGCATTAAGAGTCAATGATGGGTAGCTCTTGTGTTAGTCTATGAATTGTGGGGCATTTTCCTTTGGATGCTGTTGAAAATCCTCAAGGTGTTTTTTAACAAATGCTTTCTACAGGCCACTGTAATAGAGAATTCTCCTTCCTGCCTGCTACTCAGTTCCTACAAGGCCCATCTGCTCCACATCTAAGCACGCTGTTTCAAAAAATACAAATACATTTTTTTCAGTACCCCCTGTAATATGCCTTCAACAGAAGCTATGGATCAAGTATGCTTCGAGACCAAAAGCACTCAGTCCTCCAGCATTGAACAGTGCACTGCCATTTCCCCTCCATTTGTTTCTATGGTGCTGACTACGTGCGCGGTCATCCATAAGGGTGCTGAGATACCCCGGAGAGAGCAGGAATAGCTGTAGTTATTTTTCATTATTATATACTTCACTTCCTAATAAATGAGATCCATAGCATGTGAACACCAGTTTTGTAGATCATCATATCAGCAACCACAAGGAACCTTATATGACACAAAGCTAAATAAAATAAAGTAAGTAAGCCTGAGAAAAATAGTCTGGTGAGACAGCAGTGTTCAGAGCTATACAATGCATCTTATCAGACTGAGAAGGACCTTAGGACTTACTGTAAGTTGAGAACAATTAGTTTTAAAGATAAAGCCATCATCTGTATCTCTATCTCATCACGTATATTTCATACACTATGATAGCAGAAATGTATAGACTTGCTTTTCCATTGTCTTGCAAATATCTTTGGGATAACAGAAACCAGGAAAAACTTATGATCCAAAAAGGAAATAGAAGCGCTAGCAGTAGGACTCTTGTTCAATGCTCATGAAGACAGGGAGTGTTGAGTGTTCATCTAGAGCAGACCAGATCAGATGTGGACTTTGAAGACCAAATTTATAACAGATACAGGTTTTGAAAAAACCCTGTGGCTTATGGGTAGGGTATTTGTCTATCTGCATCAGAGCACAGCAGGGTTGGATGGTCCTGCTGAGAGCCTAAAGTGAATTTCTAACCTCTGTAGGTATTTTGACTAAAAATCCAAGGATATGATCTATTGAACACCTGACCAATGCTAAGAAAAATATGGTTATTTATTGCCTGATTGGCAGTTAATCTCCAGGAGATGAATTTTGCTATTATTCCTATAGCTCATTTATGCTTTGGTACCTGCTGCCTTTGCATTGTGATCTATTTATTGGGCAGGGTAAAAGTCAGTCCCAAGGCTGGAGTGATATTTTGGCTGCAGACAAGTGGTAGCAAGAGGCTCCAGAATAACAAAAATTAGTTCTGAAAAGAACACATTTAGAGTCACAAAATCATCCAAAAGAATATCAACTGAAAAAAGACATGCAGAATTTAAAAATATTGCCAATCTGTCTAGAGCAAAATGATTAACCTCTGAAGACTTAAATTACAGGAGACAGACCTGAAACATTTAATTTTGATTGGTTTGTTTATTGCAATCCATTTTTACTCATTTTAAGGTTTTTCCCTCATTGTGAAGAAGGAATATGACTTCAACAGTTGAGTCTAGTGGCTCCACCTATCTAGAGCCTGATAGCTATTCACAGTATGATAGGCTGGCTTTCTAATTTTGGTGGAATTTCAAAACTCATTGCAGGTTATAAACAGCAAGCTGATAGCTTTGTCGTAGTTGCATCCACTCCAGTGTATGGATTTTGAATATGGGAAACCGGATATGGGAAACCGGATAGCTGGAAAGTAAGTCTTTCCCCTTAGGATGGTATATCAAGTCAGAGGTTCCACAGAAAGAAAAGAGACAGAGTAAAATCTTCCATATTGAGGACTTCTTGAGGTCTGGACTTTACCTTAGAATTCATTTGGAATCATAACATTTAAAATCACACATAAAAATTGGCACACACGATTCTCCCACTGCTTCAAAATACAGTGGCTTTCTTCATTGCTTGCCTTGGAGTGAGCTGAGAAAATTCTGGTTTGGTTAAACTTTCTGCCTCTCAGATAAAAAACAGCAGCAATTTTCTGCTTGAATTTCTCTGTGACTAAATCCATTGATCATCCTTTCTCTCTGTGAGTGAGGAGTGTGTTTTCTCTTTAATAACTCCTATCCTTCTCCCCGAATATTTTTTCTCTCCCTTTCACTTGTTTGCGTTGTGTTGGTCAGTCCACTGCACTATTCCTCTGAGAGATAGAGAGAGCACAAAATTGAAGTTATTTTATGCTTGGTCTCCCTCGGTCCCAATTTTCAAATCTTCATGTCAATTTTCACACATCAGTGTCATGTAGTGAATGCTATGGAAATTTCAGTGGGGTCCTTGGGAGACAATTTATACATGACCCCCTATTCCCTCCCTCAACCAGTATGCAGCCCCTGACTTCACAAAGAATAAGTCGATTTATAATTAATGTGAATTTTAAAATAGAACTACATTCAGAAATTTTCCTGTTGTTTGCCTCTTTTGCAATATGAGCTCAAAGGAATACAAGCTCTCTCCTTCTCTCTCTTCCCTCCTCCCCCTTCTAATAAATTGGCTCAAGTTAAATTAATAAAAATTACAACATGTTGAAAGAGGAGATCAACTTATTATTAATTTTACTATTTTTTCCTAAAAGGTATGATGGAAAAGGTTTATCATGCAACTAATTTGGTAATCACCAGTTAGCAAATGCACTCATTGCCACCTACCTGGGTGAATCAGAAGGTTAGCAGCAAATGAAACATGGTACAGTTTGGATGGGTAATTATATCTTCTTGTAAACTAATGAACATACATTGTCTTAAGAGTCCTCAGTGAGTAAAATCCTAGCAACAGACACAAAAGCTCAGCTGACACCATCAGAACATTTCAATCACTGACCTTAAAATGGGCCCCTGACATCTAAAAGGAGTACATGGAGCCTACATGGAGCCTACTGCATTTTACAGTGTTAATTATCCTCTCTGTGGGGGGGAAAAGGATGACAAATTGTCCAGATTATATCTCAGAGCATCTTATACCTTAGCCATTCATGAGGAGACCTCAGCTGCCCCTGATCCCCAGTCTTTTGGTTGTACTTAAAGAGGGCACGAACACATCACATATACTTACTTCTTTGCATCATCTGCCACTGGCTAACCCTGTCAGCCATACAGTTTCAGGTTTGGGTGTTTGAGGGGTGTGTGTATTGTATATAATTTTTTTTTAACAGCAGAGTAAATTGTAACAGGCAAAATCTAGTGCCTGACTTTTCAAAAGAACTCCATCTTCTCTCAGCACCCCCATCCAGTGTGGACACTCAGCAACTCTTGCAGGTTCTTTGCACTACGAAAAAGAAACTTTTTAACCCTCAATCATTGTATGTCCTTCTCATCCTTGTCTGATTTTTCACAGTTTTTGAAATCTGTTTTAGGAATCACAGTGGTAGTGGGATGGTTGAGGGAATTTTTCTTCTGAAAATTCTGGGGATCAGGTTTGGGATTTGCAGTGCAATGTCTCACCTAGGGGATGTAGATATCAGAATCACATCATGCTCTAGTTTGTTTGATTTGCTTCAAAGCCAACTGGAATGAGTACAACAGCACACTGCAACCTCCACCATCCTCCTTCCCTGGTGGTGTAGTGAGCAGCCTCTGGATGAAGTGGCTTTATCTGTATCCTTATCCTCCTGTGATCTGGCCAGAGTGAAATGACCTGCGTTAGTGCTCGATTGTGCCAGACAGAGATCAGCCAATGCTCTCCATAGTGTGTACAGGTACTCTGTAGCTTGAAGTTGTTTTGCTAACATGATCTTTGGACGGGCTGTAGAAAGTATATTTGTTTGGCATGCTACTGATGCTGGCTGTTATCTTATCTCATCTCCCACTGAAAGGAGGAGTCCAGGTGAATTCCTGAAGGACAATTCAAGAGGGGAGAAAGAACATCCTATAGGTCCTGGGGCTGCTTCATCCCTTGAAGTGCTGCTGTCTCTGGAGGTGCTACTCAGTGAATCCTACAGAGGTCCTTCAGTACACTGAGGCTTGGAGGGGCAGTCTAATGTAAAGCTGAAAGCTGCAGGAAATATTGAGTCTAAACTATGTTAAGACCTCAGTGTTGTGCCTTGCTAGGGAAATTAGTCTTGGAGTGCTGACCAAGATTGACCCAATTTATCAGGAACCTTGCCCACTGCAATGTTCTAACAAGTCTTCTGGTGGTGGATGAGGTGCAGACTTCAGGACATCTTTGCACCTGCAATCATAGCAACACTAGTTGAGAGCTGCCAGACCTGCTGTTCTCACCAGCTCCACTGAAAATCGGAACAGCCTGCATCTAGGGTTAAATCATCCAAGGCTTATTCACTGCTGGAGAGGTCTGCATTACATTGATGTAGCTGCCAGAAGAATACAGCCCTTAGGTGTATTATATATATTCCCGTATAGACAGGGGCAATCCACCAAAGGAAGGCACTATAGCACATAACTCACAGAATGGGCACAGGCCTCTGTGTGCGCATGTGTTTGCACCTGGGTATGTGAAAGACAGAGAGAAAGATGAGATATATCAGGAAACACGTGAAAGATGAGACTGGAGAGATAATTTCCAGAAAGTATAGCCACCAGCAGAATCTCAGTCTTTCCAGCTGGAGGGTTTTGCACTGCTGGTGCTTCTCTCTTATCTTGACAGTTCAACTCTTAGCCCACCTCATAGTCTCTGCCTACGAATTTAATTAGAATGGGGGTAGGGGAAGAAAAAGCCTGTGTGACACTTGGTGCAGTGCTGAAAATAACCGGCTTTAATACCTTTGATACTGAAGCCCTGCCAAGGGCACAAACGGCTGTTCAGCTGACCGACCCTTCTCTGAAGACAGGATGTGTCAGTTCACTTGTCCTCAAAATGTACAGCCTGCCCCAATAAACCCAGGAATCACATGCACAGCTCCAAGGCTCTGCATTTTGTACCACACCACGAGGCAGCATTTCACTCTGGAGTAATCAGAGACGGATGTTCAACATCCTTGACCACGTGAAAAGGGAGAGACTCCACCACTGCAGTGGCCAGTGTCCTTCATGTATTTAATTTTTCTCTTTCTGATGTAATGGGCAATTTTCTGTGTTTGCATCTAAAAGCTGCACTGCAGCCAGCCACAAACATTTCTGTTGGCCCAGCTGGCCTCTTTCTTTAATATTATTCTCAGGGCTTTCCCTGGGTAAAGCAGTGAAGCAAACAGATTGGAACTTCTCCCACACACATATATTTAATTGTGTGCTGGTATTATTGTAGGGAAGCGTAATAGCCTGATCACTTCAGACAGAAAACTTCCAGCCAAGGCAACAGGTTAGGCATTTCCCCCACTTCTGGTGCTTCTTGAGATATAGCAGATCTCTTCTAGGTGTTAATTCCTTGTCAGAGATTGGACCTTCTATACCATTTCTGATAAACTCTAAGAAGTGAGGATGCAGTTTAGGGATTCAGGGGGTATTTGGCCTCTTCCCTGTTCATGCTGCAGGTTCTATTTGTGCTCATGGCTTTGGGCTGTGGTGTTTGGAAAATCCCCTGCTGAGAAGAGAAAGCCACTGAGCCTCTCGTAGTGTCCAGTGGAGACAGAATGTCAGAATGCAAATGAAACCTAGATCGCATTTGATTTTTTTACAGCCAGAAAAAGGCAAAATTACTGCAGCTAGAACCAGTTTTCAAAAGTATGGTTTTTTTAATCTATTATTTATGTAGTTGTATTTATGTATCCCTCTAAATCTGGGGGTATTTCCCTAGCCTTCAGGTAAGGACTCCATGGAGGTGTCCCTAACTTGAAAAGGAGTCTGCTAGTGTTTTGCATTAATCTTCACCACCTCCTTTTTTTTTTTTAGGAGTCCCTCTGCCATGCCCGCCTATATCCCTCTGGCTGTAATCCCTGAAGCAGCCACATGGACTCAGGCCTGAGCCTGAACCAGCACAGCCTCTGGGCAGGGTACTGCATCGGGCACAAAGAGTATATTCAGCCTTTGCACAAACAATGATAGACCTCAGAAAGCAAGAAAAAAAATCAGTTTATGCTATTGAATCATGCAACATTAGACCTATTCTGACTTAGCAAACATGTCCAAGAGATCAGACTACTAAGCACCACAAGTATAGTTGTGACTATGCAACAGTCCATAATGCAACAGCTCTAATGTGAAGTTATTACTGGAGGCACAGTGTTTATACCTGTGTTAAGCCTCTGAGCATTGCCCAGTGTGAACTATGTGTTTCCACAAGACTGAGCAGACCCAGTCAGAGCTGATTGCTCTTGCAGTTAATAAAAAGTGCTGCACTTTCTCTCTTGACAAACCCGACACCTGAGTGTTTCCTACGTATGACGGTTAGCACATTCTGGTTGCTCAGTGGCCTGTGAGAAATGAGGCTCTTCTCAATTTAGTTCCTATCATCAGACAAGCGGTACACACAATAAAAAACACACCCTGACAGTCAGCCCCCAAAGTAGCCCTAGGGACCAAGAGTCTGGACTTCTCTTTCTCTCATGCACAAGCCTCATAAAACTGATATAATTTATTGGGCTGGATTCTGCTCCCTACTACCTTCAAGTAAATCAGAGTAACTTCTCCGCGGTCAAATGAGTCACTCTGTTTCTGTGTCAAAACAATGAATAGCCTAGAGGAGGAGAACCTCTCCTGACCCTACCACGTTTCTTCTCTAGATGGAGCTTGTCAAGCCCTCCTGACTTGCATTGACGGTCATGGCCTGTTACAAGGTCCTCTCAATCAGAACAAGGTAAAATCTCTTCCTCGGCTCATTAGCCAAACATTTGGCCCAGGAACTGGCCTTCCTGCAGCAAAGAGCATCGGGATGTGTATTATCTCCTTCTTTCCCAGGACAGCGAGAAAGGCAGCTGGCAGAGTCACTGGTGGGCTGGGGCAGAAGTGGGTGAATGTTGCAATGGTCTGTACTCCAGCCCAGCATACCAGGTCACATTGAACAGAGGTAATATAAATGTCAATGAGTCGCTTTCAGTGCTGAAATCTCTGTTTGTTGTAATGCAGTTCATTTTCAGTCTTCCAGCTCTATGGATGCTATCAGCTGACATGTCTGGCTGGTATCTTCTGCCAAAAATACACACGCTCTCAACATTTCTCAGGAGTTGTTTGTTTTTTTTTCTTCCCTCTGTGTGGCATATTCATGTCAAATTTCTTCCTGGCTCTGTGAGACACAAGACTGTCCACACCTACTTGATAATGAGTTCAACATTTCAAGGACAGAAGCTCTCAATCTCAGCGAGACACAGGGTGGATTTGCAGGCCTGTTATGAGGCAAGTGCCAAAGGTGGCAATGATCTTTTAAGCTTTTTTGGCATCCTGTCTTTTAAGATAATCTAAATCATCAGAAACAGATGATCTATAGCTCAGACTATCATCAGTATTATCATTACAGTTAAACAGCCTGTTGCTATTGCCAGTAGCTTAAATTTGTCTCTCATCTTTCCTTGCTTTTAGAATAAATTCAATGACCTTTTTGTAGGTGAAGCTGGAGCTGGAATTTATTCTGCTCCATGGATCCTTTTCAGGGCTGTCCCACTCTGGCCCTCTCCTGGGACACTTACCAGGTCCACTTCAGCTTCATTTTCTCCTCCACATACAAGTCATGCCTCTTCTCCCTGAACATCTTTGTGGCCTCTTCTGGACCCATTCCAACAGTTCCATATCCTTCATATGTTGGGGATTCCAGAACTGGACACAATACTCCAGGTGGGGTCTCATGAGACTGAAGTAGAGGGGGAGAACCTCCTCCCTTGACCTGCTGACCTCACTTCTTTTGAGGCAGCCCAGGATAAGGTTGGCCTTCTGGGGTGTGAGCATGCATTGCTGTCTCATGTTGAGCTTCTCATCAATCAGCATCCCCTAGTCCTTCTCCATAGGGCTGCTCTCAATCATGTTGTCCCCCATCCTATATTAAAACCACAGATTACCCTGATCCAAGTGTAGGACCTTCATAGGTCCTAGGTATAGAAACCCTGCTCCGTTTCCTATCTAGGCTTGCTCAATGTGCTTTCTCCACCTTCTCTGTCCTATGTACCCAACTTTACTTCCCGTGGAAATATTTCCAACAAATCCTTTCTGTATATCTTGGGCAAAACTTGACAGCAGAATGACAACACCATCCTCTTGATCCATCAGCAATTTTCAGCATTATTGCTTACTTTTTGAGATCTGTTTTTCTGAGCATCTGTGACTCAGTCCTCTATTGATGCATCTCCTGTTGACTGAAGGCTCCTCATCATCTCCCCACCCTCCAATTTCGTGTTGGCTTCACAGATACCTATCCTTATTCTCTTCCTTCTGGTCCCATACCTTTGTCTAGGCAGCCTTATCTACATATACAAACTCAAGTATCACTGCTATGACAATGGCTCATAAGTCTACTTTAGACTTCTTTTTTTTGTCTAAAAGTAAAATTTCAGGCAGTGACTTTGACATTCACTTACTCATTATGAGCCATCATCTTAAACTCACCTTGAATTTCTGATTTCAACTCCACAAAATCCTGCCTCTTAGTCTCTTCTTTTTTTTGTGCAATGACTTGAGGCCCATGCTTATGATTACTAAGATTTCTAATGCAGGCAATTTCTTCAACTTGCTCACCTTCCTCTAGTTTATTACACGCAGATTGTGTCTATGACGTTTTTGAATTTTATTTATAATAAACAGGAAAGATGCTGACCTTTCTGGTACTCCACACAACTGGCACTCTTAAAGAGGCTCCGAATGACTTGTATTTCATATGTGGAAACATTATGGTTTTTTCTGGATGAATTTGATTACATATCTGTTTTTCAAAATCGCTCAAATATAATTTCTCTACCTTACTGGTGTGATAAAGTAATGCTGTCTTGGCTTCCTTTCCCTCGAAGGAAGATGATCTTCCATGACAGTTCTTCTGTTTCAACAAATACAAGCTACTCTTCACTTCCAAGACACTTTTCTGACTGTCTCACACACTACCACTTCAGCTTGGTCTGCTGAAACACTGCTGTCAAGTGCAGGTTTTATGTAAGAAGAAGGTTTTACGGGCAGTCAAGGATCCAGATCCCCTTCCACCCTCTCAGACTGACTGCCTAGAATGTACACACTGTCCTTCTATGACAGCAAGAAGTAAGTTTGCAGAGTTCCCTTTCACTGGATGCAGCTTTATTTGATGCTAGTGCAGGTTACAAAGCTGTTTTCTTGTGGTCTTCTGCCACTTCCTCTTCCCTTGGTTTTATTCATGCTTTTCCTGGGATAAGAACAAGACTTTATATTTCTACAGCACCAAAAACAAAGCAGCTCCCTAGGATGAAGGAGACTGTGAGATGCCTAGTGCAATGCTGGTAATACGTACCTTATACCAGAAAAAAGTTTTGAAATGGCAGTAGGGGAATAGAATGGGACAGTTGCCAGAAACATTGCATCAAATCTCCTGTTTGGACTCTTGCACTTTGACCTTGATAAATGGTGGATCATCCCACTCGACTTCAGCTGCTCTGGCTGTTACACCAATATTTGCAGAAATGTAAGATCACTGAGATCAGAATCAGTTCCTCTGGCCAGTGACAGCAGTGCTTTAATCATTCCAGCATTCATCACAGGAGAAAAACATGCACACATGCAGCCCTCTTCTGCCCATGGCAGCCAGAACACCTTTCAGACATGCCACCTCACCTGCTGACACAATACATCAGCACCCACGGAAATCAAATACAAATAATTGGAAGGTGGTGACAGCCAGGGGACTGCTGGATTTGCATGCTAATTGCTCTATTTCAGCGTCACAGACAAACTTCAGGTAAAATGAGACTGCACTTCATTCCAGATGATTGCATGTCTTCTCTCCCACAGCATACTAGCGTAGACACACATACACTTTCTATTGGGTTTTGCTGATCTGAAGCCAAAAATCAGTTGGAGATTACATTACACATTACATGTGCTTTCCAAAAAGCTGGCCAAGAGCTGCAAGGGGCAACATGTTCTTGTCCTCTTGTTAGGACAGGGCTGCAAGCTGCAACTGTAGATGATTCTTTAAAGGTCACAGCAGCACAGCTCACAGTGGGAGAGCAGAGCTCTTTCTGCAGGTTGGGTTACAGCTTCCTTGTGGGTTACAGCTTTTTACGCCAGGGCTTAGGATGGATTCCTGGCTCTTCTTTCACATGGTATTGTTGAATTTTTGTTTTGAGTATTCAACCTCCTCTCCTGTTCTACTACTGGTGTCTGCCCCTTGCTCTAAGCCTACCAATTATTTTCTTTAAGTGTCAGCAGCACACCAGACATGCTGTGATATAACCTTTCTTCAAGTTGATGCTGTTAAACTATTACTTGAAACTGAAGTCACAGTTGACAAGTGCTACTTCTGTCACTAATAACTATTTCAGAAGTGCTAGTGGTGTCTTGGCTCTTAACGTTGTGGCTCAGGGCTCAGGGAGTGTCTTTACAGGTCATTTAGAGCCATCCATCTGATCTGAAACAAGAACACTCAATCTCTCCTCTGGCTCTGTGCACTGCTTGCCAGGAGGTTATCTGTTCATGCCCCCAAGGCTGTAGCAGTAACATGTCTGGGTGGCTGTTGTGGCTGCCCAGATCCTGGAAGATCCTGCTTTTGGACATACCTGAGAGACAACCTGAATATCAGTGTTTGCAGCAAGAGGAAGGTGAGGGCTGCAGTCCCTTGAAGCTGAATATGGACCTTCACACTCCCCCTTTTCAGGCTCAATTCCTTCAGTCTAATCAAAACATCTGAGGTATCTCAGACCCAGAGGCTTTACAGAGGTGACCTTTGGCAGAGGTCACACATATTTCCCTTATATTTTGGCAGGTTTTTGGCACAGCCTTAGGATATATTTGGAACAGAGTAATATAACACAAGGCCAGATCATCTGGGTCACTGAGCCTTATGCCCTGTTACTGTAGATGATCCTGTAAGAGATGTTAAATGCAGAACAACCTCCACTTTTCCTTTGCCTCCTGTACAAAACAAGACACAATGTGGTATAACAAACTAGATCTGGCTTTTCAACAGAAACAAGATATGTCAGGTTTTAATCTCCTTGACATGACAATGACTTCATCTAAATCCTGAAGCCATCCTTTGGATAGCCCAGCCTTGGTCTAATGTCTTTTAGAAAATGATGCCCATTTAATTCCTGAAATGTGAAATCTAGGTCTCAGGTCAAGAGCATAGATGCTCTTTACCTGAAAAATTCAGATCCATCAGAGACTGTCTGTAACTTTTCAAACAGTGAATTGCAACTAGACTCTTATATCTATATATAGTCTTTTGAAGACTAGGATCTAAATAAAAATACCCTTGAAAAACTGGGCATTTTTTATACTCCCACTCCTACAATTTGTCAGGACACAAAAGACTTTTTCAGGGCCAGAGCTTGTCTGCACAGAATAAATAGCCAGACTTCAGATTAAACTTTATTCCTCCTTTACTCTGTATCCAGCCGTGAGTTCCTTCCACAGGCAGGATTTTGATGGAATTCAGTGGGAGAATCCTTCAAGACAGGCAGTGTAAGATCGCATGGATGAAGGGACTTGCCACCATGGAAGATACGGAAGCATCTCAACCAGAGTAGGGCAGCTGCTTCATGGAAAAACAGACAAAAAAAATTATTTCTTATATTAGTAATCTTATGGACAAATTAAAGCTATTCTCAAGCAATCAGCAATCACCCCTTCATGGCTGTAAGATGACTGACCTCCAACAAAGCCACATACTCTTTGGTACTGAAGTGATTAGCTAAATCTCTTGCCAGGCATATTTCCAGCCTTCAGAAGTTGCGTTCATTATGGGCTGGATGTATCTACGGGGAAATTTTCATCCTCAGTGCAAAATAGAGCTGGGCCAAAAGAAAGCTTGTACTGCACCTGTATCTAGCACAGATCGTATGTGCACATGAGTTTCCAGAAGGTAACAGAAAGCTTGTTCATATGGAAATTGAGTCTTTATATCCTCTCCATGTATATGAACTTAACGGTTGCATGAACAGCCATATCCAGCTATTGAAGTATTTGATGATCCAAAGTGCTCAAGGCCTTCTTATTCCATCTCATTCACCATCAAAGTTTTGTACAATCTTTTTACTGGCTTTCAGCCTGCAATAAATACAAATGACTTGTCAATAAAAGCTTGTGTCTCCCTCCATCAGGAGGACTATAGCATCATTGTTATTTAAGAGATGGCAGTTTTGACACAATGTTTATTTAAAATTCGTAAAAGAAAAAAAAATTATGTAATAAATCTGCATGTTCTTCCTAAGCAGCCGTTGAAAGTCTGAATGTTCTTCCCCTTTCCAAAAGCATCAGCCGTTTAATGTTTCCTAAGTTGTTTTTACATGAATTAGGGCGTTTGAGTGAAGCACTGTCAATTACAAAACTGCGCTGTTGTCTCCAGCTAATTTTGTGTTAGCAGCTCTTTTAAACTGCTAAATCTAGTTTTTAGTGTATGATGATTTTGTTTTGTGGTGGTGTAAAACAGCTGCTACTTTTCTGATGAGTTGCCTGTTTTCCATTTTATGTCTCTGCAAGATGTTGGGGCACAACAACCCTATGCAGTGCTACAGACTAGGAGAAGTCTGTCTAGAAAGCTGCCTGGAGGAGAGGGACCTGGGGGTGTTGGTTGACAGTCGACTGAACATGAGCCGGCAGTGGCCCAGGTGGCCAAGAAGGCCAATGGCATCTTGGCTTGTATCAGAAACGGCGTGACCAGCAGGTCCAGGGAGGTTATTCTCCCTCTGTACTCGGCACTGGTGAGACCGCTCCTCAAATACTGTGTTCAGTTCTGGGCCCCTCACCACAAGAAGGATGTTGAGGCTCTGGAGTGAGTCCAGAGAAGAGCAACCAAGCTGGTGAAGGGGCTGGAGAACAAGTCTTACGAGGAGCGGCTGAGAGAGCTGGGGTTGTTTAGCCTGGAGAAGAGGAGGCTGAGGGGAGACCTCATTGCTCTCTACAACTACCTGAAAGGAGGTTGTAGAGAGGAGGGAGCTGGCCTCTTCTCCCAAGTGACAGTGGACAGGACAAGAGGGAATGGCCTCAAGCTCCGCCAGGGGAGGTTCAGGCTGGACATTAGGAAAAAATTCTTCACAGAAAGGGTCATTGGGCACTGGAACAGGCTGCCCAGGGAAGTGGTTGATTCACCTTCCCTGGAGGTGTTTAAGGCATGGGTGGACGAGGTGCTAAGGGGCATGGTTTAGTGTTTGATAGGAATGGTTGGACTCAATGATCCGGTGGGTCTCTTCCAACCTGGTTATTCTATGATTCATCATGGCCCGGTCTGACGGGCAGCTGAGAACAACCTGCAAAAGAAGACAAAATATAGCTAAAAACAAAGAACCCCAAATACAGGAGTTCAACTATCCATACATCCACACTTCAGAGTGATCGTTCCCCCTCCCTCTTCACTCATACTCAGAGATCATCTCAGTGTTGGAGCTACACTAAGATAATCTAAGCATGGAGAATGAAGCAGCATTAGCAGGAAAGATTATTTGGTGCTTTAAAAGGACACATGAGAGGACATGTCAAACCCCCAAGGCTCTTTCTCAGGGTCTGCTGTGGATTGCAATAGCTGTCCCAGTTGTGTTACTGCTGCACATGCTGCTAGAGAGAGATACTGTGCAATAGGAAAGGTGGCACCTACCTAGGCTTTTTCAGCACGTGGGGTGACAGAAGACAGATGTCAAGCAGAGTGAACTGCATGTGAGCATTGGGTGCTTACTTCACCCGGATTCACCTCAATACCAGAACGAGAAATAAGTGCGAGGTATCATCCTTTCCACATCCCTAACCTTTAGCAAAGACCGGCTACAGAAGACTGAAAAGGCTGGCACTGGTGTGCTGAGTCAAGTCCTCAACCTGATAAAGCAGTGGAAGGTGTGTAGCCATTCAGCCTTCCTACCTCTGGCCAGTGGTGTATCTCCTGAGGGCCCGGAAGGTTGTAACTGTGCTTTCATACTGCCAGCTCTCTAACCAGTTATGCTTTCTTCAGACCCTTCTTGCCTGCCACTAGTTTTTCACTGCAGTTTTGCCACTGAATTTCTTGAGTGCCAAGCTTCTCATCAGCAGGACCCAGGATGTGGCTTCTCATGGACGTCAGGAGATGAGAGCAAGGGCCAGAGTGTGAACTGGCTAGCCCTCATTAACATTTCAGGGGCCCTCCCTTTGACAAAATTTCTATCACCTTTATGCAAGATGTCTGGCCCTTAATATTCACCAGAATTGTTCATGAGGAACCACATAGGGTTCTGCGTTTCACCCTGTTGCTACTAACTTCACCATGCAGGCAAACAGTCCTGATTTATCCAGTGGCAGGTCTTTGATCTTGTCTTATCCCCTGGATCCTATGGTCTGGCATTAGTTCCATGTGTGCAAAAGCAAGAAAATTATGAAAAAAAACATAAAAGAAGCACTCTGAGAACTCCTCAAAGAGGTGAAGACTAAGAGCTTTCCAATAATAACCCACACCTCATAAAAAGATCTTACATTTGGATAGACAAATTGGAAGCAGCTTGCCTTCCTGATCCTTCCTTCCCTTTGCACTTACATCCCTCCCCTGCATAATGTGCACAGTTTTCTGAAAGCTGTGCAATCCATTGAACAGTGGTGGTCTAAACTGTTATGGAGACCTTAAACTGCTGTAGTGTTATAAGCTAAAATTGATTGCAAATGAGCCTGTGAACTGAAGTGCTAGAGAGTGCATAAAGAGAAGTGGGGAAAGGGTGCAAAGGATTTTGTTTCTTTATGGTTTGGGGCTGGTTTTTAGTTTCTTGGGTTTTTTGTTTTTTTCTTTCTTTTGCATACAACAACATCATAAGATTTAGCGTTGGATAGGAATGGTTGGACTCGATGATCTGGTGGGTCTCTTCCAACCTGGTTCTTCTGTGATTCTGTGATTCTGTGATTCTATGATTCTATGATTCTATGATTTCCAAGCAGTCTTGCCTTAATGAGTTCTTCATAGAATCATAGAACAGTTAGGGCTGGAAGGGACCTTAAAGATCATCTAGTTCCAACCCCCCTGACACGGGCAGGGCCATCCCTCTAGATCAGGTTACCCAGGGCCCCATCCAACCTGGCCTTAAACAGCCTCCAGGGATGTGTTTACATCTCTCTCTCAAAAATTATTGGACAGGTTCTCCTGGGATTTCTAACATAAAAGGTATTCTCAGTTTATCTTTTAATTTGCTTGTTGTAGTGTCATTTCTTAAGAATTGTGCCAGTGCTTCAAAGTCAGATCCAGAGGAAAAATCGATGGTGTGGATGGTCTGATATTTACTCCTCATCAAGCTAAAAAAGCCTTTTTAGCTTTCTAAAACTAGAGCCTGCAATGGTTTTATTTGCACCCTCATCACTAGAGCATCTGAGCACCTTCAAGTAGTACATTAAGCAACATGACTAACATCTGTCAAGTATAGTTTACTCTCTCTCAGCATCCTTAAAACGAATTTAGTGCTTGCACAGGATCAATAGCTTTGGAGACAGACAATCTTTGTTTTGCCTCGGTGCAGGCACAGCATGAATGAGACTGTCCTGATGAGTACCCCCAACCTGCTGCCCCTCTGCCCTCTTCCCCAGGTGCCAGCTCATGTGTGTAGGAAGCACTTTCGAAGATGTGGCTCTGGGCCAAATTTGCTCATAGCAAGACAGAAAAGTTTGAGCATTTGGGGAGATTAGAAGAGGCTCTCAGTGTCTGCCTACTTGCAGCTGCACACTGAGGGATACATATGTGATCTTAAGTGTCTGCATTAGCGAAACTACTCAGGAGCCCAGGTGAATCCAGCAGCCACTGATTTTCCAAGATTTTCTACCTTTCTCAGGTGGCTTTGCTTACTTTTTAGTATCAGTTATATTTTACAACTATTGATGGACAAGAAAGTAACTGTTTCTCACTTTCAAAAGCTACTAGATTTCTGTCACTGGGAGACTTTGACAGAGATAGTGGTCTCAGACACTTGAAATCAGGTCAATACAGGTCCCATGCTTAACAGATCTGGCAGCCCACTCTTTCAGAGCCAGCACCAGGAGCAAGATCCAGGCATCCTGAGGCACCGTAATTTCAAGCAATATGTTTTCTTAATGGGCCAAGTATGTTTTGCTTAATTTTGCTTTCAAAGCATGGGATTGTTATTGCTCAGCGGCCTCACACAGGTGTTTAGGCAGCTTTGTGGTATGATTTTTCAGTAACAGCATAAGGTTTTATTGACTGTTGCCTAAAGAATAACTTCAGAGGAAACGAGCATTTGCAGCCAGTTTGATGGCTGTGTGTGGAGCTATGACAGAAAACTCAGAAGCCAGTGACCTCCCTGTCATGGTCTGCTGTATTTTG
Organism: Phaenicophaeus curvirostris; assembly: GCF_032191515.1. Classification (NCBI taxonomy): domain Eukaryota; kingdom Metazoa; phylum Chordata; class Aves; order Cuculiformes; family Cuculidae; genus Phaenicophaeus; species Phaenicophaeus curvirostris. Next base: position 11,325,714 of record NC_091403.1, read on the forward strand.
GGTAAGAATACAAAGTAAATGAAAAAGGACACTCTTTCCATGCAGTAAGGATAATTAGGGAGGATTAAATTACTAATTTATTTGTTTCCCCAGGAAAGCGTTGGTTTCTCAGTTCTGATAATACGAACACACCTAGATAGGTCAATTAAATTGAATTCCAGTGTTTGTGAAGATACTAGGGTGTGGAGTTTATTTTGATCTATGAATAAGCACTACGTGGCAGACTATGTGACTCTGGTCTCTCCATGGCAACCTAAACTGTACAGCTTTTGACCAATAAGAGACCTCTGACCCACAACTTGGCCTTGTCCAATTCCATAGTAGGTCAAAACCCAGGTGCGTATTAATAATTTCTCCTCAGTGTTACCAGCCTGCGCCTTGCTACCTATAAATAACAAAACCCAGGGATGCGGCTGTTTGGAAACCTGGCACCCTGCATCAGGACCCATTCAAGATATGTCCCAGAGCCTGTTTCTCTGGACAAGATTCGAGACTGTGCTGCAGTGTTAGCAGCAATGGAAATGTGAGTTATCTGATCAAGAAAGATAAATACATCTATTTCAGAATACATAATCTTACCACATATGTGAAGTAGTTCAACCATTAGCAAGTTGTCAAGCATTATTGAATGGAATTAGCCTCTTTATTTCTACTCAGGATCAATCTTTTTTTCCCCTCCCCAGTACGATGAGTACTTGTGTGTTACACATTGCAATGCCTGGGGCAGATGACACTTGCCAAAGGGCTTGAAGATCAGTTCTGATACAAATCTGACATGAAGAGACATGAGAGAATCTGGAACAGATGATCAATGGGAGAGACAAACTCACGTTTAATTCTCATAAATGTCTATGCATGTTTTATTCACCTCAAACACACTAGTATCCAAAAGCAAACACAATGCACAAGGACAACATATGGATTAGTAAACGGGCAGAGTACAGGGGAAGGATGACATTTCACATGCCTTTCTGAATCAAATACTGTGGAAGTGTGGGACTGCAGCCCTTTAGAATCAAATATGATACTAATTATAAAACTATTATGCAGAGAAATGCTAATGGCCTCTTGCCCACCAGCTCTGGAGTAAAGAGACCATGAGCATAAAAAAATATTCTCCAAGTTTTTTTTTTCACACAGTAAAAATCTCTGTTAGATTTGCACCTCCAATTCAAAGATGAAAGAGAGACCCATTACCAGTCCCAGACCTTGGAGCCATGACTTCATTTACCACCAGTCGTCTTTTCTCCTTTCCCTTTTTCTTTCCAAGCCTGTCTGTGTATGAGTATTCATGAATATTCTTTATTATTTCTCCCCTCACAGTTACTTTTTTCTTTCTGCACCTGCCAACATTAGCTCCTTTCTTTGAATCACACTGCTGTGCAGCCTAATGCATGTGATCTCTATGCCAAGATGCTATTTAATTTCCCAACAAAGTTCTTTTGGCATAGAATAAGCCAAGCAGTAAGAGCACAGAAGGGGAGGCATAGACAGGGATGGGAAGGAGAACAAGAAGGAAGAGGGTCTCAAATTTATGTTGCTTCTGGCTTCACATACCGAAGTTGTGTTGTGAGTGTTTGGGGAGCAGAGTGGGTGGGATGGAAATGGCAGCAGGGGGTTCATCGATGGCAGGTTGCTGAATCAGGAACCCTGACACTTGTGAAGTACTCTGTCAGGAACATTAAGTATCCAAAAGTGATAAAGCTTCAATTTGCTAGTCCATTAGACTAATTACTGCAATAATTAAGTAACTACTTGATTAGAACTAATGGGTACCTAATTATCCAGGAGAAAAGTATCAGGTGGCAATTATCAGGTGGCAATTAATAGACTGGAGTTAATGTCTTAGCACCGTCTTTGTATGAATTCATAAGCAAGGCAAAGAAAACAAACAATAACTTATTAATATTTATTGGTGCCACAGTGTTTTTCAGCTTGTTTCATTTACACAGAACCAATTAGTGAAAAGACAGTTAGTGTTGCAAAGATGTAAAGTGACTGAAGCAGGAGTTTGATTTTAAAGGAACAGGATCACATTAGCACTTATAAGCAAAGACAAATGGGTATCAGCCAGGGACTTGGTTCTGGTGCTGCTAATTCATCAACAGAAGAAATCAGAGTAATTGAACACAGTATTAATAATGAAACATACAGGAAGGCAGTGCCTGTCTTAATGGGGTTCACTTTCGTTTTGGTCCCTCCCTGAGTCTTCATCAGCATTTTCTACATTGCATGGGAAATGGAGGGAGCACCATAGTGAATGAATGGAAACTTCCCGCTGGCATAGGTGGAAGACTTTCCAGTAAAATCTTGTGGATCAATGCAGCAAACTCTCTAAAGGAGACAGATTTCCTGGACAGATAATGTCTGGTTGCAATGCTGCTTCAAACACAATTTCCACAATGAACATAAGGTGGTAGAACTGAATTCCTGTCCATACTGTGGTTTTCCCTGTGTAAAGAAACTATCGTGACATCTCTGTTCCTGGTAATTTCCCCTTAGCTTAGCATCCATTTGAAACCTCACTGCTAGTTCCTATGAGTAAAGTCTAAAAATAAGTGTTACATCCTGTAGGCCTCAGATGCTTTGTATAGTTTTTTTATTGGGTGTTTTTTGGTTTTGTTTTTGTTTTTTTTCCATGGCCATGCAAAGGGACAACTTCTCAGATGACATAAATTGCTGTTGTTTCTTTGATGTCAATACAACTGTACTGATTTTTGCAGAATCAAACTATGGCTTAGGATCTACTTTTCCAACTCTTTTCTCCAAATTCAAGATGCTCCAAATTTCCCAGCACAAAAATGAAAAAAATCCCAGGGGATTCTTTCCTAAGAATCTTTATGGCCCTAATGATCATTGCTCCTCTTAAATGAACTTCAAACCAAAAACCATTGTGGATGTAAGTTGTTTCCTTGTCTCTCTATGGGAAAGCTCATAGTAGCAATAATTATTCTCCTGAGTAACCATTTTTACAGCACGATACACAATGAGCTGGCAACTGCTTTTAGAGCACAGAAGGAAGATTTCCCTTATAAACCTTAATCCTTTAAAATTCAACATTTTTTAAATGAAAGATCAAATTCTTAGATGGATTTATATCAGCATAGCGAGATGGAGCTCTGCACAGTAGATGTTTTTATGGAAGTTGAGGATCTGGCCCCTACAACAGCTATTCACTCTCCTCCATCCTTTTCTCTATGGTATAAATAAATGAAAGGTGTCCTAATTATATTTTAGACTGTGTGCAGAGTCACACGCTAAGCCATAATGTCTCTATATTAGACTATGTGAAATGATAAATGGAGATAAATCTAAAATTTATAGAACATGAACATTTGCATAAACTGCAATATCCAAACATATAGGCTGTTAAGTAACAATTGTCACAAAGGGCATAAAAAATTCAACTTTGTTTCATGAAAAGAACTCAAATTCCTAACTTGATTAAGATAATATATCATTTGTTCCTATCTTATTAAAGGCGTAATTGTTGTTAGGCACAGAAGTGGCATTAACTCTAATCTGGCTTTATATATGTACAAATAGGAGAGCAGGTAAATGTGAAAATTGATGCTTTTGGTGATCCATAGGCATTTTATTAATGTTTGAATAATAACTGCCTGGAGGGCCTGTTATAAATTAAAGGGACGAATTGAGATATAAATTTTTATGAGGACTAGTTATACATTTCCATTATATGTTTAAAAATGAAGGAATTACTGTGAACACAGCAGAACTCACATCTATTTGAGGTGATTTGGTTGGGAGGGAAGGTGCAGTGAAGGAAGCTGCATGCTGGCTGTAAGAAAAATGTATCTGTCCCTTTGAAAAGATATATCATATGTCATGCATGAACTCTATTCTACAGGAGATTTTTCTCTGCAGCTGATTTCGCATGATTATTTATTTGACAACAGCAAGTGATGATATAGCAGCGAGTTTTAGGCCACTTAGAAAAGCATTTTTATTCCTAAATCATAGAGGAGTTCCCAAACCCCAACACTGTCAAACTAGAGCTAATCTAAGAGAGGACCCCTCTCTTAGAGAGTAATCTCTTTGACATTTATTTCTCATTATTCCTCCTGTCTGGATATATGCATCTTGGTTTGCTATGCATCTGTGGGACCTACAGGGCATTTCAGAGCTTCTTCTTGCCCTTTGCTGTGGCTGTTTGTGGGAGCTCAGCTCTCATTGCTGAGTGCGCACCATGCCCTCTTTGTTGTCCACCAGCACAGATGCCCTGCAAGATTCTCAGATAGTCCCATCAACATGGTTTTGACATGACATAGTGGGTGATGATAACCCAGTATCTTAACTCCTGCAGGCACTTTGCTCCAAACCCACACCTGTTCCTAAGGGAGAAGATGCCTGATCCCAGTACTTAGCCAATCACTTAATATGTAGGGACCTGTTTTCCATCTCCTGGTTGACCCCTGGGGGCAAAGCCTTTTGTATCAAATTCTCTAGGTTATTTAGTGTTTAAGCCTTGTGTAGAGGCTTTATTGCTCTTGATTTCAATAGGTGCCGGAAAACTGATGCCTTGGAGGTCCTGAGCCGTATTCTCCGTGCCTCTATTCCTTCACTGCAAAATGGGGAGATTCACAGGAATGGTTGGAGGAGGAGAGTGTTCATTACAATGATATCCAGAGAGATTACAGTGTAGTATTATCTGCAGACCCCCTACACCAATGTAGCAACTGTGCTAGTTTGTGCCAATGGTGTCTCATTATAAAACACACAGCACAGGGGCTTTCAATTTTTCGGTCTTTCATGTGAGTCAGACAATCAATTTAAATTTTATAGGCCTTTTTTCTTTCTCTGCCAACCCTCACTTTAATCACACTCACAAGGGCTAGGCGAGTATTTTCTGTTTGGATTAGGTCTGTTTTGTTGGGAAATAAGTTTAGCTGATGTTTTTGGCTTGCAAGGAGCCTGAAGTGTTAATGAAATTGATAAAACATTGAGACCTATCTCAACCTCATTTCCCATCTTTGAAGCATTGCCCTTGGCTCTACCATTCATGGAGATCACTGTGCGTGCTTGGAGAAGAGCAGTTGGCAGTGTCTTTTGATCTGCAAACAGTATTTTTTTTATCCCCAAGCTGGAAGTGAGTTGGTCTACAATAAATACGAAATAAATGTCCTCATGTTTGTCAATTAGGTTCCTACTTTTAGCAGCCCTTTAAATCAGGACCAGTTCCACAGACAGCTCACTCTATGACAGTAAATCTCACCCTATGATAGTAAGAGGAATGGACAACTCTACTTAGCTTCTTGTTGGACAAAATTGGTTCAGCTTTCAGTGACTTTAGTTCTTTGCCTCCATTTGCCTCCATAAACTGAGGAATTCAATTTGTGACACTCCTAATCCCACTCAGATTAGGTTCCCAGTGCCCATTGTCTTCAAGGATAGTATCATGGTTGTGCCTGTCTCTTCTCTAATGATACCTACATAATGCAGGTAGTTTTCCAAAAGATCATATAGCCAACCTGATTGTCTGAAAGTTGTTGGGAAAAAATAATCCAACAAGCTCCGAAGCAGCAAAAAAAATATTCTCCAGTCAACAGGAGCCTTTTCTAAATGCATTACAGTGCTGAGCAAGTGACTAATTAGGCAAGAGTCGTGCTGTCTGTTTTTCAAAACTGTTTTTTTCTGTGTGTGTTACTGAAGGGACAGCTTCACAAGAGTTTCTTTAGGGAAGGTGCAGGCGAATGTTATAGAGAGTAAGTTCTATGACAGAATTAGCAAATGTATTAAGTACAGTGCCAATCTGGTATAGCAGAAATGACTAAATACCCATCAGGGCCTGTCACTCGTCAAGAAGTGAAATCTTAGACCCATTTAAGTCAATGACAAATGTTCACAGAATCTGGCTGCAAGTTAATAAATGTTTGGAGCCTGTATAACTCAAACTCTGATATTTGTCAGATTAATTATTTGATTGATCTTATTGTCTGTCAAATAATTTCTTGTTGCAGTTAGAATGTTTTGTGCTTTATTATCTATAAATTTGATTAAGAAAATATTACACAAATACGGAGATCCAACATAAAACTTGCAATGATGTGTCATAGACAGTTATTATACATAGTATGAAATCATATAACTAAATAGGGGATCGTAAAATGTTCAAAATGGGCCACAGCTGAGGTTGCATCTTCTGTTTTGTTTGGGTCATTGCCTGGTTAGAGGTGCTTTAATATTCAGCCTGAACTTCCTTCTATCGTATATTTGTCTTTAGTCTACGTATATGTAAAATAAAATAAAAGAACTCTACATGTATACCAATGCCTTCAGCCTACCCTTGCCTTTAATACAAAACAGAGGATTTCAAGACTATATACATCAGGTGTTTTCAGCAAAGTAGCAGCAGCAGCAGCAAATCATAGACATTTGTCATTCCTTGGAGCTGTCTGACAGTTCTGACAATTCATTAGGCTGGGCTGAAAAGAGGTTTAGAAAGCAAAGGAAGGATCACAGGTAGTGGAGTTGCTTTTGCATGATCCAGTAATAGCTGATTTGTATCATTTTTGGTGATGGATACACTGTTCAGATTAAACTCGGCTGAATTTTCCCCCTTTATTCTTCTCATTTTTTTCTCTCTCTTTTTCCTCCAACAGGAGCTTCTGGTCACGTTAGTCTAGATTCAGACCTCAATTTATCCCAAGAAGTAGATTCCAAGGAAATTCTTCCTAGTAGCTACTGATATTTGTGGGTTTCCAGAGCTAAGGAGAAGTGAAATGAGTTTTGCTATTCAGTTTCTACCTAGTGAGGCTTTTCTTTTTCATCATGTGTCAGTTATATTTTTTTCTTTGGCTATACCATGATACGTGTTATTCTTTAAAGTCAGACTCATTCCCTCCCAAATGTATGCAAAGCAAACCTATGACATTTTGTTCAGTGATAAGTGCCTCCATTATCCCACACATCCACTTACTGATTTGCTTTTGAGACTTGCACACAAACAATTTTTTTACTTGAAGGCAAATCTTTTCAATAATGCTGAATCTGCAGAATAGGCCACCTGGAAAATGTTTGATCCTCCTTTGGAAAACACTTCCCTTTTCCAGGTTGGTGGACTGTCTCTAGACATGTGACAACGTAAAATGCCTGGGTCACATTCTGGGTTGATGAGGCAATGCTGTCCAGACAGAGTAACCCTGGGGCCGAACAGATGATGATATTGGGAATCAGCAATATCACAAAGTCCACTTAGTCCCACAGAGGATGAGCAGCTTTCCATCTTCATTCTGTCTATTTCATAGCTGCCACAGAAGAAGCAGTCTGAGATTGATCCTGACCCAGTAGTATTATATGTAGGTCCTGCAAGAGCAATATTTCCTCTTGATGACCATTGGCACGTACCCATTTAAAGAACTCTAAAATACCCCTATAAGGAGGCCTTGTACCTCTTCTAGTCATCTAAGGTTCAATGTGCTGACAGCATCACCTCAACATAACTGATGTAACTTCTTCTTCAAGCAGAGTTGCCTACTTGTCCCAGCTAAATGCTTTGCAGCTTTTAGTTGCTGAATACTCAGAGAGATAAACAAGGCTTTTTAGCTGGACAATCCCAGAATTAAATGCAAATTACGTTTCTTCCAGTGTGCCTTTCTAGGCCTGAAGTCAGCCTCTTTCCTGTGGAAATAAAGGTGTTTCTGTCCCTGTGATCCTCTGTGCAGAACTAGGTGGTATAAAGCAATTGGTGATGACACTTGTGGATGCTGGCTTATGCATCGTGTTGTCTGATATGCCTCCGTATTAGTTTGTAGGTTGTGTGATTTTAGCAGTTGGTCGTGAGCAGCAAGCTGCACTTGCTGGTTTGTTATTCTGGAGTTGTGCATGTGGGTTGAATGGTTGGCATTAATTATTTTTAATAGTGAGTCAGGCACTGAATTGCAGGATCCTACCCATGGATATAAGAGCAAACAAAGAAACAAAGACTCTCCTCTCCCTCCCCTGACATAAGTCATATTTTGTCTCCTACGACCTTGACCGGCCCTTTAAATTTTGTATCAAACATTAGAAAGGAAGGGGTCAAAGTAAGAGCCCTGTTGAAAAAACCCCACAGCCAACCCAGATATGAACTATGGGAACTTGTCATCTTATCATCCTAATTGAAGTCATTCTGCAATGTATGACAGTCTATCATATATTCTGCCAGTCAGTGTGTTGTACATGATGTGTAACAAGAGAGCTCATAAACCCAGAGGGGAAGCCCCTTCTTTTTTATTACTTTTTTGATCATTTTCATAAAAATTCCCCTTGCTCAATACAGAGTCATGTGTTTATTAGCCCCATTAAAGGTTTGTCCATTCATTTGACACTGTGATTTACACAGCTTTACCCACAAAAGAATACTATTATTTCCAGTCTGGAGAGGTGGGTTTGGTTTGGTTTTTTTTTATTGCACGATGAAAAATAACTATTAAATTCCACAGGTGAAGGCAAAGAAAAGAGAGGTTGTTGTCAGGAGCGCAGAAGTAAACAAAAGGATGTTTTAGGTATAACTGATTCAGAGAAACAAAACATTCCCAGTAAATATAGAAAAATAAGTAAATAAAGATGCACTTCCCAAGCAGTGGGAATTGAACTGGGCTCAGCTGAACTTTTTTTCCCTATGTGTCTTCATTAAAAAAAAGCAGAATTTGGCAAAATTTCCCTCTGTGTTCTACTCATGAATGTTTCTAGAAAATATCAGCTTTCATACGCAAATATTCTTGAAGTGAAATTGGTGGCTTCCTTTGAACACAGCTAGTGCCTCAAATCCCATCTGCTTTTCCCACAACACGCCCACTCATTATCTAGCTTATTTGGCTTTATTTTATTTTTTTTAAAATGAACACAAATTAAGCTATTTAATCAAATATGTACATGATTACATGGCATTTTTGCATAAGAGTTATACACCCACGGAAATCATTAATCACAGATAACAACACTATGTTAAAATTAGACATTCAGCTTTCTTTTTTTTTCTCTGTGTGTGCTTTTTAACACAATATCCTGCATAGCTCTAATTTCACCTCTACTCTCATTTGAATAAAGCAGGATTGTTTTACATCAAATTATTCATTTGTCTGTAGCTCTGATAACTGGTATTTATGTTTAGACTTGGTCACTGAGGGATAAAAATACAGAACTTGAAAATAAAATTGGAATGGATCAGACTGGGTGTTTTTATTATTTTTCCCCTTTTGCTTGCACAGAATGTTGCCATGAATGTCCATTGGCAAACTGGATAAGAAAGAGTGTCACAGTGCAGGACAGCCTAGAAGATGACAGGTATTTCCAGGCATAGCAATGATGAGATCAAATTCCCCTCAACCTGCCTTGTTTGCTGATCTTTTAATCAGATTCAACTTCACTACAGCAACAGCACAAGGTTCCCTGACAATTTATGACAGCATATGACAGAATTTTTTTTTTTGCCATTTGATGCTATTTCAGATAAATCCGAAGCCCCAACAGCATCTGATAAATCTACAAAAGTATTTTAGTGGAGGTTTTTAAATGTATGTAACTGAATTGGAGGGTTTCTGGTTTGCGTTCATATGTTTGTAGTAGTATCCAAACAGGAAAGCTGGGAAATGATCTAAACCCTTTGAGGTTAACATGCCATGAAAGTGCATCAACGACCGAAGAGGACATTATTAAAAAGCAGCCAGCCTAGCTCAAAAAGAACCACTGTGTGAAGCAAGAGCCCACAGAACAACACCCAGGGCTGTTTGTGATCCCACAGGGATATGTATTTCATCCCCTGTCTTCATCTCTTCAAATTTCCTCTGAACTGCTTCTGAGCTGCATTCTTGAAAAAGAAAAATACCAGCAACTATTGAATGCGTCTTATCAACCTTTTCCCTACAATCTGCTTCATATTCCTCTCACACCCGTGTTCTTGCTGTGTCTTGGGGAAATGCTTGGATCAAAGATAAGAGAGAACAAGGAAAGGAATGAAGCAAGAGACAAACAACAAAACAAACCCCCCACCCCCCAACTTTTTCACTAAACTCTTCAGTGAATCATGTGCATGATTACAGCAAAGTTAAAACTGCCTTCTTTGCCAGTACTTAATTCTTGCTTTTAAAATCAGACTCTCTTTGATCTTGAGGACTGAAATGATCTGGAAATGAAACAGCCATTGCTTTGCAGAAAATCTGGGTAAGGTCCCAGACATGGCTTCTACCTGGAAGGCTTCCAAAACAGGATGAGGTCTCTCTAGTTTCAGAACAAATTGCAATATATTTTCTCTGTGTCTAGTCCAACTGTGGAAGTCTAGCCCCTGATGTCTTCTGGTTCCCAAAGCGCAGATGCAATAACCTCTAAGGTGAACTGAGAGTGTTATTCCCACTCTGAATCTCCTCTGAAGGTCAAGGGCAAGGAGAACTTTATTAAAGTCAAGGCCTAAAGTTCTGGGTAAAGTTAAGTTGAGGAGACAGTTGGTTATAACCCAAGCTAGACACAGCCACATGAGGGCTGGAAAGGACAGAAGACAGGGAGTATCTGTAACATCTGGATCCTGTTGCAGGCACAGAAATATCTGCCTGGATTCGCCTGACCTGATCCCAGAGCCAAAAGGGCTGAGAAGTGTGGTTAAAAGACACTGAAGGAAGATTTGCTGTAGCAAATAAGTCCCACTGAGGAAGAAAGCACATCAATATTTCTTTGAGTGTGTTTCTTTTAGTTAATATATATCCATATGTTGCTTGAATATTTCTTTTATTGGGGCTTCTAAGTCCATCTGGTATTTCTATTGGAAGGGCTTGAGCTGGCAGATCTCTACACTATGCTGTTACACAAAGTACCTGGACTACTTCCCCTTGGCTAACATTTTAATTAGGTGAACTTCTAAAAGCGATCAAGATAACCAGGTTACTTATTGTCAATAAGCTCACAGAGTGCCATTTTTTAATGTTACAAAATGAGCATGGGCGCTGTCTCTGAAGCACAGCAGTCCACAATGAAGAAACCTCTCTTTTTTTTTGTGTGCTGGATGGCCAGTGGCTGCAGAGGGCAACAACTCTAGCCTAGGAAATGTAAAGGAGAAAGGATACCTAGGCATCAGTACGAAGCAGAAGATGTGCTAAAATATCATCGTTTGCCAAGACAATAAGAATCACCTCCCCTTGCATGTGTTATTAAGGAACTGGGGAATAATTATCTGTTTTAATACAAGCTTTTTCTTTCTGCATGATTATCTTCAGTGATATCAACAGAGAGTGTGATGACTCTGAAATGACAGCTCCTGGTAGCACGTTCTGGGATTAGCAAAAACAGGTTTTCACTTTACCCCAGTCAGGAACAGTCAGTCATTTTGTGCTGAGTGCTGGATAGAAGAGCTGGGTTCTGTACCAGACATCTGACAGCCGAAGGGTGCATCAGGTCCAGCCTCCTGCCAGGTGGCTCTCAGGTTGGACACTCAGGGCTAGATGCTTTGACAAGGGACTCGATTTTCTGATGCAGTGCTGTGCGATTTTGGTTATGCAGCTTCCAGGCTGAAATCACTTAGTCCTCTTTGCGCTAAACTATGACCTGCATTAACCTGCAGATCTCTGACCAGCCTCACTGTGAGGCGCAGGGCTCTGTCTCTCCCAGTTTCACTGTTCCATACAACAGTGCACAATGCATTGAGCTGAGCCTAAAATATTATGCACTTAAAAATGCCTGGCTTTAATGGTAGCCTTATCTCTGACTACTTAACTTGTAAAGTGACAGCACATACACTAGCTTATGGAGGGGATGGAGGAAGAGGTAGGGGAAACATCCAAAAGAGTAAATCAGATCGGTGGCATGGAACAACCAAGAAATCCTTTCATTCTTACTGAAGTTGTAAAACGTCTGACGTATGGCTTCTGTGGAAATTAACTAATACATGGAAATATATTGTGGGGACAATGGAAACCTGTCTATAAATTAAAGAAAGCTGTTGTGAGTATGCAGGACTATCTGGAGAAAGCACTGGGGCAGAGCTGCAGGGCTCAGTGGAGCTAGGACGGAGTCTATATAAAGGAATCCTTCAGTAAAGTCCACATTTTGCCTGTGTTAAGACACACAGGTCCTGTAAAACAAAGCAAATCATGTGCATGGAAGCAAAACAGACATTTAGTCCAGCATCACGTTTCTTTGGAAATGTCGTAATAATTTTAAAAAGATGATGAAATATCTGTATGTTTTTAAGAGAAGTAGGAGATGAAAAGACTAATTCTCAAAATCTGTGAAATATACAGTGATGAGTAATTGAGGATTGGTGGGAGTGTTTTTATAATTCTGTAGGCATCTCGGTCTTCTGGTGAAATGATGTATGGGGCAATCGTCTGGTAGGGGCTGATGGGATGTAAATGAAACTAATTAAGGAAATGTCAAACATAATTAATAAAACAGGTTTAAGTTGCAAAAGCAGTGTCAGCTGAATGAATGGGGAAGAATGCCGCGTTCCCATTGTTTTGGGGCTTGCTTGATTATTTATTTATTTATTCCTTGCTCTCCCCCTTGCCCTTCCACGAGTTTTTCAGTTTATAATTCAATTTGATCTCAGAAAGCTCTTAGTAGGCTCTTGCATTTCTACCTTGCCCCCCTTCTGAGTTGGGGTCCCACAGAATAGGAACAATATAAATTTGCCCTGTTGGCTTGCAGCCTGGGAAGAAGAAGAAAAAAAATTAATTACTAACTCCTCATCTTCCCCAAGTACTACAGGACATTAACATAACCAATTTGCTTGAACTCCTCACTGGCTGCTTAATAGAGCATCTGACCAGCTGATAAGACCTGGGTGCTGCTGCCTATGATACCTTGTTATTAGCATTTTCATAATATTCAAATATTACAGCCCCATGATGCACTAGCCTCCATTCATTATTGATAAGTACAAAAAATAAATAAAAAGGGTTTATAAATAGCAAAGGGGGGTGAGCCACCTATAATTATGGCAAGCAAATTAGGGTGCATGGTAGAGTCAGTTACATTTGCCTAGGAGTAATGATGCTCAAGAACTTTTTCTCCCCAGGGACCAGAAAAATAATGGATTCCCTGGCAGCTGCAGATGGGCTAGGAAAGGCTGTCACCCAGGACACTGTTTATGTAAGTTAGGCTGAGTGTATGGTTCTGCATCCTGCCTGTAGCCACCTCCAGATATTGCAGTTTCAATGAAAAGAAATAATTACATAAATAAAAATAGCCCCTCTCTGCAACATGGTAGTGAAGGGATGTAAGGAGAAGAAAGGTGGTAGGAAGAAAATAGCAAACAACCAAAGTGAGTCCACACAGAATTTTCTGTTGAGAACAATCTGAGCAGCTCAGGGACCAAGTAGGAGTGATATCCTAAAAATCAGAGGATGTTTATCTGCATCACTGAAGAGAGAAAGACTAAAAGTGATTTCTGGTTAAGTAAAATCTTTTCCATATTGCAGTGCAAGACAGTTTTACTCATACACAAAAGCCTTGAGCCTGAGATGATGAAAATCATGGTCTTAGTTGAAAGTAGGAGCTACTAGAAATAACCACTGGACACTATATAATTTAGTCCCTGTAGTTTTATTTCCATTAATCCAATCAAAGGCCTTTTTTCTTTACTAATGAAACTGGAATGAAACACAAAAGGGAGGCTGACCTGTTAGCAGGTGACTGTTTCTTATAAGTTATTCATTAAAAACACTCTAATGCTCTGGTGCTGAAGGAGGCTGTACCTGCTTCTGTATAAATTGAAGGTAAGTGAGTTGGCTGCAAGGAAAAACAGAAGTTATTTCTCCTAACTCCAAATCATTGAACAGTACACACGTAGAGGAAACTGAATTTGTGCAGATATTTCAGAGGACTGGGAGCTAAGCTATGCCTCTGTCCTCATAATTTTCAGTTCCAAATAGCTCTGAGTGCCTGATTCAGCTGCGGAGGCAAATATTACCAGTACCTTGCAGTCAATTCCTATCAATAAGACAGGAATGGGCCTTTGTTTGGCCCTTCTTGCTAATGTTAGGGTAGGGTCAGAATTAGAAAGAATGAACTTTGACAGAAAACCTGCATTTTGGATATTCTGTGTGCCCCCCCCCCCTTTTTTTCTTTATTATATTTAGTAAAACTGTATTTCATATTATATTGTTGATCTGTGTCTTTCAGTCCTTCTATTGGGAACTTTGAAGAATATGCCACTGGCATTTCTTGGAAAAACATTACTCGAAATCACCAACTTACCTGCAAACTTCAGTAAGTTTTTCAGTTTTTCCAATGTTTTTTTCGGGTTCTCCCAGCATCTCCATGATCCAGCATTATTAGCAAGTACCCACTCTGGACTGCATTCTTGTCTGAATATATAATTCTTGAGAACTTTCCTGCATCTTAGCAAAAGATGAAGAGATCATATTTATCAGATCAATCTTCTCATTAGCCACCCTGACCACCCTCAACAGTTTATGCTTGGAGCCTCGACCGTTTTGATATACACAACAAAATGCCAACACCAAAACTTATCCATCTTTATCTCTTATCTTTGGTCTGAAATCCAGCAAGGGCTGCAAAGTAGGCATGGACTTGCCAATGAACTCTACTTCTGCAACAGGTTTTCTCTTCAGAATGTCCTTGGTCCTGCAGAAGTTCAGATCTGAGTCTAAGCTGTCCATCGTCAACACATGCATCCATCTTACAGAAGGATCTGCAGGCTTCCTGCAGACTTTGGTCTGCCTTAAACCTCACATTTACATCATCAAGCAGAAATATAAATTTAAACTGACACAGACTTGCTCATCTCTTACTCTGTGTTTAAGCACAGATGGCTGCTTTTTTGCCACTGCATTTCAGCCGATGCAAGAAGCTAAGTACATCAACAGAATATATATATGTCTATTCCAAGCAGTCACAATTTTTTTTTTTTTAGGTGAAGTTATCAACCTTAAGAAGACATATAGTATTTTCATGCATCTTGATCTACCTATTAGTCCCAATAGTTTTGGGATAGCGGGGGTTTTGTTTGCTGTAAGGATTTATATCTTGGAAACAGCAACAGAGCAAATCTATGAACTACCTGCAGACTTGCTATTTACATTTGTATTTGGTATTGTGCTAATGGTTCCAAGACAGGAAGAACATGATCGACATGGGGGTTAGGTGCTGGAAAACACTTTGTTAGTCTCAAATCATATCCTTGGAGGTTAAAGCCCTGCTTAACTATAACTAGAGTGGACTGTCTTAATCTGACTGCTATAGTATTTTATGTCTAGTCATTTAGGCTTATTTCTGTAAATACTCAGATAAGCTTGAATCAATTACTTCAATTCTTCCCTTGGTCTACTACCATCAGAAACGTCATGGTGTCATGATATCAGTAGGCAGAACAACGGGATCAGGGAAATGATACCATGTGCACACAGAGCAAGGAAGGTATGTGTTAATACAAGAGAAAGACATCACTTTGGAAGATGGCTTCTTATACGCGAAGTAGGATGTTTCACATTCTAGCTCAGTGTCTCTTAAAAAGAAAAAAAAATATAACCAGCTGGGGTTACAAAATCAATGACATTCTGAATATTAGACTATCCGAAAGGCCTTTCTCTCCTCTTTTGATCAATGTCTTCTGGCTTTTGACTATGAGACATCTGAAAGGACAGCAGGACTTTTGCTGATGATATGCAGTTGACCAAAGGTGTGATGTGCATATGTTCTTGTTGCCTTCTCATTTGTGCTGCTTAGATTAATTTGGCTCAATCATGAAGCTTTATGCATTCCACATTTCTAGACTAAAACTGAAGAAGTCTGACAGAGCAAACTAATTGAAACACAGTACTCTGCATCTCACTTTGGCACCACTGTTCCATGATGGAGCCACACGGTTCAAAGTTAATAGAGTGCCATGTCGAGGATGCCACTAACTGAGGTGAAAGGCAACATGATAGTGGACAAGCCTGGTGAGTGGTTTTCCTCTTCAAAAGTAGCTTGGAGGTATGACTTTACTATCTTTAGTATCTCCGGATGCACAAAGGCATAGTTGTGAAGGTGAGGGGATCATATCAAGTCTACCCGAGTGCAGAGCTTGGTTTAATTTTTTTTTATATCAATGGCTGGTCTCAGCTCTAATTAACCTACTCCCCTATCAGTCCATTCCCTCCCCACATGCCATCTTTTCCCCTTCCTGTCTGTGATCTCCATTTAACTGCAGAGATGGCCTGGCAAAGAGACATTATTCTATTTAGAAGCTGAGCACCTCACTAGGGGTGACAGGCCTGTTTTTAGGTCATTTATCTAATTGCTCTTTGCAGATAAGAATTAATTAGCCCGATTATTTTTCTTAGTTTTTGGACTGGTTCCCCACCTGGAGAGAAGAAATTCCTCTATGTCAGTGATTAATTGCTGAGCCAGAAGCTTTCTGCCTTGCATTTGTAATAAATGTCGACTGGTTCTTTAGGTCACATTAGAAACCAGGCAGATTGTGGTTAAAAAGCACAGGATAATAAAACATTTGTACAAACAAGATCACTGCCTTTAGATTTTGATTAAATATTTTAATTTATCTGGAGGTTGAGGGACTGCGGGAATCAAAAGGTTTAAGGTCTCCTATTCCCAGCACTTTCCGATAAGAGCCGCCCTTTGATCTGAAACAGATAAACCACATGGCAATGCTTCAGTTCAGGATTTGGCACAGCTGGTTTGTCTCATACTGGTCTGAGTGCCTGGAGGGTCATGAGTGTGCAGCCAGCTCAACAACGTTGTGATAACATTTTGTGAACTACAACAGGAGTTTGGTTGAGGTGAACAAGGAAATATTAAGATTTGGGTGTGAAAGTATGTCAGGTTTATATCCAGATGAATGTAATGCAGTAAAAGTACTTTTTCTTCCTCTCTTTGTCTCTCCTTTTTTTTTTTTTTCATCCTTTTCCCTCCTTTTCTTGCCATGATGACTCCCAGCATTCAGCCCAAGAAAAATGACGTTTTTCTGCAGGATGTACAAGAAAACAACACTGGCCTCAATTCACAAGTTGGTCAGCGTACGACAGGACTCCTTTCCAGGATTATACAGCAGGTCAGACAGTATGATCTCTTGTGCCCTTTAAACCTGATTTCTGCCCTAGAAAGTTTATGGAAGAAAACGGGAATCTTGCCATCTGTTCTGCTGTGCTTGTGAACCGTTTGAAGCCCCTGATGTCCCAATGGGAGAAATTAATTGCTGGTGTTAGAGCTGTTTCTCTAACACAGCTGATCACAAAAGACACTGAGCTGCAGACTTCCTGGTGATCACTACCACCTCAGAGAGACAAGGGCTGAAAAGGCAGAGGAATGAGATTCTGTGTCATCCCTTGGTCTGAGTCCGTCTTATAGCTGAGAGATGTTAAGAGGGCAGTATCGGGGCATCTGGCGTTGAATGCCTTTGCTGTGCCTAGAAAAAATAAATATTCCTTATTCTGAAAAATCTACACAACCTTTAAATTGGAAAGAAAGTAAATTAAGGTCCCTGTGCAGACTTTCACTGTTAGTGAGTAGAGTTATTTTGCTGGGGGGGTTGTTTGTTTGCTTTTTAATGGAAACAAAAGGGAGAAAAAATCAGACAAACTGAAAACATGACCATTCCTATCCTGAGAAGTGGGCTGAAGACAGAAGAGGAGGGCTGATACTACTCTGATGAATAGGAATAATATTGCATTGTGAAAAGGAACTTTCCATGTTACTTAACCACAGCACTTTGAGAATACTATTCCCAATGTGCTTTAAAGACAGAAAAATCTACTGCTACACTGATGGTTAGTCAAAAATCAATGCTTAAAATTTGCTTTTACCTTCAACTTTGAGCTATTGGATGTTATTCTGTTTTTGAGTATGGGGTAAAGCCCATGAGTGTCAGATATAGCTGATATTTCTTACTATCTACAAAACAATCAAAATTCTTTTACCTTTTCATTTGATAAATTGAAATTTCATTCTGGTCATCATTGCTGCCTGCATTTCATAACTGGACTTATCTGAATACATGCCCAAGATAGAATGCCTAGTTGTTTTCAGACACCCAAATGGAGTCAGATATTTGAATTCAGTGTGTGTAGAGTTGATAAATACTATTTTTTAAACTTAGCTACTGGATCCTATTTTAACTAACATATTACATAATAATCTGGGAATAAAGACAACATCTCTCCATGCCACCAGGAAGTTACATTACAACCCATATTTCAGCTGTGGAAGTGGAGCCCCTGTGAGTCTGAGCACTTTCCCTACTGCCACAAAATGTGTCACTGAAAAAACTTCACACAAAACCTAAGCAATGTCTGCTCTTGTTTTAAGCCCACACCAAACTGTTTAATTTAAGTAAGATTTACCTCCCCCACCTGCAGTGTCATTTCTGGCACTGTACATGAGGAAATTTAACAGTATCGAGTGGCCTGAGTTATGATAATGAAAGATAGTTGCTAAGAAAAACCATGATGATAGCCAAGAAATTAATATTACAGAGATGAAAATCTTCTTATAGACCCAAAATAATAGATGTCCTGTATCAATATATGACTAATCAGCACTCAAGGATTTTTCTTTCAAATTACAGAACATGGTGGAGACATTTAATGCAATATGGTCTCCCTTCAGAGAGATACAGTACGTGACTAAATATCTCCAGTGAGTAATATTCACACTTACTCAAGTACTGTAAATATATCCCTGATAAATCTGGAGAGTGATTTCTTGTAATTTCTTGTTTAACACTGCAAGAAAGCTTAATAACTTTCCAATCTATCAACATGTTTTAATATCCTACTGTGCAGTTTCTAACAGAAACAGAGCATTTAACAGAAGAGATTCAGAACTAGCAGAGAATGGACTATCATGTATTCGAAAACCTTGGTATCAAAGGTGCTACTGAGTTGTATGTATTTGGACAAGACACTTTCTAATATGAATGTTTCATTGCCACTATGCCTAATTAGGCATGCAATTTTTTCATGTAAAATTAAATACATGTGCAATGTGTGGATTACAAAAAAAGAAAAAAATCCTTCCTGCTAATAAATGAAAATGGCTAAAACCCTGATAGAAGGGGTGCAGCCAGGTGGTTACGTCAGCAAGTGACATTATGTGTACTTATGCATGTTTTATAAGGTCCAGAATGCAGGCTGAGGAGAAATCCCTGTAAGAATCATGCCACACTTAACAAAATGAACCTATTTTTAAGTGTTATTTAGTAATGCTAACCTACATGTATTTTACAGGGTATGGAAATGTACAGATTAGCTGATGAGTAAATCAGGTTTATGTGACTTCTCAAGCCCCTACTTCTGTCTTTTTTTAACCATGTGGCTGGGGTGTCTGACAAGTGTACATCTACTGAAAAAATAAAATCCAACTAATTTATCGACATATGTAATATCATGTTGTGTTTCTTTTGATTTGGTTTATGGGGGTTTGGGTTTCTTGTCATTTGGGGTTTTTTTTGGTTGAGTTTTTTTGGGGGATTTTTTTTTTTTTTTTTTTTTGTAGAAGACAACCTAATTTCTTTAGCTTCTTTTATGAAAAAGACAAACTCTGAACTGGTGTAGATATAGGGCATTTTGTGTTGCTGGGTTTGAAGGAAAGCAGAGTTCAGATTGAAGACACGGAAACATCCTCAGGATAGGTTTCATTTCACTTAAAGCAGTGAGTACTCCTAGATCATGGTAGATATTACAATACTAGTGGTCTCCTCCACTGCTATAAGAACAGATGAATTTAGAGTCAGTCTTTTAAAAGAGCTGGGACACAGGCCATAGAGGAGCACTAAGACAAAATCAACATTTCCTTAAAATCTGGGGAACTACACTGAGGTGAAGTATCAGCAGCCAAAATGCTGAAAATTTGAGATGCCCAGTAGTTTTCAGATATTACCTCAAGAAGAAAGTTCAGAACTAATCAGAGCTGTGAAGGATAGATGCCTGAACCATAGCTGCTACGTTTGGGTGTTATGTGAATCAATCTTGACTGACAAAACTGAAAATACGACAAGTTTTTTTCACAGGCAGCAATCATCTTTGTTTATCTACATTTTTTTTCCCTAAATGTTGGAATATTTCTATGTGCTTCAATTTCATTATAAGTATTTACACCTTTTTCAATATCTTTTTAACAACAGGATCTGTGGTCTGCTACACTAGCTTTTTCTTTGAAGGCTTACTACTTCTACAGATGTCTTCTAGGAAATAAGGAAGTGAGTTGGTATGGGCCTTTACATGAGCAAATGCAAAAATACCTGTATATTACCTTATAAAGTGTGCAAGGTTTTTTTTTAAAATATAAATTATTCATTTATGATGCTGCTGCTACTGTGTACGTAAACACATTTCCAGTATCAGAATGGACATAAACTACTTACGTTGAATAGCAAAACTGAGTTGAGAATTAATGACTCGCTATTTCTATTTTTTTCAGCTCTAGGGGTCTCTGCAAAAGAAACAACTTCCTACAAGTGATGATATGAAATCTTCCCGTTCCTCCTACTTGCCTTTTTCTTCAATGGGGTCTTTAAACTAACTTCAAGTATTTGAAAAACTTCCTACATTTTTCCTATAATCTTCCAAACCAAGTTTCCTCTCTTTGTCAAAGACATTTAAACTCCTGTTATCTGGCCGATTTTCTAGTATTCTCTGCAAAAATGATAATATCTGATTTTTATTCTCATCCCTCCCCCCCCCAGTGAAAATATTAGATGGAGAAATAAACACAGAAAGCCAAGTACGCATTACAGGACACCTGCAATAGGCCAATCAATAAAATCCTTATTTCTTGACCCCTTCAAGTCACCTTTTGCTAACCACAGTACAGAGAAATTTGGAGTACAGAGAACTACCTCCTTTGTGCCTGCTGTTCATGTAATTAAAAACATTGCAGCGATTTGCAACTGGCTTTTAAATGTGAATATTTTCAGTATCAGTGGTTCCTTTTGAATAATACATTCCTAAATATCTCTTGTTATGATGCACAACTGTCTGGTGTGATCGCTCCTGGTAACTCTCTCAAAACTTCTTGAGACTTGTATTTATTTCCATCATTTCAGAACACTCTTTGTTGAGATGAATATCTTTTAATACCTCTTGCCTGGGCGCCAGGGGTCACCCTGATTTTTGCAAAATCTCATTTTGCAAAACACATGCTGAGTATATTAAGGCCCTGATGAGATACAGCACTGGCAAGAGAAACCTTCAAACATTACTTTTTTTCCTCCATAAAGTGGAAAACTCTAAATGATATTGTTGATTAGATACAGCATATTGGTAAAGGTCTTGCTAGCCCTCCTGAGCATGCCTTTTTGACTTCTAAATAAACAGCACTAAAATGTTTTCATTCCCTTTCCCTTCACTCCCCACTTAATCCTTAAGCATTTTCACCTTAATCCAGAAGTTTTCAAATGTCCTGACAAACCAGCTAAATGTGAAGAAATAGCTGCTCCTCTTAGCTTTTTTTTCCTGTCAATCATTTAAAACCCACCAGAATGTGTGATGAGGATGACTCAGATTGTAGAAAAGCATCAACTTAGCAGTTGGCTAATGTTTTGCGAGCTGCTCAGTTCAGACAGATGGAATACTTGTATTTCATATCTCAGCACCATCCCTGATTATGGTTTTTTAGTAGTCCCAGGTACTAACTACCTCAGCAGCATTGGAAGAGATTGGTGGCAGTCTGGTGTTCACAGCTTACTTGTGATTCTGTGAGGTTTTCTTATTATATTCAATAGTTCTGTCAGACAGGTGTTGGAGAGATGCAGTCGTGCTTCAGGGAATAGCAGGTAAATTTATGCATCTTTAAAGAACTGGCAGATTTAGCTGCCTACATATGATTTAAGGGACTGATCCCAAAGCCATTAAACTTAATGCGAGTATTTCATTGACTTAGTTGGCTTTGGATTAGATCCTAAGTGAATTTCCAGTAGAAGGCAAAAACTCAGCCAGCAAACCTGTCGATTTCTTGGCATACTCATCTCCTTTTAGTGAGCGGTGGCATAGCCAAACCTTGCAGGGCTGCCCAGTTGAATTATTCTGAAAAACACAACCTTTGCCTGCAGACACTTCTACCTCTCACTTGGAACCCCCAGCATCCCTGATAAAAGCTTGAAGGAACAAGTAAATATATGACAGAATTTTCCAGGCAGAATTTTTCTTAAAAAAAAAAAACAAAAAAACCCCAGAAATGTAGGCTAATTTAAATAAATTAGCATCTATTGCCTTAGAATAGAGAATTGCTGCACCGTATTGGACCTGAGGGCCATATACCTCAGTGTACTCTCTGAATTTGTTTAGGAGCAGATACCTTGGTAAAAATATAAGGATATTTTTCTAAAATATTCTGTTGTTTCTCAGTGACCTGTGCCTTAGAAACTGCCTGAACAAGAGATGTCTGCGCACTGAATAGCTCTCAATATGTTTTTCTTCCGTGAAGTTCTCCATAGATTGTTTTGGAAATTATGCAACCACCCCTAAACCTTGTTACAAAGGGTTTTACAAGTTTTCTTTGTGCTACAAAGAAAGAAGTCTTGTTAATTTTGAATATACCTCTTGCTAGTTTCATTTGATGACTTTTAAATCTTACAGCACTGGAGGCAGTGAGCGCACATTATCTATTTGCCATTTCCATGCAAGCCAGAATGATAGAGACCTACATCTGACCTCCTCCTAGGTTGTTCAAGATAAAAAAACCTTGATCTATTTAGTTTAACCCAGAAAATATAATGTAACTTTTCTTAACCCCAAATAATTATGGACCTGCAATTAAATTGAGGCTCTGGAGTGTGTCTAGAGAATAGTGACGAAGCTGGTGAAGGGGCTGGAGAACAAGTTTTACGAGTAGCGGCTGAGAGAGCTGGGGTTGTTTAGCCTGGAGAAGAGTAGGCTGAGGGAAGACCTCGTTGCTCTCTATAACTACCTGAAAGGAAGTTCTTCTCCCAAGTGACAGGGGACAGGACAAGAGGGAATGGCCTCAAACTCTGCCAGGGGAGGTTCAGGCTGGACATCAGAAAAAAAAATTTCATGGAAAGGGTCATTGGACACTGGAACAGGCTGCCCAGGGAGGTGGTTGAGTCACCTTCCCTGGAGGTGTTTAAAAGACGGGTGGGTGAGGTGCTGAGGGGCATGGTTTAATGTTTGATAGGAATGGATGGACTCGATGATCCTGTGGGTCTTTTCCAACCTGGTGACTCTGTGATTCTGTGAAATTTTGTAGCCAACTTGGATGCAATCAATATATTAGGCTTCCGGGCCATGCTGATATTTGCTCTGACTTTTTTTTTTTTTTAATACCAAAATTAGTCTGACTGAACCTCCCTCATGAGATATTGCAGGGGAAAATACGGGCGGGGGTGAAATCTCTATTTTGAGGATTCCTGTCATTGCATTAGTCAATAATGTGAGACATATTAGTATTCCTGAAGTTCCCATAGTATCCATGCTTCATACAGAGCTGTAAAATAAAACAGCCATACCCATTAATATGCTAATGTTATATGCTATGACCATGTTGTGCTTTCTTTGAGTATCTCCACTGTCTTCCTATCTCTTTCCACATCACATTAACACTCCCTGGGTGAAATCCTGACCCTGTTCAAGTCAATGCCAAAACTCCCATTGACTTCACTAGAGTTAGGATTATCTCCTCCAAGGAGCTTTATGACCTTGCTCCTGACTACTTTTCTGTTTCACATCCTACTATATCCCTTACTTGCTCTCCCTCTTTTCTGATAAATGCTTACCCTCATGATCTCATTTATTTTGGTCTTGTACCCCTCATTCAGTATCTTTTTGAAATAACTCTGCCGGTACGGAAAAGTCTTCCTCTGCTCTGCCTGCCCATTGATTTCCTCATTCTGCTGCCAGATCCTGCTTAAATTTTGTATGGCTAACCTTTAACTGCTAGCCACTGTTTCAAGCATTCTCCTCTCCTTTCCCTGCATCTGATCATTTCAGAGGATATACTAAAACCATAAGAATAGCTGAAAATTGGCTGCCTGCCTCCTCAGATGTCTTCAGACAAGGTTTTCATATGCAAGATAACTATAGTTAAGGAAACACTTTCCAGGCATGTCCTCTCTCTCTCATTTTTCCACCTTATATTCAGCCCTTGCATCAGATAGACCTGTAATATTAATTCCTCAGAGTCCCACCCTGAAATTAGCATGTTGAATAGGCTAAGGAGTGTTTAGAAATGAACAGAGAATAATGCTTTGTAGATAATTTATCATGCAGGCAAGAAGAAAGAGTTTGCCTGACTAAGGACTTCAGACTCTCCATGAATACATAGTGTAATCAGTAAAGTAAGGAGTTTGCATGATCAAGCACTAACCAGAAAAAGGTCACAAGACAAAGTTAATTTAAATCAATAGAAAGTCTCCAATTGTCTTGGATAGAGGCCTAAGCAAGGATTTCAGGAATTGACCAATTGCATTGCACAGAAACCTTGTAATGTACTGTGGTTTGGATTTTTTTTAAAGTTAAGTACATAGGCTGAGCAGCTTTATACAGTTGACTTTGAATAGTTCTGAGTCTAAGCTGAAGGACCCTAGAAACTATTAATACCCTCCAGAGAAATATCAGCCTGCAATAGTGAATATGGATCCCTCTTGTTGACCCAGTTTATATCTACAGAATCAACCTACACGATTCTTTCACCAGCTGCTCTGTGGCTTAGGGAGATGGGGTGTTAATTAATGAGACATTTGTTGAAATTTATAAGGGCTTTTCCTATCCAGGTTAGACATAAATCATGAAGGCTCTGGCAAAGTGGGCAGAATATCGTTGACTGTAAGTGTTCTGCTTATTTTAGCCAGTACTGGAGAAAATAGGTCTTCAAAGAACAATTTACATGCAGGAGCAAGCTTGATGAGAAAAAGAAAAGAACATTTTTTTTAAAAAAAGAAGTCACAATATGTAGTGATTTGTTTTTTCTATTCACTGTACTATTACTTTTTGAAATCTCTTTTTCACTGGGACCTTTAAGTCCCTGATCTCTTAGGTAAAGCATAATCGTATGCTTATGAGATTGTGATCTGTTTGAAATGGGCATGATGTCATACAAAATTCAGTATCATCTGCAGCCTGGATTCCACAGAGATAAATACATTGGAAATGCAGACACAGAGAGAAAATTAGATAGTTTTGCTTTGATTATGTGTAGTCTCCTTTTTAATGTTAATTTCTCATAGATATTCTAGCCTGGGAATTTAATGTAGACGTGTTTGTAGAAATAGATACTTTCAAGTGACTGTTGGAGAACAGTGGTTTTTTTAACAATGAAAAGCAAATTTCCATTTCTGAATCACAAGCATTGTCATTGTTAAGTTAATTCAAAGCCTGACATTTTATCAGTCAGGAAAAGAAACACGTAACATGCATTTAATTAATATCTCCCTCTGAGGGTTCAAACACATGCAGAAGTCTATGACAGTCATTCATTTAGAAGCCTTTCGGTTCCTGCAGTAGATCCAGATCTGGAGGTCCCTGTTCCTGTTCACCCTCGATCCTTTTCATTTCTTATGACATGTGCCAGATTGTATGCCAATGGAATAGGCATTTTGCAATGAAATGTATTTTCATCAGAAAATGCTGATTCACCAAAAGCAAGATGTTATGTGGAAACATATTGCTTTTGATGTGATTCTAAGAAAATACAGGTGAGCTCTGCTAAATGTTCATACTTTTTTTTTTCTATCAGCTTTCTTGATAGCTCCTGCGGCCTGTCAAATGACCTGTAAATGCTGAATTTTCAGGATTTGTGATCTGATTTTTTTTGGAGATTTGGTTTCCAACCATCTCTCACCAAAGAGATAGCAAAGCCTGAAAATCCTCATTCATTATTCAGTTCCTTGCAAACCTAGAAAGCTTAGGGAAGCTTGCACAGAGCTGCTATTCTGGGGGCTTGTTTTCTGTGTTCAATTTTATTTTGACTTTTGTCTTCGTTTTTCTCTAGAATTTCTATCAAAATGACATCTGCTTGATTCACAATGGTTTTGTTCATGAGCACCATAGTTGCCTCACAAACCATTCACAAGATGAGAATCTAGATTGAGTTATCAGAGAGCTCCAAACGCTAAGAGCTTCTACAAGACCAAAGAAAAGGGTGAAATCCATCAAATTCCTTTCTGAATTACAACTATGACCAATTCAGGCAGAAGCAGTTTTCTTTCATGGTTACTAGACCATAAACAAAAAAACCCCCACAAGTCTGTGTCCTGAATATGATAGTTCAGCATTGGTGAAGACATTTCATGAGCTAGTGCAAATCCTATTTTCCTGAGACACCATAAGGTTATGTCAGACTTCAGAAATCAACAAAGGCCCCATGCTCAAATCACTTGGATCATCCTGTGGTCTTTCCTTACGATAGTCTTCACCCTAGGACTGTATTTCCCCATGAGCCATGTGGTCTCCTTGCTAGTCTCCTGACTGCTCAAACGCAGTGATCTGTGAGGCAATTAAAGAAGCCATTTCATGTTCCTTTTCAGGCATTTGGGCTCCTGATCTCTTATCAATTATCTGTCAAAGAAGAGGGTGTTCTTCTTCATTACCACATTGCAGTGTGGTAATTAACAACCAGATAGTGCGAGGCTTAAAAAGTGGCCTCTCTTGACCACTTGTTCAATAAATATTGACATAAGCACCAGTAAAAGTATGTCATATGGATCTTAGCTAAAACAACAAGCAGGAAAAGAGAAGAAAGGCAAACAATGTCTATCATGACTTGTTTTTTGAAGAAACCTCTATCAGGTTTAAGCAGCAAGTGGAAACAATTTGGGCAGTATTCAAGCCCAGGTTGCCTTGTTTCTTGTTTCTCTCCCTCCCCCTGGTTTTGGGTGGGGGGCAGAAAGGGGAGGTTACCTTCCTGTTGAAATAAGCTAGCAAGAACTTTGTCAAGGAATGAACTCTTACTGTAACCCACACCTCATTTGTCACCCTGATGGGCTGAGGAAAAGTGACATTTACAAACTGAGAATGAAAGTACATCCATTTCACCAGTCTGACACCCTGATATAATAACTATTTACCTTGAGAAAGAGGGACTGAGATTTCCGATTCTTGTGAATCTTCTCACTTTGGCACTTATTTTCTCACTCTGTCAAACAGCCCCAGATTAATGGAACAATTTGTTCAACAAATCATATTAGCAGAAAGCGCACAGGGTAAAGAGAAGGAGGCGGGGGAGCAGGAAATTTTTACTCATTCATAGCAGTGGTATCTCTGCAAATAAAAATGTAGTTATGCCTGACATTTACAGAGGTACAATGTGAAAGGGAAAAAGTGTAATGACTTTGGGCAGTTGAGAGATCACTTTGCAAGAACAGTAGTGCTCAAAAGGGAATAAGATAAAGTTACACATAACATCTAGATTGAGCTTCTTTCTGGAACATATTTGTCAAATACAGCAGGATCTGTCTGTGTTTAGAAAAGAGTTTTCCATTAAAATTAAGCACCGTGTGCTTTCCTAACTATAAAAGAATGCTCCTTTACAGCCTGCATTTCAGAAATGTTAGGTAAAGAATTAAAGTAAGTTGGAGCCATATGGTGAATGCTATGAATCCTTCTTGCTGGCTGGATAGTGTTCAAGGAGCTGGTACAGACCCCATCTAAGTCAATGGAGGATTTTCCATCAACTTCATGGGACTCCAAACCGGCCACAGAGTAATCAGAAACCCAACCCTTCTGCTGCATTTACTTCTCATTTACACTGTACAATACCACTGCAAAAGCAAACCAAACAAACAAGATTATTTGATTTCCTATGCATATATAGTTCTTACTGGGGAGGTTACAGAATGGAAGAATGAAACAATAGTTATTCCAGATTTATAGGGGGAAAAATATAAGCATTATAAATCCTGAAAAGTCATCTTAAGGTCATGTTTTGATTAGTAATTGGTAACGAGTTAAGACTGTAATGATAAGTAATTCACTGGGCAGCAAAACGTATTTATTCCTCTCAGCTCTTTACCCTAGAGCTTCCTGCAAAACTGTGTCGATATTTATAGTATATACAGAGAAGATTATCTTTAAAAGTGTTTCTTTTTAAGTCTGCGATGCCTTTTTCTGCTAGCCATGAAAATATACAGAACAGTGTAGCATCATCCCCCTACATGCACACTCACATTTACAAACACATTTTAAGAGGACACCCTAAGTTTGCCATCATGTTAATTTATTTTTGTTAGCTTGGTACAGCAGCACTGTATCCTGCATCTTCAATGAAAATTGACGCTCTCTTGTTCTACGTTTCTTTATGCCATGACCTTGGGTGTCAAGGGAAAATATTGCTTTGCATCCTTGTGTTGCTTGAGTCCTGCTTCTCTCTTTATAGCTTATTACTTGGCACACTTCAGAGCACTGTGTACTGCAATAAGATATGCACTGTACAGCTGGCAATACTAGGAATACTTCAGGCTATGGAGATAAGGAGAGCAGAGTCTGCTGTGTAAATAATATTTTGCCCCAAATTCAAGAATTTAAATGTATGGTTCAAAGATTTCTGATGGTAAATTATTATTTTCTTAATAAAATTTCTTTTATGGCTTGTTCCATAGCACAGTGAAGTCATAGCCAAGCCCCTTTTCCATGAGGATGCTAATCCTCTCAAGATATTTTAGGTACATTTGTATGCTGAGCAGGATGAATGGGGAGGAACCAGCCTTCTACATGACAGAAAGGGAAAAAAAGATGAAAACCCAATGTCATTATTTATTAATTCAACTTGGTTTTATTTCTGTTAGTGAATAAGATACATGCACAATTTGCTAAGGATCTGAAAGACGGTAATCCAGCTAAACTAACGTAGTCAGGATTTACAGCAGCACAGAGCGCAGAATCTGGCCTCTTCAAAATATAGTATGGGCAAGGTGTTCACTGCTGACATTTCCTGAGCAACAACAGCAAATGAACTGTTGCTAAAGCTAACCTGATTTTAAGTGGTTCAACCTCTTCAACCTGTTTCAGTAAATCAAGAGCTTCTGAGAAATGCTGCCCCCTTCCCCTCTCCATTCACGTCGCACAGAGCATGACCCAGACATTACAAAGGTTGCAAAGTCCTTCTGCTGACTCTGCTGACCTCTCCTCACCTCTGTCCCCACATACCTCTTTACTCCTTACCGGTTTTGTGAATTCCTGAAGTTCCTTGTTCTAGATGGCCCTGAGGGCAAAACCACCAACATCCCCTATGGCTTAAATACTAACCAAGGATGAAAGTAGTAGAGAGCCTTCTTGGCCACTCTTCCTTGGGCGTCTCCAACTTAGCACATACAGGAGTAGCAAAATAATTAGTTCAGAATGAAAGAGGCTTTGAACATGTCATTCCCTGGTCCTCCTGGATGCATCCTCACTCTGTGGAAAGTAAATTACAGCACAAGGACTCAGTAGCAAGAAGTCTGTGAGACTTGGCACAGGCCATGGTCAGATGGCAGGTTCCTCTGCCAGTTTGTAACCCCTGAGGTAAAGAGAAATCAATCCCAGCCTGGCAGGAGGAGTTTCTGGAGATTACTTTTTTTTTTTACCAGCAATCCTCTTCCCTCATTTTTCTAGGCTACCACCAGATGGGGGGGAATCTGGTCTTATATCTTGAAGGTTCAAGAAAGTATTGGAATTTTTTTGCAAATTTGAAATTTTGTGGATGGAACCTCTAGACAGTTTTATGACGTAAATACTGAAATAACCTTCTGGTTGGGGCTGATCTTCCTTACATAAGCATTTAAAGAAGGAAAAAGGAGGGAGGCTAAAAACATACAAACAAAAACCAAACCAGCCTTCTCACTCCAGAGAACTGGAAAAGAGACAGAAAGTGGTGATTGTGGGTCTGTTCTTCCCAAGCCATCTCTGTTTGCCAACATATTCATATTGTAGAAACAAGTGCTCTCATCTTTTCCCAGCTGGGGATTCTCCATCTCTTCTGGCCTGCTTGCTCTCATTTACTCACAGATACAAAGATGGGCTAGAGGTTTTGACAATTTTTCTAATTTTCTAGGAATTACTAGAAAGCACAAGGACTCCAATTCAGAAATGTGCCCCACAGCAGAGGTCAGCTTGCATGCTGTGTGAACAGTGAGAGATGCTCCAAGAAAAGGTCCCAATTCTATAAAATCAGATTAAAAAAATGGAATCTCAAAAAGTAAAATCTACAAGAGTCATGTGTGTGTTTAGCACTTTCTTCGAGAAAAGTAAATCATGTATTTTAATTTTGACCTCTCTGAATATTTCGCATTTTTATCGTCATGGCAACTGGTGTTTTTCCTTTAGAAATATTAGCAATTCAAACAGTAATTCCTTTTCCCCTACTAGTTTCTCCATATTACTGGATAATTTGCCTTCAGAAGAACTCTAGTACATTGTGCTCCTACTATACGAGTGAGATGAAGCTGTGGAATATCATGTAGCAGGGTATAAATGCCTAACTGGGCACTGGAGTAGTTCTCCCAGTCAAAGACATGGATTTTGGCAGAAGCCAATACTCCTCCAGGTGCAATCACAGCTGTTTCAGTTGAATTTTTTCTGTAAACAACACTGCAGCCCACGTCTTTGTTCTTTGTATGAAACCCAGCGCCAAGTCTGTATATGTATATATTTTTTTAAAAAAAATCACCAAATCAAAAAAAAAGGAAAAAAACCCAATTAAATTACTGTCCTATATTAAACCCAATATTAAATCCTATGTTATTAATTTGATTATATGGGGGTTAATCTTTATGGACTAAAGCTGAAGGAACACCCAGGACCATCAGCATAAGTTGTGCTAGTCAGATCTTATTCTGGAGTTCCAATTTTGCAGAGCTTATGGGCTAATGACCTCTCTTGTGCATTATTTATTAATATTTGGGGAGGGGAGCTTTAAATATCAAAGAGTAATATTAGTTCTTGTGTCATATTTGACGGTTTTGGTCATGCAGGTATGCAATCTCCTGAAAGCTGAGCTCTTCAGGGAAAAAAATATATCTTGCAGGGAAAAATGTAGCAGATTGATATTAAATATGAGTAGCATTTTGCTTCTTTGGTGATATCCTTTACATCTTATTCATAATAATTCTTTAGATATGGAGCAAGCAGTTCCACAAGTACAGGATTTAACAAAGGCTGATGATTTTTAATGGATACATGTCTTGTAGTCGAGTTCTCTGTGTTTGTTTAATACTGACAGAAGCTATTTCTCCAGGAAACTTTTCCTGGTCTAGGGACATTCATAATGCCTCTCTCCTGTGTAAATTATCTGATGTCTAATGGTGACAGACGCGTACACACATACACAGACTGTGATTGCATAAGCCTTGTTTCCTAAGTAAAGATGCTGAAAGAACCCATCAAGAATGCTAATAAGAATCTGAGACCTTCAAATACTCTACCATATAGCATACATCCAGCTTTTCATATAAAGTTGCAAAATTGTATACATAAGTCTATATATGTGTGTATTTAGAGTTCGTAGATACGTGTATATATTTCTGCATGTAAATGTACATGTATGCAGTTTTCTATATACTAGAAAGAAACTCTTCTTCATGCAGCAAGTTCTCAGTTTGGTTGCCTGTGCCACTGAATATGTATTAATTTGATGTGATTGTTGCGTGATTCATCCAGCATGTGAATGGGGGAAGCCTGGAGTAAATGGACACCCACATATTTAGAAATCCAACATACCTGTGAAACCTTTTTTCACCCCTTTGAATAATATGGAGACACTGGTGTGAGTTTTATACACTCTGTTCATCAGGACGATGTATAGAGACTTGTTGAGCTGAGACATAAATATGGCCTATTCACCAAATGTGGATTCAGGTCTTCCCCTGCTGAGCAGGTAACAGTCTAAACTGTTTAAATTGATACCTGCCCAAAATGCAGTATCTTAATCAGCATCACATTCCTGCACTTCTCCTTCACTTTGGTCTACAGCAACAATATGTCTGGAAGACAATTTTATTTTAGTGCTCAAAT
Source organism: Phaenicophaeus curvirostris (assembly GCF_032191515.1). Classification (NCBI taxonomy): domain Eukaryota; kingdom Metazoa; phylum Chordata; class Aves; order Cuculiformes; family Cuculidae; genus Phaenicophaeus; species Phaenicophaeus curvirostris. The sequence goes on from NC_091403.1 coordinate 11,357,597, forward strand.
TTGTCTATATGAATATATTTTTAACTCCTGCATTGCCTTGTGGATGAGCTCTACAGTCTCTGTGCAAAGGGAAAGGTCATTTATAAGAAGGGAATTATAAAGAGAGGTCATCAGGTGGAACGTCGAAAACCAAGAACCTTAATGAAGAGCTTAAGAGTTCAGAATTTTTTTCAGTTTTCATCATTGTAGGCCCAAATCAGAAGTTACACTGGTATGGAATAGATTTACAGGTCACATTCCTCTGCTGCAAACCAGAGAGTTGCAGCATGGCTTCAAACGACCATCATCACCCAGGAAGGTTCACGAAGCAGCAGGTCATCCCTGAAGATGCTGTCTCCTCAACCCTCCCACAGGCAGATATCCAGCCCCCAGGGGCTGCTGAAAGCTGCAAATGCCATCATTCTTGTTTCTAGGCAGCTCCAGTCACAAGAGAAAATTTGTTTTTCACATTGCTACTTAATTCTTGTTGGGCATGGACAGGGCATGTATGGACTTTTTGAATTTCAACCCTATTTGTTGCAATTAGGGACATATTTTCTTGGAGGAGGCCTGGTGTCAGATTGGTGCCTGGCCAGAGTCAGGGATAAAAGCCCCAGAACCCTGGTGGATTTCCTGCATATATGGAACAACCCATTTGTACCCCCGTTTTAGGACAGGTTGACAGACTGGGGAAGAGCATGAAAATTTCAGTACCTGAGCCCAGCCTTGAGCATCGTTCCTTTATGAATCTGCTTGGATGCAGGATGGGGCTTCCCTGCATGCTTGCTTGCTTCTCTCCATCAGATTGCCTAGTCCCTGTCCTTCCCATAAACCAGGGCAGGAGAGCTGCAGTGTCTCCTTTTGGGTAAGAGAGATCCTGGGAGGTCAGTGGGAGTCTTCTGGGTGCCTCGGCTTTATTTCCCTTTCTGGCCGCAGCAGCAGAACTGGGTGGCAGCCGGCGAGGCGGCTTATCTCGACCTCTCAGCACTTCCCCCGGTGTGCGTGTGGGAGCTGGCATGCCACGAATTTCCAGCATCAAGGGGAAAGAGTTGCGGCCAGGCCAACAGGAAGGCTCTCTTGCCGTATGCCCACACGCCTCAGCCACGTCCCGCCGGCCACGGGAGTGCAATCGGGCAGCAGCAGGGATTTCCCGTCGCTTCCGCCCCGGCAGGCGCAAGCTTCTCCATCTCTTCCTGCAAGGCCAGCGACAGGTCGGCAACAGCCGCCGAGCCTCAGGAAGCCGCCAGCCGTGAGCAAGTGGCGGCAGGCGGGAATGAGGAGGTGGAGGTGGCCAAAACCTATTTGTTGGGTGGTCAACACACCGACACGCGCTGGCTGGGCTGGAGGAAAACAAAAGGGGGATGTCTGCTTCAGAAAGGCAGGAAACGGAGCAGCACGGGGGACAGAGAGACCCACTGGGACTGGGTTGGGGCTTTTCTCTCTTAAGCTATTGTTTCATTATATTAAAAAAAAAAAAAAGAAAGAGAGAAAAAAAATAATAAATTGAATACATCCTGTGACCTCTTATCAAGCCATCGGGAAGAAAAACAAACAGCTAAATCATCTAAAGGCTGAGGGTGTTTTTGATGTGACTGCTGGACTCGTTAAATCCGTCAGGTCAGACAGGCCACAGCAGGGTCTGGAGCATCACCCTTCCCTGGCCCCCAGATCGTCGCCTTGCTTCTTTTGACTTTTGTGCCATGCAGGAGCTGTTTGTTTCTGAGTTCTTCTATACACAGCACTGGGCATTTCCCAGCCAACCCTGGCCCCTCTGGCCCCCAGGGGCCTGTGTTGCCTGTGTGCAGGAAGTCTTTCATTCTCCTCTTATCTGCAAACCAGAAGATTTTGATGGCTGATATTTCTCCTGTTCCATGTCCCTTCTCTTTTTTGTCCAAACACCTATAAATTTCCACTCCTCCTTTTCTTCTTAAGGAGGTGACATTTAAGGGAGAACAATGTCGTTGTTTTATTTAGCTACTACCTATGTTTATTTTTTTTAATTATACTTTCATGGCTGCCATACTCTTGAAGAACTGGATTTATACTCTGAAGTGCTACAAATCTGACCTATCAAAACCTTGTCAAGTTCTGGTTCACACACACTTCCACATAAACTTGTTTACATCACACCTATAAAAAGCCATATTCACTTCTTGGATATTTGGTTCAGCTTTTAGATTTTTAAAGCTAAAAGGGTCACTTATGCTAAGCTGTTCTATAACTCCAGCCTTACTATTTCATCCATTTCTCACTGTGGTGAACGTAACAAACCATGTTTGGCTAAATGATATCTTTCAGAAAGGCATCCGCTCCTGATTTGAAGACTTCAAGAGGTGGAGAACCCACCATATCTTCTAGTAACCTAAGTCATTCAACTGTAGCAAAATACTTAAAATATCTTCTAAATAGAAACTTATGTGCTATTCTGACACACAATGCAATCTCATGGACAGGTCTTTTCCAGTTTCAGAAAAAGGGCACAGTAAGTGACTAGCTCTACTGAGCAGATGTATAAAGGTTATAGTGATTGAGTCACGTTATCTGATTCAACACATTTAAAACTAATGAAATAAAATCACACACCTACACTATCTTCATGCCATAGCCATTCCATTGAATACAAACAAACAGAAGGTAGCCCACAAATGTAGACTCTTTGGTACAAACACTAATTTAAAATTCCCAGCAGAGATAATGATCCCTACAGGAAATATAAACTAATCTTACAAATACATAACAGAAAGTCTGGCCGTAGCACTGTTAAGATTATTTCTTTAGGTGCACCTTTGCTACTGATGCTTCATTTTCTAGAAAGCAGGCCATAATAGAAGTGCAACGATATATCATTGTGAAACACTGTTTTGAAGCTCACTTGACCTTTCAGTCTTGGTATTTTCTATGTTAATCCCATGCTGCATAAATTATAAAACAGAAGATAAATATTTAGTTTCTTACTGCTCTGAACAAAGCCCCACCATGTTTTCTTTGCAAATTGTAGAAATTCAGAGGCAACCAGGAAGAAGGCGGACAGCCCAGTTGTCTTCCCATGATACTGGTAACACAGACTACACATCTAATTGCAAAAACAGAGAATAAGGAATGGAATCGCAGACAGGTTTATTTGCATTTTCTTAGAGACATTCATACAGGAGAGTGGAGAAAGAAAAGTAAATAGACGATCAAGGCACCATGTTACTAAAATTTGCTCTAGATTTACTGAAAGACTTTCAGAAGATCAAAGAGGAGTTAAGCACCTCCCTCTTCCAGTTAATATTCAGTACAAATTGCTCTCAAAAGTTTTGTACATTTTCCCATCAGGAACTTCAGAAAAGCCATAAAAAAAAAACAACCTCAAAACCAAAACATACAACTCAGAATCTGTGTTCTTTCATCTTTGATTTATCAGCCTAAATTGGGACTGTTGGGTTGGAAAATTTTGCCCAGAGGATTTAGATATATGTAAGCAATTTTCTTCTTATTCCCACCACACTGTTGTATTCAAAAGCATTTAAAAAACTTAATAAAGTTGCCCAGTAAGTCAAATAGTCAACTTGAGCCAATTACACTGTGTAACATCAGTGCTTTCTTTAAGTAATTTATCCTTGTCTCTCCTCAGTGAGACAAATTTGTGTCCTGAAGCTGCTTCTAAGTTCCCATGAAGTTTACCTCCAGTTTTATGTTTTAGCAGAAGAAGAAATTGCACAGTGCAGGGATTGTGAGTTAAATCACTGTTGCAGATGATTGCAGATCTACAAGTGAAAAGGTCAAGGGTGGGTATTTGGTACCACTTGTGAAACTGGTGGGACAAGTTAAAGCAAAGAAATGAGGAAGAAGGGAGACAGCCTGTAACCTGAAAGCCTGTAATTTCTAGGAATGTTGAAATAGACTGTTTAACTGTCTCTGTTTTTACAGCTCTTGCTGACAACCTGAATGGCGGGTGTTTTGGACTTTTCAGTTTCCAGATTCTAGAAAAATGATGCACATCAAATAAGCATTCAATTTTTGTAGGGACCAGATTTAGTATTTGTAAATTGTGCTCATCAGCTGAGTCTCCTTGCCTCTTAAAATGTCTTCATTTCATTAAAATCACAAAGTACTGATGGTCCTGAGGCAAAAAAAGACTTCCAGAGCCTTTAGAGGGAGTCCTATACAAAGAGTAAGTGTGAAACTCTTGAAGGCTATCTTATTCTCTCATCGAGTGTTAATGGGATTTGTATTGATTCATTGATGGGAGATTACACTCCTTAGAGTCTTTGTCTCTAATACTTATTGGTAAAATGTACAACATGTGGAAGGTCAATATCTCATCCATATCTTTTTGGCTTCTTTTCCTAATTTGATTCCTTAGGAGTTGGAAGTAGCTCTGAGAGAGCAGCTAGCTGCAATAGGGGCAGTTAAAAGAGGCTCCAGCTTCCAGCAGCCAAAAGACAATTGTCAAACATTGATTTTGACACACAGATTGGCTCCACTTCTTCCTATACATACAGTACCAGAATGATAAAAAAAGAGTTTGACAAATATTTATACATACGGCTAATGAGAACACCTGGCAGAGCAGGGAAACAAGCTAATGGGAAAGAGATGGAATGGATGTGAATCTCATGGTGTGTATTACGTCCCAAGCAGCTTGTTTTCTCTACTGATGTCTCCTTCAAAGGGCCTTTTGCTCCATCAGATGAATATGCTAGATCTACTGCCCTTGAAAACAGTTGGGTTCCCAGTCTACCTCAGGGCAAAAGAAAAAGCCACCCGGCTTTGGAGGAATGCTCATTAAAACCTTCAGTTACCAGTGCCTTTGCAGAGATGTCTAGGAAGCTGATGATGGCATTCGTATGTAGACAGATGTCTCCTAGGACCTGGGCTGGCACCACCAATTTATCTCATGTTGACCACAAAATAACCATCACCTTATAAAGACTTTCACTTATTACTAGTGACTGATGAACCTCTAGAGGTTTGCTTGGGACAAATACCAATTCAGCTGCCAAATCTTATCTGAACTATCTGAACCTTTCGTGTCTAAAAAAATTGGGCTAGAAACCTCATCAGATAAGGATTTACTCTGTGATTGACTGTAGTTATTGCTTCCAGATGGGCTAGAATTACTGACGTAACTGCACTTTTGCTTGGTATTTGGTATAACTAATTGTGGCTCTGAACCTAGGGGAAAAAATATTGCTGACCAAAAAATATACATGCATTTTATATTGTATAAATTTGAATTTATCTTAATTTTTCTTGTTTTCATTCTCCAACCTCTATTTCCTAGTTGCTCCAGAGCTGAAAAGAAATCTCATTTTTTTTTCAGCAAACAGCCCTCTGATTCCTAGGAAATCTTTTGACATTGACCTGTCTTACTTTAGTAAGAGTCACAGTAAAAGTGGGCAGTCAGGAAGTATGGGAGGATGGTCATATCACCCCATATAGGAAAAATGTCCGTTACTCTAAATCTGTGATATATTCACAAGCACCTTGTGATTTTGATGGTACAGCATCTTCATGCAGAGCTACCTAGTGATTAGGAAGGGAGGAATTTCCAACTGAGTACAGGTCTATGGTCCTGCTAGTTCTCTAGTCTGTCTCTGACAGTGCCAATTTTGAAAGATGGACTGTGGAGCAGTTTCCCAAGGGAAGTAGTGGAAGCCCTGTGTCAGGGGACTTTTACAACTAGACTAGACAAAACACTAGAAAAATGTACTGTAGCTGTAGCAAGCAATTCTGCATCAGCAAGGAGATGGATTGAATGATATAATATGGCTCTTCCATCTGCAATTCCTGTGAGTCTATGAATCACATTTCCGTGTGGCAATGCAGACGAGTAAATACAGTGCAGAGCCACATCATCAGCTATCTTGGTATCTCCGTAACAGTAACATGAGTAAATTAGGCAGACAAATCCCAGAAAGGGATATATTTGACTCTCTGGTTCTAAATCCATCTGTTCAAACTGGCTACAGTACAGTATGCTACTGCTAATTCCTAAGTGGTTCAGGCTGGATAACAAGATATTTTGTGTCAGGTATGCTATTAACAAAGAACCAAATAATTATTAGTTCATGCCTTGTTATATAGAGCTAGAGTTTCCCAACTCAGCTGGCATATTCTGGATTAATACAAAGACTGACCCAGCTGTCTATAGCCTCTCTGAATTTTAACTTTAACCATATGGAGGGATCTCACAAAAGTAGACTATAAAATTTGAAAATATGTCAGTTTAAGATGCAAAGTGTCTTCTGACTGTAAAAGCAAGGGTGGAGGGATTGAAAAATTTTGTTACCAGACAAATGAGCCCAAGCTTCATCCTGGTCCTGTTCCCAGATAATCCAGACATAAATGAATTCATGGACAGTTGGGTGGTTGTCAAAGCTAACCAGATGTCAAACTAACCAAACATTTCTTTTGTGCTCCCAACCAATCCCAGAGGGTCATTTAAGCTTAAAAAAGACCTCTAACTTTGTTGATTGATTTGGGAAAGTGAAGTATCAAACTTCACCTTCAACAGCAATCACTCTTAAACAGAATCATGTGAAACATACTTGCATGATACTTGTATGGTAGTAAAGGCCATATACAGGGATGTTACACAGTTGACAAAAAAAATCAGTGTTTCTCTCATTTACTTCACAGAAGAAATTTCTCTAGCAGCCAGGAAGATACTTTTAGCTGTTTTTTATAAATCAACAGGAAAGTAAATTTTCCTGACTTTTCTTGTTCTTTTTATTCTAATTGCAACAATTTACAACCTCAACTACCAAATGCTTGTTTTTCTCATCACTACTCAATCCCTCCCCCCACAGCCATGATCTTTCCATGCCTCTTATTAACTATCTTCATTAAGTGTTACTTCATTTTCTGGATTTGTAGTGTCATGTTTTGCAACACTCATGGGATCATACTTGATGACCAAAAAGCCTTGTCTCACTAACTGGCTTCTGAGAGTGCAAGGAGTCACCTCCAGATCATCACTTCTAGCGGTGGCTGCATCACTAGGAGATTGATTTAAAAAGGTAAATCTCATTAGATTTCTGAGATTTGACATTACATTTGGAGTTCTTCTGTCTCAAGTGAAAATCTTCTCATGTGGGAAGAGTGCTTATTACTGCATACATGCCTATCTATCTAGATCTATCCATGTAGATATATGCTTACAGCATGTACAGCACATCTGAACAGAAGGGCCGGACATTTATATGAAACATATCAAGACTGGATACCTAAAATATTTGTGTGTGTGTGTTTTCCAACAACACCATGCAGGTTTTTAGTTGTCAACACGCCTTCACGAGTCCCCTGAATGACTATTCATGAAGATACCAGAGAATTCAGCCTCATGACATTTAGACCTGTTGATTTATTCATTCTGAAAAGCAGCATCATTTCTTCACTATTTTTCATTCATTTTTCCCTTGTTTAAAAAGTTTCATTCACCTGGTCATAAATAAGTAAGTAAATAAATAAATAAGTAACAAGCACGTGGCTTGGGTAACCAATTCCACACCTCTGTGGAGAATGAAATTGGAACTGTTTATAAATAAACCATAAGCTGAAATGTGTTTGCATAAACTATTTGATAAACACTTAGGAAAAGAGCTATTGGAAAAAAAATCCATCTTCATATTTTTCACTGTGAAAATGAAAACCATTTTCAGGGAGGGGCAATATTTGCACCTATTCCTCTATTTTTGGACTGACTCAGTGTAAAATCCATTAACAGAAAATGTTGTGTCTTATAACAGATTACTGCTTGAAGTTAACAGTTAAAAAGTTTTTCCACTGATACTAAAAATTTATTTGGTTATGTTTATTATGGTTAAGGGGGTCTGCCTGTCTGTAGCTGTCTCAAGGTTTGGCATGTGATCTGGATGAATCAGCCAAATCCCTTTGACAGTCAAAGGAAAGAAATAGGCTCCTTTCCAGGACTACCCAGCCCAGCCCAAGAAAGACATCTGCAGTAAGTGGTAAGAAGAGCTATGGAGAGACAACCTGGAGAAGTGGCTTTGACATCTAGCTTTTGGTTGGCTAAAGCTGGATTAGACAAACACCCCTATAATAACCTACCAAACCAGGATAACATTTGTTTCTGATGTTTTTTTACAGTTGTTACTCAACTACCAAAGGAAATATGAACATCAGATTAATTGTATCTGTATACACCAAGTAAAAACAAAATGCAGCCTCTTTGCCACAGCTATAGAAACAATGCCAGCATTTAATAATTGGATGTGTATACTTACATTATATCTGGGTTTACTGGAAAGGAATCTACAATTACAGCAAGCAATTTTTTTATACAACTTTGGGGCAAAAGGACTTCCAAAGCTGCAGAACTCAGTAAAGATTTTTATTACCTGGATTAGGTAAGGCACATGCTGAAATGTTTGTACTACAGTATAGCCCCCAAACTTAAATGTTATGACATTAGCAAGTAGCTTATAATTAAAGTATGTTGCCATTTCACCAGGCTTTCATTTATAGGAGAAAGTGCAAATTCTATTCTCTGTGAACTTTAGATACATCCAACTTTTTTCTTTGTTCTTTTCTTTAAAGCTTTGCAACAAATGCATCTCCATATGCTTATATTAGTTAATCTAGTATTAAACATATTGGCTGTGCAAAATGTTGGCATGCATTAATAAATGTTTTCATTTTTTTATTCTTTTTTTCCCTTACTTTAAATTCTTCCTTTGACTATACAAGCAACAGCTGTCTAGCTTCCTGTTCAGTACTGGATCTAATGCCTCTACAGAAATCTAGGTCAAAACACTTGGAATGCATGAATATCAAACAGAGTTTTCAAAACAGCAAATGAATACATCTTTAACTGGTGACATTTTCCTGTAACATATGGCTGCAAGCTCAGGGGACTGCATGCTTTTTTGATGAATATGTTCCGTCAAAAACTAAGGAATGGCAGTGGGCTTATATCACCTTCTGTTTTGCCTTATGAAATGATAATACAAACTCATAAACAGATACTACTATCAGAAGACTTCTGCTTTTTGTCCTATCCCAAAGTAGTACAAGGCCTAGTGGTTAAGAGCCTAACTCTTTGGTCATGTTAAAGTATAAAAGATAACTGTCAAAGATGCTTTTTTGTAAAGCACTTGCCCGTGTCATGGAGGGTGTAAGATTACCTGCATTTCCATATTAGTGGAAAACGGCAACATACGGTACCAGCAGAGATACAGATTAATTCTAAAATTCTGCAAAGACATTAAACTATGTGTATAATTTCTGCAAAAGAATGCCATGATATGACAAAGGTAATTTAGTTTAGCTTGCCAGCACAAATATGCCGGGAAAGTTGTACTTTTTTAATGACAGAAATAAAACAACAAAAGAATAAACTAAAATTAAAGTGCTGGCTTCTCAATAAACCACATATCAACACTAAAGTGACAGTCCAAAGAAAGCTGCTCTAACAAGCTTGTCTGTTATTCTCTGAGAAGAAAGCTTGGGTTTGGCAGCAACACCAGAGCCTGTTGAATAATTAACCAACTATGGATTCTGACCAGTAGGAAACGATGGACCTATTATTTCTGATCGTGTATTCATCTTCTCAAATAAAAAAAAAAAAAGAAAATTCATAACTAATATCTCTTTCAGTTGATGAAGCAGGTAAAAAATCATCTAATTAAATACTCTCAAATAGTCTGTAAGATCTAGGGCTGGAGATGCATGTCAGCTGGTAGCACAGAATGGCTCACTTGCGAGACTTGCAGTAGGTTGTGCAGGGGTTTAGAGTCTGATTGTGGCTAAGGTTTTTGCAGGTTCTGACCTCCAATACTCTGCAGGATGTAGTGGAGCAAAAAAATGCTGAATTCAGGCTCTGTTTAAAGCAGCCAGCAGTTTCTTTCTGGGTTGACACTCATGGAGCAAATATGAGAATTGAGTCCATCTAGCTAAGCCATGATTATACGAAACGGTTTCTACGTGAAAGTCTGATTTTAAATCTACTTGGGTAGCAAAAAGGCTCTAAGTATGTATCAGGACTTTTTGCATATTGTGAAGTATCTTTTCAGTTCTGTAAACCTCCCCAATTTCTGCCATTCTTCATCTCCCAAGCTCTATATTAAAAAAAAAAGAATGCAAGTATCATTGTGTCTCTGATATTTCACCCGTCTCAACTACCTTGCTGACTCAGCTTGTAGGTCTGGGCAGAGACTGGAGAAATAGAGCCTGGGAGGGAAAGAATTTCAGAATTCAGTGAATTTTGAATATTATTTTTAACATTTCTTGTAAACAAAGCCAGTTTAATGAAAGATGGAAGGATGGACAAATGAAATCTACAAATAAAGAATGGTTGCCATTAGGCTTCTATGCACAGTGCACAGTTTATAGGAAGCATATCTGGGTTTGGAGCCATTTCAGGTAGGTACTTTATATATAGTTTGCAGAAAATAGTTATTGCTTAAATAAAACAGAAAAATTTTGATCCTTTTGAAATATATAGAAATAGTAGAAAAATCCAGGAGAAATTAAACTAAATGCAGCCTTGGAAACATGCAGTCTCCCTTTCTCCCCCGCCTTCTTTGTCTCCCTTGCTGTCTTTTATATATCTTATTGTCACTCAGGTAAAAATTCATTACATTTAACCCTAGAAAGGGAACAGCATGTGTTTAACCTTAACCTATGAGTATATGTATGTCTTATAAATATCTCTATCAACATAATATCTATAGTGTGGGTTAACTGATTAAACTATGTATGTATTTAGTCTCTGGTGACCCCTTCTTTGTGTCACCCAGTGGTCCACTTAATAATATCTCTGTGGTTGAGAAATATTAACAATTCATCCCATATTATCTATTTGAATTACTGTGCTTTAGCAAAATAAAAAAGGCCGTTTTCACAAAGCCTTTCTGAAATGTTCAATAAGATTATTTTAATGCATTCTCTGCATTTGTGACACTGCAGGTTTTTACTTTTATAATGTTTTAACTTAAGTACATTTGTCCTATCAGGAAAGTATTCACATTTAGATTCATCTCATGTTAGGCAAATGAACCAAAATGCCCAATTGGTATAGGATGAAAAGTGACAAATCAAATTATTTCATTTTGAAGATGAAGATGTATTTTCTCTGAGATCAACAGAAAAAAACACTACAACTTAGTTGTACTTTCTTTACTTCTAGAATTCCCCTATTTAAATTGAACAGAAGGATCTGTCTACTTACATATCCGTCCAGCTATGGAAAAGAGAAAAATAGCAGAGCTACACAGCTAACTGAGCAGGGACAGTAATGTCTGAGCCATGAAAGCAGAGCTCATTTATGTTCTAAGCTTATTTTATTTTTCTTAAATCAACATTAAGAAGGAAAAGTTGAGATATTAATTACCCGTTTACTGCCAATGTAGTGGAAAATGTAATTTATAGACCACTTGCAAAAAAGTGCTTGCTTAATTTAAGAACTCAAATTATTCAAATAACATTTTGAATTTGATTATTCGTATAATTGAAATGTTGCTTTCACAGCCTAAATCGCTTCTCTGAGTTACAACCTGAGCAACAGTTAACTAAGACCTCACTCACTGTGGAGATTATCACAAATGTGAGCAAGAAAGGAAGAGATTCTAAGCCAATGTAAAGCATTTACCTGGAGAAATTTCTGGGCAATGTATCAAGGTTTAATTTGAATTTGGGGGTTCCACAGGCTTTAGCAGCTCTATACACACAGAGCTCTTGCCACTCCCTTTACTTTTCCATACGGGCTTAGATCAAATTAATTTGTCTTTGTAAATCTGCATCATATTGCTTTGTGACCAAGGCACAGCTGAGAAATTTGGACACGCCGCTGTATAGACACATTTTGCATTGCCCAGTCCACCTCTAAGGCCTTTCTGAAATCTTTACAAGATCCTGTCACTAAATCTATTCTGTGAAAACTTTACACTGAAAGCAGAGATCCCAATTCAGAAATTCTAGCACGAATATTATGAAAAAGTTTTCCCTTTTCTACAATGCCAAGAAAAATAAGAAAGAATCAACAAAATTAGATGCAGGCTATCTATTGAGTAAAATTTTCATTTTGCTTAGCAAAGATGTAGTTGAATTCAAAGATACCAGCCTGTATATTTTCAATTTCTAAGTAAGTGTTTTCTATTCATAATAAGAGGGAGGCTGAGATACAATGGCATGAAAGATAAATGTAACATTTCATACCTGGTACCTAAAACACTCAGTGAAATAAACTTTCTGAAGAACAAAGCATACGAGGCTTTAGTGAAACAAGACAAGACTTATTTTAGATTTCAGTAATGGAATAAGATATTTAAACAGTCTTGCATCTATAAAGAAAGAGTCTCACCTGGCCTAGAGCAAGTTTGATTCTAGTGAACGTGGATTCCTTTATTAATAGAATGTTAGCTTCTCCAGAATTTAGGAAAGAGGGTCAGGCAGATCTAATCCTGTTAAGAATCCTGTTTGTATGTAATTTTTAAATTCTCTAAAGTAAATGCATACCAGTTGTTTTTTCCGTAATATGTAAAGGCCATTATAGTTATTTATTAGATATAATCATTAGAAGTAATTTATTATTCTTGGCTCAACTCCCATGATATTCTCTTCTCTCTCCACCTGACTGTTAGTGAATCCAAAGGATCTTCAGGGAGATGTGGAAGCTCATATTGGGTATCTACCTATAAGAGAAAACAATTAAAGTTTTCAGCACACCATAGAAGGAAGCCCAGGTATATGACAAAGATTCATAATGGAAGATCAATCCAAAAATGTTTATTATTTCTCATGTGTCTAGGTGGAAATGAATGGTGCACATTCTTTAACTTGGGCACATAACGTCACTTTTTTCAGTCTCTCAAAATGACTGAAATGTTTTTGCTGAGAAATTTGAATAATAAAAACAAATACCTCAACATTGACATACTCAGAAAGCTTAGAAAGTGTTTATAAACAAGTAAAATAACTATTGTACTAAAAAAAGTGCCCCACAACTTTAGGTATAGTTATTTTTGTTTATGTTATATATGACTAGAAGTTCTCAGGAAAACATATTAGGCCATCATGAAAACTTCCTTGGACCTTGATGTTGTTATTAGAAATCTAACAGCAAGCTACTAAATCAAACAAATCAAAATAGACCCCAAACTGTGGGCTTTTCAAAGGAAATGTGATGATTCCCATCTCTTTGAGTTTAAGTATTTAACTTCATCAGAATCTGAAAATCCTATCTGTAATTAGAGACACAGTGTATAACAAGTTGGAAGGATTTTAAATGACAGATGAGTTTTGAGAACTATGGATGAAATTAAGTAGAAGCTTTTTTTTTTTCCCAAATTCTCAATGTCTCCGACAACTACGCTTCGTACTTTGCTGCCGAGAATATGAAACACTTGGAGAGCCAATAGCGTGATGTTTTCTGTTAGTTTTTTTTTTCACACCCTTCTTTCCCAGCTTGTCTTTTCTTGTCTAGTCTTTTCTTTTCTAAACAAGTCTAATTCACTTTTCACATTTCAGCTTCCCTGTCCTCCAATCTTTATTATTCTTTCCTTCTAGTCAGGCTGCCTGCCTTTCAGCTAGGAAAAAGAGGAGTTAATAAAGCCATGATTAAGCTGTAAAAGGCTGACATTTGGATATCAACTATGAATCAACAGCTAAATTATTAGTGGAAAAGATTTTTTGCTTTTTTTTCTCTAAGATGGGCACCCTTTGCTACAGCTCTTATCTCTCTTATATTCCTCTTATTCAAGGTGCAAGGGGACAAATTACAAGTTGCATCACTACATCCATGACCTTCCTCCATTGTATGTTCATCTTCCAGGTCTTGATGACAAAAACTCAGAATCTTTTTGCCCTGAAAAACTAAAGGTGGAGTTATTAGACACAGTGGAGTAGCTTATCTCAGGAGCATTTCAGTCTTGCTCACAGGCAGCCAAACTGAGGCGTGAGCCAAACTAGACAGAGGGAGACTGAGGGGATGAGAGAGGCAGCACAGAGACCCCATTAGTGATTCTCCTGCTGCAGTCTGAGTGGCAGCTGGGAACAAGGCAGTAACTGTTTGCCTGTTGCCCATTCTTGTGTTATTGGGTAAAATAAAAGTTCTTTTCTCTGAGAATCTTTGTACAATAAAACAACTCTCAGTCATTCTCGAGTCAGAGGCAGGAGAAAAGGGCCTCAGTGTAAAGTGCTGCAAACTGGCACATTGTTTCCAGTCATTTTCTCACTATTCACATATAAGAGGAAAGAAGAGAGGAGAGGGGGAGGGCAGAGGGATGAAAAAAGAGGGGGAGGGAGGAGAGGCAACTCAGGGTATCTTTTGACAGAAATGTCAGATGTGTGGGGCTGCTGGGGGAGGAAAGGGTGAAGTGTGTGTCTAAGGAGGGCAAGTTTTGCCTGAAAGTCTCCTGCTGAACTCCTGACCACATGCTTCCCCCAGCTCTGACTCTTTGCCCATCCCTGTTTTCCCTCTTTGGGTAAGATGTGATAGACACCCGCTCTATGAGACCCAGAGGTCAGAGTGATCCAAATGCCACTCTGCAAAGAAAGGACAAGATGGGCACTTCGCTCCCTCCCCTTGTAGCAGTTCTTGTGGTTTTCCTAATAACAGACACACTTAGAAATTTAATTAGCAGAAACTCTTTGGAGCTGAAGGTCTGACTCCTGCACATGACATCTTATATTTCCAGATATCAACAGCATAACAAATAGCCAGACAAAGGTTTTTAATGAAATCTTTTATTCAAGAGTCTCAACATGATCTTGGCTCATATTAGGTGTTTCCACAATAATAATAATTAAAATACCAAAGAACTGTGTGACACTAGTTAATGCATAAACTAGGGCACAGCAACTCCCTAAACCACAATAGCATAACTTCTCTGCCACCTGGAGGAACAAGCACCTAGAAGCCCTAATCACATCTCCTGTGCTCCTAAGCCTCCTGCTAAGCTCTGAACTAAGTAGAAAAGCATTTTCTCAAGTAAAAATTCAATACCTTTAAAAATCTTCATGTAATTAAAACAGAAGTGAAGACAAGATTAGCAACACTACCACAAAGGTTCTGATATTTCCTTTATGGTTCCTCTAAAATAGAAAGGACAAAATGATCCTAAAAGGGACAGAAAAATGTGAATCTGAAGGTAATGGGAACTTTGAGGACAGATAAAGAAGTACTAAGTAAGAGTAAGGCATGCCAGCAGAAGACATGCAAAACTATGGCACAGTATTAGCTTGATGACTAATTTATTTTAATGTCATGGCCTGGATGTAGACCAGTCTGAATAGAGAGGCTGCTAAATTTCTTGAACAAGCCCACATCAAGTGACCCCTAAGACATGATCTACAGGTTGGTATCAATGGGAGGCTGCAGTTGCCCAAAACTTTCCACTCAAAAATCCCATATATGATATTACACATCATGGAGGCCTCAGTAAATGTCTCTTGTTAGAGTCTCACTCTGTAATTTAAGTTACCAGGAGATTTTAACTCAGTAGAGGGAGCTGTGGGTGATGTAGTTCCAGCTCAGGGAAGATTGATTGTGTTCATTCAGCCCCCACAGCCTGAAAATGCTCCCTATTCATTTTATTCAACCCCTGAGTTTGCCAAGTTGTTTTTTCTACTAGCAAAATCCTTTCCTTTTCCCTGCTCACTTCTGGGATACAATCAATCCCAGGAGCACACTGGTATTTTTGTGCCCCTAGTGCCCAATCTATGTCATGATGGCCACGGGTATTGCACCAGAGAGCGTTCAATATTTTACGGAGTTTGTATAGACTTGGCTGCCACTTGTTTTATATTTAAATGTGATACTGTGCTGGATCAGATACGTTCCCAGCTTTGGGATAATAAGGACTCATGATGTGAGCAATTCAATCTAGGTTATCTGTTACGCTGTTGGCAGGGTTCTTTGTTTAGTAAATGAGTGTTTAAAAAACACAAAAACCCCAAAAAAAAGACCAAACTCAAACCAAAACCCAACATACACAAGTATTTTGAATTAATTATTACAAATGATTTCATAGCTTCCTGGCTGCCAGTTAAGGCATACATAATGCTAGAGAAATAGTTCTATCACTTGAACTGTCATCCAGAGAAAATAAGAATTATTGGCCAGAGACTAAAGAATAAAGTAAGTTCAAGTACTGGAGCAGAAGTTTGCGAGCCAGAACTGATCCAGCAGAACAGCAGAAGCTAGAAGTACATTTGCACACAAACTGATAAATTATGTATTTCCCACTCCATAAGTGTAAAAAATGTCAGTCCACTCAGCAAGAAGAAAGCGCGTTGCAACAAGACGGATGCCATTTCCTTCAAAGCAACTGAGGAGTCTCTTCTTCCTTCGTGTGGTATCTGGAAGCTTTATTTGAGCACAACCTGCAAACTGTATTTGGTTATTACAGCTGTCTGCTCGAGACTCTGCTCAGAAAAAGTGGAGCAGATTTCTCTTCATATGTCTTTTGAACATAGCTAGTTTTCTGAATTCAAACTTGAGCTGAATAAATAACACTGTTAATTAACTTCAGAAGGATTTTGTACAAACTGAACTAAACAGTAAAAATAATAAATAGCATGAGAGCAACTGTTTATTTACACTACTTTTCTGCTAGCTTTCATTTTTCCTTTCCTCTTGCTTCAGGTATAGTCTAACAAGGCTGAAAGCTCTTCAGAGTATGAACCACCTTTTATATTTGTAATTTAAAAGTGCAATCCATGCTGTTGTCTATCCCTGTTATTTATCAATACTAACACACTAACTTCATGGGTTCAATTGTGTCCTTCAACAGGGCAGTGATGACTGGCTTCAACAGAATATTGCAGATTTATGGTACATGACATAAAGACATCTTATCAACCCACATCTGATACTACTTTTTGTCATGTTCAAGTTGGAAAAATTCTTGAAAAGTCAGTTTTGCAGTGAAATTCCTTGGTAAGGTTCCTGTGCTGTTCATCGTCTTTACTTGAGCTTGAAATGAGCACTGTAGAGGTGAAAACAGTGATGGAGAGAGCTTCGTATTTCAACTCTGTGGCTGGAGGTGGATCTACTTTTCTGTGAAAGGGTAGGAGAATACATAGAACAGAGGTTTGCAAAGTTTCTTAGAGTTTCTTAGAGCCTGTGGAGCAAAAAACTCATGTGAGATGTTATCTCTGTTTAGTGTCATATGATAATAACACTCTTTGTGATATTTTACAACGTAGTTGAAACATTAGCCCAGTCAAAAACCTCTTCTTTATGGGAATTATGAGAAACCTTTACGTTCATAAGCATTGGATTTAAATGTAATGAACATAGCCTAGAAAGTGTGGGTTACATAAGTGGACAGTGAAAGAGATTGAGAATTGGCTGAAAGGCAGAGCTCAGAGGTTTGTGATTGGTGGCATAGAGCTTAGTTGGAAGCCTGCAACCAGCAGTGTTCCCCAGGGGTCAGTACTAGGCCCAGCGTTGTTCAACATATTAATCAATGACCTGGATGAGGGAACAGAGTGTATCCTCAGCAAGTTTGCTGATGATATAAAACTAAGAGAAGTGGCTGATCCATCATGAGGCTGTGCTGCTATTCAGCAAGTCTTGGACAGGATGGAAAGTAGGGCAGAGAAGAACCTAATACAAAGGGTATTGCATAGGGTTCTGCAACTCAGGAGGAATAACCCCTGCAGCATTACAGATTAAAGGCTGACTGGCTGGAAAGCAGCTCTGCCGAGAAAGACCTGGGAGACCTGGTAGACAACAGGTTGATGATGAGCCAACAACGTACCCTCATGGCCACAAAGTCAAATGGTATCCTGGGGTGCATCAAGAAGATGTGAGTAAGTTCAGTCTGTTTAGCTGGGAAAAGAGTGAGAGGAGAGACTGAGAGGAGACCTTATCAAAGCTTATAAATATTGAAGGGGCAGGTGTCAAAAGGATGGGGTCAGACACTTCTCAGTGCTGCTGAGGGCATTGGGCTAGATGATCTCCAGAGATGCGTTCCAGTCCTGACCATTCTTGTGTGATTCTGTGATTCTGTAGTTTCTATCTTTTATAATTATTATTTAAGCATTTGCTTTGTTACTTAAATCTATGCAAAACTCTGCATCTGTACCAATGAAACTATGCATCTATGAGCAAATAAACTATTTTATGCCATAAAGAAATTAATTTTAATAGCATGATATTTACATAAAAAGAATATTTAATGTTGTGAACATTGCATTGTCAAAGTAGTTCAAGTCTGGCTTTCTGCAGGTCTCCAGACAATTTTGAAAGTGAGTTACAAATCATCTGAACTATTTTTTAAAATCCAGCTTCAACTTTCAAGTGACTTTCCGGTATACCACTACAAATGCAAGCACAATGATGATCTTTTCTCTAAATTTGATATCTAGGCCCAAAACGACTGAACTTAAAATTAAGAATTATTTCACTGAAAAACAGTCTTTGAAGGATCATCCTTTACCACTAGTTATCTTTATACAAAAGCAAATAATACACAGTACAAATCCCCAAATCTCAGAATAAACCCGTAACTCTTTGTGTACAGTGTTAGTTGGAAGAGCTATAGGGCTGCATAATTACCCCAACTCCTGCATCAGGCAGGAAAAGTTAGTGACATGTTGAGTGAAATGCTATACTGTGTTAATAACGGTTTTGAAAGAAATCAGAAAAGTTAATCATGTGTGGACACAGGGTTAAGAAGCAATGTAACAGACTATTAAGTTTAATATAGATATGTGATATAAGCATATGCAGACAGCCATTAGCATAAATTCATGTTACAGAAGAGCAGTGCAGCATACCACACGATGGATTTATAGCATACGTGGTGTGCATGGCGGGCACTAGAACGAGGAAGAAATGGGTCAACAAATTCATAGACAAGTCTTGAGTCAGATTGGCAGAACCAGGGCAAACACAACCATGCTGCTTTTCAATGGTGATGTTGTCTCAGAGTGACTATCTATCATATAACAGTCACATTGCTTGGCTGCTGTTTTCTATGGGCTTAAGCATAAAGACATCAAAGTCTGGAGTGCACATGAGGTCCTTTACTTTGCATTCTTACTGTGTGACAAGGACAGTTCTCACAGATTGATTTCTACTCCCTGCTTCTGTAATGAAGATACTGACAAATTCTACACAAGCAAAAGTTGAGTGCTGCTCACCAAGAATAAGAATTGCAGAAGCCTGCTTGTATTTGTCTCATTTACCTGATTTCAAGATCCCTCATTAATATTGTATTTATATTGCTTAGTTACTAATAAAGCAGAGGCAAAGAATCTGTAACCAGTTCTTTGAATTTGCCTCCTTTTTTCTCTTCACAGAATGTCAAAATTATTCATTACACAAATTTATTGAAGAATTCCCTCAGTTTGCTAACTGCCTGCCTTGCTATTTAACATCATCTAAATATTTGGTTGAAACTGAGTCCTGCTAACTATTCTTAGCTGAAAAGTTGATTGCAAGCACATTTCCAAAAGATGACTGAAGAAAAAGTTCAAAATCATTTAGAATTAGATTGCCCACAATGAATTGGGTCATATCCTAAGAGAAGCTGAGATAGAATAACAGGAACTTCTAGGGTTTGTTTGTAGCAAGAAGAATTTTACCCTCCTCATCTCCTGGTTAGTGCAATGTAGACTAATTGCAAGTGGACTTTTGACAACATTTATAGCACGTATAAATTGCAATGAACAATTTCTCCTTCATAATCCCAGAAAGAGATTTTACACTTAAGATGCTTCCTGCATTCTGTGTTACTCCGAGCAATAAAAGCCCACAAGAAAATAGTAGCAGGGTCTTATTCAATTTAACAGCGGTCTCATCACAATACCAAAAACTGTTTAATGTTATGAATCCTTAGAGCTATGCTACTCTTTCATCAACAAAAGAAAGGGTTGCAACCTTCCCCATGTACAATGTTTTTATTGTATTTTGCCTTTGGGAATTTCCAGCCCAGCTTAATCTCTATCTAATTTTGTGTGAGGGAGAAAGTCTCCCATCAGCTCAAAGGGTCATTGATATTCAGGTTAGATCCAAGCTGTTTTCCAAAGTTTGAGCATTCCTTCATCTTCAAGAGCTGTTTGGCATCTTATCACTCACATGTGAAATCAGCTTTAAAGATTATTGTCCTTTGTGAACTTCAGTGTGGGTCCAAATTTTGCTCAGTGTATTTGCAAAATTCACCACATTTTATATTTTTAGCTTATCTTAATTTGGAATATTTTACAATTTACTAATCTATTTCAACAAATTACTCAATTAAGACAATTTTTGTCCCTCCGGTAACCCCAAAGCCAAAGATTAAACTCCTCAAAATTATTGGTAGTGCATCTTATCAGGACTGGTCTAGAAGCAAATTTAAAAAGAGGAGTAAATTTAGTGCTGAAACATGAGCTTCAGTTTTGAAACACGAGTCTCTAGCTGAAAGAAAGTGGTTTTTGTGGATGCAAAGTTTTCTGTAATGATTTTGTGATACCTAGCCTTTCCTGCATAAGGGTTTGTTCTGGATCCGAATGAACTCTTGGATTCTGCATCACATTTGCTTTCTGAATGCTGGTTTTACCACTGAAATTAATAGGAAGACTATGGAGGAAAGCTGTTTGAAAGGACATCAATTGCTGGATGAACCAAGCAGACTTCTGCCGATTCCGCTAGGATGCCAAAGAGCAGTTTAGAGCCAGTTTTCTTTGGGCATGGAAAAGAATTGGCTGGGATGACTGTTGGAACCACTGCTGAGCTGCTGATAATATAACAGGAAGATTTCCAACAAAGCCCAAATGAAGGTTTCATGAGGAGGGAGCCCAGTATTGTACTTGCTTTTTAGTGGCTGAAGGGCTCAGTTAGCTGCTCAGTATTCCCAGCCTGGCTCCTTTCTCCCCACCTTAAGTAAAGTCCTCCCATCATGCCTATTAACATGTCAATTCATCAAAGCAATTGTTAAAATAAAATAAATAAAAAAAAAAGAAAAGTTACTTCAGCACTGGCGGAAATTATTCTAACATTACATTTCAATAAAATACCCCCTCCCTAGTCCTCTGTGTATAAGCAATCAATGGGTTAAGTTTAGATCACTAACGTATGTTCCATGACCCCAGAATGCTTCATCAAATGTACTCATTACCAACTGAGCAAGTGAATGAGTAGTTGTGAGCCGCAGTTTAAGCGCTGATGGGATTGTGTGTGAGCCCCAATGTGGCCGAGGTATTTAAATTTTGATTTTTGTAATGGGCTTTGACATGTTTCATTTCCTCTGAGGGAGCACTCAAGACCCCTGAAAGTAAATGTTGCTAAAAAGTCATCAAGGCAGAATATTAAAATGCCATCAAATGAAAATTTCACTAATGCAATCCGGCTAGGCCTTCAGGTATCCGAGCGAAAAGGGGAGTGTCAAAGGTCCTGCTTCTTTTAGTGAAACATTATTTGTTCCTCTTCACTGACTGTTTCTTCCAAATAAATTATTTAAAGTCTTATTTCTTTTTTCTCTTGGGCCCTTTAAAGTTCAACTATGCTGAGAGGAGATGTGAGGAGGGGTGCGGGGGGAAGGAGGTGTCATATGTAGAAATTTAACAAATCACTGTGCATGCATTGAGCGCCTGTGAAGAGTGGTTTACACTTGCTGGATGTCTGCAGCCTTGATAGGGACAGGGGACAAGGCTTTGGTGCAAGGCTTCAAACAAGCATAGGGGCAGACATCCACACGTGTTGCTGTTGGATCACAGCTCAAGGATGGGGTTCATCCTAGAAGATATTAAGAACGTTCCCTAGGAAACAGGAAGGCTCAGTGGGCTGGTGAGTTCACCCAGCACCTTTCATGGTTCCTCTCCTCCCTGTAGACAAGAGGGCTGCTGTAAATTTTTTGGACCATTCCCCATTGAAATGGTAAAGTGAGAAGCATTCAGAGAAGAGTAATGAGGTGGTAGGAAAGCAATGTGGTGGTGGGTGTAGGGATCTTTCTTTTCAGCGGAAGGCAGAGAAAAGGCAAAAGGGCATTGTGTTCGCGATAAAAGAACTGAGGACTCTGGTTTCACTTCCACTCATTTTATGCCTGTGTAAATCTGCGACTCTCTTGCTGTTCCTCCTGACTTACAACACTGGGCAAAACTTAAGCCCCTTGTTCCCAGGAATCTGGAGGCAAATCAGAAAAAAAATAACAGCCACCTTATTTAGGAAGCACCATTCAGCTAAGCTTCATTCACACTTTACAAGAAGGGTGAAACAGAGTCACCCTGACCTTATGCAGAATCCCTTCCCGGGTGACTCCACCAAGGATATTTGAACAATGAACTCAACCAGTGGAACAGTGAAGAGAACTGCACCATCAGGCCAAAGACTGATTGACTGAGTATAGGCAGGAGGCTTGCTACGGTCAAACTTCATAAAGCTGATTAACACATCTCTGGCTGATACATATACCACCAGAAAGAGGGAAGACGGCAACGGTTGAGGGACAAGAAACTATTAAAAGAGGGGTGCAAAACAAGGATTTTCAAATGATTCATAACTACCCTTTGCAACCTTCTTACTGATATTTGCTTTGAGTGAAGGCAGTGATCAGGGTTGGGGTTTTTTTATTTTCCTTCTTACAGCCATTTGTGTATCACTCTTGACTTGATGCAAATTCTGTACAATGTAGTTAATAAAAGCAAGTGAAAAGATATCTGAAGCAATCTCCCCAATGGCTACCCGAGTCCTGACAAAAAAAAAAAATCCCCTCTGCACACCCACAAAGTAAGCAATCTCATTTCAAAACCCATTCTACCAACTCCTGACATTGTCTGATTTCACATTAGCACAGCGGATGGAAATGGCATTCAAACTAATTATCTACAGGAGGCTGAGCAAAAGGCTTAGGTGAGCTCCAAAAATTAAATAGGAAAAAGAAAAAAAAAACAAAAAAAACAGCACACAAAAAAATCCACCTCCTCAAAAGGCTCTGTAAAACCCTTTCCAAAAAATTTCAAGATAGAATTTCTGGCTTAGACAGAAAACAGCATGCACCATTTTTTGGGAAATCCCCTGAAAACTAAGTCCCACCTGGACACCCAAGGAAAGAATTGTGTTCTTTGTCACAAGTGGAGTGTTGGAGTTTACAAAGCATACATAAATGCTTCCTACTTTTTTGGGGGGGGGCGGGGGGGGGGGAGTGGCGGGATTTTGAAAACACCTGATTTGTGAGCCATCTGCCAAAGTTGTGGCTCAGATGCATTTCATCTCAATTGGGATTAGGGTGAGTGATCCAAAAATGTGCGTCTCAATCTAAATGTTGCGGGTCATGTCCCACGACATTGCTACCTTGTCTTTGCTGGTATTCAGTATGCAAATGGAATGCAGCATGAAGCAATCCAACAGCAAGATGTGATAGGGAGGAAAAAGATAGGACAATGTCAGGGAAAGAGAAAAATGTAGCAAGCTGCAGAAGAATGGAAGGAGAGATTTGGATAAATAAGAAATAGGAGAGTACAGTACTGTATTGCTTGACAGATGTGAGAGTTGTTGGGAGCCTGTGCCTGGAAAAATTTATAAATGTTGGAGGCAACAATAGGACAACCTAGATGGGATATGGGCAATAGAGATCTGAAGGCAATGGATATATTTTGGTCTACTCTGAAAACAGAATAGACCTCAGCCTGTGAGAAAAAAGGTTATTTGCAAATAATAGTCTTCTTTTTCTACTGTAAGTATATTTATTTGCCTGTTAACAGAGTTTCAGTTAATCTTGAAAAATTAAGTTTGTATTAAAACAAACTAAACCAGTCCCCTTTCGCTTATCCAAGGTTGCTCAGAACTCAATCAGTGTTTTCTTTCAGCTCATTTTTATTTTCTATATATTTTGACATTTAAATTAGAAGCCCAAGATCTGATACACAAAACCAAAGACTTGAAGAATAACAGAAATTACAGAAAAGACAAAACTCAGTTTCTTCATGTTTGGTAGTGATTTTCAGCAATAGTTACAGCTAGACAAATACTTTGGTTGTAAAAGCTCCTTTCAAAATGCCTTTTTGGTTTAAGAGGAAAGAAAAGAAAAAGTTGAACTGACAAAATTTTTTCTTTTGAAGAAGTCTTGGAAAAACTCAAATGTTCTGTTAGTTTTCCTTTTCAACTTGAATTGCTCTGTTCTCAGTACACTTAAACTGATTAAAATTAAGACTACCCAAGAATAAAATATTTCAGTGTGGACTGTTTTTCCCTTGAACTCACAGAGGCATTCAGGACATTAACAAAGGCTCTTTTTCAGCTGGACTCTAAACAGTCTATTTTAAAAAAATCACAAACAAGCCGAAAAATCAATTATTCACACAAATCTAGTATTGACCTTCTCTATAAATTACCCAGCCATCCAATTCTGCCCACAAATTCATATAGAAGTCACAGTAAAACCAAAGGAAACTGTGAATATGAAACTAGTTGTAACTACACTATTTAGCAAATCTTACAAGAAAACACACCCTCAAAAAATTCTAGCAAAGAAAACACGGGGACTAGCAGAAGAAATTACATTTTCATTGCCTTTGGAAACTGGCTTTTCTGAAACTTCTGAAGATCTCCTCAGCAGCAAACAAGAAATTCCAAATTCGCTTTTCCTTCACAGAGAACTCCTCTTTATGGTTTTTATTCAAAGATTTGATGCAGGCACTGAGGGCCTCTGCTGCATGCTGCTTCCTGGTGGGACTTTATAATGCCCAGAAAAAGGCAGGGAGTCATCTGGAACTGCCAAAGGGTGGGGAAGCAGAGGAACAGCATAGGCATAGGCAGGTGAATTTTAACCTAGCTAATTCAAGCAGTCATTTGACCTTTGCTAAAGCCTGGTAGTGTCTGTCTTCAAAGTTTCAATGTCATACTGTGTTTGCTAGGACGATGGCAGAAAAGCAACGAGGGATGCTTGAACTCCATCCATTTATACTGTCCAATTGTTTCTGTGCTTTAAATTCTGCATATACTTAGAAATACTTTGAATTTGAAACAATTGGAAACCATTGGGATTTTACAGAGAATCTCCATTTCAAAACCAATCAGGATGGGGTTTTTTTGTTTTCTCTTTGTGAGCATGTTGCTTCATGGGAAATGGTATGAAAAAGAAGCAAATCCTTCAGAGACATCATTTTAGGAAAGTCTTTCTGTTGTCAAGGGGAGCATTTGACAAACTTCTTCTATAGCACAAATCCTCTGGCCCTGTTTTATCTAACTTGGCACAATGAAGATGCCGTGCTAGCAGAATGTACTGTGTTTACTTTAGTTTCTCTTCCAAAAACTCAATCAATATTGCAGCCTCACCGTCTCCTTTTATAATTGGCAATTACAGCCTGACTGCCTTGACACCCAAGTAACTTCATGTGTGTTATTCCCTATTTCCTGCACAGGCATCTTAAAGCAGGCAGAAGCATTATCTGCATTAAGGAATGGGGCCACCAGATTGGGTTTAGCCAAACTTGAACTTCCCCCACATTTTTTGCCTTTTTTTGACCATCATGTATCTAGCTGGAAAATGTCTTTTGAAATAAAGAAGGACTATTCACTGGAGAAAGTTCCTAAAACAACAACAACAACAAATGAAGAAGAAGTGCTAATAAGGCTTTCAAAATTTTCCATTGAGACTTTTGACCCAAAGCTTAGGAGATGAAAGTTCAATTTCTTTTTCTCTAGCTGGATCACTGAATTTCATAGAACAGACTTATTGCAACGTTATGTGCATCCATTCAGTTCGGGAAGCTACTTCTGACTAACAGTTCCTGTAAGGCCTACATAAAACACCATGATGATTGCCTCAAAAAGAAAGTTTTAGAGTTTCTTTTGACTAGCCTGACTCCTCCACTCAATATCTGAGATCTGCCTAGGTGGTTTCTGGAAAGAACATTATCTAGGAAGTGCTAACAATGAACTTTAATTTTCTTCTGGACTGATTTGCAACTGATACACTCCCATTCTGCTTCTGAGAAAACTGTTGTCTTATAAATGTTGTTTTAAAAGTTAGTACCCTGTTCAGGAGAAAAATGAAGACAATTAATTCTGGCTAATAATGAGAAAAGTACTCAACGAACTATTTGTTCAGATGAGATTTTACAGTGAACTCGTATTTCCCTAGGTAAAGAACTTCATTGCATTCATTGTGCAAAAGCTTTCTGTTCTCCAAAGCAAACTAAGGCTGCAGCTGTGCTAAACCTTCAGGTTTTGTAAAAGGGAAATCCCACGTAAAGCACATAGCTCTGACTACATGGATCCACAGTTTCCAGAAATTCCTTGGTAGACATACTCTTTCAAGGGGAAAAAAAAATAAAAAAAATTTGGGACATTAGGGAAGGTGAGTAAACCCATGCTTAAAAGCCTAGCAGCAGTGCAAACAGCAGAAGAAAAAATAAATTAAAATTGGAACTAATGTAATAAGTAAGTGATACAACTTCACTGTATGAATAAGCACTTAATAATCACTTTCTCTGCAAATAAATAGTTCACAAAAACAAAAAAAAGAGGTAGTGAAATCCTTTCCTAAAATAACAAACTAAAATCATGAAGACCCTTTAGCACGGGGAGAAGCTGAGTCAGAGAAAATGAGTGCAAGTGTTTTACAAAATAATGAACAGCACAGAGAAGTTAAATCAAGGAATGATTTATCACTCTTCCTATAACATAAGAACAATGAACTGCATTTAAATTTCAAAAAGTAAACAGTTTCCTTCATGTTGGTTTTGGTGCTTTTTTACCCAGTGACTTATTAACCTATGAGATTCATTGTTGTGAGGCCTCTTTGGAGTCAAAAGCACAATTGAAAAAGCCATTTGACAACTATCTTGATAATGAAAAAAATTAATTTTCATTTTGAACATCTCTAACAGACTTTTTTTCAAGGGTCTGGGGTAAACCCTTGGGCTTTCTGGCAGAAGTCTAACTCTAATTATTTAGGGTCAAAAAGAAGCAACTTCTTTTGGCAGGTCATCCCAGAGTTGCCCACTAGAGGGTCTCCAGGATGTTCCTTGGAGGCATCTGGTCTTGGTCATCATTAATAGCAAAGAGAGGCCTTATCCAGGATATTAATTTCCTTTTCCCCATGCATCAATATATTCCCGTATGCAAATCCTTTGTAAATGTCTGGATTTTGCAGAGCGTTCTTTAACTAGGGAGCTTTCCTGCAGGTGAAAAAGAAGACCATTTGTCCCTCTGTCTGATTTTACCTACCTTGTACCACGGGCTCGAATCTGAACAAAGGGCTGTGGGGGAGCGAGGGGAAGACATAAAACAGAAGTGACAGTCCTGCATCCCTTTGCAGAGATTTTAATGGTATATGTGTGGAAAAGTAATAAACGGGACATAGCCCATTAGGCAAGAACAAATTTTCTTCCCATAATTTTATCTTTGTTTAATTGAATATTTAATTAGTATAAATATGAAACGAATTTTTTTATGTGTTCAGTACATTTAGCAGGAAGTGTTGATCCCAGTCTGCATCTTGAGAGGCATTTATGCAGACACGGACAGCAGCCATGCCCTTCTTGTCCCCTTCTGTGTGCTAATAGAAGTGAGCGGGTCATTTGGCATTAGCAAAGGAGTAACTTAGCATTTGCACTGAGCTGAATCTTGCCAGACTGTGTGCATATTGGAGCCAGTAGACAGCGGCTCCTTTCACGTTGATGAATGGCTTTTTTCAAGCGTTCTGCTCCCTAGTTATGAGAAGGGTGACCCGGTCAGGAGACGACTTTATGAAGCTATAAAAAATGTATGTCACTTCGGACTCTCTAATGTCATGGAAAAAAAAGGGAGAGAGAGGGAGAGAGAGAAAGAGAGGGAGGGAAAAAAAATCCTGTGCACAAAAAAATAGCAGGGTAATAAGCCTGTTTTCAATGCTCTAAATAGCTTTCTATCTACAGCCCCTGTGTATCCCTGTGAGCTGGGGCTGCTGCTTGCTTCAACAAAGCAGCAAGGGTTTTGTGTGTGTTTAAAAAGGTTGATTCTCTTTGCCTTCCTATCACAGTAAATGCTTATCATGATGACAACAAGGCATTGGGAACGCAGGTCGGGTGCCTGTTACGTCGGCTGCTGCAAAAAAGCTATAATGCACTTTAAAAAAAATGTAATCCACTCAAGGTGGCTCTGACTTTTAAGTATGCAGAACAGCTCGAGAGAAAGGCATCATAAAAGCAAAGTAGCTTTGAAAGGGCCCTTTCATCTAATATTTTGTAAAGTATTTTCTCTGTGTTACAAAGAATAAAAAGTAAAGGGTTGCCAGGTATGTTTGCCCCCATGCCTTTGGTTAATACTCTGGAGTTTAAAGATACTGCCGTGTAGATTTTAACAGACAGCCCTCTGTAGATCCATAATTTAGCATTCATTGAATTTTCCCATTTCTTTTTAGGCTTTGATATGCATATTTCATTGAATTAGATGCTTCCCTCTCCCTCATACCCCCCTCCACCCACCTCCCAGAGATGTAGCACATTTTATAACTGATGTTAAAATGTTAATTTGCACAAGGTAAGTGGCCCAGAGGATTGAGGGCAGAGGCCTTTTCTTTATTAGGATTTCAATTAGTCACGGGCCAAGTTGGGAACGCCCAAGTTCTGGGCTTGAACGCTGCCCTTGCCAAAGCAGAGATGCAAAAGCTCTTGAACTCCTAGACCCAACCACTGGTCTACTTTCCTGTTTTTCCTGGTGGGATTTCCAGTTCTCACCCCACCCGGCACTGGAACAACTTGCATCACGGTAGAAACAAGACTAGCTGTGAGTCAAGTGCCAGGCTCAGATAAATCACATACATGTCTTTGTGGAAACTTGGAAACCTCTGTGGTTGTTTGACAAGCAAAATTTGGGCTGGGAAGAACAAAAATAAGCAGGATTCAATAACAGCAATGTGCAACTCAGCTTATAAAGGGCAGAAGTGACACAGGAACGTAACTTGCACCTTTCTGGTGTTCTATAGGTGTGGAACATGGATGCAGCTTTAATTCATTTAGACATCCCTGGAGACTGAACTGAGTCCTAATGAAAGTTCCCATTGAAGTTAATGGACCTGTTTCACTTCTCATTGCAGGGAGTAATTCTAATTAAGTCAATAGATTTACACTAGCATAAAAGTGGCGTGTGTGAGAGGAATAGCAGGTCTTGGGAGAGTTGAGCTTCCAAATGACAGGACAAAAATTGGTACCCAAAAATTCCAGTCACTCTTGCACCAAAATAAATTTAGTGTAATTGCATCAAAACACATCCAGCAGGCAGTGGCGTAAAGTCTGCAGGATTGTTTCTTGGTCATAACTGTGTAATTCCACCCTCTTCGTCATGGAAGCAAGATTAGGATTTTGCTTTCAGTGGCAGAAGTAGGGAAGGAAATACAAGTCCAGAGAAGGGAACATTTTTCTTTTGATTATTACTTATCATTATTTTCATTTTTCTTGACTATATCCAGCATATACCTAAATCAGTATCAAAACTACCACTTCTTTCTTCCTGAAGGAGACAGACCTTAAATAGTACAACAAATGGAAATCAAAAGGAAGGCATAATCACTGCTTCCGAAAGCTTTCTATCTGTGGAAATGCATTACAAAGTATGGGACAGAGGGGGAGTTTTTCCTGACGTCACTAAGACAGTGTAACTACCTGTAACGGTACTGGCTGTCACCATCATAACATCCTGCCTTAAGCTCAGTGGCATTTCTCATACCATGAGAGAAAGGAAAACCATCACCTGGTATTAACTCAATAGACAACTTCTCCTGGTTCAGCTTAAGAGTAGACGACCCTTACCTACCAGTGTATAAGCTAGAGGTAGTCTGTGCAGCAAATCCCAAGACAGCTGTTCAAAACCACACTCTTTTTGTTCTCCCATATTTTCATCCTTTGAAAGTATTTAAGCTTGGTAATGCATAAAATATATATTTTTGCAAGGAAATTTTTCCTTCCATTTAAGAATTTATTAACAATTTACATAATTGCTTAAGTAATCTGCATAATTGACAGAAAGTTTAATTTGACCCTAGTTCAAATGCAACACTTATGGTTTTAAATTGAAATGGGTATAATTCATTTATGAGAGTAATTAAGCCATAGTGTCTAACAAATACAATGTATGCTGCCTGAGGCCTTCAAGGCCAGAACATGCTATTAGGATGTTTTATTTAAATATGTCAAATCTGTTCTTCTCCAAAGCTGCCTGCGTTAAAATATATCAAATGTCTTACTTGACCTTTAAGGTGCCCTACTGAAAACAGGGCATTTAAAAAAAAAAAAATCACAGGCTTTTCTGCATGTCTAAGGAAAGGCAGGAGTAGTGGAGTAGTGGAAGGGAGACCAAGGGAGGAGTGTGCTCTGAATGAGATTACCATACCTACTAGCACCTGTGTAGCTTTAAGGGACTGGTTTTGCTTTCATTAAATTAAATCCATTGCAGTGTGCAATGCCAGCACAAGTTTATTTACAATCATGTAAGGCATCCAAATGGACCTTAGGTGATGCAGAAGTCTGTATGTCGGTCCTCTGCAAAGACAACCAAGCATTCCCTGGAGATCCCTTGATTGCTCTAAGACCACTCCAGTTCTGCTAACATGAGCCAAGACAGAGAAGGCAACATCCAAATGCCAGAGGCAGACAGTAATTTTCTCCCAGATTACCCTCCTTGAGGATGGCTACTCAAGGTTACAACTGTCTTTTAAGGACAGATTCACTAATCTTTACTCAATCTGATAAGTACTTTCCTTCACCTTTATTCCTGTTGAAATTCTGGCTGCCACTCATGGTCTTTGACTGCTAGCATTTGCATTTCCCTATATTTTGTTGTATGGAAGTACAATAAGCTGCAATCATTTGGTAAATAAAAGTTGGTAAATAAAATTTCTGGCTAAAGTTTCTTCTGGAAAGCAGGCCTTATATCTGTGGACATGTAGTATGTTTTTAATGAAGGCCACCCTTTTTCTGCAGGGTTGTGGCCAGAAGAGTTAAGATTTGTTTTGAGAAGGAAAGGTGCTGAAGATCGTTTCAGCGCTGGTGTGGTGTATTTCAGTGCAGATCCGCTCACTTTTCTGATTCAGATATGGTGTGATATACATCGGAGAGAGAGATGAGATGCAGGATGACTGTATGCCAATTAGCAATCTCAATTACTACTCATGTAGATTAAAGCTGTCTGATATTAAGGAATTTATTAAATGTCTTCCATAAGCTGTTTTGCCCACTCTTATGATCATGTTACTAGTTTCATGATGGATGGCGTTTTTATCCAAAGTAGCAGCTTCAAAGAATGAGGGGCATGAAAAAAAATTAGTTTTCATTAAAAAAGCAGTACAAATGATCCAATCACAACAGTTCAACAAGTTACCATGAGTCAGCTATGCTATAGTAACTGCAAATGCAAATGTTAGCTTCTATGGCATAGCTCATGCCCATGAAATAGGGCAAAGTGAAATGTATTAATGTGCATATGCCCCAGTCAGAAGAATGCACTTGCATGAAAGCACTGCAGCTCAGCTGACACGTGGTAACTTGCTACAGTTGTCTGGTAGTAAGGATGCATTTCTAACCTGTTTGCAGGCATGATGTATAACTGGAAAACACCACCCTATATAATCCTAAAAAATAAGGCCTATTAATGGAAGTGCATAATTATTGAATGATTGATTGATTGATTGATTGATTATTTTAGCTTAGATTAAAAGCTAACCAGCTTGTCATCCTTTCCACTTCTAAAATGTAACTCATGGTTTCAGAATCATTTTCTGGGAAATCGATATTAAAACAAGAAAGAAGAAACACCCAATTAGTTTATGAGCCTGAGTGACCATGCATTGTTCCAAAATGTTGGGAGTTTTACAGTCCTTGTTGAGGACAAGTGCCTTGAGGGCCTCAGAGAACAGAGGCGAGACCAGATTCTGGAGGAAAAAAAATCAGAAATTCATAAAATATTGTTTATTATGTCATTGGATTCTCTTCAATAGCACTGGTCCGATATGAATGGGTTAAGAATATCGAAGTCAGTATCATGTAAACAAGAATGTACGTTGTGGTATCAAGGAAAGAACAGATTTAAATGTCAGAAAGGGGTCGTGTTGCTGGTACAATGTTCATAACAAATGAGTGGGATTATTCAATCTTTCCGCTAAAAGAGAACTACAGGCTTTTGCTAGTGTTAAATCCCATCTGGGAGGAGACGTTCCCCCCTGGCTGGGAACTTTCCAGGTAACATTTAGATGGAGCACCATGGGAGTCAGGAGAGTAGAGCAGTGGGGTAGAAGAATAAGGGTCTCAGGGTAACTCCTTGGGGTTTCCCATCACAACCACTGGGTCAGCCCATTATGACTGCTTGGAAAGTCCGCAAGGCAAATTGACCTCAACTTAAAAATCAGGCCATTGCACACATCTCTCCGAACATCTTTGATTCCAGAACATCTGCCCAGAATCAAGCACCACCAGTGAATTACTGATCATCATTACTGATCTAATAATAATCTCATAAATAATACATTGCCTTCAGCTTCAGGCAGCCAAGTCAGCAGCATGAAGTACTACTAACCCTGAAGGCACAGATTTCTTCTGAAGGGTCTCAGTTGAGCTTGTACCATCAGTTAAAAGTGCATGGGTTTCAGAGCATTTAATTGCCTAATTTGCAGTTTCCATGTAGACGTCTAAATAACAGTTAGACATTAGGTAGCACAGAATACTTTTACATCTGTAGTAATATGTTATTTTTGTCATAAAAAATATATGATATATGAACCAAAATATCATGCATAATTACTTATTTTATAGAAAAACATATTTCTTGGTTTTAAACTGACAAAACCTGTAGTAACTTCCTACAGTATGAAGGTTTAATGAAGCCTTTATTTGTAAACCTCTAGTCCTAGTTTGATTAGAAGAGAAGGTCTGTGATTAAATCAGGCAATCGATTGATCGTCATTCATTCTATTTCTTTCTGAATATTGCCACAGTCTGAAGTTTTAGCCCCTTACTTTTTTTTTTTTCTTTCTCTTTCATTCCAGTTTTTTATCATAGTCTTTGCTAAGGCCACGGCACATTATTGTATATTCCCACATATAATTGTAAGGGCAGCTGACATCATTTAGACATCAAAATACACGACAGGGCATTTAGATGTGCAAGTGACCTTAAAGATACCCACTGAGAGTACCAAAATGGAATGAGAGATTTGAAGACTGGCCTCTAGAGTTTAAGTGCAGGTGATTTGGTTTGATTTCATTACAAGCAGTTCTAGCTGGGCTTGGAATTTGCATCCCTGCACCATCAGAATGGCCTGGAGTTTCTTAATTACCAAACAAATGGAGAGTAGCTGCTTGATTTTGACAGCTCCTTTGAATATCATTCTTCACAGAACATGAATGATTAATGGAATTTTCCCAACACAGTCAAAGTTGTTTACTGATGGAATTAAAGCTGAAATTGGCAGTGCTCTTTAGGGAGGACTTTTTCTATAATGTCACTAGACCTGCCATGCTCTCCGGAAAAATAGGGACAATTAGTGCTGGGTATTAAAAGGTTTGGTTCTCTCCAATGAAATGGAAAGAGGGAGAGGGGGTGTGAAAAACAATAAAAGTAAAAAAAAAAACCCAAAAAACCTAAAATCTGCTATTGATTATTCCCTTCAGGGAGTAATGTTCTTGGACCCAACTTCTGTGCTTCAACTAAAAGGGAAAAAAGTTAAATTTCAATTTTTTAAGACATAAAATACATAGAAACAGCAAGATAAAGGAAGCCAATGTTCAACATTTTCTGTTTAAGTACTTTTCATAAGACAAATGAGCATGAAGTTGGCCTCAGTGAGTGTGGGCTTCACATTGTCAACATAAGGTGACACTTTATGTGTAGGAGTCAAATTTGTGAGGCAGCTGGTTGTCAACGGGTGGAAGAAGAGCACAGACAGTGCACAACCAGAACAGCTGTGTTGAGAACACAGCATTTGTGGCTTTGTTGCCATTTTCAGCACTAGAAATGCCTGGAAGAACAGCTGTCTGGTGCAGAAGACAATCATTACTGGAGGACATCCAGTGTGCAGTGCATCCTGTCTTGTAGGGAAGGTTATAGGGCTGCTAGATGGCCAGGGAAGCTGTACCAGTACAGACTCTGGGGATGGGAATGTGCAAGTCAAGGAGATGAAGAAGAAGCTGGTGGTCATGTCATGTAATGAGAGCATGAAAAGAAAAATACTGCAATCAGTTGGGCACACCCACAAATAAAATAATCTCAAATCATTCTGAACACATTGATAAGTATTGCTTTTGCCCCATATTTTCATCATTTGCCTTCTTGTCTCCTTACACTGCTAGATTCCACAGGCAGAAAAATTTGTGGGAGTAATATCCTCCCATCAGCAGTGGTTCATCTGGGACACACTTACAAAGTTCATAATAAAGGCAAGCCCTACAGAGCGTGCTCAATGTTTAAAGTGTTTTATGAAAAACTTCACACCAGCCCCAGGAGATAGTTAGATAAGCATGTGATTTATTTTTATTTCCATTTTCCAGATGGAGAAAAAATGGTGAAGTGAGTGAAGTGACCTTCTAAAGGCCGCAGAAGGAGTTGAAACTGAGATGAGATGAGATCAAGGAGCTCCTGACTACCCTGCCAATGGGGAAAATATCAGATTGTTCTGCATCTCTCTTCTGCATCTATTGCACTCACAAAGGCCTTTCAGCACACTCACGTGAACATGTCTACAGGATGGATTTTCATGACTATAGTGGAATCTGGTAGATAGTCAGGACACAGGTTTTAGCTATCCCATACCATACTTTCCTGATGTGCTTCTCCCTCTCCTGCCTCTAAGCATTTTCCAATAAAAAGGAAAAATTATCCATGAGTAAGGCTACAAGGGACAGCGCAAGAGCCAGTGAAGTCATATGCCTTCCATGCTTGTATAGTTAGCAGCGAGTGTATATAACACAGCCCTGCCCTTCCTCTTCTAATGAAAGTCGCTCACCACCAGGTAGGTGATCAGCTGCCAAAAGAGATTAATCTCTCTTTTTAGCATGTGTTTTGGGGTTAGAAGGGACATCAGTTGCTTTGATATGTTTTTAACATCATCTAAAGTGTAGCCATGGGATATAATCATACCCTTGGGAGAGCAAAGGTACAATACATAGCTAAGTGTCTCTAATCCACAACAGCATGATTATCTATTGATAACTGCCTTCTCCCCTTTAGCTGTCCTACCAAGCCCAAGTGTGGTTAATAAAAACAAATTAATTTAGCATGCCATGGAACAGTAAAGAACGTATATTGGGGGTGTTGGGGTAGGGGAAGGCTAACTGTTCTCTTTTGTTTTCTTTTCTTTTAATGCAAAACCCAGCTGGCTTGGTGATCTCCAGATATGCACAAATACCAATGCCAGATATTCACTTGCACAGACAAATGTTATACAAGTACAAAAGGGAAGGCTGGGGTGGAGGAAAGGGAAATGTCTGGAGCCAAGAACTGGGAGCCAGTTCTGGCCATGCTGTATTCTTACTGCCTTTGTGCTCCTGGGCAAGCCTCTTAGATTATGTCTAATAGCTAGGGCTGGATCCAGTGACTGATGCTAATTAGAAAGCAAAAGAACCTTTCACCTTCCGCTACTAAATTTGCACAGTAAGTTAGTTATCTGTAGTTAATTCTGTACTATTGCAGCCTAAAACTAGACTTCATGACAGATGAAATTGTAGTTTCTATTGAGCTCTGTAGGATATTTAGTTTGATAATACCAGTCATGATTGCCCCACGTATCGGTCTGATTTTCTGTGATAAAGGAACAGCAGTAGCACCTTTGTTTACTTTCATTTATTTACAAATTTATAAGTATATAATTTTGCAGGATTTTTTAAGAAATTGAAGGGCTCCCCAGCAGGGCTCAAGAAATGGCAAAAAGCAGTATAAGTCAATGTTAGAAATCCATACTGAAAATTCTAGTGCTGACTTTCTATATGTGTGGATAATACATACTGAGCAGTGTGCCTGAGTCTGCTGACACTCGCAATGGAGCTATTCAAAGCTATTTGCATAACACCATAATTACGTGAAAATGAAAGTTCACATGACACAGCAAAGTGGTACAGATCCAAACCATGCATGTACCACACAGTTATTTGATTTTTGCTGTTGCCTTACTGCGAATTAAACTTTGAGGAAAAGGAATGCTTTTCCCGTGTTTGAAAAGCATCTGTAGAAGATATAAACTCTTGTAAAAAATAACAACAACAAAAAAAACAAAACAAAAAAATAACGCCAACAAACAAAACCCAGCTTATTTGTTCATCCATCATATTTTCCAGGCAACTGGTCTCTTGAGAAACCTCCAAACAAATAGCCAGAAGTGAGTGGTGGGGAGACGGATGTATATGAATTCTTTCAAGCAAGGCACATCTCAGAGCTACCTAGTCCTTCTACTGGAATGTAACCTTCATGTTCGTTCCTGATGCTGGCAAGGGTGGGGTAATAGGCTGAGAATAAATTAGTTTCCCTGCAAAGGCATGGACTCCACTTGAAGAAATCAAAGTTCTTTTAATGAATAGATAGTCCAGCCCTTGCTAATGTCCTTGGAGTCCAAGCATTTTTATAATATTCATTTGATTGTGAGACTGCCTGGTTCTTGCACTTTTTCAAACTGGTCAGAGGCAGATAATCATCTACTGCTGTAAAAAAAAAATAAATAAATTCTGTTGATCACATGCACAGGCAATATTTATCATGGACTGTACTTACTTTGGCTAAAGATGTACAATGAGTTGTTTTAAAATGGCCCAGGGGGAATAAACAATTAGCAAGCCAGTTGGAAAAGCAACCACAACACTCTGGCTTAATGGAGCCATTGCAAAAAAAATTCAAATAATTTGATCACTAACAAAGGAGAGCCTGTCAGGTCAGTAACCCAGAACTGAGGTAATGGTTTCATATAACAACGCTGCTCGACTTGGTATTCATTTTCAACCCACAGTGGTAAAAGTAAAGTTCAGCCTAACAACAGCTGTCACATACCTGTGGCTAATCCCCCCGTAGCTGCTTTGGTACAATTTTGGTGGTGTAATACATGGTATCACCCGACCCCGACAAGGCCACTGCACCGTTAACACTTTGCCCTTGGGAAGCACATGAGTGGGTTGGAGCAGTTACAAACTTCCCCTCAGGTATTTCAGAGAAAGATCTGCTTGAGCTTCCGACAACATCTCTGCTTACTTGTGCCACAGTAGTGCTGAAATGTGTTTCTTTCCAAATCAT
This sequence comes from Phaenicophaeus curvirostris, assembly GCF_032191515.1. Taxonomy (NCBI): domain Eukaryota; kingdom Metazoa; phylum Chordata; class Aves; order Cuculiformes; family Cuculidae; genus Phaenicophaeus; species Phaenicophaeus curvirostris. The sequence goes on from NC_091403.1 coordinate 11,394,698, forward strand.
TAAAGCCTGGCATTTCAGAGCTGGGCTCCAGGGAAAATGTCCCCGGCTTTCTGTGCCCTCCCTCCTGTATTTCAAATCGTTGATGCTAAGCTTCAGTGCACCTTCCTGCTGGATTTTCAAAGAACTCAGTGTTTTACAGGCTTCAGGATATTATAAATATTGGGTCTTTTCTTTTTTTTTCTAACTGTGTGCTATTCAGGCTTTTTCTGTTGCTTGGATTGTGTGACATGTTGTGTGTAGTAGTGTAGAAAAAGCCTGGTTAGTGAATCTCACGCTGCAGCAAACCTCAAGCACAGATCCTCCTGCAGATAAAGAACATTGCCTAATGATTAAAGCAGCCGATTGGGCATTTCTCATCATCCACCTTGGACTTCTATTTGTCTTTATTTTTACCTAAATACTACATGTGGCAATGCCTTATTTGTGAAGCAGGCATATTTTTTGCCAAACAAGCTTTGTGGAGCTTTGGTGTCCCTTCACATGAAGGCAGAAGGTGGCTTGTTATGTTGTTCAAGCTGAGCAGAAACCATGAGGCACCATTAGCCTGAGATGAAATAAGTTTTGAGAAAAGAAAAAAAACATCTGAGCCCGATATTTTACCTGGCAGATATACGGTGTCTGATCATCCTGGATGTAGGCAGATAAAGTTCATAAAGACCATGTTGTTACATGCGCATAAAATGTGTTGTCATTCTGGTCTTTCTTCACTATTAATTCTGCTAAGCCCCACCTTTTTTCTTCATCACCTGTATCTGCATGGGCTTTCTCTTAACCCATCTCTGAATAATTCCCCTTTATTTTTCTTTAATGAGACTTTCCTCATACCCTGAATTCAAGATGGAAAATCAATGGAAAGCAAGGATGAGAAATGTCCTCTCTCATCACAGCACTGCCAGTGTCCTGAGTCTATGCCACATTTCAGAGGGAAATTCAGATGAAGCCAATGGTTGTGTCCAACAGTCTCTGCATGTCTAGACAATCTACATAGTTTTCCTTATCCAAACAGGCAAGTGAGAGACACTTGAATCAAAAAGGCTTTGGGGTGAACTTCTAGTCCCTTTCAGTAGCTCTTCAAATCTCACCTGAACATCAGCCATCTTCTCTTTGGACATATCTTTGGATTTGAAGCCTTAATTAATGGAAACTTTCAAGATTACACTTGGCATGGAGGACACTCTGTGTGGGCAAAGCACCAGAGGGTGAAGTGTTTCCTAACTTCATTTAAGAGCAATTTACCTGGGAATCACTGGCAGCCATTTTTTTCAACTATGAGCATTTTTACACCTCAGTACAATAAATATTCTTTCCCTTTGGAGTTGTGTTTGTTATTTAACTCTACATGATTCTCCATTTCCTCAGTATTCTTACACCAAAGTACTAGTAGTAGTAGTAATGATGATGATATAATAATAATAATAATAATAATGTTGTAATAACAATGACAAACTTCTTTTTTCTTGAAGTTACAAGAGCTCTCCACTTGGCTGGCTATAACGGATTCAATGCCTTTGAAAGTAATGGAATTACATTGCCAGCACAGTTCAGTGGTCTGCCTTATTTTGGGAAATTCATCTATTTTACTGTCTCAGCCACACTGAAGCCCAGCATCAGTCGCTAAACTGTAGGAACTCAGTACTGCAGATCAGCAGTCCCAAATCTCAGGGAAAACAGGAAATCAACTAGTCCACCTTCCTGTATCTGAGTCCAGATATTTATATCACAGAGTTCACAAATAGATACCAGTAAGAGTTGATAATGTTACCACACTTTCTGGAAATAGCTTATCTTCAGTACCTGTTGATAAATACCAACATTTTTATCTGCAAAACATACTAAAAATTGACAGCCAGACTTTACAAGTGCAAACTCTTACTGCCTCTTCACACACAGAAGGAAGCAAAACATTTCAAAAGCATTTGAATTTTTAACAGGGACACACACCAACACAGTAAGTAAGTTTTAGCCTGGAGAAGAGGAGGCTGAGGGGAGACCTCATTGCTCTCTACAACTACCTGAAAGGAGGTTGTAGAGAGGAGGGTGATGGCCTCTTCTCCCAAGTCACGGGGGACAGGACAAGAGGGAATGGCCTCAAGCTCCGCCAGGGGAGATTTAGGCTGGACGTTAGGAAAAAATTCTTCACAGAAAAGGTCATTGGGCACTGGAACAGGCTGCCCAGGGAGGTGGTTGATTCACCTTCCCTGGAGGTGTTTAAGGCACAGGTGGACGAGGTGCTAAGGGGCATGGTTTAGTGTTTGATAGGAACGGTTGGACTCAATGATCCGGTGGGTCTCTTCCAACCTGGTTATTCTATGATTCTGTGATTCTATGATTCTGTGAGATTCCACAGGCCCAGAGGACTGAGAAATTCATCAGGCAGGCAGCTAGCTGGGAACTTTCCCCTGCCACGTCTAACACAATGTGCAGGCACTGGGAAAGGAGTCATATTTAGCACACTACAATTTACCTGCATGATTAACCATCGACGGTGTTTTTAGATGTCTAATCAGATTATATTGAGTTTATGTACAATTTCCTAAGCAGGCCGACTGATAGATTGATCAAGGGTAGATGGGATCTGACAGCAGAATATTATGGCAGAATTCTTCCAGTGATGGATGAGCCCACCTTGACACAAACTCCAAAGCTTTGCCTCTTAGTAATAAATCTCAGCAAGAAGTCATCTGTCTCTGACCTGAAGCTTGAAATCAACGACTCAGGATACTGAAGTTTCATCGTCTTTATGAACATTTAAGTTGGCTCGATGGCATAAATACACACCTCCTGCATTCAATCTCTTTAATAGTGGCAGGCCTTATAATGTTGGTTTTACTTTTTTTTTTTTTTTGTTTTATAAAAGGTAGCAACTCATAACTGATTTTCTCACCAGCCAAGGAGATTGCAGCTAATAGATTACATTCCGCACGATGCTTAATGAGGCATGATTGGGAAAGGAGATGGGAAATGGCATGCTGAATTGATTTAGCAAGGATTCAGTGGAGGCAATGCCACAACTCCACAAATAGCAGTAGGTTTTACGTGGTGCCATAGAATTATAAAACTGACATCTCAGGTAAAACCTTCAAAATGCTTTGCTGGCTTGGGAACTTAACTTGCATTTTCAAAAGCTTTTTAAAATTAGATTCTGAAAAATATGGCAAGTTCCCAGAGAGCTTTTTTCAAAGCAACAGTGTGAGTAACTTTCAGTAGGAGTTGATCATGTAGGCTTAAAAAACAAAATTATATTTTCCTCCAAGTCCACCTGAAAATTCCCTTGCATGCTATGGAATTCTAAAAATTGAAATACTTTATTCTTTTCTTGTAAAATATGTTATGCACAGAATATATGATGATGCAATGTGGCTTTTACACCATCCAGAATTAATAATCTCATTTGCCTGGGACTTAATCCAGGGCCACTGATGATACTTTGGCCTTATTTCTTCATGGCATTTAAGTGCCTAATTTTTACCAATTTCAGCAGGAGGTCAAGGTTTTGTTCTTTTTAAGAATCCAGGTGCATGAGTCTTCATATTATGGTTACATGCACTCATAATGTAAAACTGTGAAATTTTGTAGTAGAAGTCTTCTAAACTTCCTATGTTGGAAAACATCCTGGGTAGCCACTGCGGCTCACTGAATTAATTGAATAATGCTTTCAGGTGACCTACCACAGATATTTTCATCTGACAAAGCCAGGAAATGGGGTAGCTAATAGACCATTTTGGAGTATTGTAAGATCACAGCAATCCCATGTTTAAGGAGGTTAATATAATACTAATTGGGGCTTGGGTGAAGAGTTCATAAAACAGATGAACCTACCTGAATTTTGAGAGTTTGAACAGCTGGATTCTTAACTCATATTCACTACTGCTTTGAGCAGGAGATTACTGTAATTGTCAGCTTTTTCTGACTAGCCTTCTCGACTACATCTTCCAGGTTCATGATAGCTGATAACATAACAAAGTGACTCGGCTGCTGGATGAGGGAAAGGCTGTGGATGTGGTCTTCCTGGACTTCAGTAAAGCCTTTGACACAGTTTCTCACAGCGTTCTGCTTTGGAAACTGTCAGCCTCTGGCCTGGACAGGCGCACACTCTCCTGGGTGGAAAACTGGTTGGATGGCCGGGCCCAGAGAGTGGTGGTAAATGGTGTGAAATCCAGCTGGAGGCCAGTGACAAGTGGGGTTCCCCAGGGCTCGGTGCTGGGTCCAGCCCTGTTCAATGTCTTCATCAATGATCTGGATGAAGGCATCAAGTGCACCCTTAGCAAGTTTGCGGACGACACTAAGCTGGGTGGAAGTGTCGATCTGCTGGAGGGTAGGGAGGCTCTGCAAAGGGATCTGAACAGGCTGGACCGCTGGGCAGAGTCCAATGGCAGGAGGTTTAACAAGGCCAAATGCCGGGTCCTGCACTTGGGGCGCAACAACCCTGTGCAGTGCTACAGACTGGGAGAAGTCTGTCTAGAAAGCTGCCTGGAGGAGAGGGACCTGGGGGTGTTGGTTGACAGCCGACTGAATATGAGCCAGCAGTGTGCCCAGGTGGCCAAGAAGGCCAATGGCATCTTGGCTTGTATCAGAAACGGCGTGACCAGCAGGTCCAGGGAGGTTATCCTCCCTCTGTACTCGGCACTGGTGAGACCGCTCCTCGAATCCTGTGTTCAGTTCTGGGCCCCTCACCACAAGAAGGATGTTGAGGCTCTGGAACGAGTCCAGAGAAGAGCAACAAAGCTGGTGAAGGGGCTGGAGAACAGGCCTTATGAGGAGCGGCTGAGAGAGCTGGGGTTGTTTAGCCTGGAGAAGAGGAGGCTGAGGGGTGACCTCATTGCTCTCTACAACTACCTGAAAGGACGTTGTAGAGAGGAGGGTGCTGGCCTCTTCTCCCAAGTGACAGGGGACAGGACAAGAGGGAATGGCCTCAAGCTCCGACAGGGGAGGTTTAGGCTAGACATTAGGAAAAAATTCTTTACAGAAAGGGTCATTGGGCACTGGAACAGGCTGCCCAGGGAGGTGGTTGAGTCACCTTCCCTGGAGGTGTTTAAGGCACGGGTGGATGAGGTGCCGAGGGATATGGTTTAGTGTTTGATGGGAATGGTTGGACTTGATGATCCGGTGGGTCTCTTCCAACCTGGTGATTCTGTGATTCTGTGATAACGATGCCATGGCCAATGAAGAAAAAATCAACTTGTAGGACCAAATTCACCTCCAGACTGACTCTGGTAGACCTAACTGCACTCTGATATTTTATTCCTGCTAATATCAAAGTCCTGAAACTGACAAAGCTGTATTATTGTCAAACCCTGTAGTGAGGCTGGGAAAGTAGGAATAACAGTTAAGTTAGGCCTGTGTGAATAATTCATAGGGAATAATTTATTTGATGAATTGACCTCCTTTTTTTTTTTTCTCCCCCTGTTCATGGCCCTGTCCACAAGCAGCCTCTGATTTTTTCTTCTCTGTTGTTACTCAAATTGAAAATATCTGCTGAATAATTTCTGAGGATAATTTTCGTTCTGAAAACTTGTCCCTGAGCAGTTCGCTGTGAACATTTGGTATCTGAAATCCCAGTGCTAGCTAGACACACAGATCTCGTGGTGTCACTCCTGTTCTTTGCATAAAAGGTACAGACGTGAAACTGTGTTTTCGACTCTGGCTATTGGTAGTTCTGAGTCCTTTAACTGTAAGTTATGCAAGGTGCGTGTTTGATTATAAGGTCCCAGTTTTGATCCATGTAAGATAAATAATATATAATGAAAGGAAACAATGATTTTCTTCAGGAATTTTCTTATAAACCTGCAGGTGCCTCACAGTCAAATCTACTAGCAGCCCAATAAAGGCTTAAGAAAGCCAAAAGTGAAGAGGGATAAATTAAATTTTTAAGAGCAAATACTTAAACATAGCCTATATCACTGTCTACCAGGTAAGCAAGAACCTTCCTGACCCATAGCCTGCCCCATAAACACAGAGGGACAACAGACAGGGGATGCAGCACAACCTGCAGGACACATACAGGGCAAGGCAAGCAGCCCTGGTTACCCTCCCCAGTTCCTATCACCTCGGTTAGGAGGGTCACACAAGAACATCCACCCACCTTTCCAGCTCCCATCCTGGTTTCTGAAGGCTTTGGTGCTGAGCAGCTCTTCCATTCCCTTCTAAGAGTGTTTGTTTGTTTACTTGCTCTGCTCATTATGGCCTGCACTCAGGTAAGACTACTATGAGATTGCACATCAACTTTCAGAATGAGGAGGAAAAAAAAAGGAGCAAGACAGAGGTAAAAGTTTCAGCCATAAAAGCTTTTGACACATCTTTCTGTCCCTTTCTGTCCATGTAATCAATCTTCCAAGTTTCCAGGAGTGGCTGATATTTTTAAAAACAGCTGTAATCTGTGGTCATTGATGGTGGAGTAGATTGTTTGCCGAACTATTACCATAACTGTCAGCTGAAATCAGAAAAATAATCTCATTGTGCTGGACAGATGCCTTTCCGGCATTATTGATATAGTCACTCCAGAGTAATAGAGAAATATAAAGCATTGTTCTATTTACAAAAGGAGATTGGCCAAGTCCTTGAGAGTGAGCAGGAGGGACAGGCACTTAAAGGAAGTGAGATATAGTCAACTCAGTAAAAGTTATGTGTCAGGGTCATGTGGCCTCCATAGTCAGCAGTAGAATCTCAGTTTTCAATAGCTTTTCCTCTCCTTTCTCACTTTCAGATTTAGCTCCAGAGCTTAATCTCTGACTAAATGAGCTTTCCAGGGTTTAAATGCAGCATCATGGAATTTACCCAGCTTTTTCCCCTTTCCACCTCCCCTCTGGCTGCCGGCATGACAACCTCAAATACATCTCTGGGACTGCTGCATTTCCAGGATATGCAAAAACACTGTACCTTCATCATGCTGCTCTTCACAGTGAGGATAAATCAGTTCAGGACCGTCCATTATAATACAATACAAGAGAATTTTGTTTGCTTGCCATCAAGATAGCTCAGAAAACACTTTGCAAAGCAATATACTAAATATGAGCATTGCAGCAAATCTTTAGGCAGATGGAGCAGCCAGCCTGCATTTAGCCATAGCGCCCACAGAGTCTTTTGCTGTTACAAATGTTTGTATATAGAGAGGGGCCCAGTTTTGCATTGGAATCTGCTACAGTGATCCGATAACCCCAAGCTCCCCATTTATAGCACAAATGAATAAATATCTACATAGTTAGAAGACTGGAAGTGGGACTGGAGATTTTATTTTTACTTGAACACGATGCAGGGGTCAGGCACAGTGAAAGTCCTGCATGATCAGCTGAGGACAGGCTCTGTGAGATACATGTTCTCCTGTCATTTTTTTTTTTCACCGCAGGGAAAAGTTTCTCTTCTAATCAGCATTTTGAAAGCACAAAATTGGAAACTTCTTTTTGGAGCAGGAATTATCTATAGAAGTAGCCCTCCGTTTAACTTGAAAAGAGAAATTAGCTTTTACCAAATTGCAGCAGATTTTAACTTATTCTTGTTCAAAAACAGCTATAGGAGATGCTAGCCTCATTTTGTTAGCAACAAAAGTACTTCTCAGCAGCTTAATGTTTTGAGGCAACACATGGCTTTTTTCTTTCTTTCTTGTGACAAAAACACACAGATGCAATCTTTGTCTCAGTAGAAAAAAGGGATGGAAATAAAATCAGTTCATCAAATTTGGTGTAATGAGAATTATTGTCATACTATAAAAATAAATTAAATAACAACAACATCAAAAGTGCTTTCACTCCAGTTTTAGTGAACTGTTTGTGAAAGAGTCACTCTAGTGAAGCAAACGAATCCTCTGGTCTGAAGTGTGAAATTCAGCAGTACATGAGAAAAAGCAGGGCTAATTGGAGTACAAATTCTTCCTAGGTGACCACCAGTCAATCAATATCTTGGACACATCTTGCTGACTGTAAAACATTTGTAGCTTTCAAATGAGAACAAATTATTTTGAGGAAACTGTCTGATCGCCTTCACACAGAAGGACAAACAATCCATGGTCAGGAAATGAATGCATAAAGTGTCCTTGACATTGCATTTGTCTCGACACGCACTCTTCTGCTCTAAAGATGTTATACTCTGGTTACCGAGATGTTCTGAATCCATTAGCACATGTTGTGGACAAGAGGTTTGACCCAATCCCTTGTTGCATTATACCACTAACTCACAGCTCTCTCCAGCACACATGAGCACACACTCGCGCCTACATGCTCATAAACAGATACCAAGACCAATAGCGGTTTTAATTGAAAAGCATAAATTTGGCCTGCTAAATCGAATAATGATTTGTTTTAATTAGGAACCCAGCTGCTTCCTGAGATTTTGCAGTCTCGGTTTCAGAACTTTATCCGTACTGAAAATGAGTCTCAAGTGAGTTGTTTTGAGTCTTTCTGCTCAGCGTTTTTACAGACTCGTTGGAAGGGAGATGTTTTGAAAAGTTTCCACAGCATGTCCGCCACACCTCCTCTCTATCCTTGGATGATACTGACTGAGAGAGGGTGGAACCAGACCTCCTCATCTTCAAGTGCTTCTTGATTCCAGATAAAGTTTGTCTCACAACAGAGTAGTTCAAGTCCGCTACCCATTTGAAAAGTAGTTTTCAGAGAGGCTCAGATGGGATCAAATTAAAAGATGTTTCTCCTGCCCCAAAACACCCTTTTTCCAGTGCAGAGTGTGCAGTTAATCAATCAGTCTTCTCAATAAGTAGTGTCACCTTTACTTTCTTTTATCAAGTACCTGCAAGTTAGGTTTAGGATGAAAGCTGTCAGATATAAGGACCCTGCACAGGAGCTTGGAGAAGCTAGTCAAGAAATACTCCCTTTTCTTGGAACATTTATTTAATTAGATCACACACTAATGAACTTCTGGGCACTCAGGGACTCATTCCTGCTAGGTTTGCTTTGCCACACTAGACAGAGAAAAAGTACCATTTTTTTTGGCTGATCCTTTTTTGGGCCTGTGGTAATTTGCAAAGTCTTTTGAAGACAGTGGTCAAAATACTTTGCCAGCTTCTCTTTTTCTTCCTGGGGATGGGAGCCTGTGCCAAGCAGGGAGTCATTTTTGCACTTGTAGATGGAGCCCAGTAGGAAAATGAGAGGATTTGTCACTTGCGAATTTACAACTCCAGAAGGCATCAGCCTTTCCCTAAAATTAACTTAACTGACAAAACCACACGCTATGTTAGTGACAATGTGGAGTTACTAAGAGCAAGGCATACTCCCAGGGAGCCAGGCAGAACCCATTTTTCATTAATATTTCTCTGATCTTATGTCTACTCTTCCTCTGTGATCCAGCCAATATCTTAACAGCCATAGTTCAGGTAGAAAAAGGACCCCTGAGATTAAATGAGCTTTGTCTTCTTTCATCTTTACCATTTTCCCTTGGCTTTTCTGCCTTAATTTCTCTTTGTTTTTTTCCTTCCTTCATATGAAACTATCAATGAATATCAGTTTCAGAGGTGGGTACCTACATAACTACTTATGACTACAGTCCGTGGAACAGCTCTGAGATAAGGAAGGAAAACAAAGTAATGTAAGGTAGCAATGCATGTCACAAGGATGTAGGAGCACTGGTTTCAGCTATGTTCACCATTTCTCACAGACTGTTGCTGTCTTTGCTCCTATTTGGATGTTTACTCAGTATCTGAGTATGGAGCAACTAGCTGTTTGACGGCCTTTTCCCATAAAAGCAAGAAGTGAAAACTGGCCTGGGTTATCTTTCCCTTTAGCTTTGCTTTAACTGCTCAAAAAAAACTTTTCAAATAGCTCAACTCTTGACCACATTAGTTTATTTTATCAATCGAGCTTTGATGCACTGATAAACACATCAGCAAAACTCTTGGACATGTTCAGTAATACTAAATAGAAAAATAAGCTCCTGCCAGAGTTGGTAAAAAATGGGAATTGTTTTCTACAAAATAAATATTGTTGCTAAAGTATTAAAAAAAGACTTTAAATATTTTCATATGTACTTTCTACATTTCATCAAACAAAGAAGAATTCAAGCCCACTCCAACAGAGAGGAGACCTCTTAAAGTAAGAAGTTCCCCTATATAACAAGTTCAGGCAGACCAAAAGCAGTCAATCCTTGGACTTTGCAGAGTTCCCTTGACTAGATCTGCCAGCACAGATTTAGGGTCTCTCAGTTCCATTTTTTTCATGATTCTCAGATGACTTGTGTTTTCCTCTGCTTCTTAGGTCATGATATTGAATGAAATTCAGACTGCTTTAAAGGTCTCTATTCTGTGCCCAGGAGAATGGAAGCTTGAAATCTAAACATGAAATAATTAAAACACAAGTAATCCTCCTCCAACTATGTTTTCAATCATACAGCCTCATTATACTCATACCAATCTTATGTTTTGGGGTGGAAGGGTATGCTTTATGAATACTGACACACATTTTTTCTATACTTCTGCATAAATCTGAATTCTGTGTTTCTCTTTAAGGTAAAACTTAATTTTCCAAAGTTGAGCCTGAAGTTATCCAAATATAGATTTTCAATTGGCATTTCAAACTCTTAATCAAGTAATATAAAAAAAAATCCAGAAACTATGCTGTTATCTCCTCTTCTTTTTTAACTGTTTAATCTTTAAACCATAGCTTACTTTGAAGATGGTAAGAAAACAAAACAAGGAAGGACTTGACCAGCTCTGATTGGAATCTGGAACAACCCCCTGTGAAGTTCCAAGTGACATGCTGCCTCTTCAGACTCCAACTTCTTCCCTTTGCTTCCCAAGCCAATGTCAATTATCTGGACTATTCAAGCTCTACCTCATCAGGATGCTGCACTTTTCTTACCTCTGCCATACACTAACATCCCAGTTGCTCATTTGTGCAGTTGTGGCTGGGGAAAGTTTGTACACCTGTGAAGACTGCAGAAATTTGAAAAAGACCTGGGGAAAACTGGGGGCTAGGAAAGGCACCATTAGGTCTTGAGCTCCAGCAGAAACAAAGCTTTGAGTTATGGTGCTTAGAATTTAATTTAAAGCATGCACAAGTTTTCTTGTGCAGGGAGGGAAAGTTTTTGTACAGGGAAAGTTTTCACGTGTACTTCTAGTGAGAAGCTTCCTAGTGACTTGGGGCTAGCTGAAAGCTGCTTTGCATAGGCAGAAACCCATACCAATTAGTACCTAACTTATAAGAAATCGCTGATTTGAGAGTGCTTGGTGGTAGTGCCCTCCTCAAATATTTATTCCTGTACAGATGAGTGATTCCCCCCTGCTAACAGTCCCCTTTCCCCCCTTCTCCCTAAGGGATTCTCAGCCACCTTATTTTGAGTCTGTTTTGGCTTGTTTACTTATCTTCAGTGTGCTCACTCAGGGTTAAGGACCCTCAACTTAGGTATGATCCTCCACCATGTGCTTTGGTTCCAGGGTTGACTCAGAACTAGAAGAGTCCTTCAGCCTCAACAAGCAGATTGAAAGCTCAGTAAACAAGCTGAAGAAGTGAAACTGAAGATAAGACATCCAAGTCTTCAGCCACACGGGCATGAAGAGCACTTTATGTAATTTATATATTTACAAAGGTGTTTGGGGTGACTTTGTGATGTGTGGTTTGTATTTTTCTATTCTCTTTCTCCCTCCCAACCCATGCCAGTCAAAGATGGGTTTATTGCAAACCCATTTGTCCACACTTAGCTCAATAATCTCACTAATTAAATGTTGAGAAGCAGTATGCATAATTGCCTGTTTTTCTGAAAAAGAGCAAATGCCAAAGAAATTTAAGTAAATTATTTTTTAAAATGTGTTTCTGCAACCTATCAATACAAGTGTTCTGGAGGTATATTGGACATAAACTTACATAATCTTGGGTATATTTAAAAGTTTCCATGGAAACCATTTCTTTGTCAAAAGAATAGCATTGCTCTGGGCTATTTGTAACACACACCTAGCAATGTCCAGCTCATGCCTGGGGACCAGGAGATGACTCTGACAGCAGCAAAGGAATGTTCTTGGCTGTTTTCAGTTCCCCAGCCAGAGCAAAAGGTGCGAAGTAACATTCCTTCCCTATCCATAGCTGGTGCCAATAACAGTGAAAAAGTTTAGGTAATCTGACCCTTGGAAACATCCAAACACTGGGCCACCTGCCTTCCATTGCAGGGATGCTTCTGGTTATGCCAAGTGTTTCTGTAAGAGGGAATAATCATGCAAGGTCTCAGTTCTCCTGCAAGGGTATTTGTTGTGCATGTTGCAGGTTTTCCCTCCAGAATGTGCTGCTCTTCTAATAAATGCTGTTTTGACACCAGTGTTGCAGTTTGCCAGGAGCTGCTCCCACTGCAGCGTGCCTGTCCGTGCATCTGCAAAGGTGTCTGCAAAGTTGCAGCCCTAATTCTCACACCATTTCCTTTTCCCCTTTTTTACACAGTTTTTCAAGACAAAAGAGGTAGGGGCTAGGAGAGAAAAAGTCCAATCTGACCTTCCTGCCACCTCTGGAAATACTATAGTTTACAGAAACTGTAAACTGTAGCTGGGTTTCTAGGTGACAGCAGCTGGGAGTCAACAACAGCCCATCTTATCCACTTCAGAAAGGAGCCCTGGCTGATTGGACAAATATTTCCTATTTACCAGTTTCTCCCCACCTTCTAGATAATTCTAGGGTTAATCCACCACACCACCTCCTCAGCCCAGCCCCGTGATATTGACACTTAAGAAACACAGAGCTGTTTATATTTCATTGGAGAGCTCATACTATCAATTTTCACATTAGTGAGTCCAGCTATTGCTCTCTTCTATCGGGATCTATTGAGTGGTGGCAGTAGAGATATCCGCTGTAGTGAAGGAAAAAAAATACTTAGCTGTCTGATGAAATGTTTTAAATGCATAGGGTTCACCTTGGGGTTGGCTGCTGCTCAGATTTTATCCATTAATAACACGCAGGGCTGCCACACTACTCTCCAGGGCTGATAGGAAAAATAGTACCACTTACAGATCCCCTGGTTTGCCTCGGGGAGAGTGCACCAAATGCAGCACATATCATACATTTCAGGGCTGAAATTTACTCCACAAGAAGAAAAAAAACGCAAACATTCTTTGTATTAAAAAACAAAACCCAGCCCTATTCCTGAAGCACAGACAAAGGAAAGTTGCTGTGTAGGCCAGTAGTTGCAGACCTCAAGTGCTTTGCTTATGCTATGAAATGCCTCTGGGCAAAACAGGGGTAGGATTTCAGTGTAAAGGGCCTTTTTTAGCTTATTACCCTGCAGGTTGACATTTCACCCAGCAGGGAGAAGAATCTGAATTGGTACAAGGAGACAAGAACGAAAGAGTAAACTCTTGGTCAGCCATCATCTTTCCAGCAAGAGTCTCAGTTATTTGTATTTTTTTTTTTCCAACCCTTGAAACAATTCCCAGGAAAACGTTCATCAGAATGAGAATTGTTAATTGATTAGATTATTGTCCACATTCAGTACAAGAACACAGCCAAGTGCTCAAGGGCAAGTATTATTTTTGTCTAGTGATGAAGCTAAGAAAAGATTCTGCACCCAATTCCCTGTACTTTAATGATCTGAAGATATTTGGGCTGGGTTGCATTGTTTTCCCCTCTCTTTCAAAGGGAGCCACAAAGCTTTTTGCTGCCAGGAAGTGTTATTTAAGAATATGAGTTTCTTTTGTAAAGGGAAGGGCATAATTAGATGATAAGAGCTGATTATTGCATTGTTCTCCACAGAGACTTGCAAAAGGAACTGCATTTGAAGAAAGAAGGGAAAGTATGTATTGTGCTTGGAAAGTGAGAGGTATCTGGCTTAAATATTCCTTGTCTTCATATCTGAAAAATTTTTACAGGAGGTGAGAAGTAATCCAACTTTCTACTGCACATTTGCTGCAAGCAGCCCATTGACGTACAATACCTGCTGCAGGAAGCTATAACTAGAATTCCCACCCTAAAGACCAGCAAAATTACCCATCTGCTCAAGTAGGGATCATTTGAAACAGAAAAATATGATTTTTTTATATTGTTTTTTAAGGAGCTTTTTTGAAACAAGCTGAGCTTGTGCCTGCACACTGCTGTTTTCTCCAATTCCGGCTCCAGGGAGCTGTCATACTTCATGCCTCCTCCCTTAGGTGCTCAGAGAAGCAAGATGTTTCTATCAGGCAGCTCCCAGAGAGACCTTTGTAAGCAATAAACCCTTCTGAGGAGACAAGGACCCATATAGCTCATCCAAGCTCTCTAAGAGACTTAATTTAGGACATACAGTAGATATTTATCTATGTTACACCCAGAAGAGACCTAGTCTGTAGGTAGATATCCACTAAGAAACACTACTCCATGACACACCACAGCGGACATATGGTTTCTTGTTGCCACCCACCCTTAAAACGTTAAAGATCAGGCTGACATACCTCATGCTTTTCCCTGGAGGCTCCTAGCACAGTCTCTGGCAGATTAGTCAGGGAGATAGCCAGAACAGGCCATCAGCTGCTGCTGATCTTCAGTTGATTTTCAGCAGTGCCAGCTGTGAGGGGATGCTCAACTGATTTAAGCATTCACCTCTTTATCCTATTTCTCACAAAGTCAGCACTACTTAAAATCTCCTGAAGCCACAGAGATATCATGTCATCAAAGCTGCCTCTTCCTCAGTTTCTGCTACATATCATGTAGGAGATGGACTTCATCTAAAACATACCTTACAGGTCAAGTGCCTACCAGAAAAACACTGAGGCTACCTATGCTTTAAAGGCTGCAATGATGACCTAGCCATCCAGCAGAGCCTCAGTCCTGTGCTGGCCTGTTTCACCTCTTCTTAAGGAGTCTCCGCTAGTTGTGATAAGCTGAAAAAATGCTGCAGTTTTAAACAACTTGACTTCTTTCTAGCAATTTCCAAGAAATCAGTCCTTTCTTTCTAGGAAAGAAAATAGAGAACCTGGAACAAGGTGTTATGTTCTGCTGTCTGTAACCTCACTTTTTTCCAGGGCACCTCATTATTAAAGGTCCATTCTAAAGCTCACTAGGCAAATTTTTTCTAACACACCTATCAGAAATTTGCTCCAAAACTTCACAGATGTGCTAAAAATGTTCTAATTCTCAGAATATAAAAAAGAAATAATGTCTCAGTCTTATTCAGTCTATTTTCTACTGCTGTATATAAACTCTACTCCTATATTCCATAGCACCTAAATATTTGCATCCAAGCTACATATATAAGCACAAATAGGAAAGAGGTGTAAAAATACCTCAACCTTCCTGACCTCAGGCAAAATGATTTTCATAGCTGAGAGTCATCCTTTTACAGCCTTTTTCCCTACCCTTTTTTTTCTCTCCATCAAACCACAGCTTCATCTGGAGAAAAGAAAAAAATTAAAACCATGAATCCCTTGCATACAAGAAATAAATAATTTCATTTTTTACCATACTTTTGTCAAAAAAAGGACTTCTTTATGACCAGGCAAGTTCTTGGACCTAAAGCCTGAGCTGAAGCTACCCCTCATTTGGAGACAGGTGTCACAGTCCCTTTTTTAATCTGCAGTAACAGCCTTTAGCTGTATCACAATTAGCACACTCCATGTGCCAAACTATAACGAACATGCCTGCTCTCCCTGGACCTGCGTCCAGTTCAAGGTGAGAACTAATGAATTGTCAGGGCCACAGGAGGAAGACAGGTATGTGGAAGCAGACGGGGAAAGAATAAGCGTACAAACATCTGCATATAGAGGACAAAGCTCCTCTCTCTCTTGTTACGCAGACGCTTTGTAAGGAATTGGCAGCTGACTCACCCATTTCCCTGCAATCTCTCTGTTTAGTTAGGACCAAACCCAAATGCAGTTTGTACAGGAGTTTGTTTGAACACATCCCCTCAGTTTATTGTTGTGGCTTTGAGGTTTTTTTCTTTTTTTCCTTTCCTTCTATGCATCTTCATCCTTCATGGTTGATTTAGATTATGATGTAAACTAACCGAACATGACACAGCTGCTCTCTTCAATAACTAAGGAGATGCCGGCTGCCACTCACCCTGGCACTTTGGTGATTCACAGCAGGGCCTGTTGGGCTTATGGGGGCCCTCTTTTTGGCATCTGTCTATACCATCCTCGTGCAGTTTGCTGAAACAAAACCAATGATGTTAGCAGCATATGGACAGCCAGAATAAGGGTCATTTACCTTATTTGCCAACAAAGTAAAGGACAAGGCCCAGTGGAACAGCAATATATTGAGAAGAGCTGGCAGCACAGCAGCAGAAGAGGAAACTGCAGGTGGGAAGAATCCCAGGAGTCACCTCTGCCCATACGTCCCTTTCCTGTGAAATGCAGTTTCTAAGGTCCATACAGACTACTTGATTCTAAGTCCTGCGAATTTTGATCAGATGGGGTGCCTCTGCCAAAACCAAACTCATCTGGCTGAGGTGGACACCTCACCTCAGATGCAAAGACTGACTCCAAACCTCGGTGAAAGCTGAGAAAGATCTTGTTGACAATCAAATTCATGTAACAGCTAACAGAAAATAAATCATTTCCATCTGCATGCACTTGTACTAATAAGGGCTTGATCTGAAACTGGAGAAGCCAAAAACCTGTCAGGGATCTGATCTAATTGTGTATCTAACCTGACCAGAAGTAAGAATAATTGGAAACCTCTCAAGTAGATTGTTCTTTTTAACTTACCAGGACAAGCCACATACCAATAGCTTGCACAATCTGACTTCTGCAAACAAAAGCAGTCTGGATAATTTTGGAGGAGACATTGAGCATTCAAACTTCCAGATTAGCTTTCTCTGTTCACTGCCAGAAAAAAAAAAAAAAAAAAAAATTAGGCACTTTTTCCTTCTGAGTAGTACCTCTCAGAATAAGCTTACAGTATTGGGCATGTTTTAACATATAGGCTGTGCTGAAACAGATAACTTGATGAAGCTGTTTTGTGGAGAAAAATAGTTCTAAATAGAATGATGTCTGCAGAAACCAAGGGTGACAAATCTACTGTGATATGAAAACACATGTATATGGCGCTGCAAATTTAAAAGGTGCCTCACATAGTAGACATAGTTCAAGTATTTATAATGACTCAGATTCAGGAAAAATGTCCCCCTTTCTGTTAGCAATTTTTGCCTGTAATTAAATTCACTTGTCATATTTGTGCTCATAATATGCAAATATTCTCCAAAATTACTATATCTATCTATATCTATATCTATATCTATATCTATATCTATATCTATATCTATATCTATATCTATATCTATATCTATATCTATGTCTATGTCTATATCTATATCTATATCTATATCTATGCTTGTTTAAGTTTTCATCTTCTTTCTGAAGTATTCCTTCTAGCATTTGAGGATGTATGTATTTTTATAAAACCTTTGATTAGGAGAATGCACTATTTGTTATAATTTTCTGGGAATAATTTTACCTAAATATTTACATGTTTTAAATTATTTTGCTTTCTTTCATTATAAATATAATGTAAAAAAGGGATGAAATGTAATTTTATGTCTTGCTCAAATTTATTTAAATATAAACCCCTCAAAAATTATAATAATTCTTTTTAATGTGTTATCAATTATATCTGGGATATACATTAAAATGCATTACCTTCCCTAAAAGTATGTGTCTTAACCTATGACTATGGGGCTGTACCTCTTTATTGAGTAAAATGTTTAACAAATACTTTGAGTGTTTCACAAAACAAGTGGAATTGTCTCTATGTAAGAAAAGTAAGAATGCCGTAAATAAGGAAGTTGGCTTTTTTTCCCCTCACAGTTTAAAGCTCCACTTTCTAACTTAGATGCATAAAGATTTTTTTTTTGTCAGCTTCAGCGCAAAGAAACATTAAAATTCATCTCACCCCAAACCTTTGTCGGGAAAAAAAGATGTTAAATATCAGCAAATGGATCTGATAAGCTGCAGACTATTTCTGCTGTCAGAGAATGACTGTAGGACAAAAACACATGTTCAGGATTTGACATCCCTTGGCATCTTGTAAATAGCCTGCATGAATCCACACCTAAAAACTGCCAACACAAGCAAAATTGTGCCCAAGTTTCTTGTAAGTTAAGCAAGCAAAGCAGAGACATGAAACGTGGTTGGATTGAATATAGAAACCTAAAGACCCCCAAAACTGACCTTGAGATCATTTTAGCGAAAGATCTTCTCTGCATTTTTGCAGTGCCAGCCTGATTTTCTCTTCATAAAGAGCTCCGTGTTTGTGTGTGCGCGTGTGGATGTGTGAGTGTGCAGGACTGCGTAATAAACACTTCATTAGGGAAAAAAACTAACAACTTTCCATAGAAGGATAAGAAAAAAGAACTGCTGAGTAATACAAAATAGACCCTTCTGGTTTTTAAAAAGGTTTTATTCCTTAGAAGAAATGTGAAGTAATTCCTTGGCCTGGATTTTGAACCACTTCAACTCCACCCCCTCACAGAAAGATAAAACTTTTGTGATTTGTGTTCTCTTCACTGTCTGGATGACAATTTTTTCCTGTTTTGTTTTTCTGTATTTTCCACAAAAAGGGAGTAAAAAGAAGGAAAGAGGGAATATTTATAAAGAGGAGGAGGGGTTCTATTTCAAAACCCTATTTCTTCTGATGCAGCATCAGTGTTCTCTCCACTAGAAACAGGAAAAGATTACGACCTTTCTTTTTTCCAATCTCCTTGGGTTTTTTGGTTTGTTTTTTTGTTTTTTTTTTTCAATTTCCAGATGCTTTACAGAGATGTTGATCTTCCTTTCTTGGATTCCTGAGGATTGTGTCAGCATTTGAAGGATGGTTATTTTGGGGACTGTCATAGCATTTGCAATGACACCTGTAGGAAACAAAATCCACGCTGTTGTGTGAGATGTCACAGCCATGCTTATCCAAGTCACCTAACTGGGAGCACTTTCCAAACTTTCCCCTGGCAAATCCAGTTCTCGGGGCTCCTTTAGAGAGGATCAACATCTCTGTTGTCCGTGTTGGCTCTACTCCACAGCACAGAGCTAAAAAGGACTGGGAAGCTAGTCCCAACATCAGTGTGTTTAGGGTAGTAGTATGAACAGATGTGGACAACAGGCTTCTTCCAACCTGAAAAGTGAAAAGGGAAATGGGGTGGGGTCTAGGGAGCAGAGAAAGGTTATTAAGCAGTCAAGTGTTATGTGCCAGGATGCGGTTGGGCAGGGATCAGGAAGGTGATGCTCTCCATAGGACGTGGAACAGCTGGTAGCATGCCTCCTCCCCTCCTCTTCCTCTGAAGCACCCCTGGAGTCAGGATGCTAGCTTTAATGACTCAGTAGTCTGCCTGGCTGTGACAGATCTTGTATTTCTGGAGCAAATCTATATAAACACTTACTTTTGTCTTTCCTTTTTTTTTTCCCCTCCCCTTTACGCATTGTAGTGCCTCTTGTTTCACTGTCTGCTGTCTGTCCCCAGCGCCAAAGGAAACTGCGATCTGTAATGCCCGGTGCTACCCAGCCTGCTATAAAACTGTTCAGCATGAAACGTAATATGCAAAAACTCTTTTTTTCCTCCTTCTCCTTTTTTTTTTTTTCTCTTTTTTTGGCAGGCTTAGGAAAAGGCCTGTTTCCTGGCAGGAGAAAAAGCCAGCCTTGGCTTCAAGCAGCCACTGACAATTCCCAGCATATGGTAAGAGAGGGAGCTTCCGCCTACCCCATCAGGTAAGTGCCATCTTCCTTACTACAGCAATGATCGATGTCACGCTTGGAGAGCACTGGCTACTGGGAGTGGAGCCAAGTGGCCAACTGGCCATTACAAGGGAACAGGTCAGTGTGGACAAGGCCTCTGGGTGAGGAAGGCATGCTAGCATAAGCATGCAACCAGGAAATGTGGTGTCTTAATGCACCACTATATGCTTTTGGCTCCATAACCAGGTTTGAAAGGCTTATTTTGCTTATTCTAACACTTGGGCTTAAGTGCTTTTGAAAGGTGAATTGGAGCTTTTTCACATATACCTTTCAGAATATAAGATGTTGCTTGTATGTCATTCACTCCCTCCTTTCCTTTTTCTTCTCTATTTTCTCTTCCAGTGTCTTTTCATGCTGTTCTTTATAATGATCTTTTCCTCTTTGGTTAGAAGATCTGATCTGCATCCTTTCCAGCTTGGCTCATTTGCTCCCTGTTATTTTTGAGCAGTCCACCACAGAGGCAAGCACCAAGCCAGTTTCCTTAGAGTATTCCCAATGTTGCCATATTTAGTCCTGGGGAGTGAATCAGCCCCTGTTTGGCCTCAGGACCTCTTTCCACAACCCCATCTTGCACAGTGCTCTGCAGTTATCACATGGCGGTTTGGAAACTTTAGAGCTGCAAACTGAGGACTGAATGTGGCTGCAATACACCTGGGTGGGGGACAAGGTCTGTACCATCATCCCATCCTTCCCAGAGGGTTCACAGGGCAGGGGACAGGACAAAAAGCAGGCTCCAGCACCCTTGGCATTTCCATAAGGTGGCTCTTTCTCTGCCTCTGTAAGGCAAGTCCGCTCTCCATGCTCCCATGCTCCCCATAAGCACCTTCAAAGCCCCACTGAGTCATGAAGACCAGGTCCTCAGCTGTAAATCACGGAAGCTCCAAAATACTTTTTTCTACTCACCTGAGTCCTGACCTAAAGGGACCACATCTAGTGGAAAGAGGTTAATTCATTCTCCATGCTTACGCAACCCATAGACTCCCAGCCAAGGATGCTGAATATTGCTAACCGCAGTTCTGTTTTTTATCATATTGACATAAAGAGAGCCCTAAATCATTTCACATAGATCTCTGAATAGCCATTGACTGATAGAAAGTTTTGGTGATGTCCAAACTGATCTGTCCTCCGTTTATCCTATGAGAACTGTGCACTTTGCAGCTCATTCTCCACACAGAAATAAACTGTTAGTGGCTTCTCCTCTGGCACGGATTGATCTAATACAACTGCCTCAACGCACTCTGCTTGTGCAGACTGTTCCAGTGCATATTGCTGTCATTTCTGATGCCCTAAAAGCTGCTGCCTTCTCCCTCCCATGCTCTTACATGCCTTAAATGTTCTTAAAAATTGTGGTGACACTTTTACGGGTGATGGGGCAAGAGTCACAAGCTGAATCTTTCCATGCCAAGAGATGCAAACAACAGATTCCCATCCCTAAGAGGGAAGTAGAATCTGATTTCCTTTGTCAGTAGGTTCCTTGTTTGTGCCTCACAATTATAGATAAAGAGAAAGAAAGATGCACATTTTCTTAAATTAGCTTTAGAATTTTCTGATTGCCATATTAATAGGTTAAAGGATAGTCCAAGCAACCACATCTCTGTCTGCCATGTGAAATCAAGCTGCAATACAAGGTGTAATACAGGGAGTTACTTTCTAGAATCCATTGCAAAACACTGAGCTGAGTGCTGGACTTGTTAGTAAATGCCTGAATGCCAGTCGTGACCAAAAGCACTACAGGGTGGTAAATGATGAACAGAGCCATGCCTGTAAATTTATTCACCTAAACTATCAGCTGCCAATAAGTGCTGGATATAATCATATATATCTGACCAGCAAAATAAAAAATTGCAACTCTGTTGCAAATGCCTCCATTCACGGTGAACTGATTTTGTGCCCCTGCACTTGAGACATATGGGCATTTGTGCTGCATAGGTATTTTAATGTGTTGATCGAAAGCCAGAATGTTAATCTTAAAGCAAATTATTCAGTTTGGCCACTGCTTTCATCCACAAATTCTGAGTAAAAAGACTGTTTTAGGAAGGCTAACATGCATTATTAACTTCTTCTTTTCAGAATCTTTAACTGTGGTTTTTAATTTTTAAGTATGAGGTCTTTTCTTTTTATATTATTTGATTGTTTAAACTTATTCTATGATTCATAAGTCAAAATGTTTTATAGCATGACAAGTATCATATACTTTGATCCAGAAAAATAGGAAATCTACTATAATAATACTAAATAATACTTTTGGTTTGAAGTAAAATAAATAAGATAAATATTTCCAGAGTTACATTTTTAATGTATTGCTAATGCTGTTGGCACAACATGAAACATTTACTAGTAAACTGAAAAAAAGAGAGGGTGACAATTTAAGACAAACAAATTCCATCCCCTCATGTTTCTACACATAATGTCCACTTAGTCTAATTTGCTGCAGCTCTTGAGCATCATTGAATGAATTTTTACATTTAACAAGTTCTGTGGAGTTCAACAAGAATGATTATTTCTTTTGAATAGTCACATTTAAAGAATATTGCTGCCCATCATACAGTATTCATTACTTCTTGATTTTAAAAGTCTGTCATCCTCACAAGGAACAGGAATGATTCCGTATGACTTAGGTGACAAATCATAAAATCTAAAAAATGAATATTTAACAGCTGTCAGGATTTCTCCTGCTGGAAACCATTTTCTTCAACTTAATATTTCCTGATGCTCCTAATTTTCCAAAGGCGGCAGATATTCCAGCTGCACAGCACAGGTACCTCCAATGCAACCAAGGCTCCACAGAGAGATCACCGAAGGGTTTCTCTGCTTTTCTGTTCCCCTTCCCCTTTCCCTTCCCCTTCTCTCCTTCTCTCTCTCCCTCTTCCTCCCTCTCCTCTTCTTTCTCCTCCTCCTCCTCCATCTCCTTTCCATTTTTTTTTTTCTTTTCCTCCAGAGGAGTAAAAATTGAGCATGGCCAGGTGTTTTCACTTCAGAGGCTCCAATGGCAACAACAACTCCAGTGCTTGGAAGCTAACAAATTTGTTGTGTCACAATTGATAATCAACTCTAGTAAAAGAATGTCCAAATCAATTGAGCTTTAGCAAGGGCAAACTGACTGGACACAGCCAGGCTCCCAGCAAAAGTAGGCCAAGCTTGATAAATTTGCCCTTATTATAGCTATTGATGTTTAAATTTCTTCAGGGATGTTGTTACATGGGTGCCTAGTGGTGACAGAGGTACGATGACCTCCTTCGATCCTTAATCTACACCTGTTAGTTGGCTCCCTAGTTGCTTGTGAGTATACTCAAGCTTAAAGGTTAACAAAAGAAAAACAGGCCAAGTTTACGCGACTGCAGCAACGGATCAATGCAGAGTAAATAACCTTCTCTGTCTTATTTCCCCAAGCATTATTGATCCAAGTTCTTTGTTCTTTGTCATGTTTCTGTCTTCTAATCCCAGGGGACACTAAACGATCGGCTCATATTGGACATGTTAACTGGCACATTATGACAGCTACCATTTTGTCACTCAATGTGGTGCTATATATAAAGAACCCTCAGTTCAGGGGTTTCTAAGCTGCTCTCTCTGAGACGAGCCTCACATACCTGCTTTTTCCTTTCAGCTTACTTTGTTCACTCACCCCTGCCCCTCAGGCATTTTATCTATAAGTCTGCAATAACACTAAACTTTTTTCTTTATTATTAATTGTTGCTCCTAAAATTCCTCCATCCTTAAAGATGGACAATAAACCAACAGTTAAAAATAACTGGCACTTTTGCAGTGTTCAGGTGCACGGCAGGAGTTTCAGGCAGCAGCAAATGCTGGTATCAATTCCAACCTGTTGGGGCTTGTTGTTTTTTATTTAGGAACAGGAGCCCTTTCCTTTCATTATCAAGGTTACATTTAAAGGATATTGTGCTTTCCTAAGTGTTCTCAATGGATTTCTATGGGATATTACAGATATCACTCTATCCATACTGAGACCAATCTCCATCTTTCAGCTGTGCAGATGCTCGAAGTGCCTTACTGGCTCTATAAACTTGCAGATTTGTGGTGGAAGTCTGTGTTCACTGAGAGACTATTGGATTTCTAACAAAATTAATTGGATTTCCTTCCTTATGAATGCTCCCTCTACATGCCTGTCTCCGAATAAAGACTTGCCAATAATAAATCCCAGAATTATAAAGAAAAAAAAAGGAAAAAAAGAAAAAGAAAAGAAGTGAACTTGGAAGGCATGGCAACCTACTATTGCTTATTTAGCCTTCTTCACACTTTATCTAGGACACAGAAAAAGCCTACTCTAAAAGAAAAAGCTTTTCCCTCCTGTGCCAAAAACCTCCCAGTGAGGGATCCAATCACTGAAGCAAGTGTTGCGTGCCTTTCTGTCACAGCGATGAAGAGTCTATCGTCTGAATAGTATCATATAGATTTAAGACTCCAAAATTCATAAGGCATTTCTGGGTCTGTCTGGCACTTAATCGACAGCATGATACACATTGAGGGAGTAGGAGTACATTTTAAAACCAAAGAGATTTGATAGTCAGAAGGTAAATACCTGTGTATAACATTTCACTGTATGAGCCATCACTAATCACCATGCAAATACACTCTGTCCAGTGGACAATAATAGCATTATTACTTTCCCGCCACAGAAGCTTATCTTTCTTTAAGTCACAGCTGAGTCAATCTATTCTTTGAACAGGTATTTTTGTTAATGCAAAGGAATCCAGGGGAAAAAAGGCTGCTGTATATTTCAATTGAATTTCAAGCTCCTTCACGTCTCCATAGCTGATAATTAAACCAACTGACCTGCTTCTGCATCGAAGCCTGCAGGAAATTAAGCAGATAATACTCACTAGGTAGATAGGCTTTGGGGGATAGTTTATTAAAAGAAAAAGAAAGAGCCCCAACCAAACAAATAACATTGAACTATGAATTTCAAAGCAGTTTGAGCACTTGGCTCTGGAGTTCTCCCCTTTTTTCCACCAAAAGGAGAGTTATGGAGAAGTGTTAGCAGGAACTTTTGAAAAGGAAACCAAAAATAAGACATTTGGAGATTTTGTCCCAGTTAGACTCAGTCATTCAAACCTTAACCCCAAACCAAATATTTATTTTTAAAGTAGAAAAAGATTATTCCAATATTAATCTTTCAAAGATGATATTCCCACTTTTTTCTTTTTTTCCTTTTTTCTTTTCAATTTAAACCACTAAGATATGCTAAAAACACAACTGGAGTATGGTGTGATGTGTATCTAGAGAAATCCCTGATTTCTTTTGAAATGGTTTTGTTTTCCTTTTTGATATGCTGGTAGTATATCCCTAAAAGACATTTTAATTTCCATAAATCATTTTTATTTTTTGGACTTGTTTATAAACTGAAAAATTCAGAGGTCAAACAAATTTAACAGTTAAATTCACTCACTATTTGTCTTGCCAGCTACATATACTTTGGGGCAAAGACCAAATATTTTAATAGATTTAGGGTATGCCTAAAACATAAAAATAAAATCTAATTATTAAGAAGACTGGCATGTAAATGTGAGAGAAACATTCTATTTGGGCAATATGTGTTATGCCAGTGGAATTTTTTTTCTCCAAATTTCCAATCAGTATCACAATCTATTATGTTATAGTCAAAATAAAGTTATGACAAGGATTAGCTGTCTACAGAATGGACACATACATGTAGTTCATATATCCACAAGAAGTTTAAGATTCTCTAGAATACAAAATTTCTTCTCCTGACAGAGGTACACCAGTATTTTCTTTCACAAAATCATTTTGCCTCTGTCCTGCAGGTGTCAAACAGCATCTCTGTTTTGCATTCATATAATACAGTTAGAAGAGAAGTCCAGAGAAGAGCAACAAAGCTGGTGAAGGGGCTGGAGAACAGGCCTTATGAGGAACAGCTGAGAGAGCTGGGGGTGTTTAGCCTGGAGAAGAGGAGGCTGAGGGGAGACCTCATTGCTCTCTACAACTACCTGAAAGGAGGTTGTAGAGAGGAGGGTGATGGCCTCTTCTCCCAAGTGACAGGGGACAGGACAAGAGGGAATGGCCTCAAGCTCCGCCAGGGGAGATTTAGGCTGGACATTAGGAAAAAATTCTTCACAGAAAGGGTCATTGGGCACTGGAACAGGCTGCCCAGGGAGGTGGTTGAGTCACCTTGCCTGGAGGTGTTTAAGGCACGGGTGGACGAGGTGCTAAGGGGCATGGTTTGTGATTGATAGGAATGGTTAGACTTTGGACTCGATGATCCAGTGGGTCTCTTCCAACCTAGTTATTCTGATTCTGTGATTCTATGAAGGGTTTGAATTTCTATTTATTATGAAGCCAGTTCACCTCTACTGCTCAGTAGGACGTTCTGCACAATCATCTCACTGATACGGTGATATGACTATGTTAAAAATAAGCCATAGTGGCATATGTGTGATAAAAAGGAATATTATTCAAAATAAAATTATATTTCAACTGTGCAAAGCTCTCAGTGTGCTTGGAGCGTATATTTTAAGGAGACAGCCTAAACACTCTGTTGTGAGAGAAAAGTTATATTTCATTATAATATTTTTATGTGTCTATAAAATACTATGCTAAAAACCCTCCCAAATTATGTCTTGTTTACTTATTAATTTAGCTTTTCAGCTGTCAGCAAAGAGTTGCAACTCAATTCCTTTAGATATGGAAGGTGTTCAGCTTTCCCGATCTTGAATTCAGTGTCCTTTTGGAGGACAGATCTCAGGTGAGAAGTCAAGTCCACATCTTAATATTTAAGATTTCAGCTCTTTATCCCTTTTTTGGTGCTGGACTAACACCTACCAAACTGGTAGAGGTGGGGCAAGCTATTTAAAGTATACCAAGAATAGCAGTTGAAGACAGGCTTTCCCCAAGGGGTTTCAGTGGGAGGTTTCATTTTGATTTTTTGTAACTCACCCTGGCCTTTGCCCCTTTATATTGCACTCATGCTCTGAATAGGGAACAGCAGCCAATTCTGCAGTTTCATACCATTTGTGCCTTGACAGGATAGAAATGTTATTCTCAGAAATCTTCAGGGAATAGGAATTAGCAGCTTGGATTCTCTCCTATAAAGGGCTAACTCTCACAAACTGTGAAAAGTCTCACAAAACTAGTTAACTGACTCAAGACTAAGTCCTCAACTAAGCAAGAACTAGGAAAAAATAAAGGGATGTTGGCTTTTAAATCATACAAGCAGGTTCAAAATGTATCCATTGCTGTATTTGTGTCTTTTTCTTTTCTTTTTTTATCGAGAGCAGCCTAGAAGATTCTTGGTTTCCTCCAGGAAGCACTGGGGAGTTCAGCTGACCTTGGAAAGGTTGATTTCAGAGTTTTCCACTGGTAAGTGGGTCATTAGGTAAACGGCTAGAGAGACATATGTGTCAGAAGCTCTTAAACTTGTCAGGGAAGATACTTTGCTTCTTCCCATTGGAGACAACTACATTCAGTATTGTGTAACATACTTCTGATTTTCCTGGTTGAAATAATGAGACATTGTCACAGCCCTTAGCTGAGGTAAACTCATGTTATTCCATTGAGGTTCGTAGACTTAGGCTGATTTGCTCTAGCTGGAAAACTGATCTAGGGTCCAAATTTTATATACTAAGACAAGCTTCTTTCCAGAGTGAGTATGCACATGTATGCATGTGCAGAGCTTGGCTGAACAGGAATCTTGGATTTTTTTGTGACATGATTAGCAATATTCCTTCTTTCCCCTGTTCTTAAAAAGGATGTTTTCATAAATAAAGATTTTAGAATGTTCAGCAGATTTACCTCCTTCCCTCCCAGGCACACCCTAACCTCTTCTAATAATACAAATGTTATCTTAGTCTAAAAAGTTATTCTTGTCCTTGATGTGTATTTTGTACTCCTGTCAAAGGCCACAATGGAAAGAAATCAGGGGCAGTGTGAAGAAGGGTCAAACTGAGCAAGAAAAGATTTCTTTGCCTTCATGTAATGAACAAACTGAGATTTTTAGAACAAACAGCCACCAACGAACCACATTATTCATAACACTTCACAGTTTTCTCATGGAAGCCGACAAATGTGCATTGCCTGAACATATTTTGTTAAGTTGTTGTTTTTTTGCTACAGATACAGCTGAATAATATCAGAGCATTTTCCTGACAGTAATGCGTGGTGCTTTGTAGTTTCCCTAGGATGCATATTACTACTGTTTTTGCTCATTTTATGGATGGGAAAACTGAGGTACAAAGTTGAAAATACTTGTCAAGTGCAGGGCTATGAAAATAAAAGGAGTCTTGAAAATTTTGAATTAATATCCCATATTCCAGCAAAATTCTGAAATCTCCTATTAGTCTGGTTCCTCATTTTTCAAAAGCATATCCTGTGGAAGAATTACTAGGTTTAATTAAAGTGTGGTAAAGTATTTTTGTATTCCGTACTGAATCTTTAGAAGCTGGAAACCTTTGGACCATTTGTTTGATCTTCATATTTAAACATGATTTTAACAGTAACAGTTCACCCATGGCACTAAGAGACATCAGTTGCAGAAAAACACACTAATACGGACCAGAGCTGAATTAAACTGTGTTGATGGAGATAACCAGTTGCATATGTTTTTAGTCAGCGGGAGCCAAATCAGATAACCACCATACAGAAACACAAGGCCTGATGGATATTTCTTTTTTCTGAGAAAAGGCTGGATTGCAGCCTGGTTACTACATTTGTCCATTTATACTCAGGAATCAGGAAAATGAAATTCTGGATAAAGTGAAAAGGTGGCTAGAGAGGAAGGAAGAACAAAGTATGTGAAGGGCAAAGACATAAACATCGTTGCTGTTCTCTTCGTGTTACTAGACAAGGACCTTCTATTGATTTCTCCAGGCATGCTTGCACTTCTTTCCTTCAGTGACTAATGATACACCCTTTGGGTTATGATGACACTGCATTTCATAGGCCTGCAGGTCGAATACCTGATGTATTCTCTGCCTGGCTCCTACTTTAAGTCACTGCCCTACTTCAAGCCAGACTCTTGTCAAATGTGAGGCAAATAAGAAAGGAAGATAATTTACGTCATGCATCCCAGGACAGGGAATAAAATGCAACCATTCAAGCAGGTTCAGACATCACAGGATATTGTCCAAAGCCTCATTTCCAGTCTGCAGTACAGCATTGAGTCTAGTGTCTTTAATGTTTTTCTTACAACAGTTTCCAGAACTCTGTTTCCTTCTGCAGGAGTCCCAAAGTGCATATGTGTTAGGCACACATTTCCTCGCCCACCTCTGCGTTGGAACACAGATTTGTTTTAACTTTGATTAACAATCCTCCACAAAAATTTAAAGAAAGAAGTGACTGATTCTTCTCTCACTTTCAGTAAATTAGGAATAATTCCCCTCCTCCTCCCACCCCTAGGCCATGGAGTTAACATAAATAATGTAAAACTGGTGAAGGTGACAGCAGAGTTAGGCTAAAAATGAAGAAGCCTACTGCCTCCAACATAGAGAATATGGGGTGCAAATTATATCTCGGCCTATTTAATTGCCAGGCAAAATGTGGGACGGGAGCTCTTGGGGGCTCCCAGTCACCGATGATATGAAGCGTTTGTTGTAACTAGCCCATAATAGCTGCTCTGGCCAACCTCCTTCTCATGTTCAAGAAGCAGAAACAGCAGGAGATTTTCAAAAGTGTGAAGAAGAAGTAAGCATTCAACTTTCACTTTTAACAAAAGTTTGTCCTTTTGCCACCCTGCTTGCCTTTGAACATATCAACCTATATTCCACCAGCAAAATAGCTTTGCATAATGAACTATCTGACTTCCCCCAATAACCACCTGGAAAATCAGTAACACCATCAGTGAGAAATACAAAATAATGCAATGTAACCTTGAAATTACTGATTTGACAAAAAGATTTTTTTCTTAATATCCAACAATGTTTCTACCATCTGGGAAGAATGATACTTCTGTGAAGGCAATGACCCTATTATTTAATGTGCAAAATTTAGGATGTCAATCAGGATGGCTGAATAGCTCATGTTTGTAACACAATGTTCTGTGAGGCTTTTATTTGAGTGTCTTATGTTGTAAATGGGAATTACTGGTCCAGAGACTGAATTTTCATCATTGATTTAAAATTTTCAGTCGCTCAAGTGACTTTAAAAACCCTTAGAGGACATAGAAATGCATCCCTAAAAGCCTAAACAAACACCGATACTGTGAAGTCTCCAGACTTTCCATGATTTTGTAGTCTTACAGAATACTTAGTACTGAAAACAGTTGAAATAAGTACAGACAAGTTGTCCCTATCTTACCTTCATTTGGTGCTAAATCCCTGCACAAAAGAGATAAATATTTCTTAGCTGTAGTCTTGAGAGCTGCCTTTAGTTCGAAAGCAGGCTACAAACATTTCTTGTTTTGGCTGCACTATCCTTAATGCTGTGTTTTTGCCAGGTGTTGACAAGAGAGGCTGATATTTAAAGCTTTATAATGTTTCACAATAGCTCTGGCCTCTAATTATGGAGGTGTGTGTTCCTTCTTCTTATGAAGTATCAGTTTGTCTGGACGTCACAAACATTGGTCTCAGATGGACTGGCATGGATGGGGACAGAAAGGGAACAAAGGAACTTTCCAGACACTGTTCTGGATGCTGAACAGGAGATTACAGAGACTGCTAAAGCGAGCACCTGCCTATGTCAAACTCCAGTTGCATTTCAGGCATTCCTGGAATGAACAAAGCTGTTTCAAGTAGTGAGGGGTCATGGCCAGGCATCATGAGCAATTGCTGGGGTTGCATCCCGTCCTGCCAGCAAATCCAGTCATTGTACCCTGTCCGACAGCACACATATTAGTTGCTGGTGTTGCTGCTTCTGAGAATGGGAGGGTGGCTGACACTGAAAGTCTCAGGAGAAACGAAAATTTATAAACAGAAAAGGGACTTCTTTTTTTTTTCTCTGCCTCCATGCAGCCAGTTTTGACAGGAAGAGTATATTTCTTCAAATGTAATGAAAATAGTTGTTCAGGCTAAAGCAGAGGACTATTCACACCAGTAATACGTAATCCCATCAAAATACCTTACCAGAGGCCAATAAAATGAAGACACACAAATCTGAAGGCAATTTCTTAATTCTGTTGTCCTTGGAACTGTTTTTTCTCAGTTTCATTCATTTTACTTTTGCTCCACAGTAGGAGATGCTGGTAGTACTCCAGTGCAGAAATACATTGTGCCAGCTGATAGAGAAATACATTCACACACAGGGAATTCCTGAGCTGATTGTCAGTTATAGAAACATTATTCCAGAGCCAAAATTATGTGATCTTTCTTGGAACAAAACGACCATGAAAATCAGCAAGAATTTTTCTCCATTCAGGATCTGGAAATCTATGCCATCTCTTAATATCCAACAGACTTCTTCAGTATCTGGTGTGATTTTTTTTAAGTGAAACATATGATAGGAATTGAAAGCTTAATCAAGTTTCCTCAGCTTACTCGTTATTCATTCTTCAGGGGTTTTTTTTCCGTTCTTTGCTTGACAATTGAATATGACAGAGATGTAAACCTGGGAGGTTTTTGTTATTTTCAACTAGCTTTTGAAATACCTTTTTTCTATATAAAACATAGGTTAAAATAAGAAACAAAGGATGTCAGCCATATGATGATGAGGAATGTCTGGTCAGAGGATCTGACTCTTTAAAATTAGTATGTTTACCATCCTGCAATTGATGAATTACTGGCAATTTTAATTGTAAAGCTGTTATTACCACATTTCACAGACTAGGATCAGGAGCTATATCATCTATCTGTTATTTTATTTCTCTACCAAGTGCCTGTTCATGAGAAACAATAACTGTCATCAGTGTAAATTCCCACAGGACTTTGAAGATTTAGTCTGACCAACTACAGATCCATCCAATATCTCTCAGGATCAGTCTCTACCTGTCCCAGTCTGAGATGTAATGGTCCTGTAGACTGTAACTGTTTACAGAAGAGAGATTCTTCAAGAGATCAGTGTATGAAATCATTCCTCCACAGTAGTTTGCAATGTTTCCAAAGAGCTCTCCAGGCTTTCTGGGTGAAAACCACTATACAAATGCAAGATGCCATTATTATTTATTGTTTCAGTTTGACAGAAAGATGGAGAGTTTCATTTTGACTTTATATTTCCATCTCTTCTCCACTTTGCCTTTGTTTCATAACTTTCTGACATGCAGAATTTTCCTTTGTATGTCTTCCAGACTGTTAAGGCTGAGAGGCTGGAAATGCTTCAGCCACGTATAAGCATTAAATTAGGGCAATTTTTAAATGTTATTTGTGTGCTCATCACATACGCGATCATGCTAAATGCCCGAGCTTCAGTGTCCTGTATCTGAGACTAACTCGTTCAGGATATTCCAAAAAGGAGCATAAAATCCATTTGTTACCAATTCTGAAAGAACTTCATAAACAGGTAAGTTTCGTTCACAGCCTTATGTTCCTCACTACCCTGGCCTCTAGAAGTATTACTGTATGTTGCTTTGACACATGTTTCTTTACTATCTTTTGCAGCAGTTAATTTTCTCTGAAAACAGCTGTAACAAGGGGTAGATGATGGGAAACTCAAAGAGTAGGAATTACTTGCTGTTAATTTGAGTAAAATGGAGTTTAGATACAGCTTATACACAGTTTAGACACAGTATATATCTGAAAGGTAGGATCTCAACCTCATTATCTCCTCTTACCCCTCTCCCAAATAAGTTTTTAATTTAATTTATCCCACAGTATTTTGTGAAGGGCAAGCCTACTGTATGTGCTATGTAATATTTCTTCTTGAATATTTAATTTCATAACTTCTAGTAAGCTAGATGTTAGTTGTTTCTGCCTTGAGCAACCCGTAACTTTATCACAGGAAAAAACTATGGTTCAGTATGGCTATTCTGCTTGAGCCATTTGAAGTAGTTTCAATTCTCTGTCACTTCAGAGAACCTTTAGAAGAATAGTGGATAAGAGATTCAGCTTTCATCCCATTACCAGCTTTATTTAATCTAATATGTTTCTGAGAGACACTCCCTTATTTCTGAGTTGTGCAAACACAACACAGCACATTGACACACGATCTGTAGTGAACCATGCCAAAAAACTTGGTGATTAGAATCCTGAGTACGGGAGTCCAGCAGGTAAAACAGGACTGAAAACAATGGTTGAGGTCTATGACTGTGCCTCAGATACTGAAGAAGACAATTACTTCTGCAATACATCAAAATAAAAGGAGTAGAGAACTAGTTTGATGGATACCATAACTGTGTTAATGCCACTAATATCTTTAACAAGGCAAAAAAAAAAAAAGAAAATAAATTAAAGGGTGTGCTGTCTAACATATTACAGTGCCATGTAATCTCCCAAATGCTGATATACTGATGTAGATAGGTTGTTGTTGTTATTTTAATCATAATTGCTCCAGTGTCAAATCAGATTGTGATGAGAAGTGGAGTTGTTACAGAAAGTTCACAATTTTTGTAACTTCTGTGAGATAGTGTCAAGTAAC
Source organism: Phaenicophaeus curvirostris (assembly GCF_032191515.1). Taxonomy (NCBI): domain Eukaryota; kingdom Metazoa; phylum Chordata; class Aves; order Cuculiformes; family Cuculidae; genus Phaenicophaeus; species Phaenicophaeus curvirostris. The sequence goes on from NC_091403.1 coordinate 11,427,780, forward strand.
AAGTTTTTCTCCCCATGTTTTTCCCACTTTTGCAGCTGCCTCTTCATTTCCTGGTTTGGAGACTGACTCAGAAAAGAAGACATTAAAAGCATTAAAATTAGCTGAAAAATAAAGGAGGGAGATGTGAAAAATGTCAGGGACTTTGCATTCTATTTTTCATGAGCTTTCAAACTTTCTCAATGTTCCTTAATAGTCTTGTTTAATACTAGTTGTTCCATCTACTTTTGGAAAACATTTTGGAAGACACGAGGCCTACATACTGCAGACTGCCTACATTAAGAGCCTTAATGTCTAGGGGCACAGACAAACCAAAAAATGATTCCAGATGTTCTGGATACCTCTGATAAGGTAGAGCCTGGTGCTTCATCATTTTCATTGTAACAACCATTAACAATAATATAGAGGCCAAGACTATGTAGTTTGTGGACTAAAGTTGTATGAACATAACTGTGAGGCTGAAATATTTTAGACTCATTTTTCAGTACGTTTGTGTGCTAGTGTTTGCACAGTATGTGTTTGATGTGGGCTGTAAGGTCATTTTCCCTTCAAGACTATGCAGAGACAGTTTTAGCTGATGACCATTCATAGTTATTACACTTGTAAGTCACAGCCTATACTCATCCTTGCAGATTAAAAAGGGAGTAATTTGTAGCTCACATAAGATTACTTTTACTACCTGTTTTCTAGATCTACTCTATGGTGTGCAAAGTGCATTCAATGTTAGAATTGGCCTTTTCAGCTGAGGAATTACATTTTTGCTTGACTTTACCGTAAGCCAAACAGAAGCTCCCAAGCTCTTGCACAGAGCAATGAAAAGTCTAACATTTGCTCATTTTTGAATACTTGAATGAAACAGTCGAGTTTAGAGGCTTGGCTGTAGGACAGAGGGACGGTGCCAGGGAAGAAACTAGCTCTGGAGATCATTGTGGGAATATCATTCAGATGTGTTCGTCTTTCTCCATTAGCCCAGAGGACCCAAAGCTAGCATATTCTCATGCACTTCACTCCACTGCCTTGGGTTACGTTAAATGAATCCAAACCTCAGATTCACAGTCCCAAGAAGTGGAAAAGAAATTAAAAAAATCAAACTCATGCACTTACATGTCAATCAAGCACCAAAGAAATAAAGGAGAATGAAAGGGGATATTTGTCACAGTATCTCTAGGATGAGAAGTGCATCTCACAGAATATTTCTATCCTCCAACTGCTCCCTCTGCTGCCTGCAAGACAGTTAGAGGGGAGCCTGGAAAGCTTGTGCAGCCTCTGTATGGCCACCCAGGTGGGCTCTGCATCCCTCTTCCTCACTACACTCCCAGCATTAGAGATTCCGACAGTTACTAGATAAAGTTAAAGACTCATGTAGTGATCTTCACACTAATTGGACTGTAATGTATAGCCTCGGTCAAGCAAATCTCTCCCAGCACTCCTCTCCACAGACGGCAATCAAGCCATTTATAGAAGATGCATCGGCTGCTGGGACCCTGGAGTAACCTTAAACTGCGCTGGCCTTTTAGCAGAAAACACAATTAATTTTGATACTGAAGGGCAATTAGGACTGGGGTTAAAATAAAAAATCTTCTGAACAGAGAATGTCAAAGACTGGGAAGGAAACTATTTCCCTTGTACACAGTGTGTTGAAGGTCTGTAAGCACAGCAACTGTCAGCTCATGTTAATTCAGATCTCTTTGTAAACCCTCTGTTTCAACAGAATAAATGTAAATTCAGATTAATAAGCACCATGTCCAAAACCCAGTAATACTGATTGCCATGTTTTTAAGTCTTTCCTGCCAGAATGAGCACAGCTTCTCGTCATTCTTGCTAGGGAAACTTGCCTTTCATACCAGAATTTCATGAAAAGACCAAAGCATTTATTCTGTTCTTTTTCATTTCCATAAGAAAATGGTCTCCCAGCTGACAATCCATGGATCATGACTCAGAGCAAATATATCAGCAGCTCTATAAACTTCTCTTTAGAAACACAGAATATGTTTACAGTAATACATCTACATGCACTCACATGCTCTGACATATGTGCAAGGCAGCCAAAATTTTGGCCTCACCTCTGCAAACTGCTTAGGTCCATGTCGTTCTCCATGACTCAAGATAATGCATCATATTTGTTGGTTGTGGGTTTTGTTTTCCTTCCCTCCAATCCAGAACAATCAACTGATCACTCAGCTGAAGTTCTTCACTGTCATTGTCACAACTCAAGCACCAGAAAAGCCATGCTAGCACTGAAAAGGTGGCGATATTCACAGTGAAATTTTTATTTTCCCATTTTCTTTAAAGACTAGAGATAGAAGATGAATGCTCAGGAATCGTACGTGAAATCCTGATCCAGCAACATTTAATGGGCAAATATTTCAGTGGGATCAGCCAATAATTGTCAGTGAAGATATTTTGTGGGAAAATTATTGAGTGAAACTAGTCATTTTCTCAAACCCCACGTGAGTATTTGTCAGTGACACCCCAAGAAAATGTGGTCATCATCAATTCAAATAATCTAAAATAAAAGCCAAACTTCTCACAAACCAAAGCAATGAGAGAAATTTTAAGAGTTTAGCCCCCAGACATTACCCAGGAGGAAAGGTAGCACTCTTGCAACTAAATATCCGGTCCCTTTTACCATGGCAAATGACTCCCAGATTCTCATCTTTACTGGTGTTTGGGCCTTTCTTTGAATGCAAGCCTAACTCTGCCAGCCTGGGAAAATGGGATTTAGCTGGCTCTTCAGGAGAGATATATATACAGAAAAGTCCAGGATAGCAAGGAGGAAGCTGTAAATATGTTGCAGTCTTTCCCACAGACAAATTTACAGAAAACTGGGGCCAGGTGAGGTGCTGTCCTCCACTTTACACTGCCACTTACATCGCTACAGGCCCTGTCAGCAGATGAGACAATTTCAGTTAAAAATAGAGATAAGCAATGTTAGCTAGGGGCTTGCCTTCAAAAATCTTTTCCTGTTTTGGTCCAGGACTGCCCATACCCGTAAGAATTCTTTTCTCCCTGACCTCCAGAGAACTAACAGATATCTGAGGCCAGGGGGTTCGCAATGATAGTCTTGGTGGGGTTTATTACATTTTGGTTCAATTCATATTGCTGTCAGTGGGTAGTGGTTAGAGTCTGTTTGTATGTGAATTGGCTTTTTTAAGAGATTGTCAGAGAGCCCAAAGCAGATGTCAACTGTTTTTATGCAGCTTGAACAAGTCTTAGTCTTTAATACCAAGGGAATATTTCCAGGTATGCAGGAAATAGATGGCAATCGTGAGAAGGAGTCTTTATGTAGCTAGAAAAAATCAAGATGCTATTTCCCTCGATGATGTTGAAAAGACTCATTGTCTTTCCAGGTTCTCTTTTCTATTTACAGGGCCCTGCAGTCAGCAGCAAACTGTTTTTGCATCTGGGACTCAGGCAGCCATCCCACAAGCTGTACTTTGGAAACCACTAACTGATGTTAGATATACACAGAAGGAAGTTTTTATATATGCTCTTCTTAAAAGCAGCATCCTAGGGGACTCCCTCCATGGCAAAAATGGCACAAGAAGCACTAGCAGCCAATAGAGCATCTGAGGAGTTCACAGGGTTAAATGTATTGGTTTTAGAGATTGATTCAATCTCTGTTTTGTCAATGTATTCCAATACCCCTTTCCTACCAGGTACAAGGAAGGGTAAGGAGTCCAGAGTAAACTCGTTTGGGCCTTTTAAGTACAACATGATTCATATTTGAGTGCAGCCTCTGCCATGGGTTGTGCACAGCCCACTGCCAGAATCCATGTCATCCTCTCAATCTTGTGCTGGAGGGGGCAGGTGGACAAGATAACTTAATAGCTCTCATTCATTTGGAATTTCTCTGGTTATAGGGTAGGTCACCTTGTTCGGTGAGACAGGGAAAGCATTTAAATCTTCAGCCCAAACTCAAGCTCCAATGTAAGCAACTTTCACAGGAACTGAGCTTATATTTCTTCTCTTGTTATCTTATAATTTCTTGGAGCATCCCTTCATATAAAAATGATGCAAAGGCTCCAGGGGCAATGAAATAATTAAATCCACTGTGTTCATACAACTGACATGAAAGTGAGAATCAAATTACTTGAATGAGGGACAGGTGCAGGTTTATTCTCTGTGAAGCACGTGGCTGTATGTTGGAACCAGACTTAACATAGTTTCCCATGTCCACACAGATGAGGGATAGGATCCCACTTCTTCACTTGTGTGAGTCCCACACAATCCTGCAGAATACTGATGTGCCAACCTGCATCAAATAGTGCAGTCAAACTCTTTGATTGCTGGGTCAGTCCAGGTTGCAGAGAAGTCTGAAAACTGGAAACAGCACTCTGAGTATATTATCATTTGCTTTTCTAGAGGAACGTGGGATTAGAAATGTGAGAGTGGAAAAAAAAGAGCAAACAAGCATCTACTTTTGAAAATGGCTAGCATCATACCCTATAAAGGTATCAACAATTCAGTCTCTATAATGAGCTGAACCTGATACCCTGTCATACTTCTGCCCTGCAGTTTTACACCCTGAAGCATGTGAGCATCCAAAATATTAGATAGATGTCGTGGTTTGGTTTGTGGGTTTTTTTCACAAGCCTTCCTATGGTGATATCTAGCTGTTCTTATTGATTATACAAACATCATCGTGCAGTTATATGCCAAAACGGACAAAAAATTAAAATCATTGTCAGATTTTTGAAGCTCTATTTAGCTTGGAAAATTTGATAAAAATAATAAAAAATAATTTTCACTTGGGCATTTTTCACACACACACACAAATACAAATCACCATGTATTTTTGCTGCAAAAATTCAGTATTGTCATTTTTGCACAAATTTCATTAATAAACAATACTTTTGTCACGCTTTTCATCCAAAGGAAGGAAATCACCTAAAACTGTATTTAATTAACCTTTACAGCCCCCTTGTGAGCTTGGCATTATTATCTCCATTTCACAAATGGGCATGCTGAAACACAAAGAGCTTAACTGACTTACCTTATAAGTAAAACTACATAGCAGGTCAATGGCAGAACTTGGAATAGATCCCAAATCTCTTGGGCCCTGGTCCCATGTTTTAAGTGCTACAGACCTTGCCTTCTTAAAATGGGCAAAGATTCAGATCATTATTTTTTATTTTATTGAACCTAAGCTGCTCACATCTGGGTTAAAACTCTGAAAAGCATCTAAAAAATGCTGTGCACTTTGAGAATCTAAGAGTGACTAAGAAGGAGAAACAAGCTCTTTCATTTTGTTTAAGGGCTGTACACAAATGTCTCTGGTGGAAAATAAGGAGTCTTTAAGAATGATGTGTGACTTCTTGTGATGGAGCCTGGGTTAGCAAGGGTATTTATTTTTCCCTTCATTAAGAAACAACTTATCATTCCAGTAAAGGAGCTGTTAATGAGTTTGTTCACACTCGCTGAGAAATGACTGCAGGATACTCCTCAGAGAACTTACTCTGAATGCATACATAAACCAGCCAGAGGTCTAGGTACAACCAACGGAGAGGAAGTGCTTTTGGGTTTTTGCCTTTCCGCCTGTTTGCTTCTTTGTTAGTTTTTCCTCCCCCTCCAGTTCAGGATTAGTTCAACAGATCTAGGAGGAAACTGGAAGATTTGGAGTACGCAGGTTGAGAGGTGCTTTCCTGAACTGGACTTGTGCAAGGGGCATGGGGTCAGCGTGAAATGTCAGTCAGGCTGCTGATGGGGAGCAGTGGAAGAGGATGTTCTTTGTCTCCAGCCCACCCACGAAGCCAAAATCTGCTGTCCAAATCATCAGAAGATGGAGGTGCTCACGTCTCCTGTTGCACCCTGTGTTGGGGCTCTACGTCCATGCCATGGCATGGCTGCCCTCAACAGCCCTAGGCTGAAGTGCACCCAGTTCCACTCACAAGGCAGCCTCTCAGTTTATGTCCTAACACCACATGTAGGGATACATCCTCTCTTTGACAGAGGAGGAGGGTGGCAGAGGTATTTTCTTTTGCATGTGCTTTCAGTGGGGCCTCAGGCTGCTGGCTTGGAGCCAGTGCAGTCCTGTTCTGGGAAAAATTTGGGATTCCCCAGGGCTGGAAAGCATTCTCCTGGCACCATTTCAGATACTTACCCTTTTGACGTCTGAATGTGGGTTAGCACATAATCAGACTGCGCAATTCTTAAAGAGAATTACCAAGCCAACAAGGCAGCTTGCCCAACCTTTGGGCAGCTCAGAGATGAATTTCAGATTGCTCCTCATGTCTTCACTTTGTCTCCAGCAAACGTGGATGTCTGTGTCTGGGCTATATATATGAGTGTGTATATATAATCTCTCATCACTGTCCATGTATTGTTCTCCTGTTCTTTTTGTCAGCTGTTTTAAGAAATATTTCCGATTCAGCAGCATGAGTAATTGTTGGAGCTTTTTGTTTGTTTGAAAAAATATGGATAACAAATGGCAGCGTTTGATCTTCAGACTCCGCTCCTACCCCAAGAAGACACACCCTGACCTCCAAAATGAAATCAGTAACTTCACTCCTCTTCATTTCCTCATCCTGTGTCTAAAGCCAAGCGAAGTGGGTTGTGACCTTTTGCACATATAATCTGACACACAGCACGCAGGGCCGGAAGGCACAAAATCATTTCAACAAAAGGCTGGAGCTCTGAGTTAGATAAATTCAGGAAGGAGAGAGATAGGAAATGGCAGTAATGTCGCCAATTGACTAAGAGGATCCTGGCACCAGCCAGGGTGTGAAATATGAGGTCGTCTCTAACAAGGACTGAGTTAAAAACTTCAGCTCACTTTGAAACATGTGGCACCAAAAACATTTTCCAAAACAGCTCTGGGGGGAGGTAGAAAGATATTTTTTCTTCAGGAAAGCTATCCTGAAAGGAAAACATCTTGTTTGATATCCAAGGACTGGACAGTCAGGTAAGACAGCCAGAGGACCCAGCCTATCAGATGGCATGACCCCAGCATGAGTTGCCTTATCTATACCTCACCTTCTCAGTCAATAAAAGGCACTACGGTCACCTTGCTTAGTACCAGACAGATACTTAGCACTGCCGTGTGTACATGCACTGAGGTTTCACTAGAGTGCCTCATGCTGTCCAGACGTGTATCTGTGAAATCACTGTTACTTGTTACTGGAAGACCTCAAAGATAACACGCTTCTCTTTCAAACACCCTGTGATATACCAAAATGGTCCTGTTCTCCACATTACAGAGAGGCACAAGAGGCACATGCTCACAAGGGGAGTCTCTGAGGGATCAGAGCACTGCTGGCCAGGCTGCAGGCCAGGTTCTGCAGTCCCTATGCCACTGAGCCTATGGGCACTAAGCAGAAGGAAGAAAAATAAACTTTGGAAACATGACGTGGGAAAAGGCAATACTCAGAAGTGTCTCCTAGTTGCCTGTGAACAAACACCATGACCTGACCAGTCACCGACACCAACAAGGTCTGCAGAAGGGGACAGTGACTTGTGGCAGAGCCAGCCTCTCCCTCCTCTGCATGCTTTTTTTCAGTTTGAGCTGGAAATAGCACAACAATATCCTTTACTAACTACTTTGGCAGCTCCTTGACTGCATCAGGAAGTTCAGAGGTAGACTGAAAGGAAGAAAAAGTTTACCCAACCAAAAAAACGTGATCCAGATACCTTGCTGTTTTGTTCTTTTTTCCCTGGGGTGTTAAAAATTGCTTCATATGAGGTTGATTTGTTGTTTTGGTAAAGGGTTAAAGTTCTCATATTCACAGAAGTGGGTGGATATACTGTTAGTGACAATTACAGTTTTGTTATTAGCACCAATGAAAGCAGGATCTAGCTCTTCATCACCCATCTACCTCCTGATAATCCCACAGATCCTGAGAGAATATAGATTCCTTTTGACTGTTGTATGTTTTGCTATATTGTCCTTGGACCCCATCTGTGTCCTCTACCTGAATTAAAATGAACCCTCCTTTCTTTATCCTCCCTCTGACTTCATTCCCACTGACCCTCTATTCAGCTGATCTCATTTAAGACTGAATGTATTTTATTTCTTTTATGACTTTGTCTTCTGCAGGAGACTCACAGTCCTTCGAACCCCATACCATGTGTAACATTCTGTCCCCGTCAAAAATCAGATCATTCCTTCAAAATAAGATCTGGCACTAGGTCAAAGTCCTAAAGATGAAAGGAAGGGTTAAGTTTACTTTCAATATTGGAGGAGGGTTTGGAAATAAATGTCGAGGTTAAAAAGTCCAGATGGTAATTCAACTGTATCCCTGCTATAAACATGATTTGATTTATGGGAACCACTAATGGTATCTCCGTTTAGATCTGGATGGTTTTGCTTTCTCTCATCTGTAGCTTTAAATTCATCAGATATTTTTTCACTCCCACCATGAATCTTTCACTACAAAGAGATACTCCTATAAAGAATTTGGGAGTTCTTTAAAACCCAGCAATTGATAAACGTTAACAATTGTAATCCATGCAAATTACTGTCTGATGCCTTTATTTATAATACCAAACGGATGTGCTTATTTAAAGCAGTCTAGAAGAGCTTTGACAAGTTCAGTCTTACAAAACTGTATCTCCTATTGTTGTTTTCCTTCTCCTGTCCTTTGGGGATCAAACTGAATCAGTTTTCACTTTTTTTTCTGACGTTGCGATTATTAGGTTTCTCAGTTTTGTCAGAAAAATCCATCAGAAATGTTTATCTCATGGGGCAAATAGCAATGGAACAGCATGTTTATCACTTCGAGGGCCATAATCTACAGGCAACAATGGCCCCAATCTGGTTTGTTTTAAAACACAGAGGCTGAAAAAGAAAAATGCTCATGTCTGAAATGTGTGATGGAGATGTGCAGAACTGCATTAGCCCTGACACCCATTTCTTTATGTCTCTATATTTCGGCTGTCAGTCATTACATACGTGTTGCCTGAAGTCCTTACGGTTTACTACTTTCATCCTCAAGAAAACAAAACAGTTGGCCTCAACCATTAACACCTGAAGAGAGGTAGCTTTTCATGGTGGACTTTGCAGAAATCTGTGCCCCTGAAGAAGTTATGCTAAATTGCAGGCTCCTTTGGAAGGTAAAAGTCAGATTTAGGAAACAGAGTGCTTTTGAAACAGTCATCATAGATTAGCTCCATATGACCACATTCATGTTAGATCTGTGTGCCCAGTCTATGTTTAAGCCACCTAGGCTGTAGATAAACATCCTTTTTTAAGTACATCCAAACAAGTAGAATAATGAGTAGATCAATGTTTATATGATTTTTTTTTCCTTTACATATGCCATGGAGAAATAACAGAGTGCTGCTCACAGAGAAAAATGAAGAGTGTCTTAGGAATGCCCCAAGCTCATTTGTTGGGTTAACACATAATGAAAGAGTAACCATGTATTCAGAATCTGAGTTTTACAAGGATTTATAGATACATTGACTGACTTTGAATCACTTGTGTCTCTAAAGACTTTCACGATACTTCCACCAAACCATCAGCATTTCTTCTAAACTCCTCAGGCTGAGAGAAGGCAGGAATAAAAGAGAGCAAGTAAACCATATGAGACAGATAGCAACTAATTCCTTTATTGTGTCACATACAGATACCAAAGTGATAAGGCCTCTATGAGGAATAGGAGAAAATAAAAGAATAGGATAGAATAAGAAAGGAATGGGAAAAAGAGTAAGAATGGGAATGGAAATGGGAATGGGAATAGGAATAGGAATAGGAATAGGAATAGACATTTCAGTGAAGTTATTCCTATAGAAATCTCTTCTTAACAGATTGGAGAGAAACCAGTGTATAAACTGGAGTTTTCAGGCAATCCAAGTATGCTGCTTTTCAAGACCTGTAGTCACATTTGTACGGTAGTTCTCTGTAGAAGTTTGCTCTTGTCTCCAGCTGTGGCACTGATTTGCTGTGTAGTATTGAGTAAATCATCCAGTTTCATTACAGAGTTGGTCTGCACACCAAAATAATAAGAGGTGAGAAGTCAAAATCAATTTCATTAAGCTGGTACAAGTCAATATTTGGATGCTCTATACTGGGAATGGAAATGTCTCAAAGCGAACACCTGAAGTGTAGTTTTAAATAGACAAAATAAAAGACATCAAAATAAGAAAATTGATTTTTGGAAGTTAAATCAATGTATGTGCCTGGTACAATTTACACACCTGGTAAAATGCTGTAAGATATATGCTTACAATCGCTAAGTATTGCTATTATTACACGAACATTGCAAAAAAACACTGACTTCTGACTGAAGGTAAGTGCTGATGTGTCTAGTTTGAGATTAACTAACACAAGAGCCTTGCCTTCACTCCAAAAGTGTTCTGGTTTCATTTATTTGGTGCGTAGCTCCATGTAGCAATGTGTAGCATTCTTGTTATACTATAGCTCAGAACTATTCTTCATTGACTTATGATGAACTGGAATAAACTTGCTCTAACATGCCTTAGGATATTCATTGCACTTTTGTACTGGTAGATCTAAACTGGTATCAAATTAACACTTCCATTTAAATAAGTGCAACTCTGTGTGTGATCATCAATGGAACCAATTCAGTGTGTGCTTTCTATAAATGAGCATTTCAAATCTCTTTGGCTGCAATCTGAAGCATCTACAGGAGCCATTAGGATCAGCTCTGTCCATATCACCTATATTTTCCATGATATGCGCAAAGTATTTGCAGAAATAAATGGGAAGATGTTTTTCCCATATGTGCATGAACTCTGAACTCTCAGAGTTCAAGTGGGTTCAGTTGTTCTCCTCAAACTGTCATTCTAGTCCTAATTAGTACATGGTGCCGTGAGCAATTTAAATGGAATATATTAATAGAGGAGAATTCAGAGGAGGAAAAAAGACACCCTCCCCCATACTCCTGCCTGCAAAAACTCTTAAATAAACAGGGGATTTCTTCAGGGTGCCCCTTCCCACCTCCCCCTTTCCCTTAACAATAAAGATTGAGGGTGGGAGACGGAGAAGTTCCGGATGCTGTCTGCCAGGGAGGGTTTCCCACAGGAGGAGATAGCTGTACACTCCCACTGCTTCCAAGGAGTTGTGGGGGATGGGGGGATGCTGAAACAGAGCCATGATGGTTCAGGGAAGTGCTGTTTTATTTAAACCCTCAAATGGCTTGACATGCCCCTGGTACTTTCACTGCCTAATTATAAATGAAAGGAAAACGGCAAGAGAATCCCCTTCTGTTGACCATCTTCCACTTAACAAGGCAGCACATGTCGCAGTCTTTACCTTTTTAGCTCTGTCCTTGCTTTTATCCTTCTGCAATTTAATCCTAACTCAATTATATTATTACAGCGTGTCACTTTGAGTCACTTTCCCTCTTATTGGCATATGGCTCTTTTCAGTTTCACTGCTAATTCTTTTCCAGTGGACTTGTTTAAAATGTACTCATTTTCTACTTAGACTCTGTGTTATTCACGCATCACATTTCTGCAATGCCTGGCTAACTTCCTCAGGAGGAGAACAGGAGCCGGGGAACTTTGCTCTCTGCATACATTTGCCAGAGTTCCCATACCGGATTGTCAAAACACAAACTAGATGGCAGGAAAGGTGAGCATCATGCCCCATCTGTCAGAAATGTGGATAGGAGGCTGCCCTCCGCTGGGTCTATTCCAAAGCTCTGGACTGGAGTGATGAGGAGTGCTGGTGAATACTGAAAACGGTTTTCTATCAATATCTTTTGTTTTTCCCCTTTCCCTTCCCCTCCTCCCTCACTTTTAGCTTTCAAATGCATTCACTCAAGCTTTTTGTGCCTTTTCTGACTTTCCTCCTTGTGCGAGCCAGAGCAGAAGCTCTTCCTAGCAAGATGGTCCTGCAGGTTCTAGTTTCCTGGGGAATATTCCAACTGCCCATCCATTCAATTTGTCTTCAGATTTGGATATGGGCTATGTGACTGACAACTGATTGAACAAATGGATCATAGAAGTCACTACAGTGGGTATTTGCATGTATAAAAAAAAAAATATATATAATTCTGAGATCCTTCATAGGCAGGAAAAGAGGACTAGTTTAAAAATACATATGATTTCCCCCCCACTCTCAGCTCCTAGAGAAGGAGATAGTAGTAGATGAGGTAATCACAGTGCTAACAGGTCCCAAATTTTGCTTTCCTAAAGGCAAAACAATCCCTTTTAGGTTTTCATAAAAGCTTGTTTACACTTGGAAACATACTGTAATAGTGATTCTAGAGCGTCCACATTCCCCTGATATAAAAGATCTTTGTTTCCCTTCCACCTGTATACACACTCTGATTCTGGATTGCCTTATCCCAACTGAATTTGTAGGTAGACTAAGATAACTAAGAAAGAGACTTTTGGTAAATATCTAAAATAGATGACCCTGGAGAGGAACTTCCTGGTTTGGAAAAAAAAAATACCCCACACATGCAAAAACAACCCCCCCAGGAAAAACCCAACTCTGGCTTCTCTTTTCCAAAACCTGACTAAGTTACAGACAGAGAAATGCAAGCAAGCTGGCCAGGACATAAGTCCGCAAAATCTCTTTACTGCATAGGCAAAGACAAAATTAAAAGACAGTTTATTCAGAGACATAGTTTCAGATAAGAGCAAAACCTTCTGAATCAAGGTGACCTGCTGTTTGCCCAACATCTTTCTTGAGCTCAGTAACTTCATTGAGGGAAGAGGCTACATCCCTGATGTTTCCACTTCTCTACATGTAGCACTGGAAATGAGTGACTTGAATTTAAAGGTCAAGATCTGTTTTCACAGCCAAAATACATATCTCTATACTGACTTCTGAGGTTAGATAACTTGCACGCTTCAATGTTAAGATAAGGACCAGGCAGTCTGTTTACAAATTCAGGTTGTTGTAAGTTGATAGTGGAGTGTCTAGTATACATGATATGAAAAGTGGTATTGAAAATATAAATGGGCATGCGGTGCTAATATCCATACAAGCAAAGCAAGTGCATCAGTGTGGTTGTTTTTAATTCTCTTTCCTGGGTCAAATCAAATGTAATCATTATGGAACCTGTGAATGTCTACTTTTCATCTCAAGATTGTTCTATAAAGATCACACGAAAATATTCTCAGGACTTCTGACAACAGGTTCTTCAGCCTCAGAGTCAAATGACTGTGATTACAGCTAGAAGTTAAGATAATATGGTGTTATTATATCAAGAAATCCTGTCCACTTCATAGCTGTCCTGAGTTTCTTCTGTTTTCAGACTTCATCTGGGATAAGAGACAACTAATTCTCCATAGTCTTTCAGGCCACTGGGTCAAGTTGGCTCCGGCCATCGTGTTAACATCCCTAAATCCTTCAGTCAACTTATCTGTTAGAGATAAAATTTAGAGTCTATTTATCCTGCCTCTTCCAGCTGAGCTTCATGTAGAATAACTGTCCCTCTGCAGTGGATTTTAGTCCATGCATCATAAAACTTCCTTAGAAGTTATGTTTGCTGATTAACTACTAAAAGCACCAGGGAAAAGAAAAATTCTTGCCAGATTTCAGAAGTAAAGTAAAAATGTAAATACAGAATAACTCTTTTGGATTTTGTTGTGGTTTTTTGGTTGTTTTTTATTTTTTTAATAGAGGTGAAAATAATTAATCGATTTCTTACACCAGCCTACCTGTTGCAGTATCTAACACATTTTGTGAAAAGCTCTCTTTGAATCAAAGAATTCTAAATGATTGCTGAGCAACAACAGTCCTGGAAAGCAATTTAGGGAAAGAAAGCATGAAGAGGACATGAGACCTAAAAAAAGTTACAACTGAAATGAGTTTTGAAGAAACATATGCTCTCATGCAGCAGATTTTTCAACCTCATAGGAAATATGGTGCTGAAATGAGAATAGGCTGATGAAAGGATGGATTCGGTTTCTATGTAATTTCCTGTACATTTGCATGTGAGTATTTCCCATGTATCCCCTGAGAAAGTCTTTGACTTAATGCTTGTAAAGATATGGGAGCTAGGTCATCCACATTTCCTATCCCAGTTTGGAAGGGGTTCACATTTACAATGATGACCATTTATCTTCCTGTTCTCTGGTGTTTGTGATAGGTACATTAATGACCAAGTTTGCCTTAACAAGCCTGCAGTACAGCTCATCAGATGAGGATATTGTAATAAAATCCTTGAAATAATGCTAAGGGTGGTTACTATTTTGCAAGATGGGTAGCCCATAAAATGCCACTTTGCTATTTCTAGTGACTGGCATTTGTTTAGCAACACAGAGCACAATTTAGAGGAGGTTTTCCAATTCCTACTGGATGGGATCAATTTGACAGAAGCATTAGTATCAGGAGATCCTCTGCTAGGAAAAGAACTATCGCTCCCCACTGTCTTTGCCATTTACAGGAAGGATTGGTGCCAGCAATTTTACTTTCATCAGCAATACAACAGAGAAGGGAGGAAAAAAAAATTGCAAATGATTCTATAATGTCCTTGAAATTAAATTAAAAATAGCCATCACTGCCAAAACTCAGAAAAGGACTCACAGCTTTTTTACAGTGCCTACTACAATGTGGATTTATGATTGCCGGAATACTGCCTACTGTATAACAAGTGTAGTATTAAGTGCCATATTGGACTACCATATGGCTACTAACCTCAGAGGTTGGTAGCAACTATCAGTGTAGAAATTAGTGTGCAGAATGAGCCTGAGGATAAAACCAGTTATCACTCAAGCATGCTATATAATTGGCTGTTGCAAGAAACTAAAAAATGTCTCGGAAACCAGATGGATTTGAAATGTTCCATTATTCATAAACACTTTTTTTTTTTCTGCAGCAATACTTGTTCCTTTCCCAAATATTCTGTTGTTAAAAAGAATAATTACCATGCAGAAGCAAAAAGTGAGGATAAAAGCCTTTGCTGCTGGGGCAGGAATGGCCTTGTCTATGTTTTGCCCTGGGCAGGACCCCCTGTGCCCACAGTGACCAGGTCACGGGCAGCCGGTTTGTGCCAATTTCTGCAGGGACTTCTGCTCTCTTCCCGCAGACAGTGACAACAGTGAAGGAAGGAGGGTGGTGGTGTGGGTATGCGTGTTGATGTTATTAGCAGCCCTTCACAGCTGTGGAAACTCATTCTTTACACAGTATTTCCCTCCTTTTTGATCAGTCAAATGACAACCATTGTAATCTCCCTGACAGGAACTGCCTCCCTGGAGGACACAACATCCCCCCATGCACACATGCTCTCTTCCTCTCCCTCCTTTTCATCCCACTCCTCCCACCTCATGCCTTTTCTCAGTCCTTCTCCAGCTGGATCCACAAGTGAAGCAGGAAAAGAAAAGAAAGAAAATAATAATAATAATAATAAAGACACTTCTTTTGTGGACAAGAAAGGGCAATGATCATTGCACATGATATCAATTGGGAGAAGAAAGCAGAACTTGAATATGCAGGAGAGGGACGTGGCAAAATCCACCTCAGCTCAGCTCAGCTCAGGGCTGGAAAATCTATGCACAGGATGAAAAACAAACCTTCACTCTTTTGCTCCATAACCAGCTTCTTGCAAAGAGCTTTTCCCCATCAAAAGAAAGAAGGAGACAATGCAGTTCTGATTTTATGACATTCACGACAAATAGGGGACTTCCTGTTCTCATCACCTCCTTATTTTTCAGTGTTTTTTGGATTTAATTCTAATAATCTAGCTGTGCTTGGAAGGGCAGTTCCAGCTAAAGAAGTAAGTCAACAGATAGTTTCACCTAACAAAGCAGGCTTAGTGTAGTAGAAAAAAATTTCTTGGTTTGTCTTGTCTCTGATCTGTAGCCTAAGGTCAAAGACTGAAGATATGGATACTTTTAGGATTTGATTTATTGAACACAGAGTTTTGATAAGGAGGAAAATAAAATTTGTTGAAAGATTTCAACTTCTTTTCAACTGGATTCTCAATAAAACCAAAAGATTGAACGTTTTCTGTATTTGAGGGTTTGTTGGCTTTTGTTATTGTCGTACGCAAAAATACACTCTGGTTCAAGTTAAAACTATTGAGAAAATTAAATTATTATATTACCTTTTCAGATATGAAAATTGTGCAATCAAAGATATAAAATGTAAAAGAAAAGTTTCAGAACCACCTACACTTTCAAAGAGACACGTAACTTCCAAATATTTCATTCTGAAAGAATGTTAAAAGGTAATATTCCAACACCATTAGACTTCTTACCCTAATCAGAATTTCAGTAAAATCATTTTATCTTCCAAAGCATTCAATTCCAATGAAACTGCAAATACTAATATATCTTTTTCTATCTATACAGGAAAGAAGGGAGGACACCCTCCCTGTCCAGTGGTAGGTGTTTATTAGTCAATGGACCAACGAAGTACTGGTATAACTGCTGCAGTAAAATGTGATTACAAAGAGTTGACTCACTTAGTTGACCTACTGTAGGTTTTGTTATAGCGTCAATATGGAAACATATTTTGGACTAATAATAGCCATAACTTATCGAGTGCTTCACACGCAAAAAAATTGTATTGATAAAGTCATGCGTACACAAAATAGAATATATGCAAGGGCAGGCCAGACTTGAAAAGGTAGGAAACCTGCTTTAGGAGTGTGACAATTGTAGATGTGACATCTGAGATAATCTGCTGCTTGTGAATACATCCTTCAGGTATGTACGTTGATGAGGAACCAAGAATGACTGATTTTTTTTCATAAAACTCATCTCTGGAGGTGTAATAATTCCATCAGAGGCAAAATTATGCTCAGAATCAAAGCATGGGTGTTCCCCATAACTCTATACTGGTTTTATTACTTAGTAAATAATTTAGTTTTTCTTCTTCCTTAACCAATAGTTTGGTAAAACTCACTTGAAATTAACAAAGTTGTCTTATATACCCACCTCACCCAGTGGCAATAGCTCATTGACTTTTATTGCTAAAACTTGGTTATGATTTAGCCTCATTTTTCATTAAAAGATCCAGGATTAAATGTTGAGAGTTTAATATCAAGATTCAAAAGAAGAAAAAACCAAACAATTACTGAGAGTTTTGGAAGATGAATGAATTGATGATATACAGTAATTTTTTCCCAGTCTGGAGGTGAGAGGGTGCCTGGACTGTATGGATTTTGCTGTTACAAAGCTATGGGATGTCATAGGGCTGTGGAATTCTGCTTGCATGGGTATCCATGTAGATGTCTTATCTGCTCACTGTCATTAAATATGTTTAGCCCAATAATGCATACAAACTAACTGAAAAGCAACTTATAGTGTTAGGCATTGTACAACAAAAGTAATATCTATCCATCTATTAAATCTGTAGATAGTACTTTAGACTGAAGTTATGGTGTTGCACATACAGGACATTTATTTTATGCACTGCCAGCAATACCGCTGTAGCGTAAAACACTTATTTTATGGTGTACTGGGTTTTGTGGAAAGTTGCATGAATCTACTAATTCCAGGTCAGCAAAAGAGTTTAAAAGCTTCCATGATCAACCTGTATCTGACCTGAAACGTGCTTTTATCAAGACAAGCTATCTAGAAAACTTAAAATAGAAAGAAATGTGGTAATGAAGCATCAAAAATTGTTGGGCAAAAGGATGGGTTAGAGTGAAACACCTCTAACAGACACAGTCCTCCTAGTTTCAAACATCTCACACCACAATTTTCAAATATAAAGTTGCCTCTGACCCTGGTAAGGAAGGAACCATCTTACTTCCAAAGGTACCACTAAGAAAAATAATTTCATATTAGACTATTTCCTTCTGCATTTCTCTCACCATTGACTTCTTTAAATCATTTTGTTTCCAGAAACCACTGCAGGAAACTATTAGCAGAAGTTTCCAAGAGAAGCAACAGAGCTGAGGAATAGCATTGAGGGCAGCAGATTCCGGTTAATTCATTTTTTCTCAGTTATTAACTACCTGATCCATGAAAAAAGCTAACGTGATAACGGACTATCAAAACAAAAGAGTGATTTCCCTGTATACTTCTGCATGCTGGGATATTTAATATCCTCAAACCTGATGATGTTTAAAGGATGACAATAAACAAAGAGGAAAATATCAGTATACAGAGTTCTTCATCTCTGGGTGTGATGTAGAGTGCCAAAACTGTGACAAATGTCTGAATCTGGCATCCCAAAATATGAACGTGTTCAAATGAGAGTGAGCCAAGTCAACCTCTTCGGTGCGTGAAGGTGAAGGAGATGCCTAGGAGATGAGGGTGAACATATGGGAGCAAGAGCGCTTAGAGTTTGAGCAATAACTCTATTGTTTAGATCTACTTTTTTTCCTCTTTCCTGGCTCTCCCGGTGCCCACACTCACACAGTAGCACCGGCTGGCCTGTCACCTGAAATACCATGGCTGCTGGCAAAGCCTGCCCACTCTACCATGGATGTGCAATGTGGGGCAAGCGCACATAGAAGTCTCAACTGAAAAATGAATAGCCCTCCAAGTCCATACAGTGTGTGCACAGAGCATGACCTGGCTGATCCACCCCTACAAGGAGCAAGGAGAGAAGCTGTGGTCTGTGAGCTTCTTACTGAGGGACACATGCTTCAGTTCCTCTCTTCTGAAATATATAAGCAAAGAAATCAAAATTTCCTCTGTATGCCTGCATGGAGCAAGCAGATTAGAACGGTCTGTTTGAGATTTTGACACTAGATAAATGTATTGATATTAGTTTCTTTTCAGGATGAGGTTTAGTGGTGGTATTTCCTTTTCCTCTCAACAGACATTATAGAGCTGTGTAATGAAACATCTCATCATTTTGCAAATAATACTTCAAAATAGGGTTATAAAATGTTTGGTGTAAGACCTTAGAGACAGAAGTGTCTCAAAAATAGTCTTGTGTTCTTGATCTCAAGGAATCGACAAGTTAAGTCCATGTGAGATCAAAGAGATGTAGGATTCAAACAGAGATCCCAAGGGCACATCTCAAACAACACTAAACTCATGGCATGGTGATTTCACAAGTCTTGATAGATATCTGTACAACATGCATTTAAAAACCTAATGTCTGATCAAATCCTTTATACTAGTCCATATGCACAAGTATTATTCCCTTCTCCCCTCACCCTCGAGTTCACAATCTGTCATGATAGAATGTTTCTTATACCTTTGGATGCGTGGCCAGACTGTCCCTTTAATATATTTGTCAGCTTATAGATTGCTGTAGAAAAAAAAAGTGGATTTGTGGCATAAAGGGGAGAAAAAAAAAAAAAAGAAGTGAAAAAGAAAGAAAGAAAGAAAGGAAAAAAAAAAAAGAATGGCATTCGGAAAAAAAGGACAACCCTGTCAAAACATGACAGCTGATCCACTGCCTGTTTTATGCTATTCATAGAAAATGCCAAATTCTGCAAATAGTAACCACATGTACATCGGCTTCACAGACTCAATGTTCTGCTGCAAAATGAGACATTCTGTATTTTAGTGTGTCATCAAAGGCAGTGAAAATATCACTCCAGCCTCCTAGGCTTAACCCTCTGGTCTCTCAACTGTTAAAAGTTTAATTCAATGGCGGTAGGAGAGAACAGCAACACATCCAGCTTTGTGAACAGTGTTAAAGGAGCTGCCTAATGTATGCCAGTTGCACATAAAGTCAATTAACAAATCTGTTACCGCGCCATTTTTATTCATAGCCATGAGACCATTAAAGCGACAAGACTGCATCTGACGTTTATGATCTTGTTCGCATTGCCAGAGGAAGAGGGGGTGGGGATGGAAACAACTTTGTGGCTCTGTAGTATGAGAGAAATAGCACCATTCAGAGACACAAGGGCTCTTGAGCAAATGCTGGAGCCTCTGAAGTCTTTTTCTTATCTCAGCCCCTTCCCCCTTCACCCTTTTTCCTGGTCCCTCCTCCTCTTACCCCTCTGCTTGTGCCTTTCAGGTTTAATTTCAATGCAGAAAGATTGGCTTCAGAACTATAATGTAATTGTCCTTTCAGTGGCTGGCTGATATTCCCTCTCTCTAACATTTGAAAGAGTACATTGCTGAATTGAATATGGGATGGGAACAGCTCCTGGTGCTTTTGTGTGCAATGGGGATGGCTTTGTAAGGCAAGGCTTGGGCTTGGGTTGGCTGTGTAATTCTCCAGAAACACTTCCAAGATCCTCTAAGTGACCACTAGCTCTGAATAAGGTTTCTTGTTTAATCATCTCCTCAACAAACAGCATTTACAACAGCTACAGTAAATCTCTTTCCACATTTAGGAGCCAAACCTTGGGAGTAGGATTTTCCGGTATTTTCCACCCTCTCCTGACCAGTGTGCTCTTCTTCCGCTATTTCTGGATGCCAGGAATGTGACCATGGGTAAAAGAAGTTGCCAGTGGAGCACTCTGACATATGTTAGTGTCCCTACTTAGCTAAACTGTTTCCCAGAACACCTCAAAGACAATCTGCATTCCCTGCTAACAAAGTAACTTCTGCATATCATAGAATCATAGAATCATAGAATCATAGAACCACCAGGTTGGAAAAGACCCACTGGATCATCGAGTCCAACCATTCCTATCAAACACTAAACCATGTCCCTCAGCACCTTAAGTCCCATGAGTTTCACTTTGATCTACCTTCAATGCTCATAAATGAAATAAGATTTAGAAAATTCAGGGACAAATTATTTCACAGAAAATACTTCATTCATGAAATGTCTCTCCTTTAAACTCATCCTCAAATTGGTAAGGATACAACTGATGATAAGAAATAATACGAAAGTTAATGGTCATCTTAGTGGTAAGCAGGTAGGTAAATGGTTAAGTAAGAAGGCCAGCAGGTTTTACGGATCGATGAACTGATTATGATACAGAACTGATAAACTCTGAAATTATTTCTAGTGTGCAGACAGGATGGTTGGAGGCCAGCTGTCTTGAGAATCTCAGATCACAATATTTGTCTAGTGCAGAGTGCCAAAATTCAGTGGCTGACATCCTGGCTCCATTAAAGTTGCTGGGTAAAACTCCAGCAGATGTTTTACCACTGACTTTAGTTGGAGTCATTTCACCAAATAACTGCAGGGGACATGAGATTGTAGCATTCTCTCCAAGGCTGTAGTGATGGGAGACAACCATGTAAATGTTTCACAGTGCTGGACCTCCAGAGGTATTTCTCTCTTGGGGACACATGCTTGGGGAGAAGCAGGAAAGAGTGTTATCAGGAATACTGCATTTTAGTACTTGCAAAATGACAACAAATAAAGAAAGCAAGAGGAAAAATCAGGTTTGTGCTCAACTAAGGCAAGGGAGCTGGTATGGCCAAGCTGGTAAATGCTCATACATTACATGAAATAATTCTTACGTATGCCGACAAATCCTTCAAATCACATCTGATCTGTGTCTGGTTTGAACCTTATTTTTTTATTGTTCTTTGTTATTTTTTTATTGTTTGTTTTATTTGTTGTTGAGAGAGAAATGCAACCTGAAATCATTGATAAAATTCCTCTAAGTCAACAGGCAAAACAGTAGCAACAGCAGGAGAATTTATCGAAGCTTATTATTTTCTTGAGGCATCTTCATTACAATGGATGGTAAGGAGACAGAAGGCCTGCAACTCATCTGACTACACAGCTTTCACTGGACCCTTTTGAATCATTGCATGGAACGTGCTCCAGTTTAACAAGAACTGAGCAAAGAAACAGGTAAATATTTTTTAATTATTTGAATAAGGAAACTATGAAAAAAAATGCTAAAATATCAACATATTTTCATGGCTCAAATGCTTCCTCTAGCGTATCTTACTCCAAATGAGTCCTATTGAAGCTATTGACCATTGATATGGTTAAAACTGTATGAAATATTATCTTAGTTTGTGAGAGTGATAAAGTGGATCATAAGTGTCAGATCTAATGCTTCCTTCTTTTTTTTGGTGGAAGCCCTTCCAAACATGCTATGTGTCAAGATCTTTTCTGAAAGGATAAACCCGTTATCCCACAGTGACAATGGGAGAACCCAGCCTTCAACTGTCTACTCCTACAAGCTAGATACTAAGCTGTTTTTCTCAGCCAGAGAGGGATAAGGTTGACCTTGTTCATAAGACATAAGACACTTAACAAATTCTTCTGTTGTGGACACCTAAATCCCTCTGAAAAGTACTTCTAAGGACCTAGACCTTTCGTGTTTGTCAAGCTTTCTATGAATGCACTGTGGAAGGCAATAATAAAATGTCAGTGGAAGCTGAGAAAGGAGTTGCAATTAATACTGTTCTACCACTGTTGCCATTAGAAGTGGAAATAGTCACAGAGAACATGCTAAGAGGATTTTCTGCACCTTGTAAGAACCAGACGTCCCTCTGCACAACTCACTGCCACAGCATCACCTCATGGGGGAATAGGTGCTCTGAAAAATAGTCTCCAGCATCTGAGAGAGAATAAATCATAGCCCAGCAAGAGTGGGGAGTCTATGCCAACATTCCTGCACAGAGAAATGGGCAGCAGGCAAGATCCTGCAGCTGGTGTACACTGAGTACAGAACACCAAGGCCTTGAACTTTTTCCCCCTCCTGAGTTTCTTCCTGCACTCCCCCTCCTTTCTTGCCATCTTTCCCTTGAGCGCCCAGGAGAGGAAACAAAATTTATACCGCTGTGCCCTTAAAATGCTGACTTTCCATGTTTACAGGGATTGTTTACACAGAAAATTAATCAGTTACGGTTTTAAATTTTAATTAAAGAATGCTTTCCACTGTTATTGCAAAACAGACAAAAGCCCATAAAATGTATATTTGACTGCCGTGCTGTGTTGTCTTTGGATCAGCAAGCAGACTTGAGATCAATCATGCGTGGTATTTTTTGAACTTTTTTTTCCTAAACACAACACTCTTCATACAAGTTACACTATTTTTTTTTTAAAAGCCCTTCAAAATAAAAGCCAGACTGCACAACAATATGGAATTCTCCTTCATGCCTTTCTTTTTAAGACCAAAAATGAAATCCGTAATCTCAAGCTGACCGTGGGATAGTTTAGCCATTAAAAAACCACAAGCAGAATCACAGCTTCCATAGTAAAGGCCTCAAACTTGCTTACTTCAAAGCCAATAACAAAACTCCCACAAACTTTGATTCAAGTGTTTATTACAAGCTGTTTGTTCCCACAGCTGCAGTTCCTGGTTTGAAAATAAAGTGTGGCCGTTTCTTTCTCCAGATCTCATGACCATTAATAGAGATTCAAGATCATTTCAAGGTTAGCCATTCAACCTCTCTTTCCTGAAGTATTTATCCATAGTGCATAGATGTCTCCCGAAGGCCTGAGGAAGAGCATGACTCTAGGAAACTGCGTCTAGCCAAAAAAATTTGCAGTCATGATGAAAAGCTACAATTAGGTCTGCTATGCCTGTGCTCCCTTAGCAGTATGGTCAAGCACTTTTTTTTTTCTCTTGAACAAAAGTAAATTCAGATGAATAAATCAGCAAGGCAAGTGCAACTGGCTTAACTAAAACAGAGTCCTGTTTCTCTTGCAATTTTTATTTGTATAATTCAAGGAAAAGATTCATTCCATCCTTTCTTCCCATTTATCAAAAGATCCATGAAAAACTGAGGGAACTCTAACAAAACAAAGTTTGACTACGTTACCACAAATGTTTGACAGTCCAAATTTCAACAGTCAAATATCCAGATAGAAATCACCAAGCTATGAAATCCACCATGCTGTCCACTAGTCATGCCAGTGATCTAATTGTATTACACAACAGACTCCCTGTAACACAGACTATTCCTGCTTACTACGACACAATGAAAAGAGATTTTGCTAACTCTGTGTGGAAGATGATGTACTTATTAATGCAATATCAAATTTATTTTCAAAGATAAAAACACTCACGGGTCAGGCAGCAACATGAGCATTTGGACCACCAAATGTGAGGCAAAAGCTTCAGGTTAACTGTTAAACACTGACAGTAAGCATTGGAGATAAAGGAGATAAAAACTTCTCAACAGACAGTTTCATGGAAAAAGAAGAAAGCATGTTACAAATAACCAGTTAAGGTAGAGGACGGGCGATCTCTCTTTACATTGACATTTGCAGCAGAAATTACTTTGGTCTTCTAGAATCCAAGCAATTCTAAGAAGATGGAGGACAAAGATTTTGCCTGGATGTTGTATCTATTGCAACAACAGAGGTGACGATTCATCAAGAAGTTTGACAGTATTTTAATACTGACAAGCAGTCAAACCTCTATGAATATTTATCTGGCTTATATCCAAATTATTTTAGCAGCTTTGGTCCATGAAACTACTCTGGAAACATAGCCAGAAAGATAAGAAGTCATGGTATGAAGGTCACAGTGAGAACAGAACTTTGAAGGAAGGTGTTCAGACAAGAATAGAAACATCTGTTAGTAGAGATGTCCTAGAACGGTCACTGCAATGTACAGGGAGGGTATCAGCTTTCAGCTTGCAGCCTGTGAATGACAGATTCATAGAAGTTATCAGCAAAAACACCATTGCAGTTCTCTCTTTGACTAGCTTTCATACCAGAGGTCATAAAATTTCTTTGAATTCTTTTCCTGCTTCAAGTCCAACAGCTAAGGCTAACCTAGGGTTATCATGGAAGGGGATGGGAGATAGATTATTTTAATCTGAAAATGTCATTTAGTAATAGGCAATGGAAGTTATAATTGGAGTAAAAGTCATTATTCCACTTAAAACTTTACCTTCATTGCAAAAGTTTGTGGGGTTTTTTTTTACCACATATATGTATCTATATACATACACATATGTATCGTGTTTCTGGTCTAAATTTGTCCAGCTTCACTCTCCAGCTGAAATAGAAGTATTTGGTACTTGACAAAGTACTTACACCCACTCACTTTTGACTGAGATCAAGTCAATTCTTGATCTTTTTTTCCAACAGTTCCTTAAGAGTGTGTGTCTCAAAAATGTTTTTCAATCCTTCGTACACTCAGGGCCTATTTCAACACCTTCAGGGTGCATCTATACCACTGATTTTGTTCAGATCAGGAGAGTATTTTTGAAGCAGATCTTGTGATTGTCCTCATTTATGCTGCTTTGGTTCACACTGTCAACTGTCTCAGGTGGCCCAAACTGAACTTCTTTTCTGGATAAAACTAAGTGAGAAACAGTGCTCCGACCCCAATGAGCCACAACTGCTTAAGGGCACACCAGGTGCTCTGCATTAATTGTTTCACTATACAGATCCCTTCTGATTGCTGTGAACTAGTTTTTAATGCAGATACAACCTCAGCTGTGGATGCCAAAATCTCAATGTGATATTTCAAGAGTGGCAGCACAAGTGCCAAAAAGAGAGCTATTATAAACATGCTTCTATTCTGTACTCCTTCATCTAGATATATGCGAATCTTTACAATCATAACCAATGAAGGAGGCAATGCCACATGGTAAGAAAATATCTATATAAACAGCTTCCTGCTACTGAAAATTATATGGAGTACTGAGTTTGTATGAACAGAGACCTTCTGTCAGGCAACTTCAAGTGGGAAGAAAGTTCCTAAAATGGGAAATCACTCTATCATCTCCAGTGATTTTGCTCTTTTATTCTTTTCAAAATCTTTTGCTATTAGGTAGGCTCTGTTTTTTTAAAAAAGGTAAAATATTTGCTCTTCAGGTGTGTTTTAATGAGCTCCTGTGGCTAAAAAGTTATCAACAAAATCTTTGACTTCGTGTGTAATGAAGTCACCTTTGGGATTCCAGGAGACCTAGGTTAATTTTCCTTGGAAATGTTTATTACTGGGCACTTGCAGGTATGTCTGATCCTCAATTAATACATGAAATATTGTCTGTTTCTTTTCTTGAATGTCTTCTAAGGCATTTCACGAACACATAAAATCTTTGGCTATTATTTTGAGGAGTACCCGTGATAGCAATTGAACTCTCTCACTAAGTGCATTTTTGTGCTAATTAAATATTCCAAACTTCTATCAAGATTATTGTCACCTATTTAATGGTTCATTGAGTTTATGGGCCATGCAAGTCTCTCTTTTATATATTCACCAGGATAGTTATAGCAACTATTCTAGTAATGACAAATTAGGGAACATGCAGAGGAGATGAAAGAACCTCAGTGCAGTAGGCCCAGGTTTCTTTTGTAACTTACGCCAGTTTTATGATGTAGTAATGGCATTGACATTGATGGAATTATTCTTCATTTTCTCTGATGTCAGTGAGTGATAACTAGATATACTTAGTTGATATTGAAATATAGTAAACATGGTATTCCATATACTTGACCTTCTGACCTCTTTCCCCAAAAATACAAGAGCCTGCTGTGGTCAGATATTTGAATCAGAGATGGGAAGTTTGGAATAATATTGTCCTTCATTTTACCAATAAGAATTTTCATCCTTAGGACTATTTACCTATCGGTCAATGGGAGAGGGCAGTCTGCCAATTTGTAGTCAGAGAAGAGAGTAAATGTAATTCTGCAGGCACAACTTCATAAAAAACAGATTGGAACATTTAAGACGATGTGTAAAAGTATCATTACTGGAGAAAGACAGGGAATGGTTGGAAAGACTTCTAGAGAATTCCTACCTTTGCTAGACATCTTTGAACCAAATTGAAAATGAAGTAAAGCTCAAGGGCTTTCTATAAATGGATTATTTTTGGTTTGGTATCAACAGGGCTCTGTTCAGATATTGGGAAAGTCTACTGATGAAATGTTCTGTAATAAACCCATTCTTTTTGCTGTTTTTAGTTTTAACTTAATGAGAGTAAATGCAGTATTACTGCTAATAGCAATCAATTTGATAGAATGAATAATAAGTAAAAGATTGTACTGATATTGTACCTCTCACCTCAAGGTGCAGGATGCAGAATTTTCTGAAGAGCCTACATGATCTAAGGTCAAAAAACTAATTGACTGACAAGTCCTTGCCTCACTTAAGGACTAATGAATGTTGTATTGTGACTGTTTTTCTTAAAAAGTAACATCAAACTACTTTCTATTCATAATAAATTAACACATTTTAGACACTTCTTAATATTTGCCTCCACAAAGCCATAATTTTTATCTGAACAGACCTGCAAGCACCTGTTGTAGCCTGTTTTAAAAATGAGGTCTTATAACTTTTAGTTAATAGCTGATAGAAATAGCAATGTGATTTCAGTGGCACTGATCTGATTACTTTTAATGCAAGACACTCACTTTTTCTACAAGTAGCCCATGCATAATTCATATGGGGGCTCATATCTGATTATTTATAGACCTTTCTATGACACCCCCTCCATGAATATTTGCACATCTCCAAGATAGCAGGGTGAAACTTTCTCCTGAAGAAAATTTCCAGCTAAAGACTTAGCACCACTTTAGTTTTGCTTAGATATCAAAACAGCTCTAAGCGCAACGTAAGTGACACGTAGGTTTCATACTACTACTGTACACAGAAGAATATTTCCACGCTTAACTTGCTCCTTCCTGAAGCAGGAGAGCTAGTCCCCACACAGTGTCTTTGGAGCAGCCAAGATGGTTTCCAAAAAGCCATGGAGAGAGTTTGTAAGAGTCAAAAAGAGAATCCAGCTCTTCTAATTTGCCAGCACTTCAGGGCAGTAGCTTTCTTTCATCAGTGATCCAAAATATAGAATCCTTCTGTCTAGTTAGATGATTCTCTCCAGTAGAAGCATAGCAAGGAGGACTCCAAAGACACTTAAAGGTTATGTGACCCTGTCCCAGACAGGACATACTACACCTATATCCTTCAGAAAGATGTTTGTGCACATTTATGAAAAGCTTAGAAATTGTTTAAAATAGCTTAATGAAAATAAACAGCTTCTTCTAGCCTAAATCATCTATACAGCAATTTAAGCCTATTACTTCTTTTTGTACTCATAGTCAAAATAAAGAAGCCTTTTATTCTTTAGTTCTCTACACCTATTATTTTATGTTGGAGGACCACATTCAGGTCATACTTCTTCTCCAGTCTGAACCATCACAGTACCTTCAGTCTGTCCTTACTCCAAGATTTTCCCAAAGGAGATGATCTACTCAAAGCAAAGAACCGTTCTTCATTAGGTAAGGGAAAAAACACAGGCTTCATTGGACAGTTGAGTTCTCTGTGAAAGTTTCTTTCCTAGACACTGCTTTTGCATTTCCCTCATCTTAAGATCGCAGAAGGGAGCAGCAGAAGTCTGTCTGTCTTGCAGCTTCATACAGGATCCATATGTCTGGCACTCAGCATGCAGTTCTTTCTCTCTCCATTGAATGTCAGCTCTTCCCTGATCTTCCTGCCTGAAATGTCTCTTGCTTTCCTGTGTTCCTGCATGCCATTTCCCTCCTGTGAGATTTTGATGAAACGATTTAGAAGACAGTATATATGATAAATGTATATGTGTGTGTATTTTTTTTAAAGAGAAAGTCACAGCTACTGATAGAAATACTCTCAAAAGCCACAATGTAGAGAGTAGTGGTGTGAGCCTGAGTTTTGTTCTTGTTCACAGGGATTTTATTCGCATATTTTACTGTCAGTTTCTTGACATTTTTGTCAGCTTGGATCTGGAGGCCATAGTTGCCGCCAGCAGGTCCTACCACATTTTTATTCTCCATTGTATTTTCATGGAATAAATAAAAACAGAACAAGAGTGAAAGCCGGAGAGAGACATGGCGAGAAAGAGTCAGAGGTTACTGGAAGAACTGTTTTATGCATTTTTTTCCCTGCTTAGGAACATCCACTCAACAAAAAAACCCAGCAACCACAAAGCATTTTGCACTGAGAAATATCTTTCCTCAGTTATGCAATATAGGCTTCAGGCAAAGTGGTTAATGTATTTGGATAGGAAATCTCTCATTCCCACTCAGTCCTTGTCTGTCTTTTCCCTTCTTCTTCTTTTCAGTTTTCTTTTTTGCTTCTTTTTTTTTTTCTTTTCTTTCCTGCGTGTTTCCGGGCTGCTGTGTGATTTTCCTCACAATGCATCTATTGTTTCCCAGTCACATCACCACTGGTTGTAATCAACTCTAATTTCTGTCTTTCCTTTTATTTCTTGCTATAACCATGAGATTTACACATGCAATGAATAAACAAAATTTACCGTAAGCTTATAAACAAGTTGACTGTAAAATCAAGGCTTTAGATGCTGTGAGCAAGAAGGAAAAACAAAGTTCTCCTTCTCACTTATGAACTTATAAATTAAAGTATGATTCCCTATGCTATTTTTCTGTTCCATCAAATTTCTAAGCCACAATGTCTAGAATTGACATATTTTATATCTTTCTTTCATAGGAATTATAGGAGGATGTAGTAGTCACATCTCAAATGTGTTAAATGCAGTCTCAGGTAAGTGAAAAATTCAGTCTTTTTGGGTGCTCCAGCATCCATACTGATTTGATGCTCCAAGATCAACTTTACTGAGTTTGGTATAGCTTTAAGTCAAAGTGTCTTCACCATCAGCTTTTGCAAGGCTGATGCAAATTTATCATTTATCCCCAGCCTGTTCAGCCTTCTGTGCCATCTTTACCCTTATGTACTATCTCTGACAAGGAGGGAAAAACTAAAAAAAAAAACATAGGGGTATATTAATCTAATTTTGAGTTCTTCCAGGGTGCAATACAGATCCCATTAGTAATGAGAATGAGTATCTTTCCTTCAGTTGCCTTTGGATAGGGCTCCACAGTCTTAGTCTCATGCTTTAAACTTCCCAGTAGTTGTGTTAATTATTGCAGTAGTTCCTGACATCCACTCATGTACTAACAATTGTATCAACACCATCAATTTCTTTTCACATATACAACTTGGCAGCAGCCACAATGGTGTTCAGTCTCTTATGAAGTAGACCAGATCTAAAAATGGTGGCAGGGAGGTTGAAAAGCTCTTTAGTCATCAAGCTACTCAAGCAGGTGCTTTTTGAAGAAGGGAGAAAAAGTCAAGCATTAAAAGTCAGTTGTAGAGTAAGTGCTGCATCTCTTACTTCAGACAAAGGAAGTTTTGTAGAGTCCTATCATCTACAAAAGTGAATTGGGAATCCGATATTAAAGACGAAAAACAAAGAGATATCTGTCCTGTAGCTCGGGGCACCGATCAAAACACAGCGTGGGAGGGCAGGCGAGAGGTTAACCCTTCCTGTAGCCTTGTAACTGCACTGAAAATGGCCTTTGTATGACAGAGAATAAGCTTTACAAACCCCAAACTCGTGGGTCATTGTGGTAGTGAAAAGATGCCCATTGAAATGGGAAATGGATCGTGTTTTTGTTTCTTGCATATAAAATTGTTTTCTGAAACTTTCAAATGACCTTCCCATAGATACTGAACTTTCCATCATTTACTAACATTCAGATATCCAAATGGTTGCTCAAAAGGACTACCACACATGGTAGAATAGATCTCATCCATTAATCTCATTCTCATTGAAACACTGGAAAAGGAGCCAGAAAATGTGGGTGAACATCAGATACGTTAAAAATATTGTAAAGGTCTGAAAAACATATTATGAATTTTGGCTGAAACATCACTTCCTCTTGCCATTTTCATTGCCTGAATAAAATAGAGCACATGGACCAAACCTTGTTCCCATTGTTGTTAAAGCAAGCGCTTCCTAATTGCTTTGAAGAAGATGTAGTCCTTCAATAGTTGACATCAAAATGGAAAACAAGTCCTTAGTTTGATGGGATTTTGATACATTGTTTAGTCAAATAACCAGTCACAGCTTCAAACTGGAATCCCTAAGTAGAGCAAATACACCATGGTGATACTCCCAGTGCCTGCACTTTGCCTCAAGGTCCTTGAGAACAGAAGTGTAAAGATAAGCCCAGCTACGCATGTCTCCAATAGCCTACTGGAAGCACCTGTCCACTGTCACTGCCATACCAATGCACCACCTGTGCACCCTGGCACGTCTGTGGTTTTGGAGTTGGAAAACGCTTAGGGCTCTCCATCAGTGTATGATCAGCTGGCAGCTTTGGTGCAGATGGGGACAAGAGGGTACATTGTGCAGCCGGGTAATCTCTCCAGTATTTCACGTCAGTGCTGAACAATGTAATAAAAGTTTGCAGATGAAAATACTAAGCTGGGTGGAAGGCAATAACTCATGTTGGGTTTTATGACACTGGCCATTTAAGAGCTGTAGGAGTGTTTGAAGCAGGAACACAGCCCGTATTCTAGCCAGGGTCTAACTCCAGCTCTGCACCAGCAACATTTTCCACACACAAGATATTTGCCCAGGTCTAATAACTTGCCATCTCCATCTGGGAGGGCTGCACCTATCTTTGGAAGCTAATGATGTGCAAAGGAAGGTGCCTCAAGAAGTGATGTAACTATGTTATATTGTGTGTGATTTCTGCCTACTGCAAAAACTACTAGGAGAAAAAGTACACACATATATATACATTAAATATTCAGTTTATGAAAGAGGGAATTCATAATTCATAGGGAGCTGCATCTGGGATAGAGATGTTAACTCAGTTAATAATAACAAGACCCAGAAGTCACAAGTGGGGAGGTCATAAAGGCGCTTATAAAAACATTTCTTATGCAAGTAAAATGTGGTTCAACACATTATGTAATATTATTTATATACATTTGTTTTAATTTCTTCAATGTGTCTTTTGAGTTAAATTACTTTGTTCTATGTCATGAGTTGTTTAAACATGTAGTTCTCAGGCAAACAACATAAATAGGCAACTGTTTGCCTGGCTTTGCTGGTCTGTGATGGGACAGAAGACATGCTTAGCACATGTTCTGCAAGCAAAAGCCAGTGAGATGGAACCTCTCTTAGGTTGTTTTCTCCAGCAGGATTTGGTGAATCAGTGTGGGCCTTACCTGGAGCCATCAAATCACTTTCCTCAGTACAGTGACATGGATAAAGAGTACAAAGTGCTGAGTAACACTGTTCGTATGTTACTGCCTGCTCCAGCATTTTGGACCATGTCAGTGAAAAGAGTCCAGGTCTGTTACAGGGTAAAAGTTCCACCAGAACATCTCTCCCATCTGTTACTGAAGGCTAGTAAAACTGACCTTGAAAGAAGCTGATATGATTATGGGGAAGGGTTTGGTGACTGTGTGGACAGGGATGTACAAAACTTGACTGGCATGTTTGGGGCTGCACTCCAAAAAGATTACTTGGGATTTAGAAATCAACTCATTACCTATCAATACAAGCTCAAAAGTGATGTTTTTGTAACTGCTTGCTCTCTAACAGCTTCAAAGAGAAAGATTTTTATATAGTTACAACACATAAAGCAATCTATTCAGAAAGATACGAACCACATGGTGATGGAAATGTAAGCAGTATGTAGATGTGCAGGCACATACGTGTGCATATACAGGAGCAAAATTTGTTGTTGAGAATGCAGTAATCTGTGGTGGAATATAAACAAAATGATAATTGAAAAAAAGAAAGAAAAAAAAGCACTTTCCCACAAAAAATCACATGTTTGCCAGTGGTACTTTCTCAACCTAACAGAGGAAAAGCCCTCTTGGCTAATACATTGCAAAGCTAATGAGAACCAGACAAGGGACTGAAACCAAAAAAGCTTTATGTTACAGGGAAAACAAAGATTTCCAATGGAAATTATTCATTTAAAAGACCTGGTTCATTGAAATTAACAAGAAATATGTGAGAGAAAAGCCATACTGAATGCGGTTTTTGATGACAACAATCTTACATTTATATATAGCACATTTCAGCCAGATGGATTCCAAAGTGTTTCACAAGCTTTGGTGCTTGTACAAATGAAATGTGAAGAATCACTTTTATTCCCCCCACCAAAATATATATTTGCTGGATGAATCACTGCAACTGCATAAAAATGCATTGTATCACGCAATAGTTTATTATATATGTAGGCAGACAAGTTGACAGAGCTTAAGTATCCAGATTTTTCCTTAGCCTGGGCCAGCTACAAGTGTTACCACCCTAGCCCCTGGGAAAAGAAATTACAACACATTATTAATGCCTGAAGTAGCCAGAGCTCGTTTTCTTAAGATGGTGTTTTCCCAAGTAAATGTGGAGAGATTGTCTCATTAACTGCCCAGTGGGAAGAACACCCATTTCAGCCATCAATCACAATGCAGCACTTCAGATTTTCTGTAGGGATCTCCAAAATTGCATCACGTATTCCTTACAAGCCCGGATGTGGGTGCCCGTGAGAGGCATCCTGCTGTAGCTGCTGTTTGTTTTAAGAAAAGCCACATTCTGCTCTCATCAAAATCCCTTGACAGCTCTGACACCTGAAGCACAGGGCAGAATGGGGAGAAGCTTTCACACAGTGACCGAGAGCTCCATCTTGCAGATTTGCTTCCCTTCCCGTTACTTTATGAAAATGGATTGTCAGAGCAGCTGGTGAGACAGAAGTGTCTGCCTGTATCTCAGTGTGGCTGGTACTGTGATCCACTACCAGTACATGCTGAACCAGGCTCCAAACAGGGAGGGGGAAGGGGGCAGTTTCATTTGCTGCCAAATCCCTTAAGCAGTTGCTTGTTTTGTCTCTCTGTCTGAGCAGATTTTTCTTTGCTTTTCTTCTTACTCCACCTGCAAGATTTTAACTTTTGTTTTCAAGCCACGTTTTTTACCTCCATGCTGTTTTCTCATAAACAGGCAGTGTAGAGGGAGACATGCACACGCTTATAGAGTGGTTTGGGGGTTGATTTTTTTTTTTTTTGGGGGGTGCAGAAGATTCCTGCCAAAAGGGAGCCTGCAGTTACTGAGCTGAGCAAGAGGGCGGAGAGGCTGGCTGTTCTTCTAAGGTTCTCGACACTCAGAGGCTGAATGGAAACACCATGCGTGACGGTGCACAAAAAAAGATGCTCATCACATCATCAAATTTCACAGTCCCACCTCAGTACCTCCAGAAGAGCTAGGAATAAGTCCTGCCAAGGAGCTTCTCACTCATTAACCTGTTATATTACTAGAAGTCACTTGCCACCCTCTCTGTATGTGTATATATATAAGTGCGGCTCTGTATCTATGATCTGTCCCAGGTGCAGGTCAGGCAGAGGCAAAGGACCTCTGGAGCCCCTAAGCCTTTCTCCGCTGGTGGAGCATCCGTAGATGGGCTGTGTGATGCATGCCTTCTGCTCCCTAACCCAAAGAAATGAAAGTGAACCTTGGCCTAAGACAGAAGTACCCCCCTCTCTCTGCAAGCTTAGTATTAACAAGAGCTGTGAGGATACTTATCCTTTATTTTCATTCATGAAACAGGTCTAGGTCGTCACCATGTTAATCCAAACACAGCCATCTGAGCACGTGTGTCCAGAAGCAAGTAGTCAATGACTTCTTCTGCCAAGGTTTGTGGCAGAGACAGTGCCTGTCTTGGTATGCTGCTACATGCCAACTTTCTAGTGCTGTGTCAAATGGTAAAGTTAATAACTGGGGTAATAAAAGGGTAATGCAGGAGAGCAGTGAAACCAAATGAAGGATTTTCCCCTCACTGACATGTAAACAAATCCAATGTTGTCAGCATTTTCAATGAAATGAGTTGCTTTCCATCAGGAAACAAACTCAGAAAGATTGAAAACTGCCAAAACTGAGGAGTTTTCAGCCAGAGCTATTATTTTTATATACTCACACACCTATA
Source organism: Phaenicophaeus curvirostris (assembly GCF_032191515.1). Taxonomy (NCBI): domain Eukaryota; kingdom Metazoa; phylum Chordata; class Aves; order Cuculiformes; family Cuculidae; genus Phaenicophaeus; species Phaenicophaeus curvirostris. Next base: position 11,462,149 of record NC_091403.1, read on the forward strand.
TGCATGCACAGAACATGGTATATTTTAAAGGATAATACCACATGGAGAAGTTATTATTAAATCATTTCCTAGTCAGTCATCTCCCCTCCAAACTTGGCGACTCAGTTTATCTGATGTTCTAACTAGTAGACGAAAGCTTTTGGTCTTCCAGCATTTACAATGCATCATCACTAATGCTCCTAAAAGAAATCAATAATGGTAAAAAATGGCATGTGAAAAATAGATAATTTTCCCGGTATAGAGAGAATTAATAAATTCACTTTGCAAGATAAATGGGATGAAAAGTATAATACAGTGTTTCCAATCCATAAGGGTCTTGTACAATTTAAATCATACAAGGTAGGATGCACTGCCATGAAGAGGACTAATTTTAACACTTAAATGAATTTTTGCTGGATTTTTTGTTCATTTTTTATGATCTATAGCTGGAAGCCACAACCTGTTGGTCTGATCTGAGTTTGCAGAAGGGCACATGCAGCCATGTTGGTACATTTAGCTTTGTATACTCTAAATGCGTGCTGTATTGATGAAAATTCTAATTTGAGGGAAGATCTCTTAAGGCAGCTGGGAGGCAAGGGTGGCGTTATGTCTTGTGTCTTCACAGCTCATGAATGTCTTTCTGGTTAAGCCTATTTTGTTGGTTGTACCAGTGAGAGAATGCGGCTATAAATCTACAGCATCAAATTCAATTTGTTTAAAATAAATTTTTGGAATGGACTTTACCTGAGCAACCAGGTATCTGCTTTATTTTGGTATCTCTATGCTGGAGGGTAACTGCTCAATTATGTATTAGCTGTCTCCAAGGAACTCCTGCCTTAAGCTCCCAAATATGTTTTCTAGTATCCATGGTCTGCTTGAATTTTATACAGCTCTTTCTCCGGGACTTTAGAAGTCAGCTGTAAAAGCTTGTGATGGGATGGAACATAGTGATGCCCATAATATCAGTCTGGAAAAATGGTTTATATAAAGTGTCATTAAAATGGATTTGGCTATTTTTTATTTTTATTTTTCAGCAGCAAGGAAAAACAGAAAGGGAGAAGGAGAAAGGAAGCATTCAACGCCAGCTACTTTTTTTTTATTCCTATGATTAGTAAAAGAAAAGGGAAAAAAAACCTTTGGTTTCTTTAACTGTGTACCACTGTAGAAAGGAAGGAGGGATTAGCTCCTTTGGAAAGAGAAGAAGTGCTCATGTTTCATATTATTAATGGCTTTTGGTAATGATTTTATGGTACCAATTGTTATGAGACTGTTACAATGTAGACGGGATACTAGTGAGATTTTCTGTCTGAAGACCCCAACCATAGGCCATGGATATTACTGGAAATTCTCCTATTTAACAGATTTTGGATCACCTCCTATGCTCATAGCAATGTGGACTACTTACTACTTAGTGGCATTCATTTTGTACCCTGACTACAGAGTAGATACTGATGTTGAAAAAGCCTTTTTTCCCCTGTAACACTGTCTCCTCAAGAATTGCTGCTGAATGTCCTTGAAGACATAATAGCTTCATAAACCCAGGTATGATTTTTCACAGGTAGTTCACAGGGCTGTCTGTTTCTGTGCCTTTTAATTCATAGTTTGAGGAGTCTGCCTAAAAGCCCATGCACGGGGATGCATGTGATGACAGGAGTCCTCCATAAAAGTCTCCAGACATTTTAGCCGAGGACAAAGGCTTGCAGGTATGACCTGGGGACATGCTGAAGCCTGGGGGAAAAAAAACGAAAGAAAAGGCAGCAGGTGAATAAAAAGAATATTTTGCATATATCATACTTTTTTGCTGGAAAAAAGGAGTATCTATGAGTAAGCCATACTCAAAATCATAGAAAACTTAGGGCAGCCAAATGCTTAGGCTACTGTTTGACTGTGTGCGCGCATGTGTTTTAGCCCAGGTTCACAACTACATTGTCTTTTGCAAGGAACAGCAGGGAATTTCCTTGGGACCACTTGCACTGTGTGTCTAATAGTCCAGCCCTCATAGTCACTAGTTTGGGAGAAGGCATTGATGCTGAATTTCCTTTTGAGCCCATCTGAGGCACTACTTGAAAGTCTCCACATCCTGACCTGCTGCAAAAACCTGGAGCATCTCACCTATCCCATGGTCAATCCGTGTAAAGTCCCCGTGATCTAGCAACAGCTTTGTGAAAGCAGAAGAAGCAAAAGGCTCTGCAGGTCTCAAACTCTCTCATCCCCATTTTCAAACAGATGTAATAAACTTGCTTGCCCAAATGAAAGGCCTAGTTTGTATATGCTCATACCTAATTGTCTGTATGGTAATCTCTTCATGTGGAATATTTGCAGAGACATGGGATGAGTTGGTAGCCACTTTCTGGCTACTTGTGCGTGCTCACAAGCACATCTTGTAGAACAGAGCGGGCAGGCATGGAAGTAGTCACTGCATGCCTTGTGCCTGAAGAGGACTTGAAAGAGTTAAAGGCAATAATGTGCTTAGGAATGGATTGTTTGCACTTCATGGGTGGATATTTTTTTGTCAGCCTTGTGACCTGCAGGCACACACCTGGTCCCAGGGTCAAGTTACAGCCAAGATCCCTGGCCCGAGGGTCAGGACCTGGCTGATGATAAGAGACAGAAGCCCTCCTTTGGCAAAAGCCATCACATAAAGAAACAAGATTATATTAAGGAATATTAGATGTCACTCCGTCTTCCTTTATGCTTCATTTCCCTTCCTTTAATTAACATGAAAGATAAATACTACATATTCCAGGGAGTTGTGGTCAGAGGAAACTGTACAAACTGCATACTTATTATGGCCTCGCTGTGAACGCACCAGGAAAAAAAAGTAAATTTGGTGGCCTGCCCTTATTAAACTTCACTTAGCTACTGTTAATTATGAACCTGATCAGCTCTAGATTAAACATTTCAGCTTTCCCCTACTGCAGCATCATTTAAAAACTGTAAGAAAATGTCAATAAGAAGAGACCATCTGTTTTCTGAGTGGAAGCCCACAGAAGGAAGAAAGAAAAAAAAGAAGAAACAATGCATGTATAAACCTTCGGCTGATGCTTATCTTTTAGGTAGCTGGCTTGTAGGGAGTTGGAGTGAATTTAAGGAGTTCTAGACTCCAGCTTGGCATAATCTTTGCAAAGAATAAATGAGAGCTATGGACTATATGTATTTTCAAGCAATATCATTTTACTTATTTCACAGGCAGGTAAACATGAGTACACAAAACATTAAATACTTTTACTTGTAATCATCAAATAACCAGATATTGAATCCTGATGCTCTTTCTTATGTTCTAACCACTAAAAAAAATTGCCAAAGATGTCCCAGAGTGCTTAATAAATTGTGCCTGGTGGTTTATTTTCTTATGACTGAAATGCAGCTGGACTGAAAGGCTGCTGTCAGTCTGCACAGACTTAGCTCTGTAAAATGGGGTGTTGCCAAAGGAACTCATAGGGGAAATTTTCGGTACAGTTGGCAAGGTGTGATTATAGGCTCTGGATTAGTGCCAGGATCTAATGCAGACCTAACACCCTCCTTCCTGGAAAAAGTGTGGGCTCTTTAATAGCCTTTAGTTTTATGTTTCACCTGCAAGTAAATAAGTGGCACCAATGGGAGATGGAGGCAGCTACAATGCAGTGAGCACCATTAAATCTTCCTCACAGCCAAAGCATTTCATACTGATCAGGATTAGCCATTGACCTGATCTGTCAGCCTATCAAACAGGAGCCACATTCCTGGAATTACCCTTCTTCTTTCTTCATTCCCTGAAAGCAGTTCACAGCAAGGATTCTGTAACACATTGGTGGTCCAGCACCCTGGTGCAAATGAAGAAATCAAAACTGGACATTTGACTTTGTCTCTAGATTTAATTCGTGTAGGATTTTTTTTCTTTTTCTTTTTTTTTTTTAATCTTTGAGCCTGTCTTGAATAGCTGGGTTCAAAAAGTTCACTTTCTTAGAAGGCATGAGACGTGATATCAGCTACTTAAAACTGTCCACTTTGGAAAGACAACGTGACTTTAAATCTCTCTTGGCCCTTTGTAATAAATGTTATAGTTTAAGCAAGCAATGTCTTTCCATTAAAACTATAAACTTCACTAGAATAATTAAGACTGATTTAAAGTAAAATTAAGTTTGACATGTGGCAGGTGAAGCGGTGCTATTAATTTCAACTGCATATTTAGCAACAGTAGATGAGTGAAAATGGGGGGCATGGATAAAAAGGGCAGAGCTGTAAGTCCTTTCAGGCTCTTGGTCAAGCTGAGGGTGGAGAATGAAGAATATTTCAACTCTTTGGGGGCTATATGCTGTCATTTGCCTTGTAAGTATGAGGAAAAAGCTTGTGACTGTTCTACTTGATAGCAATATGAAGTAGCTATTATCTGTAATGTGCTGGATCCAAGGTAAAAGGGGAAAAGGGGAAATTAAATTTTAGAAAGATGTCCCTTCTCCCTCCTTCAGTCTTTTCATTTTTATCCCTTATTTATAGCTATTGTGGATTTTTCTTACTAATTCTATAATTTCTAAGATGCTTGTCTTTGGATTTCCTGTGGAAGGTACTTACCTAGCCCTTGCCATTATTTGAGGAGAGTCATTTTTCTCACTCTGGTTTTGGATGCAGGTAAAGATGACAGGACCTCTTCAAAATTGTCTGTGGTAATGAAATTGCATCCTAAGGACTACTCTACAACTTAGTTTCAGGCTGATTTCTGATTTTGTATCAAATTCCAGCTGAAGCCTAAACCTGAGTAAGACCAGACTAATCAAGTGCCCATACCTAGCAGAGACTAGTTTGGGTGTGAGCCTACATTGCATCTCCACTGAGATTATCAGAAAGGTCTCGTTATTATAGTCATCAACCATTTCATTTCCTGCCAAGAAACATTGGCGTGAACTCTCTCCAGAGTCCATCAGTGCCCTTGATCCTGAGAAATTACTGTTGAGAAATAGAAATAATTATGTTCTCCTCCTCCAAACCAGATGTGGTATCCATATCTTGACAGCTTTTCCTGTCCGACGTCAGCCAAGGGAGTGAAATGCTAGTACCCAGGGAAGGATTTCCTTTTTTGAAATCAATAAATTCTAATTGCCAATCATGCAAATAAATATGCCTTGCTGGAGTGATGTTATAGTCCACCAGGACCAAACCACATTAACTCATTGTGGAAACTTCATCTTTTGATTGCAGATTGAAGTCAATGAAAATGTCTTTTAAGGGACCTGCCACCCTGGTTCTGATGATTGAATTCTAATTACATACATATTAGTTTTACCATGCTTATTAATGACAAACATATCAACCTTTCTACCGGAAAGCAAACTAAAAATCCAATTTGAATAAAGAATTGCAAATGCCCTGTGTAAAAGACTGCACACAAAACAAACCAGATGTTTCAAGCTGCACACAGAGAGCTTTACAGAGCAGCTAGGGGATTTTTTTTTCCATCAGCCATTGGTAAAAGATATAGATGGCCAGCACACAAACAGCTTCCATTCTTAACACTCATATAATTAGTTTACTCCTGTAACTAATGCAGTATTAAGTCAAAAGAGGGGGAGTGAAAGAAAACAATGATATTGGTCAAAGTTTATAAAGGTCATAGGGTTTGTGGATGGGGAGGAGAGTGGAGGAGGATAGAGGTTATTTTTCCCCATAAAGCTTTCTTATTTACTGCAAGGTTGTGAAGTTTGGAAAAAAATACTAATAAAATTTATTGCCGGGGTTGTAAGAAGATCATACCTTGGTTCTATTTTCAGCTCCAAACAGATTATAGGACAATGGAGCATAAATGGAAATTAAAACAGATTTAGAACAGACGTTAGGAAGCACTTTTTCACATTGAGGATAATAAATGTGTGGAATGGCCTATCAGGCAAGGTTGTAAAGGCAAAGACACTGGGATCATTCACGCAACAACTTGGGAAATAGTGCACTAAAATGGAATGAGTCTGGATGGTGAGGCGGCCTCTGTTTAGATTCCTGGGATGGTTCAAGTCTGCACATTCACTTCTTTCCTTTTCCTTCTGAAATGATAATTTCAACTGTGATTTGTTGTTGTGTCAGGCAGATCTGTCAATCACTTTTCCTGAGAAGTGGGAGGTTGCTCTTTATTCCCATTTCACCTACCTTGATTGCTTATCATAGAATCATAGAATCATAGAATAACCAGGTTGGAAGAGACCCACCAGATCATCGAGTCCAACCATTCCTATCAAACAGTAAACCATGCCCCTTAGCACCTCGTCCACCCGTGCCTTAAACACCTCCAGGGAAGGGGACTCGACCACTTCCCTGGGCAGCCTGTTCCAGTGACCAATGGCCCTTTCTGTGAAAAAATTTTTCCTAATGTCCAGCTTAAATCTCCCCTGGCAGAGTTTGAGGCCATTCCCCCTCATCCTGACCCCTGTCACCTGGGAGAAGAGGCCAGCACCCTCCTCTCCACAACCTCCTTTCAGGTAGTTGTCGAGAGCAATGAGTTCTCCCCTCAGCCTCCTCTTCTCCAGCCTAAACAACCCCAGCTCTCTCAGCCGCTCCTCATAAGGCCTGTTCTCCAGCCCCTTCACCAGCTTCATTGCTCTTCTCAGGACTCGCTCCAGAGCCTCAACATCCTTCTTGTGGTGAGGCGCCCAGAACTGAACACGGTATTCGAGGAGCGGTCTCATCAGTGCCGAGTCTAGAGGGAGAATAACCTCCCTGGGCCTGCTGGTCACGCAGTTTCTGATAAAAGCCAAGATGCCATTGGCCTTCTTGGGGTGTGCAAGAAAAGAGGACTTGATCTGGGAATCCAACCCTGCCTCTTGCAAGAGACTGAGCATAGAGGTGACATCTTTGCCACTTTGAAAGTGGACAGGTCTGGCACCTGTTCGCACGGTCAGAGAAGGACGTAACAGCTTTTCTCCATCAGATCTATCCTTTTCCATGACTCTTAGGCCAACCCAGTAGGGCAGCTCATCCCTGCTCATGCTATGTATTCTTAAATTAATTTCAGGATACTCTAGAAATGCCTTAATCTAATGGAGAACTTCTGGGAAAGATACATAAGCCCAAAGCATTTATATTGTTTCCAGCACTGCCTTTCTAATGTGCATGGGTCTATGTTTTACTCATCAAGACCTAAACCCCATAATTTTAGGCTAAAAGGACTGAGTAGCTTGTACAAGTGTCCTATTTAAAAGTCTGTGCCCACTTTGCCTCAGTGTTGTGGCTCTACAAGAGTCTCAGAGTAAAAGTGTGACTGTGGTGGGAAGGAGAAGAAGGATATTTTAAGCCAGAGACCAATTACTTAGTGTGTATCCAGCCACACAAGATACAGTAGCCAACAACAAACTCCATAGGCTTCATCTACCCAACCATACACCAAGCAATCCCTACTGCACCCAAATACATTAGGAGTTCTGTTGCACCAAGATGTTCTTGAATGCTCCCAAAGGCCAAGACTTCCTTAATGAAACCTAAGATCAACTCAAGGATCAACAGGTTCAAAAGGTTTGAGGCACTCATCTAAGTCAATGATGGCAAGGTCTTTTGAGTAGTGTGTGTGTGCAGAGAAGTGAACTCTGGAGCTTAAAATTTGGTCAATAGCTACCCAAATTTACTTATGTCTTGCCATTTTCTAGAAATCAGTGGACACACATCCTGGCATATTCTGCAATGCTCTGAGTCTAGGCAATAAATGCAACACCTAATATAAATTTATAGCTCATAAACACAAACATTTCAGCCTACCCTTCCTGCACGAACATACCAAGCCAATCGGGGTCTTGCCTTTGGAGCTGAATTTGGGAAACCAAAGCAAGGTGGCACTGAAAACTCCTGAAAATTTGCCATTTCTGACCAAGAGCAAGTCAGTAGACGGATGAAGGATCCAGTTTTAAAAGCCTCTTCCTGAATGCTGTGACAGGTGAACAGAAGTGCAACCTCTGTGTAAGTATCAGTGTTCTCCAGAAGCATTACAACAACAGTTTGCTGCAGCTTCCTTCAAGGTTATTAGCCAGCACTAAGAGATTTCTTCAGAGATGCACCCAGATAGATTGGCCTCACAAGACAGCACAAGGAACTAAATAATAAACCAAATAAAGTGACTCACCAATGAGTTGTAGTCTGGGACATCCATTGTCCTTCATTGTGTGTATGCACTGTAATAGTATATTCTAGCAAAGAATTTCAACATGCTTTAAAACGTAAATTATCTTAACAAAGTTTCTCTAGAGGAGATAAAACTTACACATGCCAGAGAGACTGAGGGATTTGTCCAGGGTCACAGCACTGATGAGTCAGTCAGTTGCAGAGTAATTATAGGAATCATACTCTGTAGCCATGCACTAAACATCATCATCACAAATAATGTACAAAAAAAATGCATCGCTTCTCCACTTCATGCACTACTATGTAATAATGAAGGTGATCAAAGACTTAAGAAAAAAAGGGAGACAAGGGTCTGATGACAACTTAGCTGTCCTGAAATTACGACACCTCCAAACTTTATTCAAAGGCACAGAGTGTCTTTAGAAGGGATTTATGACAACACTGGAACCAGAGACAATTGTATTGATCGCACCAGAACCAGAGAAGTTGTATTGTTGTATTGATGTCAGTTTTAAGAGAAATAAGCTGACTTACCTAACACCTATATCTTGCTGGGAAAAGCTCACTCTGATAAATCCAATCTTAGTTACACATCTTTTGCCAGCTTGATCAATATAGTGTTTACATGCATCAATAAAAACCGCAATGTTTTTAGTCTCAAAATAATAACTTGTTTTACATCCAGGACTGGGATTCCAGAAAGTGGCAAATCATGGTATCCTGTGTCACTGTTATGTTGCAAGATGTTATCCAAAGCATAATACCAGCAAATGTTTTCCTCTTAAATTTCTCATCGTAGGTAACTTAGCAGGACTGTAACCAGCCAGCTTCTGTGCAGCTCTAATAGCTGCCCTGCAATGTCCACAGGATTCGTGGGGCTCACGAGCATGTGAGAGGTGCCTGTGACAAAAATCTTTTTGACCTGAGGTGACAGGAGCAGCATTCAAACCACCCAGCTACTGAACACTGACCGTGCCTGATCAGAATGCATAGTTAGTAGTCGGCTTGTGTTGAAGGGACATTTGGCCTGAGTGGGCAAGACAAAGTGGGATGCTCAGGACTTGTTACAAACTCCTTCATGCCATGATGACGACAATGCGGAATGCCCTTTTTTTTTAAGAAATCAGGCCTAAAAAAATCCTGGACGTGTTTCTTGTTTTCAGCCCTCACCCCTTAAAGCAAAATTTATTCATTTTTTCAATAAAACCATCCCCTGGGTTTAATAGTAGCTATTCTAGAGTCTGAATCCCACTAGCAGCATTTTACCCAAAGGTAAGGGAGGTCTTTCTGCTGAGCATCTCTTGCACTGAGCGTAACTCCCCCTGTATCATTAGAGTAGTGGCCAGTGCCCTGTGTTTACAGCAGAAGAATGTCGATGAGGGGCTGGAAGTCCTCATTGTCAGCCTGCCACTGACTCTCTGTGTGACTTTGGAATTAAACACTGTTTCCCCATGGCTCGCTGTGTCCCTTTTTGTCAAAGCTGAGCCACACTGACAGAGGGTGATGTGTGGGGGAGGTTTACACTACCACTGCAATTTCATGTGCTATCCGTATCCCGTGGACAAATAAATACATTCACTTCTAAGGACAGTTAGTCCATGCCATCCATCATCACTATAGACACACAGAGGGGAAAAACCGATTGTGAAATATGTCCAGAATTTGAGCTGGTTTTGATATCAGTGGATGAGAAGCCATTTCTTGGTGCAAAAGAGCTGAGTGAAAGGCTTAAAACTGTGTGTAATAATTATAAGACTAGCAAACAGGGTTTCTCTTTCAAGATCATCTACACATTTACTGTGCTATCATTTCTAATTCATATTAATCAGAGGGTTCATGAACTCGTAACTGAGAGCCTTTTGCAGCATAAATAAATTTATCTGGCTTCTAAAAATACACATATTAAATATGAAACAATAGGGTTAAATATAAGCAATACGTTTGGTTAATTAACCTGCTGTTTCCACAGATTAATTTAGTCTATACAGTTGGTGAGACAGTGCCCATCATTGTGGCATGAAAACACCATTCAGAATTTAGGAGACCGAAGTAGAAAATGAAGCTCTATAAATTGTGTTTCTTTCCCTGTCTGGTAGGCAGTTATTAAAAAGGCATAACCTCTGCATAATTACACTGCAATAGTTTGGTAACTCCAGCATATTTACAGTCACTTTCTAATAACAGATAACTCACATACTTTTTCTCCCAGTGATTTGCCAAGTGGAAGCAAACCCAATCTGAATCCTGCTTTTGCAGCTCAGTGCATCTTCTTTGCCCCATTATTACACTGCCGCTAACAGCAGCCTCGGATTGTCAATATCTTCCCCGCCACGGTTTACATGGGTAGTTGTTATTATATCAGACCATGAAAATTGATGGTGATAACACACTCTCTAGGAAGGCTCTATACATGTCAGTTATTCAAAATACATTTCGTTAAATAAATATTTACAAGACTTTTGTTATTTAGCTTATAAACTCTATGGACTGCGGCAGCTTCTGAGGGGTTGAAGAGTATTCCAAATAGTTACTGCAGATTAATCCATGTAAACCACACCACTGTGCTAAAAATTGCTATGGTGGTTCCTAACTGCCAAGCCTATATCCTTCCAGCCTAAGAAATACAGGACGTATTTTCCTTTGTAATAAAATCTCTTGATAAAAGCAATAAAAAAATACTAGTCCAGAACATGTGATTATCCTGGGAGGTGGAGGGGAATCATACCCATGGGATCACAGGGAAGTTTGCTCATACTTGCAGCTGGGAGTATGGATAACGGTTTGGATTATCTGAGCTATAGAAATAGGGGGAACCTTTAAACAGAAAGAGGGAAGAGGAAAGCTATTTATTTATTAGTCTAGTAATAATAACAATAATATTCATTTAATAGCATGATACTAATCCAACAATAATTAATCACCAAAGCAGGCTTAATTTTGTCATAGGGACAGCCAAAAGACAACACTCACAAAACAAAAGCAAGGGGGGAAAGAAAAAAGATCCAGTCCTGTTTCTTAGTTTCAGACATCTCTGTCTTTTCACGACACCCAGATTAGTGCTGTACAAGGATTTTTAAATAGCCAAACTAATGAGGCTACATAAAGCAATAATGATAAGGCTCTGGGAGGGCATACTCTTTTCACTCCTAAACATTTCTTCTCAGCAAGCCAGGATTCCTGGTGTAAAACCCAGAGAGCAAGGATGTTTTCCATGCTCTCAGGGTCAGGCTTATGACTGTGTGTGCACCTCTCTAGATTTCACATTGTGCCTCGAGCAGAGGCATCCAAGAAGCTGCAGAGCTTTACGCTCCAGCATGCAGGCTTTCCACAAGAGGGAGCAACTCACCAGCACAAAAGCCCCCTTTTCCCAGACCAACCACCAAATTCACTTGGAGCTCTCAATTTACACAGCTGACAGCAACCTTGATTTTTATCAGTTCTACTAGATTTGAGAATCATATACCCATTACTGATTTTTCATGCCTAACGTCACACTGGCTGCGTGTCTATTTATGCATATCAGGGGAGAGTTAAAATGGACATCACTCATTTAGAGAAGTGATCCCTTCAATAAAACAGAAACATTCATGTTTCCAGCTTTGCAACAGCTGCTGGACTAATTATTAGGATGCAAAAATGATGGATTTACCAAAGCAGCCAACTGAAGGCTTATTCTGTTGGTGCTGAGTGGAGGGGGCCTCAGCAGTGTCAGGGAACTGAAGCTGAGAGGGAGGTAATTCTAGATTTGCCTGAAGTCTGCTATCCATGGAAGGTACTGGCTGGCATTCAAACTTCTTCTCACTGCAACTACCCCTTTTCCTTCCTAACAAGAGAGTCGGGAAGTAAAAACAGCTGTCTAAAATGGTTCAATGTTATTGATAAGCCCTTTGTGTCAACTGAAGCCCCTCCACCGGCAAGTCCAAACAAAACAGCTCAAAATCTGCGTATCAGTGGAAAAACATGTTGGGCCGCATGTGGAATAAAGCAACAAGAAGTAAGTGTGAGTGTAACAGTCACAGTCAATTTTTACAAATGACTCTGCAATCCACAGAGGAAATCCCTGGAGGGACTCGAAGTTGTAGTCCTGATCCCTTCTCTTTCCCACATCCCCTCCTCCCCCTGGCAGCAGCCACTGCAGCTCCTCTCCCATTTGCATCTCAGCTCTGGCAGAGCTGGCTTTTCTCAGCATTTCCCCCCTTTTTTTGATCGCTGCTCTTTAAGCATGAACACTGAACTGTAGGAGAAAGGGAAGCAATTTCTTCCCCACTGCCAGTTCCCCATTTACAGGGCACTTGACAGGCACCACCAGCACAGCTAGAGGGAGGTTTGGCCCCAAGTTTAGTTTCTTATCAAGAGTTTAATTCCTCTTCCCAGACTGATGGGCTCAGGTCTGAGAGTCACATCTAAGCCCTGTGCTGAATTCCACGAACCTGGCTTGCATTTACACCTCTGCGTTTTATATTTTTAGCAGAGAAATTATTATCTTGTTCCTCTTGTGGCTTTTTTTTTGTCTTGCCTCCAAGGTAGAAAAGGGCTGATGAGGCACAGAGCCAAAAAAAAAGCTGACCAAATTTGTGATGTAGGCTTCTTTGTTACAGTGAAAAATAGACCAGTTAATAGTACATTGAGCTTGGGACTTTATCTATAGGACACATATTTAGCATGGATGGTTTTGGTGCAGGCTTATGCAAATTAAGTCTTTCTCCCCAGAATGACTGGAAGCTGCACTGATTTGGAAAAGGTAACTAACCTCTGAAAGTAATACTCATTTTTGTATAATCTCACCCTGACCCAACCCATATTCAATGCAAATGTCATACATAAGAAAGTGTATTAGAACATTTGCTTCCTAGTGGAAAGAAGAATAGTGCTGTTGTGTCCCGAGAAAAATGAAAGTCTTGGTCCTATTTTGCATACGATGCTTTCCAAGAAATAGTGTTGTGACATTTAAACCGATAGCCAAACGACGTGTTAATTTGAAATTTATTTTACATCCTTTGGACTTAATAGCTATTTTTCAGCATTCATGATTCCAGGCTGGAAGCCCTAACAGGCATCTGGGGACAATCCCCCTAGTGCCTGTCTGTGCACTAGGGATCACAAGGCATGTCCAATACATTAAGACCATGACGGTTACAACCTAGCTCTGTAGGTTTGACTCCCGTTCAAGCTACAACAGCAGTAACTCTGGAAGTCTGGAATTTAATCACTGATATGTCAGCCAGGATGGCAGACATCACCTTGCCAGCAGTGGAAATCATGTGTCCTTTCATTCTGTTGCTTATTTTTACCCTTCTTTCAGTACTGCAGTATATGGCAATGCAACACTTCTGCAGTGGTCTGTAGTAAGCAGACTGGTGCAATCCAAACACATTTGACACCTTTTATCCTGCACAGTGCCGAGTCCCAATGAGATTTCTCACATGCACGGTAATTTATGAATCGTCCTTGTTATTTTATGTATCAAGAACTATTTATAAGAGTCACGTTACACTATTAGCTTCACTGGATTCCTCTAGCACAGGATCAGGATCTAAAATGAGGGCTGGAAATATCTGGCCTTCAGGTTGTGTTGAGATAAAATTACCTAATCAGGAATTGATTCTGATGATAGCAATCCCCCTTCAAAACCAGAGACCCCCAAGGAAGGGCCAGAACAAGAGATCATCTATGTTGTTGAAACTTGTTGTTGGTGGTGAGTCGCAGTCATCTGCATCAAGGACTGCCACAAGAAACCATGATAGGCAACTATGTTTGGCTGCCACATCATCAAAGTCATCCTGGTGGTTTTAGGGAGAAAACAGTGGAAGCTGAGGTGGATAGATCTAAAACTTATTGACTATTAAAGAAATACACCAATTCATTCTGTAAGTATAAGGAATCAACTACTGAAGTATTTGCAACAACCACAGCTGCTTCTTCCCCACCATGAGGACACATCCCCCACTGTTAGCAACTCAACAAGTTTCGGGGCAAGCTCTACAATCTTCAAGACCTTGCCACTTGCCCTTAGAGACTACCAAGTGCATGGTCCTTTCAGAAACTGCTAGCACAGGACTTGTTCATAGTCACAGAACAGGTTGATACTAGAGATGAGACTCCAGGTTATGGATTAATCCTACAGTATTTAAGGACTTTCAGGTCTTAAAAGAGCCTCAGTCAAAGTTCCCATCATAGTTCCTTGACCCAATGTCCAACCTCTCAAATTAAACTTTCTGCATTAAAGGCCTCAGGACTTCTGTTCTTCATTGGTGAAGCTGATTCTGTGTGTCTCTTCTACAGCCATTAACATATCTTCCAAGACGAAGAAACAAAACTACTTCACTCTGCTTCATCTTATAAAATATGAAGGTCATCTGGGAGAAGCCTGAGTTTGCCCTCAGAAAGATGTTACCATCACAAACCTGGCCAGGAACCTGTGAGCTGCTGACAGAAGGGAGCCTACAGACATTACGAACTAATACTAAAATAGCTGCAGAGAGCAGGCTGATGGTCCATCTCAGGAAAAGGAACAGCCTTAAGAAATGCCTAAAATAAACAAGTGACATGCTAACCTATTTTCACACTTGCACTCACCTCATTTTTATAGTGTTTCCAACTATCACAATCAGACACAAGATACTGGACACACATTCTTACTCTAGAGCTCTTCTTAGACTATTAGGAATTTTATAGGGAAGGAGTGCCCTTATTTCTACCCTAAACTCATCTTTTCGGTTTTTGAAAATTCATCGAGAAAAACAAATGCACAAGGAGATACTCTGGGATAGTTGTGGTGGCAAGCAAATAAAACCTTTTTTTTTCCATTTCTCACTCTCCAGTGAGAAGTCGACTATATTTTAGCTCTATGTTGTGCACTGGGTGTAGGTACTATATCAGAGCTTTCTGAATTTGAAACTAAATGTTCTTAAATCAATAATGATAACTCAAAAGCAGTGTTATTCAGTAATGCTCTCTACCTCTGAAAGTATAATGCCATGCATTCACTCCTGTGTAAGCATAAATGAATGGCTGGTTGTATCTATGCAGCTACAGGCACCTGACACATTATCCCAGGAACAAAAATGAACAAACTCATTCGGGAGTTGTATTCTGAAGTTGAGTTTGCACATTTGCAATGTGTGATGTTTATGTGCATGTGCCTAGTCTGGAAAAGCTGATCCATAATGCTCATTTTCTTTTAGAAAAGAAAATGCAAATATGACCTTGAGTTTATGGAGATATCCCATTTTTAATATTTGGGGATGTTCCTATTTAAAGGGGGGGGCAAGGAGGGGGAAGGGGGAACACTAACAGCTGACATTACCTAAAGGTTGAAATTATTAAACCGACAAAGGCATGGGTAGTTAACGCAAAGGTCAGAATAATGTATTTAAAGTAATTAATCTCCTCATGTCTTGATAGAGCCAGGGCAGGGGCCCTAAATCAATGTTATGTTTGAGGTGTGATGTAACACAAAGGTACAAAAAGTTAAGGATGGAATGTCAGCCTTAACTTTAAACATGCTTTTATTTGTTAGACTGTATAACATAACACTAACCTTACTTAAACATTGTATTTGGTGTGTTACATAAAACCAAGGTGTGTAAAAGGAGGTAACTGAGTAACATTCAATCAGCTACACAAACAAAGACGACTTTCTTGCAGTCTTTGAAAGGGCTTTTGGACAACTCTCTGTTAAATACCAGTAGCAAGGATTCAAGATTGTCTACCTGTTTTAATTAATTCCTGGCTCCTAGACCCGTCCCCTGCCAGCCTGATTAGATTTTAGACAAGCGACAGACTTCTCTGAGCTTTTCTCAGTTTTGGCTCAAAACCCTTCTGAATTTCTCAGTCTGTGGAAGCCACTTGTAATAATGTTCTCTAGTAATAAAGTTCTCTTTTAATGCAAGAGAGAAAGAAGGAAAGGACGGGTCCCAGCAGCCCTTTTCACAGCATCATTTGCATATTGGGTTAGGCTACTTAATAGTCTCATCAGCACCATCTGTTGGGAATCTGCTAATAATGCAGCCCAAAATGTAATTCGGGATCTGAGAAATCACAAGGACAAGCAAATAACATGGACAGGGTTTATTTTCAGAGTTTCGAATTCAAAGAACACTAGCCTGACTGTACTGTGTCCTTCCAGTTGGGAGCACTTTACTGTTTCTGCATTCACTAAAGACCACAAAGCTACTACAAGACTTTGATCCACAAAATTTAAGGTGAGCAGAAAACTGTTCAGTTCCTTGAAGGAGCTGCCCAGCACTTCATGGCACAGTTTTTTGAATAGTACTCCTTGACCATGAATGTGTTAAAAGAGGCCACCCAAGCCTCATGACATGCAGCAGCTTTCCAAACATAGTGGTTCACTGCAGCAGAAGTGTGGGTCTCTTCCAAAGCCGTTAACTCACACACACATAGTGTAGCTGTCAGCGCATGGTTTAGCAAACTGGAAGGATGAAAGAGATGGGGACTTTTTTGCAAGTAAAACCAAAGCACCTCTTACAATAACAGTGAAGTATATGAGTTGGGAGACCTCTGAAAAGGTTGACGTTGCCAAATTATTATTGGAGTCCAAATCAAATGTCACTGCTTGGTTTGTTTTTACAGTTGGCCAACCTCAGAATTGAGATTTAAATACCAAAGGCAAGGCTGGCTTCTCAGCCCAACGCAAACTGGACTTTACCCACTGACAGCCAAGGGAGTGGTGAGCACACTCAGCAGAGCACGTATGCACATCTGAAACCGCAGCATGCTTCATTGCTAACAGAGCCAGTGGAGCTCGCCAGGGGTGGTTTTGCTCTTCATTCTTCCACTTTCAGCTCTCTTTGAGCTCTACACCATATCTAATTGCTTATCTTTCAGTATTAAGTCACATGGGACAAGTGGTGAAAATATTTCACATTCATTCTTTCAGTACAGGTGGTTATACTATTAAATGGAAATTAATACAAATTAATATGAACCAGATGAATTCCTTCTTTTCCTTACAGATTTTTTCCTCTCTAGCAAGCCCTGTTCTCTCCTCTCATACTTCCTGGACACCTATTATTTTTAGATATTGTGTTAGCAGGTAAATTTGGAATTCAAACCTACCCTTGGAGCATTGATTTTTTTCTGGATCAGTTTAATTTTCCACCAAAAAACATACCAGCTCAATTTCTTGCTTGCACAACCAGCGTGAGCAGCCTGAGCTAAGGTGTGTCCAGAGTGGAAGCCTGAACTTCTG
This sequence comes from Phaenicophaeus curvirostris, assembly GCF_032191515.1. Classification (NCBI taxonomy): domain Eukaryota; kingdom Metazoa; phylum Chordata; class Aves; order Cuculiformes; family Cuculidae; genus Phaenicophaeus; species Phaenicophaeus curvirostris. Next base: position 11,479,412 of record NC_091403.1, read on the forward strand.
CTTCCCATGTTGGGTTTAAATCACACATATTATTGCCTAGTGAAAAAAAAAAAAGAGGGTTTTTTTTTCCTTTTCCTTTTTTTATTTCTCTTTTTTGGCGAAATGTTCAGTGGTTTCTAAATTAATCTGAGCATGATGTTCAGTTCCAGGGCCCATTGTTGACTTCTTTCCCAGCCTCTCTTTTTCTGGAATTCTCCTTTTTAGGCGAGAACAGCTGTGCTCTTATATCTCTGCAATGTGGCCATGTTACAAAGGTGAATACTTTTGTATTTGTTCCATCACTTTCTGTTTAATTCAAAACTAATTGCTGATACATTTTTGTAGGGCTTCTGGGGTTTGGAAATTATGGGATGAGGTTAGCACAGTAGTTCTGTTTTGTTCATAAAAGAATGTAGAATGGCTTTGTTTAAAAAGTTATCAAAATTACTCACAGAAGGTTGAGTACAGCCTATTTAAGGTCTCCATCCTTTAACAGGATTCATTTGCATTATGGCAAGGCCTAAAAGGTTCTAATTGAGACTGATGCCCCTCTCTCCACATCCCTGCGTGAAGACATAAAAAGTTATTCCTGGCCATACAGCTTTTTCAGGCTTCGCATATGACAGGAGTAGAAGAAACTGAGACACAGAGGAGTGAAGGGGCTCGTGCAGTGAGTTAATGGAAGATGTGCTTCCTTCTGGTTTGTGATGTTGTCTCTGGATCAGCTTGTATCAAGGGAGAATTTATGTGCACAGTAGTACTTTTGTGCATGCTTTCTGAGAGGGAAAACAAGAAGGCACCGTAATCTTTAGAATGCCCCGCAACTGATGTGGCCATTCCTGGAGGAAGCTGCTTCAGTTGTCCAAAGACAACAAGTATATCCAAAGATTCTCTGTGTTAATGCCAAAGTTGCATGGCCCACAGTTGTTTCTTTGCATTCAAAGAACCATAAGGTAAAGCAGACTTGCATGTAGAATATGCGTATATGTTAATACAGGTCCTTTCACTGAGTAGAATAACTGAAAATACAGGGTAAATCTCAGTCCAGGTCAAAACACTGTGAGTATCTTACTCAGAAAAATCTGAAATATTGATCAAAAGCTATTTGGGAAAAGAAAGGTGAAAGCAGGATAGATGGAAAAGGGATCCAAACTTCTTCAACTTCTTTCTCTATCGGTACCCCCATACATATATATGTACAGAGAGGTTATTCAAAATAGACTATTTAAAATCTACATGTACAAAAGTACTTCAACATTTTTAGTTCCCTCTTTCCTATTTTTCTCAGCCAAATAAAATATTCCCTGTACTTGATTTTGACATTAGTGTCTCTGGACCTTAATCAGACATGCAGCTGTTACCCACTGAAAAACCATGATCCCACTTGATGTACATTGGCAAATTCCAACCCAGTTTCTACAGAAAAGGAAGGGTTCTGAAATAATTTTTTTGTTCTCTTCATGGAAATAAACATACTTTTTTTACATTTAGTGTGCTTTGCTGCTTAATAACATATTTATAAGAGCTCCCCTACCTGTCTCTTTCTGGAATTATAAAACACATGTACCCACCTGCAGTCTGCAATACTAGTATTTACAAGCTTATATACAGATTGTAGTATTTTCCCTGCAAGTTTGTTCTGTGTTTTTCATTTCCAGCTGCTAATGGCTCATAGAAAGTGGAAGATCTAGAGGTAAAGGTGTGACTTAACCACATAATATAAAACACTGAAACTCCCCACTGTACTTTAATGTAAGAGAAATTCACTTTTCCCCAGGCATTATACTTTATTGTATCTGCATATGCTCTAAAGCTCCAGTGACTGTTTAGGTGACACAGCAGAGTTAATGACACTTAGATGCTGCTGAAGTCAAATGCTGCATGTTACCTATAACTGTAATATACCTCTGCTGCAAAAATTCAATGTCTTTGCACAATTTTTTTCTGACTTTTATTTTCCCTTGGTTTTTGGAACAGTGTCCATTCAAACCAATTATTTGAGATAAAATGAGCAAATAAAAAGTATTTGACCAAATAAAAAAGATAGTGGAGTGTGAGGAAGAGGTAGATCTTTCCCCAGAAATAAAGTTGGTAGGATGGATTTCCCCACAGGAAGTTGTCAAATTTTATTCAGCACTAAAATAGACAACTCATTCACAAAATACAGTGTAGAGATCTATCTGTTCGGTCGATATAGGACAAACTAGTAGTCCTATTTCATATTTCTAACATACATGTCGATGAACTTCAGTAGAGAAATTTCATGGACATCGTCACCAAAGTTTCAGAAAAGTGCAGCTAATCCTAAAAAAATCTCATTTTAGCAGTTTCCAGAGGAACCACTTAAGCAAACTACATGGTTTACCAGTCATTACTTTCCTTGAGATGTTTGTTCGGCACAAAGCCAGGAAAGGTTCTTTCACATTCCAGGCCTAACTGGTAGCTCTGACCCCTACTCTTGTCCTGGTGAGTCCATCCATGACAGACTTCAAAAATCTGCATTTCATTCTGACACAGAAGAACACCTTTTTTAATCTGGAATGTAATTGACTGAAAGGAAATTTGTCTCCATTACTGCTCTGTTTGGGAAATATTGTCCTGAATAAAATGAGTAGAAGTTAGTCAAGTACTATCAAAGAAAGCCTGCCTGAACTGTGTAATTAAAGGATTTAAATTTTCAGGAAAACAATTGCTAGATATTTAAGCAAAACATGTAAATAATTCAGCTTAAGTCTATTCTTCCTATTCCTAGAATTAATGCATTCATTCTTGTTAAAAGAACTTTCTAATTTAAAAAATTCCCCTAATTCCCATTACACATTTAAGGAAGTATGTGTAACTTAAATGTGTGTTTATATGCATATATATATAGTCAAGTGTAAGGACAAATGCAAACGGATAAAACAGCTATTGCACGATAGGATGAACCTGTTGCGTTGCATATTTTAAAAAAAAAAAAAGACTGTGTTCTCATTTCTGCAGGTGCATATCCCAGGAAGCTCAGATGACTTCCAGGAGAGCTATTCTCTTGGTACTTCATGTGTGCTAGTTTCATTGGTCCTTCATAATTCTTATTAGATCAGGTCATTATTGCCCTCATCTAATGCTTTGATATTTTGACATGTTTTGGGTCAGGTATGGTATCTTTTGTTGTTTTTTGTTTTGTTATGTCTTGATAGTTTTTTGTTTACTAGGGGGTATTTTTGCTGCTCTCTTAGGATGATCACATTTCTACATTAATTTCTAATCAATTTTGTAGTTTCCCTGATTGTATTTTCAGTCTTTGTCTCTCATGTTAAGGAGTAGGATTTAGTAGACTCTACAGATATTTTTCTTTTCTATATGGATAGTATAATATTTATGTATTATTTAGTCCATCTGGAAGTCCAACAGAATTCTGACCTCCTAAAGGCACGGACTTAGTATAGGTCATTGCAACATGTTGCCACTGATCATACATATTTTTTCACATCCATGATATTGTATTGCAACTACAGAAACTATGTGTTTCCCCTCATCATATCTTTTCCTATGTTCTTTTCTCTTTTAATACTGAACCTTCTTAAAAGTCGGATTGGATTTATACTAAGTTTGTCTTTGGATATGCTCTTATACATTAAAATCAATGTATTGCACCTATTTCATCCACTTAGAAGGTTCAGTGTTTGCTGATAGCCTTAGGTCTATAAAAATGGAATGTCCTTTTTGATGAGGTTAATTAACAGCTCTGCTTGAGTGACTTAATTGAGTATAAATTTCCTATTATTCTTACACAGCTCTAAAGGATTCAATTTCTCTTTCTTTTTTTCTAGAGGGGGAGTATGGTCTTACTTTTTTATCTTTTTTTCCCCCTTTCCAATTTGTTTCAAATCTGGCTTAAGGAACAGGGCAACAGCTCAAGCTCCCAAGGTCCCACAGAATGGTTGCCCAATGACACCATACATGATAAAGATACATTTTAGGTTTGAAATACCAAATATCACATGCAGTTGAGCTTGACAGAAAAATGTGCAACTTGATTCCTTTCAGAGGTACTACATTTGGTTTAACACTAGACCTACAGGCTTTATTCCTGTTCCGACCATCACAGTCATAATGACATTCATATAAAGAAGGATAGCTGGGACCACTACTAGAAGATCCAAATGTCATATTCTCATGAAACTCAACAGTTTTTCTTCTGGTATTATTGCTCAAATCACTGGTTGATAGCATAACTGTAGAATTCCATTCCATTCTTTAGGAATGTTTCAGGAAAACACTTTTAATTCTGAGCCATCCTTTTTCTATATCCTTTTCCCCACAATGTGCATAAGGAAGCTATGGTCTAAAGCAGGATCAGACATGGTCACTTCCCTAAAGCTCTTTTCTCCATGCATGTACTAGACTAAAGAAAAATGCACCCAATTGATACAGAAGCAGTATTTATCTCCAGGGTTTCTTGGTGCAAACATCGGGTACAAGAATGAAGCTGAAACAGTTTTCCTGTGTCACCAGACTCAAAGATGATAGGATATCCTTATCAATATGCACAGTTTGGGTGTATTTTATTTTTCATGATGTGGTAGTGTAAACAAAAAGCCCACAAACATGCATCAGTAATGTCAACTGGAACATTTGTATTCCTTGATTTTCATAACTGACTTGCTTTCAGGAGGCATTTGTATTAATATATGTTTGATGTTTAGCAAATCTCCTTCTCTGTTCTTCTGATGAAATATTAAATCTGAGTTCTTTTGAAGACATTTTTGCTGCAATCTAGTGTGTGGCATTCCTTGCAAGCATTTGCAGTCCAAAGCATAATGTTTAGCTGATAACAGTTCTAGTCTTGCTCCAGGAAAATGGGTAGCAATGCTCTCTTCTGCTCAGCGGGAGCAGGACCTGGTTCTTATGGACAAATGAATTCGGCATATGCCCTCTTCTGCTTCTCTCAGCTCTTCTCAAAAGATGAGTTATAGTCTGCAAATTCATAGAGGCATTTAACCCATGAGGGAGTAGTTCCACTGCAAACATTGGAATTACTTGCCTGGGTAACATAAATAACTCAAAGAATTTTATTGAAATTGTCAGCTGATCCTGGAGATACACCAGTTTACACCAGGAAGAGTTCTAATATAGTTTCACTTAATTCATCTGCATTATGTCACAAGTCAGACAAACGTAGAATCTGATCCCATGGAAGGAACCAGCATATAAAGTTTGAAGGAGTTCAGTCACCATCACAAACTATGGGAGCTATGAGAAAAGAATAAATAAATAAATAAATAAATCGATCGATCGATAGATAAATAAATAAATAGAGTTGGTACAAAAAATCAACACAGAATACATGGTGTCAATCTTGACCTGCAGTAACATCCACTGAGCATGATGTTCTAAAATCATCCCAGAAGGAATAATCATGACTCTAGACAAAATTAGATTTCATTTGGCACAACATCCTAGCAAAGGGGTAACTGCATTTACATCATGCCTCTGACCCAAGCTTTCCAAATTAGCAACCATAGGGATTTAGTTTATATCCTTGATGTTTTACGTTGCTGAGAACTTGCACTTCATTTTCTGAACAAATCTATGATTTATACAGAATCCCATCTTTAGCTTATTATAGAAAGAGACTTGTGGAACTCAAAAGAGAAAATAAAGTTGAAAAAACAGACCAGAAAGTCTGGCCTGCAAACACAAACATTTTCCACTCCCAAACAGCAGCTTACAATCCTGGTGGTCTGACTTCAGCCTCTGTTGAGGCTCTGGAGCGAGTCCAGAGAAGAGCAACGAAGCTGGTGAAGGGGCTGGAGAACAGGCCTTATGAGGAACAGCTGAGAGAGCTGGGGGTGTTTAGCCTTGAGAAGAGGAGGCTGAGGGGAGATCTCATTGCTCTCTACAACTACCTGAAAGGAGGTTGTGGAGAGGAGGCTGCTGGCCTCTTCTCCCAGGTGACAGGGGTCAGGATGAGGGGGAATGGCCTCAAGCTCCGCCAGGGGAGGTTTAGGCTGGATATTAGGAAAAAATTTTTCACAGAAAGGGTCATTGGGCACTGGAACGGGCTACCCAGGGAGGTGGTTGATTCACCTTCCCTGGAGGTGTTTAAGGCACGGGTGGACGAGGTGCTAAGGGGCATGGTTTAGTGTTTGATAGGAACTCGATGAACCGGTGGGTCTCTTCCAACCTGGTTATTCTATGATTCTATGATTCTATGACTTCAGATAAATCAAATATTAATCTGCACGTGTTAGTTTACTGATTAGAGATTTGTTTCCTTAGCATCGTTTTCTTTTTTTTTCTTTTTAATTGTTGTTACTCTGCTTTGCCTGAAAGCTGCAGCATCTCACTGTTTATTATTCCCACTTCACTCAAACCCTGTCCAAAATTAACACGTTGCGTTCTGCAGCTGCTTTCCAGATCCAGTTATGCCAGAATGCAAGGAAATGTAAAACAAACACATGGAAGCTCTTTCAATTAGCACAGAATTTGATCCTGCAAAAGAAATTAAGCAGACAGGCAGTTTTACACTGATGAGTAAGCCTAACCGAACATTTATGAAGTTAATCATCCGTTTAAAGTAAGTGCAGGATCAGGTCCTAGGCAAAAATGAAAAAGCTGCAGTAACAAGTGTATTTATGTTCTGTATTCCTTCTGGACTTTTATTAAGATCAAAGAGCTCTCTGAAAAGCAGAAAAGCAAATAGGTTGCAGATGAACGAACTAAAAAGTTTCTAAGCAATTACTGATTTAAAGCATCATTTTTCTTTAAAACTGCTAGCTTCATGGTTGGCACAAACAAATAACTGTATAAAACTCAACTCTCCTTCCTAATTCCTCAAAATTTGTAATAAAAATGGATCAGTAATTGAAAGTCAATGGGAGTTAGGCACCTTTTGTGCCTTTGAAAATCTCCCCCAAAGCCTTTTCATCTATCCCTTGCTGTTCTCTGCCTGGTTTTTATGAGGGTTTATTAAGAAGTAGCCATTTGAGACTCCAAACACAAAGCAAAAAAAGAAAAGAAAAGGCAAAAGTCAATAAAACCAGAAAACTAGTTGGTCCGATCAGTGTCAAGTTACCTTGTTTTCAACTTGAATTAACTGTAGCCATCAATAAAACTATAGAAATGGGGAAGTCACTGTTATAAATTAATGATTATTTGCCGTGAGCTTTAATAGGGCTGTGTGTGCCACATTTTACTGTGATGGTTTATTCTTATTTGGTACAACAGTAATTGGGTCTTAAACATGATAAAGCATCCTAAAGGCTGCATTGGTAACAGAGCTGTCTGCAGCAGGTTTTTAACTCTAGTTAAAGAAGGTTAATCAAAGCTAATGAATCTATTTTATCCATTGCCACAAGTATATCAAAAAAATGTACCACCAGGTGAAGGAGCTAAAATATGAATTGTTCAACTGTGAACATACATTTTCAGCCAGTAATTCTGCCAGCCCCTTGTTATATATTGGATATCTTAATAGTTTGCTGCGCTTCTACATCTGCCACTGGCAGATGAGGGGAAAGAGCTGACACTTGCAGAGAAATACGGAAAGCTGTCTTGCAGCCTTCACTGCTAGAATAGCATTGAGGCTGTTGGTTTCACATCCTCAGAGAAGCCTGGTGTTTTATATGACAGCTATAAGGAGTCTAACTCACTTGACCACACTTTCATTACAAAGCCCACGGTCTACAGCTGCACCCAGCATCAATGCTGCAAGGTGAAAGAAAGTGCCTCTGCCATAGCTGTGACCAGTTCCCCCTCCCCAGCAAACACTGCTCACCTTCTCCCTGTGGTCTCTCTTCTTCTTTCATTCTCCCCAAGCACGTCTTAGCATTTCTTGTAGTTTTGCAGATCTAGGGATGGAGTTATGGAGTTAGGAGTAAAAGGGCAAGGACAGCAGATTTGTGTATTTGTGCATTTTCATGCATAGAGAGAGGGAAGATTTCAGTACTAGCCTCTGTGCAAGATTAGAGAAAATATATTAGGACAAGACTGCTACCATCACACCCAAGACAAGATATCCCTTCTCTGTTAGTAGCCCTATAGATTTCACACATGAGCTAAGAAGCCAAATCTGGCCCTTAGTGACACTCAGTTAATGCAATGAGGAGTGGAGTCTTCCCGGACACCCTCCACATCATCTTTGCCAAGGTGCAGATTCCGCATCTTGAATTTCAAAGCTACCAGAAAAAGAAAAGTAGACCAGCCCCAGCCAGCCCCTCATTTCCCCTGAGTTTTCTTTGCAGGGTTAGGCTGGTAGAGAAGCACCAAGCACAGACACAAGCCTGCTGCTGGTGTATCAAGTGGTAGGTGCAGGGAACACTAGAGCTAACCCTGTAAGGCTGCAATTCCTGCAACTGCACCTGCACATTCCAATCCCTGCATTGGGGGGGACTTCTTTTTTTCCTGTGGATGAATTTTCCCCTCAGTCTGGGACATGTGGTCAGAGCTGTTTGGCCAGGTCAGGCATGCTGGGTGTTGAGCTGATGGAGTCTAATTAAAAAGAAAAAAAAAAAAAAACAAAAAGAAAAAGAAAAGCAGATGCTTCCATTCTCATCTGCCCCCAACTAGCAACTTCCCACTTTCAAGATTCATGGGTGGGTGGGGGTGAAGTTAGAAAAGAAGGCTGATTTAAAGATGCAGTCCTCTGGAAATACGGGGAGAAAAACCCAAGGACTAATTGCAGCCTTGACTAGGGAGAGGTGCAGCACTGGTTTCAGCACAACACTCTTCTCGCAGGATACAGCACCCCATCTCCACCAGGTTTGACTTAAAGGGAGAAAACGAAGAGGGGGAAAAAAAAAAAAAAAGAAAGAAAAAAACCCCACCAAAACTAGTAGCAAAATTCAAGGCCTGTTAGACTTCAGCTAATTAGAAAAAATGGGTTTCTTCCCCCACCCCCTCCGGCTCCCTCTCTTCTCTTTATTTCTTCAGCACCTTTTCTTTCAAACATTTAGTCTCAGGAGGGGTAATCCAGCCTCTTGGCTGGGCTGTTTTCAAAACACGCCTTTGAATGCTTCTCCCTAATTCACGTCTTTTGTTTTTCCGCTTTTGTGTTTGCCAGTTTGACCATATAACGTTATACATCTGGTGTATAGCTTGTTGGGGGCTTTCTTTCTCCCAGGGATCCTATGCATTCCCTATAGGACCCTCCTGGGCTTCCATTCGAGCTATCATGTAACATAAAGGGGGCTAAAGCAGGGCCAAGGGGATGAAAGCGGGGAGGAGGGGACTGAGGGGGGGACAGCCAGTGAAGAGTGCGCTCGACACACACGCACACACACAAAATAAAATAAGGAGGGGAGGAGGAATAAAAAAAAGAGCTGAAAAGCATTCTTTTGCGCTTTCCTTTTCTTCTCGTGCTGTTTCGGCCAGACCCTGCGTCAGGCAGGCTCTGGCCCTCTGTGGGAAAGTGAGGCGGCCACAGAATAGATAACTCATTTGAATTCCAGCGACACATTCGTAAATAAAGCAAAAGTGGCGAAGAGGAGAGGGGCTGGAGCTGGGGCCTGCAGAGAGGGACGGGCAGGGAGATGGGGGCTGTGGCTGGTAAGACATGTGGGGCTGGGATCCTTATCCCACCCTGTCCTGTCCCCCAGGCCCTCAGACCAGTAGCCCCAGTTCAAGCCCGGCCTTTCCCCATACCCTCCCTGTCTGCTGAGAAAACAGGAGTTGGCTGAGCAAGTTGGATTCTTGCTGGTTTTGGCGACATTCTTCATCGTTGCTGCTGCAGCTGCTGGTGTTTATTGTTGTGGTTGATGCTTCTCTTGGAGATGGCCATAGCGGGGTGTGGGAGAATATCCAGTCCACAGCCACCCTCCTCGCTGCACCAGCCTGTCCCCTCCCTTCTCGGGATGCTCAATAGTGGGGCATTGCCCCCCTCCATGGCCCCTGGACAGCCCTTCAGGAGCTCGAACTCTGTCCTTTTGCCCATTTTAGAGATGAGGAAACTGAGGAATGAGAAAGGTTAAATAGCTCAGTCAAAGTCCCACCTCAGAGGTGCTGTGTGGAGCTCTAAGTGACAGGCAGGATTTCCTCCCAGCTAGCTGCTCACCTTTTAATTTCAAAAAAACCAAAACCAAATAAAATAAAAGAGAAAATATTAACTTTGGGGCCAAAGGAACTTAAAAACTGGGGTGCAGCTCAGCTTTCCTCTGTGCTCTCTTCAAACACTTGCCTTTGATCCTGGAGGGAAGAGGGGCATATTGAGTTAAACTCTGATGTGTATGCAGCCCTTACATAATATTTATTTATTATATACATATCAGATGGTTGCAATTTATAGGGCATTTTAGAATTCAATTCCATACATAATTGCCTGTAATAAATTTATAGGCAGCTGGACAGATGTAACCAGTCATACTGTAAACAATAATTATATATATAAATATATATATGCACACCTGTAAATATGCATGTGTGTGCATACATATATATAAAGCTAAAATGTGGATGGGGCATTTTTTTCTCAGCTTCTGTAGTACAGCTGTTGTGACTTGTGCAAGAAGTTTTAGACAGTATTTCCTTTCCTATGCAGTGACCAGGCATACAAAGGACAGAAGCAGAAGTTCTACCCCACATATGCACTGAGACTCCTCCAAAAATCCAAATTAGACAATCAAGAATAAAAGCTCAAAATATGTATGCTGTTCAAAAAGCAATTATTTTCCATTTTCTTGATAGATTTCTTCTTTTTTTTTTCTCCCTCTGCTTTTTAAACAATTTTAGACAATGAGAAAGTCACTCTGACATAAAGCACATGTAAACTGCATGGAGACTGCATAGGTTACAGAAATTACAATGGAGACAGATTTCCACCAAAATGAAGTCTGCTTCTGTCACGTCACTGTGTGAAAACACAACACTCCAAAATGGAACTTAGCAGAGATTTACAGAGATTCCCCTAAGCCAGCATCACTGAAGTTCATAAGGGTAGGATTTGGCCCCGGGTGAAAAATCTGATTTATTGAGTCATTGTGACTAAGGAACTTGCAAGCAACTGAAAAATGCTTCTCTTAAGGGACCACAAGCCTAGGCTCCCTTCTCCTTCCACCTCCCCATTAACTATAGTCTCAAAGACCCTTTTCCCTTCTTTAAAATACTGTGAGCATGCCAGACTAAATGCAACCCATCCAAACGAGCTTCTGTTTGCAGCAGGAGAGGGCTTTGCAGCAGGAGGAGAGCAGCAACTCTTCTCTCAGGGACACAGGGATCCCCTCAGCAGGAGACTCACTTCCCTTCAACAAGATCCACCTCCTCCAAACATTTGCAGCTCTTGGGAGCAACTGCAGCAGGTGAGAACATGGTGGCTGCTTAGAAAAATAACACTTTGCCAATTGAACAACACCCTTTAAATTTTCAGCTATTAACAAGTCTTTACAGAAACAGGAACTGCAAGTAACAAACCTGATTTCTAATGTCCCCTAGGTAATAATAACTCTCTAATTTGACAGTGTCCCAACTGGCCTTGTACTGCAGTTATTGCTTGAAGGGTATGGAAGGAGGAGGTTGTGTTGTGACCCTTTTTTTTTTTTCCGTTCTTCAAGTTCTGTATTGCTTTGTTTTCCAGCAGAGAAGTGTCAGTTTGTTTTTTTTAAAGGAGGGGGTGGAGGGAGACTGGGGACACACACATGTGGATATTTAATGTGAGAGATGTTCTCTGGAATGAAGAGGTTGGGTTTGGCATGAAGATTACAATCAGCTGGCTACTTTGACACTGCTTGAGCTTTTCAGTAACTAAGACAAGCCCAAAGGATTAGGATGTCAAGCCTGTCCTGTCATCTTTGGGGAATAGGGAAATGGAGAGACTTGCCTTTTTTGGTTACATATTCACAAGGCCCAGAGGACAGAAATCTCACTGGTTAATTAAGGCCAACATCAGCCAGTCACTGATCAATGAAGTCCTGCTTTTTAAGGCAGGTGATACAGCAGGACTCCACAGGTAATCACCCTAAGTTGGTATGAATGTATCTCAGGAAGCTTTCATGTGCGACCGCCACACACCAGCCGAATGGATGGCTCCACACTTCGGGGAAGTCTGTGGCCTTCTCCTAGGCAGCTATCAAACAACATATCAAACAACAAGAAAGAACTGAAAGAGCTGGAAGTATCTAACTGAAATTAACTATATTTAAAAGGCTAAAGATAAGGTGAGGCATGCATTTCTCTGGCCTTGTTGGTGCTGATGGAAAATATTAATGCTTATCAAGCAGCAGTTCAACTGCCAAAAAGATGATGTGGCTTTTGCGTGTCTTTGCATCTGTCTCTGTTTAAGTGCATTGTGTTCCCAAGTATCAGGTAAAGCCTAATCAGCTAATGACAACAGGATCCTGGTGGTGTGGTTGTGTTTTGAAATGCTCTGATGAAACAGGAAATTCAGAGGTAAGGAGTGCCACTATCACTAGGTGTAAATAGCATCGATCAGGATTATTTGCATGAGAAAAAATAAAATCAGTCATGCCTATTTCAAACTGGCTATAAGGAAATCCCAGAGCAGAACCTGTAACCCTTGTTCATGAACAACCGCCTTTTCACATCATCAGGAGTTGGTCAATGTGAATGAAGATTGCAGGAATGAGCTATGGCTTGGTTTAAATCCTGAGTTAGGAGCACTTCCATGCATGGCTCAGAGTGGACATCTCCAACACCTTGGCCACAGCAAGAGGCAGGAGTTGTCTCAGCAGGGAGGAGTTGTCCCTCTGCCTTAGCCATGTTCCTGTGCTTGTCACAGATATTGTTATTCCCAGAGCTTGGTTGAATGCTTTAAGCAAGCAAACGCTGTCTCAATTGCAGCTCGTGAACTGTCAGTGGCTAATATTCACCTGGTATGTCCACACAATTGGACACTGTATCATTTCCATTTCCCAAATGAATGACCTTTAGATTTCCAGCTTGTCAGGAGGATATAACACAATTTCCCAGAGAACAGGCTCACATGCAAAAAGCCATTCCTGGGTGGGAACACAAACAGTGGGAACAAGAGTGAACTTTACATGAACACTGAGATCAAAACTTTGTTGATCTGAACTGCCAGGAAAAAGAAGACAGTGGTAGAAAATTAGATTCACTAGAGTAATTTGTATGAATATTCAGAGAGCCTTCCCACATAAAGATTTCTCCTCACTTCCATCATAGTAAACTTAATATCCAAATATTCCAGTGCTGCCAATTCTTAAAATAACTCCTAAAGTCCCGGCTTCTGGAAGCACGTAATCACATGGGAAATTGGCTTCCATTTACGAAAAAAAAATGTATCTTTAAACCTTGTAAGATCAGGGGAAAGATGGGAACGTGATTTCTGAGGAGTCAAAATGCAGAATGTAGAATAAATGGATCTTGGTGCCTTCCATCTCTTAAAAATATTTCAAAACTTTACTACTCCAGTGTAACAACATGGCTTGGAAAATGGCATCATACGGCTTACAGAAACTTTTACATCTTATTTATTTTAAAGTTTTAATTTGACAGCAGACAGCCCACTGTAATATTTCTCACCTTTGACTGTACTAGGAAAAAACAACAAAACTCCCTTCTCACCCTTCCTATTTCTTCTTTCTACCATTACATAGCTACTGCTCTCCAACATACAGTGTGCCCTACGTAATCCCTAGAAACAATCAAAGATGTCAGTGATATTTTTTGCAAACCTTCCTGTTGGCATTACAGCAAATACACATTTTCTTCAATTTCTGTTGCCCTTATTTCTATATTCTATATCTCACTGTGCCAGAAAAAAAAAAAAAGGAAGCAAAATTTGTTGCCTTGCAATAAATGAGGTGAACTACAGGAGCCTCCTGTTCACGGAGGGAAATCGCTTCCAGTTAAACAAAGAAATTTAGGGTCTTCTGCTTTTCATGAAAATACCATACATATGGCCTTTGAAATTTGTCACTGAAGAGTGTTTAGCTCTAAGGTAAAAATCAGCACTTTATAGCATTTCAACTGCAAGACTCCTGCTTTTTTTTCTTTTCTCTCTCTCTCTCTCTCCTTTTTTTTTTGGCCTGCAGCCAATGCGAATGTATGATCACTAGCACAATAGTTAAACATCTGAGTCGTTTTGAAGTGCCTTCAACATTGCAGTGATGTGATAGGGCTTTTTTCCCGTCAACTAGGCAATTTATGGAGTAAAATTCAGCGTCCCCCCTAGTGGTGGCGAGGAAAATCCAGCAGGAGCTGCCTGGTCGATGCCTAAAAAGCTGCTGCTTTACTGCTAATGTAGTGCCTGGAGGCACCTGTCTCTACAACCATTCCTGGCCATTGCAAAGAGTTTGAAAGTTTGTGATGGCGTGTTTGTTCGTTTTTCAATGCATGAAAAAGCTATTTAAATAAATTTCTCATTGCATTTTTTTCTTTTGTAAACCAAAGGAAAAAAAAAAACTAAACAAAAAGAATAATGCAAAACGTCAATAAAGAGGAGAAAGGCTCAAGCCACAACACTAAGACCAGGTTGTGAAGAGTTTCTCTGCTCCAGCTTAGTGGATGTTTTCTGGCTGTAACCATTCATGTGTGGATTTTCAGATGGTGAAAGGCTTAGGGGCACTGCATAGGGATTCATCCCATGTACCAGTCTAGTCCACGAATATTTCTGCTGCAAGCAGGTGATGCACAGTAGCTTGTTTTGCCAGGACTGCATCACCTCTGAAATGAGATAGAGATCAGACGCATATGCAACAATAAATGACAAAACTACCCTGAAACCACAAATTGCCCAGGCGTTTAGAAGAAAACCTTCAGCAGAATGAGAAAGGCAAACAGTTTGTATGAAGGTACCTTGCTTTTGTGTGGCCGTCTCAACCCCTGGCAACTTACTTGTTTCAACTCTCAACTCTCCTACCCTATTTGGTCATTAAAAACCTCTGAGGGCTCGTGATTCCTCCCAGCCCAGAACAGGAAAATGCTGAAATTGCTAACATTTTCATGGGCTGAGAAAGATGTTTCCCATTGAACTCCACCCAGATGTGCAGCTGTTTACTCTGCGGGGTTGACTAAGTCTCAGTGAAGCCACTAGGAAGATTCCCACTGGCTGTAAATGGCTTTACCCTCCCCAAAATGTGGCACCATTTCTAGTTATCATAGGCTGCATCCTTTTGTAATTATCTTTGTTAGAAGCGTTACCTATACCCCAGAGGGCTCTTCACAGGACGGAAAAGCCCGTCATTCCTCAAGCAGCAGGACCTAATGAAGCCTCGCCTCAGGGGCATTCCTCTGCCCTGATTCTCTGATGTCTAATAAAGGTTGTACTCAAGAGGCAGCCCTCTCCTCCATTAACAACACTTCTGTCTTCTGCCTGGTGGCTTATAACTTGGAGGCCACTACTACTCTTTGCCAGATACAGCTGAATGCAGACATAGATTTAAAATAGAAAGGCAGCAATGTCTACTCCCAAAGAGTATGGCTGCAGTGATGCCCTTTCCTTTAGGAAATGAGATTAAACAAAGGAGAAGAAAGATTTTTTTTCCCCTTAAGCTGTGCTATGAATTTTTAATTTTGTTGGCTGTTGGCCAGCCTTTCAGCACCTTCAAAGAGGTAGCAGAGGGAGGTGTAAATGTCCCAAACTTGGTGGTCTTTAGCTGCAGTGTGAAATGTCCCTGTCCCTTCCAAGCATGACTGGGTGGGGTTGTCCCTGACT